>NC_072836.1:14332500-14967500 GCF_027744805.1 Dunckerocampus dactyliophorus
TATTAACTTCATCATTGTCGCGAAGCAGCATGAAACAACAGGAACATAACTACTGTCTAGTTACACAGCATTAAAACATCAGTCACTTCCTGTTCAATGCAAAGTAAGCTTCAAAATAAAAGCTTGTACCGATTGTATTGTATTTTTAGAATATGCTGATTAGTGTATGCCAATGAATAACCGAAGTCGCACTTTGGACACCCCGGGTTTAAGCAGTTTCCAGCAGGAAATCATCTGAAATAATGATGCTCTAAAATGATGCTATGTTTTGATGTGTGTGATTAATACAGGACAGATTGAATTAAGGTGACTGTCTCTCTACAGACATGTGACTGTGAAGACCACACCCAACCACAAATTTGTGTTTACGGTCAAGACCCACCACACGGTGGCGCCTGGTTCAATTGCTTTCAGTCTCCCACAGGTACCCACACAAGCACACTATATACACTTTTATGGAGTTACTAGACCTTAAATAGCTTACCTGCAAAATGACTGATATTTCTATGGAGTTTACCTGCCTTAGCAACCACATCTCACCTTATTTATCTTCTAATGTTGTTGTTTGGACCACTTTTTGTGTGCTTTTTAATTACACTACCTGTGTTGTGAGGGCAGAATACTACCCTCTAAAAGTATTATTTAGTATAGTTCAGTACATTCGAACGCTAGCGCCCCCTATAACTACTTGTTGACGAAACAATCTGTTCTTATTCGTCTTTTTTTTTATTTGTCTTGTAGCGAAAATGGGCGGGTCTCTCCATTGGCCAGGAGGTGGAAGGTATTTTGTTCATTACCCATTTGACCATACAAATGATGAATTATGCACGTACAGCAGATGGCTGGGTTTTGTGCGTATTGTGTATCTAAGAACTGTTTGAATTTCACTACTATCAAAGACCATTATAAATAATAACACTATAAATATGAATAAATAATAACAATCAACGTGTGTGCCTATAGTGTCCAACTACAACTTTGACAAGTCCAAGCAGTGCATCGGTGCCATGACAATCGAAATCGACTTCCTGCAGAAGAAGAGTACCGACTCCTCACCTTATGACTCCGACAAGATGGCTGCCGAGTTCATCCAGCAGTTCAACAGCCAGGGTTTCTCTGTCACACAGCAGGTCTGCCGTTTAGCGATGACTGCGTGCTTCTTACGCCCACAAACATACAAGTGGCATGGATTTGGACGTGCTGTCTTTGTTTGTTTCAGCTGGTGTTCAGTTTCTGTGACAAACTCTTTGGACTGGTTGTCAAAGATATTGAGGCCATGGATGCCAGCATCCTTAAAGGTGAAGCAGCCTCTGGAAAGAAACCACAGAAGGTATGTTTCCACCTGCAGAAAAAGTGGTTGAAGTTTCGATACAGTATATTGGTAGTTGTTAGGGGTGGAACAGTCCATGTGATGGCTTCTGTTCTGTACTGAGCCGTACACATTGAGTGAGGGACCGAAGACTTGTTAAACAAAAAAATACATTGCAGTCGAACCTTTATCTAGCAGGAGTCATGGCTGGTCAGACCCTCTAGGACAGCCATCACCAAATGGAGGACCTCGGTCTGTGTCCAGACCCAGTAATGATCCCTGCTGTAGGATTTTGTCTTAGTGCTAATTCACTCACATTCAACAAATATCCACAACTTCTCTGCTCATTTTGGCCAATCGTTGTCATTTTCACTAATCGAGGTCGTCCCTGAGCAGCGCGCGTCATCTATCTAACCAATCATGTGACCCTGCATCGCCCACCCTCTGGTTTCTTGTGTAGACAAAGCAGGGGCAGCAACGTGTACCAATATCTCAACTCTTTATTGCTAACGGCACTGTCACCGGAGGCCCAGTCCGCCTCTCACCCGAAGTCAGTTGGGATAGGCTCCAGCATACCCGTGACCCCAGTGAGGATAAGCGGCATAGAAGATGGATGGATGGATGGATGGATGGATGGATGGATACAATGCCTGTCTAAATAGGGAATGCCAGGATTCACAGTCAATCCTCACTCCTCCTGCTGCTTTTTTCCCTTCCACTCTCTCAAAAAAAATCATTTTACACATCACACAGGACACTGACGTCATCAAGCATCTATTCATCTGATTCTGAGACACAGAGTTGCTGTTTAAAAGCACCGAGTTACGATGCAGCTTTTTTTTGGTAGTTGTTTTAAAATAGCTTTTAGTTTATAGCATTTTTATGTGCTTTTGTGTTTTAGCTGTTTTTAATCGTATTGCACATGTGTGTAGTGACAATAAAAGGCGTTCTATAGCTTACCTTAAAAACTGTTCTGTCTGGCGTAGGTTGGTTTTTCTTTTTTTCAGGACAACTTCACATGTGTGACTGTGCAGTTATTGTTTTCACGTGGACGCTGTGTATCAACACATCGGGCCAAAAATCACCCAAAAAAGTAAAAACCAAGGATGTTTTTGTGTAAAAATGTCTTAACATGTAATTAACGCTTCCTATGAGTTAGAATGCAAATATAAAAGGTAGAATTCAAAAAATTGCGTACAAATTTAGCAAACACAGCATATCCACAGGGTCTTAAAAAGTATAAAATGCAATCATTTTAATTTAAGGCCTTAAAATGTATAAAATTATCTTAATATTGCATAAAATAAAAAAAATACAACTGTGAAAGGTCTAACTCTAGCTTTTATTTAAAACAAACGCATGAACCTCAGTCTTGCTTTTACATGTTTCCATTTTTGGGGACGTCATGTTGCATTGCCTGCTTACTTTCGCTTTGAAAGCGGCTGCCTCCTTGCGCCAAAGGTCAAAGACTTTTCTACACTAATTTACCCTCTTTTTCTTTTGGCAGATTGACATTGGGCTCCTGGTGGGTAACAGCCAGGTGATTTTTGAGAAGGCAGAGAGTTCCTCCTTAACACTTGTTGGTACGTTACGTGCTTGAAAAGAAGGAAACATTTCAATGAAGACACATCTGTTGATTTCTTAGAATTATATAATCATTATATAATTATTGTTAGGATACTGAAATGCCTCCTACCTCCACAAGATGGCAGTAGGACCACATTGCGACCATAAAACCTAATAAAAATACACATATATTGCCCTTATAACTAAGGTATTATACTGTATAGGTAACATTTTAAGATATCATAAAAATCCAAAATTTTCTTCATCTGTGCCCTACAATAAATTGGGTTTGGTAAGTCGCTGGTAATAGTAGGTTTTTTTCTCTCAAATGCATCCAATTATGGATGTAACAATTTATCATATTTTTTTTTTTTTTTTTTTAAGGCAAGGCAAAAACCAAGGAGGCACGTCAGACAATCATCAACCCAGATTGGAACTTTGAGAAAATGGGAATTGGAGGTCTGGACAAAGAATTCTCCGACATTTTCCGCAGAGCCTTTGCTTCTCGAGTCTTCCCGCCTGACATTGTGGAGCAGATGGGTGAGAAATTCCCTTTTTAACATACGTTGTACGCCGTATTGGTAAAAACTATCTGTATGCATGCGGATTTTAAAGTAAGAAGTCACGTTTTTGCTTGGTTTTTGCACTGTGATTGTGTTCAGGTTGCAAGCACGTGAAGGGAATCCTGCTCTTCGGACCTCCAGGCTGTGGTAAAACCCTCATGGCCAGGCAGATTGGTAAAATGCTGAACGCCCGCGAGCCAAAGATTGTCAACGGTCCAGAAATCCTAAACAAGTATGTGGGAGAGTCTGAGGCCAACATCCGCAAGTTGTTTGCTGAGGCAGAGGAGGAGCAGAAGCGGGTGTGCAACTATGCTTGATCATTTCAATATTAAAACCAGAATGTACGACATGGGATTTAACCATTGACACTGTCCACACCAGCTGGGAGCCAACAGCGGCCTTCATATCATCATTTTTGATGAGTTGGATGCCATTTGCAAGCAGAGAGGCACAGGCGCTAGCAGCACAGGCGTACACGACACTGTGGTCAACCAGCTCTTGTCCAAGATTGATGGTGTGGAGCAACTTAATAATATCCTGGTCATCGGTGAGTAATATCAATGCGACGTCGCCCCATTCATTTTTCCTTATCCCTTTTTGAATGTACAGTTGCTCAAACTCCTAGAAAGAGTCTCATCTTGTGAACTTGACAATCCATTCCCTTTGTTATAGTCTATCTTGTCAAATGATAGAACATGTTTAAGTTGGTTTGGGTATCATTTAGATATGCACGTCCTGTTTGCCCCTCGGCCCACACCATTGTTTGAGGAAGTAGTAGTGACTGTGGAGCCAAAAGATGGAACAAATATTGAGCAGAAATAGACAAGGAAAGGGTATTTTCATTGGTAAATTGACCTTCAAAGCCCTGGCAAATGACTCTCACAACAAGACCAACGTTATTGGTATCTGCTGTCGCTGTGATTGGAATTGTCACAGACTACATCGACTTGCCAGACAGAAGCGAGAAAGGTACTGAAGCACTGCCGCTATTTTTTATTGTCATTTATACAGAAATACCTCGGCATATGAGCGTCCCAACTAACGCGTGTTTTTTTTAGAGACGTCTCTTGGCTGATTTTTTGCTTTGAACTGCGAGCTAAAATTTGGGTACGAGTTACTAGTTAACAGCTATTTGGTGGCTTATGTCAACGTGACCACGGCTGAAGAGCTAGGAGTGTTAGCATTAGGTAGCATTAGGAGCGCGCTAGCTAGTCATCAAAACGTAAGTAAAACATACGTACATTATAGTGATCTAATTTATCTTGTTGATTATGTATTGTGTAAAACTATGACAGGAACAACATCAAATTAAAAGCACTAAATGAATACAGACCCACCATCCACCAGTACGAGCCTGGACTTTGTTTTTCAGGGAGGTTGTATACCGAGCACATACAGTATGCACAATAACATTCACTAAGGTAATCAAATCTTACCTTCTTACCTTGCATTCATGGAAAAAATGATTAGACCACCCTTGTTTCTTCAGTTTCCTGTTCATTTTAATGCCTGACACAACTAAAGATACCTTTGTTTGGACGAATATAACAATGACAACAAAAATAGCTCATAAGAGTTACATTTTTGGGCAGTACAATGCTATAACTACTCATGCAAACCATGGAAGTTGCGAGATATCAGTTCTTAAATTCAACTCTTATGAGCTATATTTGTTATCATCATTATGTTTGGCCAAACAAATGAACCTTTAGTTGTACCGGGCATTAAAATGGATCAATAAACTGAAGAAACAAGGGTGATATAATTATTTACTATCTGTGCAGCATGGATCAGTGTTAGAAGGTACGTTCAAGGACCGTCAAACAAAGTGGGACAAAACTCTGCTTGCATTTAAACATGCAAAAACTGAGGGATTTCTAAATGTACAATATTTTTTTGAATAAATTAATGGCCCATATTTTCAAAGTTGATATTTCTTTTCATAAAATTTGATGTCATTATCGTTGCGTATGGAATCGTTTACCACAGAGATTTACATTGCTACTTATTACAGATAACAACGTATTCCAATCTGTGAGTACTTATGAGTTAACGATGAAGATGTGATTAATCATGATTAAATATTTTAATCGATTGACAGCTCTACTTTTAACTTTTACCCTTGAGCAAGTAGTGTTGATGATCTAAATGCCCTTACATGCTATGCAGATTTGCGTGTGAAATGTGAGATATTCCTCCTGTTGCATAATTTGCGTTTCACTTCATTTGATGTTTTGTTGTGCTTCGTATTTGGGGCAGCCAGACCGAAACAGGAGGGGATCGAGAAGGAGATCAAATGAGATAGAGGAGAGATTTGGGGGGCAAGACAGAGAGAGACAACAACAACACCGGTTTGCGGTAGACTTGTTGGAAAACGATGTCAACAAACTGCCATAGGTTGAAAAATCCTTTTTTGTCACTCATTCTCCTCATGTATCCGGTGACAGTCACATTTACATGTGCAAGCAATGGCTATTTTCTGTTATTACGTCATCTTATGTTGACGTGAGACAGCCAATCCGAGGGATGTCCACTTAAACGGGTTCCACTTTATTTCCTGTGAATACCAGCTAGCATACTTTTTATAATTCAGTGCGTCCTCTCTTCTTCTGCAACATCACTATTTCTGTTCTTACTAGGGATGACCAACAGGCCTGACCTGATTGACGATGCCCTCATGAGGCCTGGCAGGTTTGAAGTCAAGATGGAAATTGGTGAGTCTTACAGACGTCTTCTTTTTAGCTTATATTTTTTTAAATAGAAATTTAGTTGCCAATAGTGTGCCCGATGTGTTTAAATGCTGATGGCTCCAAGTCCCTCCACCTTGACTAAAGCGTGCCACCAAAACATGGTTGACAGTGTTGTCCGATGTTCTTCTAGTGAAGGAAATTCTGCCCTGATTTCTGCTCCCATTCTCACCCGTCACCTTTGTCATCATCGTTTTCCGGCCAGGTCTTCCTGATGAGAAAGGTCGTGTGCAGATTCTCACTATTCACACGAACAAGATGCGAAGCTTCAACCTGCTGGCTGGCGATGTCAACATACCAGAGCTGGCAGCTGAAACCAAGAACTACAGCGGTGCAGAGCTGGAGGGGCTGGTCAGAGCCGCACAGTCCACCGCCATGAACCGACACATCAAGGTCAGTCTGGCAGTAATGTCACGAGCTCAGCCCTCATGTCTAATCACATGATATCATCATCTCTCAACGGCACGTGCCACTACAAAGCTAAATCCCAATTCTTTCACATATTTTCAAAAATAATTCCTTTACAAATTTAATTACTCTTTTGGGAAGGTAACTAGTAACTATAACTACTAATTTCTGGACTATTGAGCACAACAGATTATAAGCCACACCCACTAAATTTAAAGAGGAAAAAAATGTGCATATATAGGCTGCACCTGTCTAAGCTGCAGGTGTCCATGTTATAACATGGGCTATTTAGTGCGCAGAAAGATGTTACATAGAATGTTTTTTTAAGCTTTTAATTAAATAAATGCTTTCTTCAAAATAGTGCCGAACAGTGCGTGTAATAGTAGTTACACAGTAGCCTACCAGAAAAGTCATTCATCGCTGTCTTCATCTTCCTGCTGTGCACTAAAACCACTAAAGTTGTCTTCTTCAGTGTCAGAATTGAACGGCCTCATCATTTTTTTGTCACACACCCACACAGTCTCTCGCTCTCTCTTTCATTGTCGCTCTCAGTGTCACTTCCGTCTCGAGGCAAATAAGCCCTTGAGCTTGTGCTGTCCACCTCATCACTCATTGGTGATAGTGGATTTTTTGACACTGCTCCACGCTGTCAAGATCCACTGGCAGAGTTGAGTAAAAGTTGCTCGATCGATTGCCTTTAACTTGAAAGCTGCACATGCATTTCTTTGATGATGGTGTGTGCATGAAGTGCAAAATGGCTGTTCTGGAGTATGCCAGATGTCAGGACGTGACCATAAAATAGCTGCATCACTGTATAAGCAGCAGGGTTCACAGCGTGAGAAAAAATTGGCGGCTTATACACTGGAAATTACGGTATAGTAAGTCATTTGCCCAACACCGGCCATGAGCTTGTCGCTGTCAGCTTGTGAAATAATGACCATGCTTTGGTACACAGAGCATCAGGGGCATTCAAAGTGCAACCCGGGGCCATTTGTGATCCGTGGCTTGTTCTTTATTGGCCCTATATTCTAAAAATACAATTGAACAAGAAAATTAAACGAAACAACAGCAAAAGTTGAAAAAAAAACAGCATAGCAGCATAATGTAACAAGACGAACTTTAAATGTTGATACAAATAAGGCCAATAATAATAATAATACACTTTGTATGTAAATATATATAACTTCTTAGCATATTTCCATGGGTTGGTTTTAACCCGTCTAGAAAAAAAGTGGTGACCTTGGTTAAATAGGTGCCTGGCAATGTGCTGGAAAAACCCAAAGCTCAATAACCTATCACTGGTGTTACAAATATGAATGTTAAAGCCACGGACTGTTCAACAATAATTTGTATTAAATGTTCAGATAAATTCAAATTCAACACCCTAGAACATCCACTGGCAATTTTACACATTGTTTGGCAACATTTGTTTCACCCAATGCATGAAATTCACATAGCAGAACCTCTTTGATGCTCAGTTATGATTTAAAAGTACAGTATGTCAATGATGGGAGTTGTAGTCTACAGTGGTGCTCACATTCCTGCTTGTTTGAATTGTCATGTGCCCTCTTTTACCAGGCTACATCCACAGTTGAGGTGGACATGGAGAGGGCAGAGAAGCTGCAGGTCACAAGAGATGACTTCATGGGATCCCTCAACAATGACATTAAACCTGTGCGTATCACTTAATTATACTGGCTGCAAATTATAGTGGAATTCTTTAGCAGTGACTAAATGATTCCTCCTGTTTTTGCCAGGCATTTGGTACAAACCAGGAGGATTACTCCAGCTACATCATGAACGGCATCATCAAATGGGGTGACCCAGTTACACACGTGCTAGATGATGGAGAGCTGCTGGTACAGCAGACCAAGAACAGTGACCGCACACCACTGGTGGCTGTCTTACTCGAGGGTAAGCCACAGCAACAGAATCCTCTAATGATGAGCATGTTTAACACAAATCTCTGACTTAGAGGAACATTTGCATTAAAAGAAAAGAAGTAGTATCACAATATTGTGTTAAGCCGCTCCAGAGCATAAATTGCATCAGTCAAAATATGCGTCATGAAGAGGAAAAAAACATACAAGTCACACTGGACTATAACTCACATTTACCGGTATTTATATCAAGAGCAGGCTTTTTTTTTTTTAAGTGTCCTGACAAAATTAAATTCACAAGAGAAGAAGACGAATCCAGTCGGAAGGGCCAATGGATGTGGAGACAAATTAAAGCTACACAAGCTGAAATAAGTCCATTTTTGAAGTGTATGGATACAATAAAGACCCACCAGTGTAATAAATATCAGAATGTTCTCATAGAAGACACTTTTAATACATGACATGACGTCTGGATGCATTCTGGTGCATAGAAAAATATCAAACAGCTGTGTTTTAACACCAAAACGTCCTTTTTGTATTCACAAATGAATTAAAATAGACTGAAAATCATACCTCTGTATTTAGTTGGCTGACACAGCAGCTATAATCTTTAAGCTAGACGTAATTAGTGTCCTTGCTGTCTAAAATACGCCACACAGTTATCATATAATTCTAATTGCACATTACTTACAGACACGTGGTCTCCAAGGCAGTAGCGTATTGAAAGGTTTTCCGCAACAAAAAGTGTCCGGTATGCTGTATATCATTCAATTTGCTTGCCTAACTGCGTCACAAGCTCAACTCAATGAACTGTCGTGGCCACAAGGTGTTGCCAAAAAAAACAACCACCACCTCACTAACTTAAAAGCAGTGCACGCTAAATTATATATTTATAGTTTGATATATAAGTCAGACCTGACTATAAGCCAAAAGACCTGCCAAACATATGAAAAAAAGTGTGACTAATAGTCCGGAAAATATGTAAATGGTGAATGTAATTGAAGTTGAGAAAATGATCGCATTAAGCAAAATCTGTGTTTAAAATGGTAATCCGTAGCTACAAACATTATTGAACTTGTCAAATCTCTGACAAACACGTCTCTAGGTCCACCTCACAGTGGAAAGACAGCTCTGGCAGCCAAGATTGCAGAGGACTCACAGTTCCCTTTCATTAAGATCTGTTCTCCGGACAAGATGATTGGACACTCGGAGATCTCCAAGTGTCAGGCCATCAAGAAGGTTAGTCCTGCTTGATAATAACTTTTCAGCAGCTATATCAACCGCTTACAGTGACAAAAACCATGCAAAAACTGCCAGCATATAAGTACTTTTTGTACTCGGCAGGCATTTTGACCCTTGAATACACTTGTATGCGTCGCTGCTCGGCAGGTTTGTTGCATTTTGTCGGTTTTAGTTGTTGAGTTTCTGAAACCTGGATTATGCTCTTGTGTCAAGGCACCAGTGTACGTTACACTGGCCTTGCCGCTCCCACTGCAAGCCCTCTTGTGTAGCGTGACGTGCACCTTAAAGAAAATAAAACCATAAAGGCAGTGATTAGTCAGCTTGTAGAACATTACTTCCTGTGTGTGTATATGACTCCTACTTCTCCGATTTCAGACCAACATTTGCTTGAAAAATTGCATTTGTAAAGCATTGATTAGCACCCCTGCCTCCCCTTTTCTCTTTAATCACCGTTGTTCTCTCGCAATGAAGGAAGCTTACAAGCTAAATAGTCAACAAGCGTTATGGTTGCTAAAGGCTGCATTATGCTACAGATGTGGAGCACCTGCGTCAGCCATGGAGGCTCACTTCCAGAGCTTGACGTTCTCTTTCTAAACAAAATCTAGAGAAGAATTTCTTTAAGGTTGGCACGTCTGAAACTGGTTGCTTAGCAAATTTTTCAAGCAAAAAATCCGCCCATTAATTAGCTCGAGCCATCAAGGACGAGTCATTCAAAACTCGCAAGTTTCACTGACTCACAGGTGCTTGGTGAAGACTTGAGTTTCACCGACTCACATGTGCTCAGCTAAGACTCGAGTTTCACCGACTCGCGGATGCTTGGCGAAGACTCGAGTTTAACCAAGTCATGGGTGCTCGATGAGGATTCGAGTTTCACCGACTCACAAGTACTCAACAAAGATTCGAGTTTCACCGACTTTTGGGTACTATGCAAAGATTCAGGTTTCACCAACTCACTGGTGCTCAGCAAAGACTCGAGTTTCACCAGCTCATGTTTGCTCGACGCAGACTCGACTTTCACCAACTCAGGTACTCAATGTAGACTCGTGTTTCACTGACTCACGGGTACGTGATGTAGACTTCAGTTTCACCGACTTGTGGGTGCCTGACAGAGACTGGCGTTTTAGCAAGTCACGTGTACTCGACGAAGACTAGAGTTTCACTGACTCCTGGTACTCGACGAAGACTGGATGTTCACTGACTCGGGGTACTCGACAAAGACTGCTGTGTCATTGACTCACGGGTACTCGAGGCATAAATCAAGTATCCAATTCACTTCAGTGAATGACTCATAAAAACTCGAGTCAGTGAAAGGAATGGAGTTTCCCGTCTCGATCAAGTAGTGACAAGCATGGGTGGAAAAGGATAAATTCTGTATGTTCTTCTATTTTAGGTCTTTGATGACGCTTATAAGTCCCAGTTGAGCTGCGTGGTGGTTGATGACATCGAACGCCTGCTGGACTACGTCCCCATCGGCCCTCGTTTCTCCAACCTGGTCCTCCAAGCTCTGTTGGTGCTCTTGAAGAAAGCACCTCCCAAGGTAATTTATCTATGCCTACAGTGCCGTGCGGTGAGATTCGTGGCTGGTGTGACTCCTTTGGCATCAGATTTACACATATGCCCCCTTCAAGTGCGAACAGACTGTCTGCTTCACCCCGTGACTTTTCTCTAGGGTTTATTGTCCGATTAGCAAAGATAATGATGTCACACACTTACATTATTACAAGACATAGGCAGTCATTGTGTATAATAAATCTTTCTGGCGATATGCTGAGGAACAGAAACGGGCACACGCCATGCAGTGCAGTTGCCGCTGCTTTACATCTGATTTCTGCTCTGGATGTCATCGTGAAACGCATAAATTCAGTGATTGGAATTATTCCGAAAATAGATTTATAACACAGATCAGTGGCAGAGGGAAAAGCAAGTTACTTGGTTGTGTTGAAGAGTCAGAAGAGCAAACTGGAAGTAACGATTGATCAGTGTCCTAACTGTGTTTATTTTGTGTAAGTAATTGGACAAAAGGGGTTTGGCAGCTGTCCAGAAGTCCTCGGGAGTGCTTGGGAGTGTGACCGCTCACGGCAGAGTGGGCTTGGCGGGAGGCGTACCTGAAGGAGGGCTTTGTTGACAAACTATCACACATAGAACTGACTAAAATGTGACTGCTGTAAGACAATTTTCGTCCAAAAGACTAAGACTAAAAATAAAACGGCTGCCAAAAACAACACAGATCAGTGGTGATGTCGATGTGAGTTCCGCAGTAATTGATTTCCCCCGCAGGGTCGGAAGCTCCTCATCATCGGCACCACCAGCAGGAAGGACGTCTTACAAGAGATGGAGATGTTGGATGCCTTCAGCACTACCATCCACATCCCGAACATCTCTACTGGAGAGCAGCTTGTTGATGCTTTGGAGGTATAAAACGAAAACAAGATCACACCTCAGTACATCCCTGGCAGGGAGCTGCACAGTCATGCACGCGGCATAACATTAAAGAACACAGACACAAAAGACAATAGCCTTGATTTCCAATTGTTGAGTGACTGAAACACAGACGTGCTTCTGACACGTTCAGCTTCCGAGTATTAAAGCTTGAAGGTTCTCAGTTGCACTGACAATCTGCACATTGTGCTCTTTCTGCAGCTGTTGGGGAGCTTCACGGATAAAGAGAGGGCCAGCATTGCACACCAGCTTAAAGGAAAGCGAGTTTGGATTGGCATCAAGAAGCTGCTTGTGCTTATCGAGATGTCACTGCAGGTACGTGCCATTGAAGGAGCGACGACAGCCTTGAAGTACTTCAGAAAATGCACCGACTAAAACGGGAAATGACATGATGAACACAGTACAGTACAGCAGAACATGTAATGTAATATCCACACCAAGAAAATATGATTGCATTTAACATCGTTGTTAACTCTTTCACTGCCAAAGACGTCTATTGGCTTCTCTTGCTTTTTTCACGGGAGCTACAGATCAAAGTCTTATTCATCTAGTGGGCAATGTATTTCTGTTCCAGTAGGGGGCAACAGTTCGCTTTTCCTCCAACCGGCAGCGACAGATTGTCTATGAAGAAGACGCATTGTGGGTTGAGAGAGGAAAATGGCGAAACACATACAGAAATCGAGCAGACACAAAAAAAGCAGCTAACACTGTCACAGAGCTTGTCTGGCGGTGGATCTGCCTTTAGTAGGGACGCGATCGCGAAAGATAGAGGTGGGTCATGCAAAATGCCCCAGAACATGACTGGCAGTGAATGAGTTAATGCTTAAAACTCGATTCCTTATTCTCATTTGAGGGCTTTGAGACGTAAACTTGATTCTTTCCTTTAAATTGTGACTGTTTCTCTCACCATCTCACTTTACCCTCTCTAGATGGACCAAGACTACAGAGTGACGAAGTTCCTGTCCCTGCTGCGAGATGAGGGGGCGTGAGTATACTAAAATGCTATACAAAAAAAAAAAATCATCCTTATTGGCCGAACAGCTTCACCTTTTCCGTACCTTCAACCATTATGTGTGTTTGTCTGTACAGTACATTCATATTGTTGGCGTATTGTTGATAGTGTAGTGCAGGGGTGTCCAAAGTGCGGCCCAAGGGCCATTTGCGACCCACACCTGTGATTTTATCGGCCCCCAGCACATTCTAAAAATGTAATTTAACAAGGAAACGTAAAAAAACAACAACAGCAGCAGCAAAAATGGGAAAATCAATCAAAAGTCAAAATATTAAGAGAAGAGTTGCAATCTAGCAAGGAAAAAAAGCCATAAAAGAATAAAATAATAGTATGAGGAAAAATGTCATTTTAGTAGCATCAAGTTGAAATATTAAAGTTTTTTTTTTTTTTTAAGTCCAAAACAATGAATAAAGATGTCATTTTTGGAAACATCAGGTTGGGGGAGAAATGTATAACATGGGAATAAATTGAAAATATTCGGAGAAGAAAATATATAAGAAGAAAATTGAAATATTTGGAAAATTATACCAAAAAAATCAGTAAAGAGTAAAGTCACAATATTATGAGAAAAAAATAGTTTTCGACTGAGAAAAAGTTGCAATTTCAAAAAGCAATTTCACGAGAATAAACTGGTAATCTGAGGAAAAATATCATTTTAGTAACAATGTTGAAATAAAGAAAAAATACATTCTTTTTTTTTTTAAAGATAAAAAATATGGGAATAAAGTTAATAATTACAAGAAGAAGATTTACAAGTGCTGAAATGAAATAGCAAAAAAAAACAGCAAAAATGGAAAAAAAACAGCCGTAATTTTTCGGGAATAAAGTCAAAATATTAAGAAAAAAAGTCATGATTGAATGAACAACAAAAGTCATAATTGTACAAGAATAAACTCGTATTATTATGGAAAAAACGCCATTATTAGTAGCATTTCACCTACAGTATATTACAAAGTACAGTATTACAAAGAAACGCAGTTTTTCTTGAGCTACATGTAGCTTCTTAGCATATCTCTTATGTGTGGGTTTGCAAAATAGTGGCCCTTGCATCCTTTCATTTTTCAGCATGTGGCCCTCGCTAGAAAAAATTTGGACACCCCTGGTGTAGTGGTACATGCTGATGCTTTTTGTTCTGTGAGTTCGATTCCCAGCCACCACACATGTCCAGTGTAAAAAAAACTAACCCTAGCAACTCATGCCAGTGACTCGGAGAAACCAGCCAAGACAGCTCCTCCTTACTGGAACACACTTCCATAATGTAAACCCTGCAGAGGCTCGTGGTGCCTTTCCTCACCAATGACTGATCTGTATGATTTATGTTGCACCAGGTTGAACGAAGGAAATCAAATCCGAATTTAAGCTGTCAGTCAGTGGCTCTCTCTGTGCACTGGTAAGGTCCACATACATGAGACGAATGATATGAAAAGCTAGTGAGCTGTTAGTTAGTCATTTCAATCCGTAGACTAGTTTTCTGTCCTTAGATAGTTTTAGCAGCTTTAACTGCTGACAGAAGTCCATCCATCCATTTTTAATACCGCCTATCATGGTCAGGGTCACATGGGACGTTCTGGGACCACCACCGAATCGCGAAAAACTGTGAGTAATTGATACGGCCATAAAAATCCCCTCAAGCTTCCCTGTTAGGTTGACGTTGACGTTGTCCTCCGTTTTCAGATCAACATTTCCAATAAAAGGGACTGTCATTGTAATTATTTGATTAGGTTGATATCCAGAAAGTTAAAGCAGGAGCGTATTATGCCCTGTGCGGGTTTGGCGCGCCATGATGGTGAGCAGAATCCAGAAACGTTGAAAACACGTCCTCGGCACACTGCTCAGCTATTATTAATTGCTCTAATAGACTTTCCAAAAGCAGTGGCGGAACTACAGGGTGGCCCCACCTGGTCAATTTCCAGCCACCCCACTGGCCATCTAGACACTTCAAATTACCGCAGACACTCTGTTGACAACCTTAATTCAACGTCTGTCAGCTCGTCTCGTGATTCTATGCAGCCTTGCCAAACAAATGTAGTTGATGCAATCGATCGGCCCGCTTCTCCGTTCAGAATTGCACGTGTTTTACACTAAACTGCTAAACTCAAAGGCTTGTCTTTCTTTGTCTGCCCTTTTCCATTACGCAGCGACCGCAGCTTCTACGAGTAGAGCTGAGCCATTCCGTCGTCAACAAGCCGCCAATGTGATGCAATGAGGAAGAGGAGGAAATCAAGATGTCTGTCCGCCAAGTCATCCCTCTGACACCTAGCAAAAGACTACACAATCCGTCCCTTATCTCCGCATGTTTCTGTCGGCAATATCACTGTATCACGAGTCATGTGTCATCCTTATCACCAAAGTATATTTGTGAGCATATCTCTGCAATGCCTGTGAATATTCTCATTCATCCAGGTCATTCGTGCTTTCAGGGCATTGAATCCACTGTTCAGGTTGTCTTAGAAGACATTTCGCCTCCATCAATTCATGCACAAAGACTAGGAAGGACAGCTCTAGTTTGTGCGACACTAAACTTGAACTCAAAGACTAGAAAGGACAGCTCTAGCCTGTGCTATAGTAGATTAGCGCTCAAAGACAAATGGGACAGCTCGAGTCTGTCTCAAACTACATAAGAGCTCAACAATAAATAGGACAGCTCTAGTCTGTCGTGAACTAGACTAGAAATCAAAAACTAGATATGACAGCTCTAGCTTGTTACAACCCAGACTAAAACTCAGTGACTAAATAGGACAGCTCTGGTCTGTCCCATATTAGAATAAAGCTCAAATACTAGATAGGTCAGTTCTCGTCTGTTTTATACTAGAGCTCAAGACTAGATAGGCCAATTCTCATCTGTCTGATACTAAATTATGGCTTAAAGACTAGATAGGACAACTCTGGTCTGTCCTATAACAACTGGAGCTCAAATACTAGATAGGACTACTCTAGTTTGTCCTATACTTGCCTAGTGCTTAAGGAGCCAGATAGGACAACGCTTGTCTATCCTACACTGGACTGGAGCTCAAAGACTACATACAACAGCTCTAGTCTGTCCTATACTAGGCTACTGATTACAGACCAGATAGGACAGCTCTCATCTGTTCTATACTAGCTAGAGCTCAGAGACTAGATAGGACAGCTCTTGTGTGTCCTACACTAGACAAGAGCTCAAAGACTAGATATGACAGCTCAAGTCTGTCCTATACTAGACTACTGCTTAAAGACTAGATAGGATAGCTCTCATCTATCCTATACTAGCTAGAGCTCTGAGACTAGATAGGTCAGCTTTTGTGTGTCCTATACTAGACAAGTGCTCCAAGACTAGATCAGCTCTAGTCTGTCCTATACTAGACTAGTGCTTAAAGACTAGATAGGACAGCTCTCATCTGTCCTATACTAGCTAGGGCTCTGAGACTAGATAGGACAGCTTTTGTGTGTCCTATACTAGACAAGTGGTCCAACACTAGATCAGCTCTAGTCTCTCCTATACTAGACCAGTGCTTAAAGACTAGATAGGACAGCTCTCACCTGTTCTATACTAGCTAGAGCTCTGAGACTAGATAGGACAGCTTTTGTGTGTCCCATACTAGACAAGAGCTCCAAGACTAGATCAGCTGTAGTCTGTCCTATACTAGAGCTGTCCTATGTAGTCTTGGAGCATGAACTGATGAAGCCTGCTCGAACAAGAAGCAAAATGTCTTGTAAGACAGCCTGAACAGTCCAGCTGTGATCGATCCAATACCCTGACAATACATCTGGAATCTACTGGAAGTTGTACTGTTCTAAAACTTATCTGTAAAGATATTGCAATAGATTGTAAAAAGTGCTGTTTTTGTGCATCATGCTTAAAAAAAAAAGCTATGTGTGTTGGTAGCTTTTTGTATAGTATGTGTTGTATTTGTACTGTAGCTGTGCTAAATTATAGTAAGTATGACTTCAAACAAGGCAGTGCAAACAGAATGCATTGACAATAGACACAAATACAGATTGTTTACTGAACATGTAGTGGCTAAAACAAACGTGTAAATGTAAACCCTTTAAATGTGTGTCATTTCTTCATGTGTTAAGGTCAGGGTTAAGCCCAAAGTACAAAGTATATATGAACATACAGCAGTATATTGAGAGTCATTCTAGTGATACCTGTAGTATGTACTGTATATACAGTATGTTCACCTCCAGGGATCCTGACTTCACCAGGTGGCTGTTACAGTGAAAGTGAGTGTTGGATTGTTGGCTGTTATGTGCAGTTCTGTACAGTTTAGTCGAGCTAGTGCAGCTTTGGCATTGTCAGTGTTCAATTTTAAAAAAAAATCTGCACTTTTGAGATGGAAATGAAACAACAACTGAACAAAAAAAACAACTCCACAAAAACATGAGTACTTATTGTAATGGTCCGTCATAAAAACTTGAGCTTTTTGTGCATGTGTGGGAACCTAAACGCTGCATGTGTCCAATGAGCATATGGTGTGTGTGTGTGTGTGTGTGTGTGTATCATCTATTTCCAACTTGGTGCTTTTTATTGTGTTTTTTTCACAAAGTGAGTACACAACTTACATTTGGGTAACTTTTCAAGAGGCAATAGTATAGGAATGAGGCTTGAATATACTTTAGAGTAGTCAGTGTAAAGCTTGACCAGCAGTATTTACCATAGTACTGTCTATTTTGTTGCCAGCTATTTAGATAATAATGACTGTATTGTCATTTTTAGTGGATAGTAAATCTTTACTGCTACACTGACTACTAAATGTGAGCGTTGTATTCACTTTTGTGAGATAGTATATGTGTTTAGTGTTCAAGGTTTTTGTGTTCTAACCAGTGACGTGTGTGTGTGTGTGTGTGTGTGTGTGGGCGTGCGCGCATGTGTAAATATATATATATACACATATGTCTATTTCCAGATGAATTATTGCAATAAAAAGCAGTGATGCACAGAAACAAAGACACATCCTGCTGTTTATTGCTTGTTTAATGGCGATCTATCCCAGCGGATGGGTAAGTTTGGAATAAAAAACAAGGTATAAAAGACGCAAGTTGCCAAAAAACCTTAAGTACCTGCTTGTATCTGGAGTCTAAATTATGAGAGCCAATATAAGAGATGTGTTAAAAGCTGTAGTCTACAAAGACGTCAACACCACAGCTGACACATCGGGGCGACTATCACTTTCTGAAATCAGCAGCATGCGCCCTGAGAAGATCGAGACATTACACTACATAGTGATGAATGAGTTTTATTATGAAGCCACACGGAGGGAAGAGATATCTGTGCCGCAGACAGCCAGTCATGTAACTGCTCAATGTATTGTAATGCGATGTGGATTTGCAATAATGATGGAGGGGCTTTAACACAATAATTGCAGTAATGGCTAGGGGTATCACAAGCTCTCGCGAGATTGAAACAAGATTTATTGTCCCAAAAAAAAACAAAACGTCTGGCCTGGGATGATAATTAATTAAATAATCACACAATAAATGAAAATGAACTTGAGGATTTTGCCTGCCTCGATATATTGCCATGTGCATGCGTGTCTGTTTTTTGTGTCTCTCACCTCCGAACAGGCAGTAAGAGGGTTCACTCTGTGCATTGGTTTCAGCACCTTGGCGCATTTGTTCCATAGGTCATACAGTCTTTTTGTCCCGGTGGGTGGAGGCGGGGCTGATAGCATACACACAGAGTGCAGAAGAGTATAAAATAGTAGAAATTCTATTCGTAGATGTAAATGTGTATTGTCATTTATTTTTGTATGGGATGTATTTCATTGTAACTTGTGTGCATGTTCAAATAACATTAAACCATTACCATTGTACTTCTTAAAAAGTAAAAATCTCATCTCGTTCTCGTAGACCCAATTTTGCGTATCGCCTCGTCTCGTGACACCCCTAGTAATAGCAATTATTGTGCAACAAAAAATGTTTATTATTCTCCTGATCCCACACTTTCTGTCCCTCAACTACTTCCAAATGTTTGAACTGATTCAAACCATTGAAAATGAATGAAGTCTTCCAAATTCCACCTTTCTCAATGCAAAGATTTGATTGATTTGTTCTTCAGTGCCTAACAATACTAGGATTAACTTGGTTGCAGCAATATAATCCCCATATTGATTGGGTTATACCCTCAATAGCCAGTTGGAGTGTTTTTCTAACCACTCCAACCTCCAATCTCCTAAAACCCACTCGCCTGCCAAATAGAGACTTGTTTCTTGTTCCTGACAATTATCACGGTCTCCATGAGGTGCCATCGTCTCTGCTGTATAATTGCAGCATTGATTAGCTCTCCAGTGCCAAATTACCTTCCAACAAACTATTTTTCCGTTCTTCCTCCTCCTGTTTGCGTGGGGTTTTTCTGGATAAAAAACATTAAAGCCTCAGGCCGTGCTTTGATTAACGTGGTTGTAAGGACATCACAGTAAAGAATTTGTATCTCGTCCCAATTCCCTTTGCCCCGTTACGACCAGAGGCTGCACCCCTGCGTTCACTCTCACCTATTGCTCTGATTCTCGGCGCGGTAAACCAGATGTTTTGTCTAGACTGTCCCCAAATGTATCGGAGCACAAACTCCCCTAAATAATCAATCTGTTCCAGAGATCCATTTGGATGTGTTGGGTCGGGCCCATGTTTCCAGGATTGCTTGTTGTCCCAAGGTCAATTGCACCACTTTCCTTGCAGTGGTTTTGTGGTCCACACTGCGGGCGGACACCAAAGTCTTTGTGGCAGCCTGCCCCGTCTGTGCCCACAATCAGGCTTCTCATCGGACCCTGGCTAGTCTCTTCTGTCCACTTCCCGCGCATGATCCCATGTTGAGCTAGACTTACTGGCTTTCCTCCTAACGAATACCGTTATTCTCTCCATTGTTGATCGTTCCTCCAAGCTGGTCCACGTCATGGCCCTGCTTAGCTCAGATCTCCACCGCTCTCAAGACTTTCGACCTCCTGGTTCTACATGTTTTCCGCTTCCGTGGTATCACCTGCGATGTGGTGTCTGATGTGGTCTTAGTTCTCTTCTGGCTAGTATTCCCAATCCAAAGGCCGGATGGATTGAGCCAATCAATACCTGGAGGCAGCCACCCGCTGCATGTGCCACCAACATCCTGCTTCCTGGTCATCTCACCTGTTCTGAATTGAGTATGCCCACAACCCAGCTCGGCCACAGGCTCCGTTTATGTCTGCTTATGACTTTCAACCCCCTGTTTTCTCGTCCCAGAAGTCGGAGGTGTCTGTTCCCTAGATCCAGCCATTCCTGGGACAACTCATGCCCTCTCCCGCATGACCAACCATCACCAGACACCTGCCCCTGACTACCAGCCCGGATAGAGGGTGTGGTTGCCTTTGGTAACAGAATCTAGGAAACTTTTGCCCACAGTCAACTATTTGTGGTGGATTGGATCATCAATCTGAAGCTGCCCTCATCCGCAAGGGTTCACCCTGTGTCCCATGTGTCTCTCTCTTCAAGCCTTTTACTTCCAGCGACCTGTGCCTTCCGGTCAAGCCTTTTTGATAGATTTTGCTGCCACAATCTCTGTTCTAGTTCTTTCCAAACGCGTATGATGGATCAGCGCAACATCTTCAACAGGCCTACACAAATTATCCTGTTAATGATCTTTTTCAAAGCAATCATTTTGACACAAAGCATAAATTCCACAGTTGTAGCATGTGGGCCAAAGATGAACTGGGCGGGGATCATTCTCTATTACAGTTTGTCTCGCAATGGCATCATAGGAACCGTCTTCCCTGGCAGAATCTCACCTAGAATCTCACCTATCTCCGGGTATTCCGGCTTCCTCCCACATTCCAAAAAGATGCATGGTAGGTTAATTGAAGACTCCAAATTGTCCATAGGTGTGAATGTGAATGGTTGTTTGTCTATATGCGCCCTGTGATTGGGTGGTGATCAGTCCAGAGTGTACCCTGCCTCTCTGCCTGACATCTGCTGGGGTAGGCTCCAGCACACCCGTGGACCTCATGAGGACAAGTGGTATAGAAAATGGATGGATGGATGTGTATTCTTATTTTTGTATGTAGGGCAAAACTAATACTCGCTGTGGAAACTTCATATGGGAAAAAGATGAACAAAAATTAACTATTTGATTTAGTCAGTTATTCATGCACAACTGTTCCCCAATAATGTGAAAAACAAAAGAGGAGAAATATTATCTCAGAGTGACTAAAAACTGTGTCTGATACCGTAATAAGGTATTCTTTATTATATATTTGCTACACACTGTTTTTAGCAGTCCCTCACTCCTGCATAAATTAATCACGATAAGCGTATGAAATACTTAAAAAAGGAAGCAAAAACAAAACAAATGTGTCGCTTTTGTTTTTACTGTGAGAAAAAGTGGTGTCATGTGCCTTTAATTGTGCGGGCGTCCCGGGATTATGCAACTCCCCCCAGTGTGTTTTACTGCTCCACCGCTAGAGGGCAGTGCCGAGCGTGACTGTGAATCATCCATAGCTGAGGCAGCCCGGCTGTGTTCCTGACCCGCATTCGGCCGCACTGTACCAGGCATGGGGGAGGACGCTGCACGCACACTCACACTCACCGTGGCAGTGGCTGTGACAGTGACCGGCAAACACTCGCCTGTTAGCGGAAGGAAGAGGGACACCGGGGGAAGCTTGGTCGCCTTTTGAGACGGTAAAGCAGCGACACTCGCTTGCACTTCCACGCATTTGTTCTTATTTTTTTTCGCCTTTTTCGCTGGCTTCACCGTGTTGGCGTGGTTGGATATTGCCGGTTCGTGAGGCGGGTATACGGTTAGAGTCGAGCGGGATGAGAGTGGGTCTTGTCAAGGGGTCTTCCAGAGGGAATGCTGCGTTGCACAGTGCATGGCGGTCGCATGTCCTCACGTCACCCGGCTTGCCTGTTCCATGTACGGTAACATGACCTATACGTGAATGTATGGAAACCTGGACGGTGAACATGACCCCAATCTGGGACCTAAATAGACTTAACGTGTATTTAAACGCTAGTTGCAGTGTAAACACTTACTGTACAGTATGTTTGCAATTATTATAAGGAACTTGTGTTTTTGCCTTTAAAATGGCTCAATAATGTTGGATTTGTTTATCCCACTAGTGTATCAATGGAGTGTTATATACATTATTTAAATCAATTAAATGAAATTGGATAATTTACTGCAGCACACATGAGGATGTGCCTTGGGAATCACTGCACTAGTTTATCCATGTAGTGCTATACATTGCACACACTTGTATAGATGATAACACATCAGTCAGAACAGTAAAGATGTATAGCATAGTAACCAATATACGGTACTGGACATCGGGGGTGTCCAAAGCAGTCTTTTCACAGGACTACAATCTATCTGTGGCACTGGGTTGGAGGGGGCAGATGCTGTCATTGTCTGTTTCGCATAATTGGCCATGATGCATGTCGCATGTGTGCTTTGAGGTCATATGCGCACGATTCCATATATTTGAAAAATGCATATTTTCCTATGCGTTTTGGTATCCTGTTCACCAACACACAAATGTAGGGCTTTTGTGTTGACAGAAATAAGCTTTTGGAAAAATCCGGCTCAGTGTTTGTGTGTGGATGGGTAATTGATGAACAGATTCTCATGCAAGACCTTAATTCAGCTGTGGCATGTGTGTAACGGATGCCAGCTCGTGTGGCTGTGTGGTAGTATGTTGTGTAAACCTCACCCCTCACTCCCCTGACGGCCAGGTGGCTTTAGGCTCACTGGCTGGCGCTGCTCGACTTAACACTCAATCAGTGGGAATGTGTGGATGCTGACTTGAGCCGGGGCAGGGTGCATGAGGTGTGTTAAGAAGGAGAGTTATGACGCCATCTACTGTACGGAGTTGCCAGGACAGGCTACAGGGACGGTCACAATGTAATGTGTTTGTGAGTGAGGGCAAAAAAAAAAAAAAAAACAACAAACGAAAAAAACAGGAAAAAAACATTGAAAATAAAATGGACTCCCAGTTTGTTTTCGCAAAAAATGCACTTAAATAAAAATCATAAATCACAATATTTCAGATTTTGAACCCGTGTCCCTTTACAGGTATCCTCTTTTTCTATTGGGGAAAACCCCCCAGAAATAACCCGTAAATTTAACCCTCTTGTCATCCAGCCTGTTTGGGAGAGAGAGAGGAGGATAACAAACATGCATGCACATGTCAATATATCGAGACCGGCAAAATGATTCACTTTGTTTTTATTTATGGTGCGATTAATTGATTCATTGATTATCGTGACAGGCCCAGTTAATTCACTGTGGCTATGTTCACACTGCAGGTCAATTCCGATGTTTTTTTTTTTTTTGGCTCATATGTTACCTACATCTGTTTTTTCCGTGTGAACAGTACCATTTTTTTCAAATGCAACTCAGGGCTCGTTCGTATGTATCCGATCTACTGCAGTCTGAACAGTCAGTTTGCATACATCCGACCTGCACGCCATGGAAAGGTGTGGTTTACCATGTGAGATTTGGATAAAGGAACTCTCCGAAGTAGGCGAAAGTTTGAAAATTATTTTAAAAAAGTGTCGGTGAAGCGGCTCCTCGGAACAGACGTCGCAGCAAGTTCTACACGAAATGCCATCGTCAATATTCTTCCTCTCTTTCTTCTTAATCCCCTTAATCTCTTAATCATTTGGTTAAGAAAATATTGACTCCCGTTGCACAAAATCCTTGAAGCTGCCACAAACACGTTAAGGAGAGCACACACCGCACCAACCTTTACTTGCGTAAACACACGCTGATGCGCATGTCGTCATGCTTTTGCGCATGCGCCCTCACTTCCCGGACGTTTGGCTTTGGCTCGGTGAATGACCACATAAAAATTCAGATCTTAACAAAAAAATCCGAATTGGGCATCACACTCTGCAGCGTGAACGTGGTCTATGACGGCACGTAGAAGCACTTTAACCCGAGTTCTATTTGAATTAATGCTAAAATATGATTATATTTCTTATCCATTCATTCTCAAATTCACAGTTTTAGCAGTAAGCGAAGATGCGGATGTTTTGTTCAGGTAGCTTAGCCTACATTGGCCTGCATTGGATTGGTTTTTCAGCATATTTCATGTACAACCTGTATCCTTCAGTATCCTTCAGTGTTTCCGTATGTGTCACTGGATGTGAGAAGTCTGGACACCCCTGCTGTACATAAACTGACTGGCCACTTGCACCACTTTGATAAATACTGACAGCTGTTTCTAATATTTACATACCTCATTTAGCTACATGAGTAAGTCAAAATATTAGAAACAACTCTCGGTATGCTGCACTGCAGTTCCACGCCACTCCAACCAGAACAATAAATGAATATAGGGTCAAATATCACAAATGATTATTTTTTTAAATGCAGAATTTTGATGCAGCTCTTGTGTTTGCTCTCATAATAGTATAATTTTCAATTAGCAATGCATATCGTGATAAAACGTCCTCCCTTTTCACATCCCCCCCCCGGTCTTTGTGCGGGGCAAAATGTACAAAAGTTGTAATGCTTGAGATGCGCCGACTGATCGCAGACGTGATATGAATAATGCATGTGTTCCACAGCATGAAGTATGAAATGTACATCACACATTTAAGACCCGTTGCTACGGTTTAAAGCACAAGGTCCACAAGGACCGTTGCATTACAGTGTTGTGCGGGCTAAAATAGTGTAATGTTCACTCAAGTACCTACTTAGCACTAGAATGGGAACTGTTCATTAGTGGTATTTTTCCAAAAGTACTGTAGCTCACGAAGTAGTGTACAAATCAAACACAATGACGCTCGCAAGCATACCGCTTTGCTTTCATGTGCGACATGAATACATTTGGAAATGCAAACTATGCTTCCGTAATACACACAACAACCTACGTATAAAATGACACGTCCGCTTTTACTCCTGTTTTTTATTAACTTCTATTATTGTGAAAGCTATCGACAGACTGAAAGAACTACTATGGTTTTCTGTTACTGTTAAAGTGGTAAACTGGTGCATGTTGATTACAGGAAGTGAGCGAACTATCAGTGATTGCTGCGAGACGGCGAAAGGGTAGGATTGTGTTTCCCACAGGACTGCAATGTATCTGTGGCTTTGGGTTTTGGGAGGATGGTGGATGACGTCATTGTTTGAATTTGTATAATTTGCCATGATGCACAATTTCACAAATGCCGACGGCGTGGTTTTGTGTGTGGATGGGCAATACGGAGCTTTTTGGCGTGTGTCGTCTTGAAATGTGTGTGACGTGTTTTTAAACCTTATTTAACAACACAACATGGAGTTAACGACGCATGAGTGCTCCCCCCCACAAACACAAGGAAAAATAAGTAGAATATCAGAATGAGTGCAGTTGTACATGCAGTCCCACAATACATAAGCAAAACTAATATTGACCATACAGGAATTTACCATTATGGACTGTTCCATTTTATTTATTGTTTTTCCATTCGGGGGAAAGAACAAATCCAAATGTGGCTGGAATTAATGACAACATGCCAAAGCTGTTTGAAAATATTTGAACTACGGTTGTCTGTTTACATCCCAACGCTATAATCTGTGCTTTGCATGCCAGCAACCAGACATGACCTCCTTTGACGTCCATCGCTAAACCCCCTTCCTCCCTCCCTCCAGCAGTGTTCCCATACAGCTTATTGCTGCAAGGCTGCGTTCTGGTTTTCTGAGGTTAATGCTTAATGTATAGAGAGTGTTTGCGGTGGTGGGGGTTGTGGAGGAAGGGGGAGGAGACGGGGAAAGAAAACCCGTTTCTTCCACCCCTCTTGCCCGTCAGTCTGAGAGAAATGTGTTACATAAGAGTCTCGCGATGATCCACTGCTTGCTTTTACGTCACAGAGGTGGAGAAACCGTGCAGGTGCTGGTTCAGGGCTCACAGGGATCGAGACAGATCGAAAATACACTTTGCTCCCTGAAACTCGCATAGGTCGATCTTGTGTACATACTGTTTCTGCAAATATGCTATTATATCTTTTCATGGGGCATCACTGAAGAAATGCCACTTTGGTATAATTTAAAGCAGTCAGCGTACAGCTTGTATAACCGGTGTTTCCCACATATGCATTCTTTTATAGATTTGCCGCTACCTGTTCGCCCTCGCTCATAAACGCATTATAATGGGACTGTGTGACTGTAACGTCTTGTTACAACTCCGTGCAGTAGGTGGCGGTATGCATCGTAATTCCACTTCTTAACACACCTCAGGTCTGCAACAGAATAAGAAGATGTAGCAGGAGGGATCAGTGTCTCAAATATTGCACACAAATCAGTGTTGGTAAGCATTCATCATTCATGATATCATGATAATCTATCCGTGTCATAGGTGTGGCATATCAAGATGCTGATGAGGCAGCATTATTATTGCACAAGTCTGCCTTCGATTGGCCACAATAAAAGGCCACTCCAAAATGTGCAGTTTGACTGTATTGGGCATGGTCCGGAGGAGTCCGAAAACCAGTCGGTATCTGCTATGACCGGCATGTGTCTCTAATACCGTGTACGGCAATCCAGAGCATCCCAAACATCCTCAATGGGTGACATGTCGGCTGAGTATGAAGGCCATGCAAGCAATGGGATGTTTTCAGTTTCCAGGGATTGTGTACAGATCCTTGCAACGTGGGGCCGTGCATTATCACGCTGCAACATGAGGTGGTGCTTGTGGATGAATGACACAACAAAAGGCCTCAGGCTCTCGTCACAGTATCTCTGTGCATTCAAAATTCCATCAGTACAGTAAAATGTACTGTGGATGGAGTGGCCCGTGGTGGCAGCGGGGTCATGGCATGGCCAGGCGCGTATGTTAAGGTCAACAAACACAGGTGTGTTCTATTTATGGCATTTTGAAGATAGCAAGCATGTTTAGGATGCTCTGGATCGGTGTATACGGTGTTTGAGGCAGGTGTTGGTCACACTAGATACTGACTGGTTTTCGGACCCCTCCGTACCATTCCCCAATACAGTTAAACTTCACATTTTGGAGTGGCCTTTTATTGTGGCCAACCTAAGGCACACCTGTGAAATAATCATGCTGTGTCATCAGCATCTTGATATGCCACACCTGTAAAGTGAGATTATGAATCATGAATGATGAATGCTTACTAACGCAGATTTAAACCAATTTTGAACAATATTTGGGAGCGCTAGGCCTTTTGTGTTCATAGAAAAAGTTTCACATGTTTGAGTTCAGCTCATGAAAAATGGGGGCAAAAACAAAAGTGTTGCGTTTACATTTTTGTTGAGTGTATAATGGCTACTACAAACGTAAAGGTGACCATACGGGTGTTACTTCATATGTAGAGGGCCTGAATAATGTTAAAAATGGTATCTGGAGGATCGTAAACAGGTTTTCTATGCTATAACTACGAAAATATTCCATTTATTAATATTGATAGATACTTTATTCATCTCCAGGAGAAATTCACATATCCGGCAGCTCTGCAAAAATGTCATAATAAACAAAATCACAAAAGAAAACAACCAAATCAAGACAGGAGAGGTAAGAAAATAGAATAAAAATGCATAAATAAAGAAATAAATGTGGAACAGATCATGTCAAATTTGTATTGTAACTTGTAGTTCAATAACACATAATAAATAATAATAATAGATAATAAGGTAATAAGTGTAGTCCTGTGTGAGCTTTTATCGCTCCCCCTCCGTTGTCTTGAAAAGCCGCATGGCGTCGGGGAGGAATGATCTGCCCAGTCTATCAGCGCAGCAGGACTGTGATAGTAATCTGCCACTGAAACTGCTCTACCGTCGGGAGGTGATGATGCCGTGCATTGGGTGATGCCGGTTGTCCTACTTTGCGGCAATTCACTTATGGCGGGCCGGTCTGGAACCAATGAACCGCGATAAAAGAGGGATTACGATATACTATATATCACATGACAATCTCTGCCTTGACTTCCATTATGTTACGTATTATATTTGACTTGATGGGCAAGTGATGGGCTCATTACGATGCTGTCTCGCTGCAGCTTTTGTGGTTTCACTGCAACAGGAAGCGGTTTTTACAGGGGGAAAAAAAAAAAAAAAAATGCAAAACTGTTCTGAAACTGTCTTTCCTGCCAACTTCAAATGGCAAACGGAGAGTGAAAAGCCAATAGGTGAGGGCAGACAGAAATGCAGTAAACTGGTTTCCTTTCCTTTCCTTGCAGGTTAAACAGTAACTTTAATCACGATGATTTGTTGGTCTTACAGCAGGGTAGCTAATGATTTGATCCCCTGCTGATTTGGTGAGACACAAAGAGCGCACACCACATGTTTACTCATTGCTCACAAGTAACACAACAGCCCGACGCAGGTTGGATGAAAAAAACCCAACATCATTGACTCATAATTCTCAATATTACGAATTCCATATTTCACCGCAAATGGTTTCCCTCACTGTACACAACAAAAGAGTGGCCCCTCAGGAAACGGTGGTTACAGTAAACATGTCAGTTGACAGACACTATTGTTCCCACGCAGACATGAAAGAGTTACCTCTCCTGCGAACCAAAACACCAGCGCCCATTCAAGCCTGCAGTCTCTCAGCGTCATTGAAGTGCGGGGACTCACTGGCTTCCGCTTACTTACTGTAAGTTTGTTCCCCGCGCAGTGTTGGAAGATGATCGTCTTCAGTTTTGTAGAGACAGCATTTTTTTTTTTTTTTTTTTTTTTTTGTCGATTCGCGTTTCAGTGACATCTGCGCTCCATCCGCAGTGTTCTGTGCATCCATTTCATGCTTCATCTAGTCTCCAGCCTGCCAAGTTTCTCTGTCTCTAGCATTTTGTTTCGTCTTCAACTCCGCTTTATACAGCGGGACGCCCCTCGGACTTGCTGACGGACATCCACATACGCGGTAGTTGACAGCAAAACCGAAACTAGCCACTGCTTGCACGTTTACTTGCAAGACTTTGGCCAGAGACGATGGCGATCATGAAGGATTTTTGAACAAACAGCGGTTTGTTGACATTGTTTTCCCCCGTTTGCCCGTTTTTATTTTGATTCTTCTGCTCACATATCAAACTGTGGAGGGGGGAGTACAGTAATTCCTCCTTTATCGTGGTTAATTGGTTCCAGATGCAGCCCTGATAAGTGAATTTCCACAACGTAGGATTCCTTATTTCTAAATGGAATATTTTTGTGTTAGAGCATAGAAAAGCTGTTTATGACCTCCTAAATACAATTTATTAGAGCCCTCAAGACGTGAAATAACACCTTTTTATATTCATATTACCCATTATAGTAGACATAATAACAGAAAATAAGGCACAAATAAGACATAACAGATTCACACACTCGCATTGGCGGAGTTCCTTGCTGTTTTTTTTCTCGACAGTGTACTTCCTGTTGTGGCTGTTGCCTCATCAATCGAACATTACTGACACCTAGTGGCCAGTGTAGAACACTACATCTTACGCCTTTTGAATGCACCTTCTGAATGCCTAATATTTTGTATTTTTGTTCATTTAGCCATTTTTATACTTGAAAATGCTTAATTTAAACTAAGAATACATACAATTGGCTTAAATATGGATATATATTTTTTTACTAATAATTAGTGCTGTCATTTATAATGATGACTTATTATTATTATTATGTTATTAGTGTGCCTACTGTAAGATAAATAATTCTAAAATAATAAAGGCTTGGTTGGCGAACAAGCCTTGTGCGTGTTACTAGTGACACCTAGTGGCCAGTAGACTTCATCAATGTCTTCCTTAAACTGTATTTGTATTTTAGTTCAGTTACAACATTACTATGCTTGAAAATGCTTAATTTTAGACCAAGAAATGCTTTAATATGTGTTTTTAGACCAATTATTGATCATAGTCAACCACAAAACGGCGATCATTTAGTAATTAATACATTTTTAAAAAAACAACAGAGTGAGGGAGCAAAGGACGATTGTATGTTTTGATTACAATAACAATAAAGCTTTCGTACGAGCGAAAATCTTTCTTCCGGTGACTAACAATCGAGAAAAAAAGCAAAAAATCAAGGTTAATAGTGCCATGCTTTTATTTTAAAGCTTTTTTGCGCTGAACGCCGGACGTCACTGTTGTGTAACTGTTCAGTAGTTATGCTGTGGTTTCATGTTGCTTAGCGACAATGTGAACAATACCACGACACATGCCAATATATACACGATATATATATATCGATATATATGTATATATATATATATATATATATATATATATATATATATATATATATATACACAATTTTGCATAGAAATCAGACCTTTGTGTCTCAAATTTTATGTCGACAAAAGCAGTCGACCATGTTTGTTGACATTTAATTATGCCGGCACTTTTTAGTACTAAAAGGAACACGGTGGACCGGGACTTGGGAGCTGGTCGACATAAACGGGTTGTGACAGGAGCGGCTTAATTGGGTTCCGTTATATTTCTTCTGTGTCCTTTAATTGTCCTCTAGTCCCCCCCTTTGATTTTGTCTTCCATTGTAATCAAATGAAACAATATCAGTGGGATGTGTTCCATTTGCCAATTTGTGTCTCAGACGTCAGCCGCAGCACTGAAGAGGTTTAGGCCCGCACAAATTCATTCATGTGTCTAACCTAATCTCTCATACACGCTTGACCAAATGATCACAGACCTCAAGGAAATGTTTTCCATCTAAGGATTTCCATGTATGCAAATGAGGCGTGTTTGTATTTTGGTCAAACATTTCTTGTTCTTTGACTTCTGAGGCGTCTTCATCAGGTATTGATTAAACTTCATAGCCATGTTGTAACGCGATACCTTTTCAAAAGCTTGCGATTAGATCACAGCTGACATTGCGGTGGAACCTCTAAAGTCAAACGGCCCTGGGGCTTTATCATTTCAATTCAGGCACTTTTTTTTTTGTGAAAAATAGGTCTTTAAAATCGCCCGAAAGTCTCCATTCCGTTTCGGTGTTTTACACAAGTGGTACCAAATCTTTTTGGACCCACGGACCATGTTCCCACAGGTCTCTGGCGGACCGGCGTGTGGGGGCGAATTCATACATTACAGCGATCTGTGTAAAACTAGGACGGGCACAACGTCGAATTAAAAGCACTAAATGAACACAGACCCACCAACCACCAGTACAAGCCTGGAGTTTGTTTCTCAGAGAGAAGATTATAACGTTGCTGTTTGATGTGCGTGAGAACAGGCAGTGTGCTAGCATGAATTAACTTGAGGTTGTGCACAGAACAAATATTCACTTTAGCATTTAATAACGTCAACAAACATTACCTTCATGCATTCCCACATAGCATCAGCATTTGAGACTAAATATGAGGCGAAAGAAAAACGGGGAAAAATACAGTGGATTGTTGAAGCTGTGGTGGTGGGCTGCATGGGAGGCGGACTGCTGCTGCCGTGTCGTGCCGCTGCGGCAGGAAATAGTTTTTCGATATTTAACTGTACTGTCTGTAATGTCAACATTAGGGTTATTTACACAGGCTTGAAGAACAAATGCTTTAATTAACTTTAAATACTTTTTCTTCCTCTCCTTATGTCACACGTGATTCCACTGCATGTTTTTCAAAAAATAAAGCGTAGTGAAACTTTTTTATGATATTTGGTATTGATATTTCAAATAGTCGTTATTTCAAACTAACTGTGCTCAATATGTAAATAATAGGCTATACATGTACCTTTAAGAGCACACGGGTGCTCCCACTTTTTAGATTAGTATTTCACTTTCACAGTTTCAAAGTTTACAGGCCATCAAAATAGTTGACACCATTCAGTAATTGACAATTCAAATCAATATGGCAATACAGATAATTACACATAATTCCTCAATAGTTGTGTGCATAAACGGAGTAATATGTCAGTGAAAAAGTTGCATTAAACGTGTGTGGCTGCCGACGTCTGTTCTCCACAGGAGGGGGGGGGCTTAATGTCAGCTGACTGATGTCATATGACGTGTACAAAAGTGACGGTTATGTTGTAGGTGACACGCGACCAACAGGACCTTCGCAATCGCCGTAATGGCCACCCCTGATAAAACATATATGTCCATTCATAAACTGTTTTACTTAACTTTTTTTTTTCAAAACAAAAGAAAAACTAAACTAAACTAATTTCCAAGGTGTGGTAGAATTTATGATAGCGTGGGAAAAAAAAGTTCTCCTCCCTCCCCGTGTGGAAGTGGTAAGTTTTTGGCTTCTTAAGTTTAGAAGAAATAAATTTGAGGCTAACTGGTGAGCTCGCTAGCTAGTCCCTTCAGCATAAGCGTTGCAATGTGGTGCAAACAATGAATAACAGGAGTGTAAAGGTGACTGTAGGCATGTTCTTTCATGTCTACAGGACTCTAATAATGTTAAACCTACTTAGAAAGTCATACACAGGTTTTCTATCCTCTATGAAAATATTCTAGTTATTAACATTAAATCCGTTATTGCGGAAATTCATTTAGCGCGGTTGTGTCTGGAACCAATTAGCCGCTATAAACGAGGGACGTCTGTAAATCTGTAATTTGATTTTTGCATTCCACGTTCAACCTCGAGACGATTATCTATCCCTCTGCAAAAGTATAACATTCAATTCACAAGAGAAGAAGACGAAGCCAGAGGGTGCAATGTTTACACCAACAAGGAGGCAAATTAAAGCTACACAAGCCGAAATAAGTCATATCCTCCAGCACATGGATACAAGAAAACTCATGTTTAATAAATGTCAATGTTCTGGATGAAGACGCTTTTAATACGAAACATGACGCCTGGACAGCAAAAAAGTTTGCTTCATTTTCTTTCGGAGATTGCATGACAGTACTTCAGTTTGTAAAATATACCCCATCACACAATTTACCAGAAGGGAAAGAAAAGGAATAGGAGTACATGCAGTAGAGCTGGGCTTCAGCTGCACTTAAAGCAGGGGTCTCAAACTCAATTCCACTGGGGGCCAGTGGAGGTAGAGTGTGGGTGAGGCTGGGCCGCATCAAGTATTGGGCGTAGGTCTGGGAATCTCAGGGTACCTCACGATACGATACAATTCACAATACATCCATGTGATAACACCACTGTTAGTTCAGTGTTGGTGTTTACTTGCCCCTGTAAGTATGGAAGTAACACTGAGCTTGCACGGATGTTGCGGGCTGGAGTTACACTACTCTTTCATGTTCAGTCGCGGGCTGCAATATACAATTTGGTGGGCAGGCCGCGAGTTTGAGACCCCTGACTTAAAGGGATAGCTCGAATTTTTTGACAGGATGTTGTATGACATCCCCATCAGCTTTAATATGATTGTGAAGCACTTTGTGACTTTGTTTGTCTGTGAAAGGTGCTATATAAATAAACTTTACTTACTTACTTAAATTCTGTATAAGCACGGTGGTTTTAAGTATTTGACAGTTTGAAACAGTTTTCCATAAAACAGTGAATTAAAAAAAAGTTATTTTATCATGGTATCAAATAAGTATGGAGAATCGTGGAAATTTACAGATATTAGTATCGACTACTGAAATTCTGTTATCATGATAACCCTACTGGTGAGTATGGCTTTCTGCTGATGGTCATACTGCTTAAATACAAACCAAGTCCAAATGACGGATTTTGCGCTGGTCTTTTTCAACATCTCCTCTAGTTTTGTCTCTCTCAATTTTTCAGGTCGTGGTTAAATTGTCATTATCGCTTACAATTCAAATCGATCGTAGGCCGGATTTATATTTATTGATATTATTAGGGGGCCGCACGCTGGTCTAGTGGTTAGCATGTTGGCCAACAAAGTAACAGCCTGGCGATCAGGAAGACCTGGGTTTGATTCTCCCCTGGGCATTTCTGTATGGAGTTTGCATGTTCTCCGCGTGCGTGCGTGGGTTTTCTCCGGGTACTCCGGTTTCCTCCCACATCCAAAAACATGCATGTTAGGTTAATTGGTGACTCTAAATTGTCCATAGGTATGAATGTGAGTGTGAATGGTTGTTTGTCTATATGTGCCCTGCGATTGGCTGGCGACCAGTGCAGGGTGTACCCCGCCTGTTGCCCGAAGTCAGCTGGGATAGGCTCCAGCATGCCCCCACGAGGAGAAGAGGAGAAGCGGTATAGAAAATGGATGGATGGATATTATTAGGTTGTGCATTGTTCTGACCTAAAGAAACTTCAGTCGTTCTCAATGGAAAGTCAGGAAGATTCAAGATTCAAGATTCAAGAGAGTTTTATTGTCATGTGCATAGTACAACAGCAGTTATACCATGCAATGAAAATCTTATTCTGTTCATTCTCCCAAGAAAAGAAAGAAAACAAATGAAAGAATAAGAACATAAGAAACATAAACACATAAACATATATACCAATAAATTAAGCAACAACAACAGACGAGACATTAATACAAGTAAATAATACAAATAAATAAATAAATAAAGTGCTATGAGTGTGTGCGTGTGTTGCGTGCGGCGTGTGCGAGTGCTTCGTTGAGGAGCCTGATGGCCTGTGGGTAAAAGCTGTTTGCCAGCCTTGTGGTCCTGGACTTCAAACTCCTGTAGCGTCTGCCTGACGGTAGGAGTGTGAATAATGAGTGTTGTGGATGTGTGCTGTCCTTGATGAGGTTGTGTGTTCTTCGTAGGACTCTAGTTTTATAAATGTCTTGCAGTGAGGGGAGGGCTGCCCCAACAATGTTCTGTGAGGTCTTGATCACCCGCTGGAGTGCCTTCCTATCACGTGTTGTACAGTTACCGTACCAAACAGTGATGGAGGCGGTAAGGACACTTTCGATAGTGCATCTGTAGAAGCAACTCAGGATTGTGGTGGACATGCCAAATTTCCTCAGTCTTCTCAGGAAGTACAGTCTCCTTTGGGACTTCTTCAGAATTTGTTGGGTGTTGTGAGACCAGGTGAGGTCCTCGCTGATGTGTGTGCCAAGGAACTTGAAGGTTTTCACCCTCTCCACCTCAGTCTCATCAATAAACAGGGGTCTATGCGGCTCCTTTTCCCTTGTTCTTGGGTCGATGATCATCTCTTTAGTCTTATCTGTATTGAGAAGGAGATTGTTATCACGACACCAAGCTATGAGGTCCGCCACCTCTCTTCTGTATGATGTTTCAACACCACCAGTGATCAGTCCGATGACTGTAGTGTCATCTGCAAATTTAATGATGCTGGTGTTGTTCTGGGAGGCCACGCAATCGTAGGTGAAGAGCGTGTAGAGGAGTGGACTCAGCACACACCCCTGTGGGGTCCCAGTGCTCACAATTCTTGAGCTGGATGTGCGGTTGTGGACTCTGACTGACTGGGGCCTGCCTGTGAGAAAGTTAAACACCCAGTTACAGAGGGAGGGAGACAGGCCAAGTGTGAGGAGCTTATTTGTGAGTTTGTGGGGGCTGACTGTATTAAAAGCAGAGCTATAGTCTATAAATAGCATTCTGACGTATGTGTCCTGGCCCTGTAGGTGAGAAAGGGCTGTGTGGATGGCAGTGTTGACTGCATCATCCGTGGACCGGTTCTGGCGATATGCAAACTGTAGAGGGTCCACGGTTGCCGCCGGGATGCTCTTTTTGATGTGGGTCATGACTATCCTTTCAAAGCACTTCATAACAATAGGAGTGAGTGCTATAGGGCGATAGTCATTCAAGCAGGTCACGTTGCTCTTCTTGGGTACGGGCACTATGGTGGTGGACTTAAAGCAGGTCGGTACAGATGCTTGTGCAAGCGACAGGTTAAATATGTCAGCAAGCACATCAGCTAGCTCTGATGAGCAAACCCGAAGTGCACGTCCTGAGATGTTGTCTGGCCCTGCTGCTTTTCGTGGGTTTGTTTTGTTCAGAACCCTGCGCACATCAGCTGATGTCACCATGAGAGGTGAGTCCTGTGTGCTCCCCAGGTTCAGCCACCCTCTCTGCTCATCAGGAGTTTGGGTGTCAAAGCGGGCATAGAACTCATTCAACTCATCAGGAAGTGTGGTTTGGCTGGACGTGGCTACGCTACTCTGCTGTCGATAGTCTGTGATGTGCTGGAGCCCCGCCCACACGCGCCGAGGGTCTGAGGTGGAATAGTAGCCCTCCAGCTTCTGTCTGTACTGTCTTTTGGCCTCTCGTATGGACCTCCTCAGGTCATATCTGGCCTTTTTGTAGTCATCAGCGGTGCCCATGACAAATGCAGTCGAACGAGCACGTAGCTTAGCCCTTACATCACAGTTCATCCACTGTTTTTGGTTAGGGTATTTTCTGTAATACTTGGTGGTGGTAACAGTCTCTATACATGTGCTAATGTAGCCAGTAACAGCAGAAGCATATTCATCCAAATCAACAGTACAATCTTCCCTCCCCGCTGCAGTTTTAAACACATCCCAGTTTGTGCAGCCAAAGCAGTCCTGAAGTACTTGATCAGTTTCTTCATTCCATACTTTAACTGCTGTACGTACAGGGGGAGCTTTTTTAAGAAGTTGTCTGTATGTTGGATAAAGGAATATAGAGATGTGGTCAGCCTTTCCAAAGTGGGGTCTTGGAACAGCCTTCAAAGCACCTTTCATGTTGCTGTAGACTTGGTCCAGGATGTTATTTTCCCTTGTGGGAAAGCTCACATGCTGGTAATATTTGGGGAGGACAGTCCTGAGGTTACAGTGGTTGAAATCGCCAGATATAATAAATACAGCGTCCGGGTGTTTGGTCTCGTGTTTATCAATGATGTCATGCAGGAGGCCTAGTGCATTAGCAGTGTTAGCTCGTGGTGGGATGTAAACAGCAGTTAAATACACAGCGCTAAACTCACGAGGCAAATAAAAAGGTCTGCATTTCACCATCAGCAGCTCAATGTCCTGCGAGCAGTGCTTTTCCATCGTCTGTACGTCTGTGCACCACCGTTTGTTTACGTAAACACAGACGCCGCCACCTCTGTGTTTACCAGACGCTAAAGTCCGATCTCCCCGGTAAGCAGCAAATGATTCCAACTGGATCGCCGAGTCCGGTATATCCTCCGTCAGCCAGGTTTCTGTGAAGGTGAGGACACAGCATTCCCTGATCTCACGTTGAGCTGTAATCCTTGCTCGTAGTTCGTCCATCTTGTTTTCAAGAGAGCGGACGTTGGCTAGCAGCAGGCTTGGTAGCGGTGGCCTCGTCGCTCTAGCTTTTAGCCTAGCATGCAGGCCGGCTCGCTTGCCTCGTTTACGCCTGGGATGCTTTGCTCGCCGGGTATTCAGCTCACCAGGTCCGCAGGCTGCTGCGTTCTCCCGGCGCAGAAGAAAGGCAAAGTCTGAGAGGCTAAATGAAGGTTCATGGTGAACCCTGCCGATGTTCAAAAGTGTCTCTCTGTTGTAATGTACTGCGTGAGTGTGTTGAATGTCCAAAATGAACAATAAAATAGCAAAAAATAGAAAAACACGGGAGAGTGTCACAGAGACGTCTGCCACGGAGGGCGCCATCTTTGATCTTCGAAGGACAGTTGATGGTGAATTTTTATGACAGAGATGAACTGGAAGACTGAAAATAATGTACCAAGTAAAAACACATGGCCTGCTCCCTCACTTCGACAGATTATTCATGCAGGTAATGAAGACAAGTCAATTAATTCATGCAATTGCTCCTCCACAAGAGCGAGGAGGATGTGCCAGCGCTCATGCCAATGACATGCGACCTTTGTTTTGTTTTTTAAATGAATGAAACTTTGTCATTTTGAAATTAGATCGCGTGTTAGTGTGAATTTTGCCCGTTTTTTTTTTTTTTCGAACACTGTGTGTTTTATAGCTCATTGAAGGTATTAAGAATGGTAACTTTTGAGAGCTAGCGGAGGGATTTATGAACAGTATTAATGCGTTTCACTTGCTTCAGTGTTATACCGACTGCGGAATACTGAAGGACCTTTTGCTTTTTTTCCAGACCTGCAGATTGCACTGTTGCACTACAGCCATAAATGCAAGTTTTCACTATGTTGTACAGTAAAAGTTCAAGCAAGTTGTATATGCATTAATATCAAGGCAATAACGTGTATTAGTTAAATAGAGTGGCAACAAAGTCAAGTTTAAGATGATTTTGTAACTCAGCTGTGGGTCAACTTGATGTTTATTTAGTGATGTATTTGTGTTTGTAATTCATCTGTAGGATTTACTATTTACCAGTAAGATCACAAGGTTCAGGTGGCTGCTTTGTAATGCGTTAGGAAATCTGAGCCATGTGATTTTACCTGACCCAGAGTCTGAGTATTGGGATTATTACAGATTACTTACTTCCGCCTTTCATCTGATTGGATTTTAGATTAAAAAACAAAATAAGGACACTCTCTGTTCTTTTGTGTTTCCTTCAGATTCAGATAATACGGGGTCAAAAAGAATGAAGCGATTTCATTACGCAATATTTTATGAAGGAAAAGCAATAGAAAGCTCCAGCCAAGTCACAAGTATTCTGCTCGCAAGCAAGTTTTATATGCAAGTGTGTTCAATGTGGCCACCACCTGCAGCACGGGCAACATCAATGTGATGAGACAATTCCTCCCAGACGTTTATCAGCGTATCACGATCATCTGAACGATGCCGGGGTAACGGCATCATTATAATTATACGTTTTTGTTGATTACCGTAAATTACTAGAAAATGCAAACTTTTGCTTCAGAAACTATTGGAATAATTTTGATAGTTCAAGACTGGCGGTCATTTAATATTAATAGCATTGCAGATAGGGATGCTCTGGTCAATCGGCCACCGATCAGTACAGAATATTTGCTTCAACTCTTAGTTTGGCCTTTTATATAATGGCAAATGACCATAAAGTAGTATAAAGATGATGGCCACACTGTTTGAGTGGAGATGTGCTTGGTAAAGAAAGTAGTGTACAGTTCAATGAAATGTTGGCAGTCGTAAATAAAACACAAAGAGTTGACAGCTGGACACCAAATTTATTCTGTTAAGTGTTAAGTAGAACAGATTTCTATTTAATGAAGATATTTATTTGTCCTCTACTATATTCATTTTATTCTGTTTAATTTTGCTAACTTAAACTAAAAAAGAAATTATTTAAGAAATGATTTCCCATTCATCTATATAACTCCAAAAAATGCAAATAATCAAATAGTACAAAAAATCGTTTCAAAAGTGTATTTTTGTCATTGTCTCATGGCGGCCGTGGCCAATAGCATTCATCGGAAATAAATAGAAAAATGTACAGTTAATCCATGTGATTGTATCAGTATCTTAATTATGGTTGATCGGTATTGAAATCGGCACCATAAAACCCAGATCGGAGAGAAAATTCCGAATCAATTTGAACATTTAATCAATTCTTGTTTTTAAAAATCGGCGTACGTTTGGACGCACGTTGTATAAGGGTCCAAAATTTCTATGAAATTCATACCCAATGATTTGTGTACGTAAACCTCAACTATATGTGTGTGTTTGTGTGTGTGAGAAGCATAGGTTCGTGTGTGCGCCCTTGTTTTATTTTTTATCTGTACTCTTTAAAAGTTTGTAATCCTCATATTCCCTTAACATTGCCTTAGGGTACCCTTCCACATACCAGAGCAAAGAAAAAGCACAAGAACACTTGAGTGAATAACAGCATTTCACTTTAAAGTGCAGTAAAAGCGCTCGAACAGATGTTAATCGGAGGAAAATTGAAGATGAATAGACAACTATGGCAAGGTATGTGGAAGTCAAGCCAATACATTTACATGGGTGTGTAAAAAAAACATGCCTGTGGTTTTTAGGTAATGTCAGAGAACGTCTGGAGAGTTAAAAAATAAGCGTATGTCTTTCGGAACTATGCGACCTTGTGGGACATGTTCTTTCTGTATCACTAGCACATGTGGGTGCAAGGAAAAGTATGTTATTACTTATTGTAACGCTGAAGCACTGTTGTTGCCCAACACCTGACACAAAGGCTGTACGTCTTGTTCGCTCTTGGCAAGCCTGAAAAAAGTTGAATGTTCCCAACAGCAGTTGGATGCAAACCATCTTACCAATTATGGACTAGGCTAAGCCAAGATGGAAAACACTTGTAGCATCTTTACTCAGAGCCTCAAGATCTAGAAGAGCTGTGGCAATTCATCTTTAGCTTGAAAAAGTGCTACTTTCCACGTCACAAATGACAAAGTTTTACCAGGTGTTTCCATAGGACACAACGTAAATCCAATTCATTCGCTCCAGACACCCAAAAATGTTAACACAAAACACTTTTAAGATAGAACTATAGCATGAAATGCATATAAATGATGACTGAATGAAAGGGATAAATGAACATTTAAAGAAAAAAAACGCACATTTTTTGGAATTTTGCCCATCATCCTTAATCCTTATGTGAAACATGAGCACCTTTCCTTTTTCTGTTCGTTCAGTTGGCATGAGGGAGCTAACAAAGCATCTTTTTCGACTATAAAGCCCTCTAAAAAAGCTCCAACAACTTTTTGGGGGTTTTATATACAGTACATGCTGTGATCAGTAACAGGTACTTCCATAACATGTCGTACTGACAGTATTTTGCCGTATTTTGATCATTTTAAACATGACCGGAACTTCTCTCCTTGGCGCGTTGATTTCACAAAGCTCTTAGATAGGCGATAACGCTAATTCCGTCAACGACAGCAGAGTGTCAAGCATGTGTGTGATTGAAACTATTAATTGTAGCAGACTTCGTGAGAGCCGCCGCCGCCGCCGCCGCCGCCGCCGCCGCCGCCGCCGCCGCCTACTTTTGCACAAATGCGGATCCAGTGCCTTATCTTTTTGAGCCTGACTATACGGAGGATGAGCCACAGGTTTTAGAAGCTGAGCACGAGGAGAGAGTGACTTACAAGATATCGTAGTATTATGTAACGTAAGGATCGCGCCATTTGGTGTTGGGTGTGATCCAAGATGGCTGAATAAACAAGCATTGCTAGGAGTAGTCCGTCCGTCTTTATTAATACCGCAGGATTCAACGCGCCAAACGGTAAAATAAAAGTTTGTTACACGCATTATTGTACGATAACCAAGACAGTGTACGAGAACTAAAGGTTTGACTGTCTTTACAATATACAAATTTCCGTATAGATGCATCGGTGTTAAAGTCGCACTTGCTAAATTTGTACATATATAAGCCGCACCGGACTATAGGCCGCACATGTCCACGTCATAAAATGGCGTATTGTGTCGCGCACAAGTCCGTGTGGACCAGGTAGTTTAATTGACAGGCTGCCAATCATGAGCTGCAGTGTGAGAAAACTCACAACGGGCTTATCAACCCCTCGCAAACCGCAGGAGGTCATTACTCAATATAACAGCCTACCGAGCTACCGTTTCCTCACTGACTCGCGAGCGGCACAGTATTTGAATGATTAAAAGTTCTGAAGTAACAGAGATGTCACGAGATTAGAACACGGCCATAAATTAACCGCACCGCTGTAAGAAAGAAGTAGAGGCTTATACACCGGAAATAGAGATTCAACCTGGAATGAGAAATTCCTATACTGTATTACCCCCTTCATCCATCTTGTATTGTTTTATTTTGTCAAAATGATTGCTGTGAAAATCATTTTCATTAAAACAATAAAATTGATGCTGATCTTTTTCACAGTACTGTGGAAAAACAAAAATCATCCATCCGCTTTCTACCATTTATCTCTCGAAGGGTCACATTGGAACTGGAGTCTATCCCAGCCAACTGGGAGAGGGTAGTGGTAGTGGTCTTTTATGCAACCAGCTCAGGTTTGGTGCCTGCCAATTTCCTTGCAAACCCAGCAACTGGCAATCTCCAGAGCCGTCTCAAGGACATACTGTAGGCTTCAGTCTTGTGTTCGACTGAGTGCAGCCGTTTGTGGTGTTTATGCATTGCTGCACATACCCTGGTCACATTCTAATTTAACAACATTCAGCAGACTTTGTCCAAACCTCTTTATTGGCCATGTGCTCTGTGTGTCAAGACTCATTTCGAGACAACATAAATTAACACTGGGTAGGCTTGGCTAATCTGGAATGAGGCCTAGTCAATACTGCGAGGCAAATGAAGCTTTGTTCCCATCCGAGTGTACCCCGAAACCACCACCACCACACTGTGGCACACTTGTTTGAAATCTTTCATTTACTGTATCTCGCCATTGCTTCATGCTGCATGAATGATTTGAACAACCAGACTCCAGTTGACAAGTGACCGCGTACTGAACTCGTCACCAGGTTGGGGTCAATGGAGGCTCTGCCTTGACTGTACAATGACCCAGTTTGAGATGATATGGGTTCTAACACCACATGCATATACACATACAGTATAACTGAACAAGAAGTAATTCATTGGTAAGGCACGGTATAAATACCTGTGCTATCATCCCACTGTTGATGGACATTTTAATAAACATAATGTGTGAATAGGTAAGGAGCTTGAGTGTGTCATTTGGTGCTAAAATCAAACAGTGGGCAGTTTACAAGATCCATCCAGCCAACATCTCATCATCCACAACTATTGTCCGTCCGTATTTTCCAGTGGACAATTTTGGACATTTATATCTTTTTTGCTGACACAGCACATAGGATACCAATGGAATGACGGGCACTTCAAACCAGTGAGGCATGATAACGTAAAACCTCTTGGCTTGGTGCACGAGCCGAGCCTACTGTCCGAGTGCGCAACCCTAAGTTGTCAGCATGGTTCCAGAAACATTTATTATACACCAAGACTTACTACTCTGTGTAATGTCTGCAAGGCAAGTGGGACATCATTACTCTATCATCTGTCCGTCTGTCTTAACTGCAGTGCCAGCTAGAGCTACAGTCAAATGCAATAAAGATATTGTTACTGTATGGTCTGCTGAATGAATGAATGAATATGACTGCCAAGATGGAGAATTACATATCCAAGCTCAACAGAAGGTGATCAGACTTTTACAACAAAGTATCAGAGCTTTTCCTGGAGAAGGATAGGGAGCATGCACTTCATATACAAATAAAAGATAAAACCACACGTTTTTAGTTGATAAATAAAAATCAAAAAATGGGACTGAGAAGTATTTTAAAACAAAATTGTCTTCTTTTTCTTATCATCCCCTTAACCTATATTAACATTAAAAAACTCCAAAGAAGTAAGTGCCTCTCCAGCCATGAACCTCACTACACATCACTGCTTCGAACTTTTTTTTTTTTTTTCCCCTCGGAATTATTCATATGTTTGACCTTATGTCTCTCCCTCGCTTTTAAACACTGACCATACTGCCTCCCACTGTCCACTTCAATGTTCTGATCTTGGCTCAGCTGCTGGCGCAGCTTGCAGCGCTCAAGGTCACCCACATTATGCTCCAAGTCTGGCAAAAGGGGCTGTACCTTGTGTGTGTGTGTGTGTGTGTGTGTGCATGTGTGCATGTGTGAGAGAGGAATAGTACCGCAACTAATGTATATTGCCTACACTTTACACTGTACTGTTGTGCATACTGTACACTTGCATTTATGGTATGTGTGTCACGCTGTACATTCTGTATCTAAAGTACAGCGTTTCCTCATGTAGCCTGCTTGCATAAGCATTCCCTGAGGTCATATAGATGGTAATATAGGAAGACCGTGTGCTGTGTAAAACACGCAAGGCCAGTCTGTATGCACGCCATTCAGCAAATATTGGCATCCCTATAGTGTTGACATGCAATGTTTGTTATGTGCCGTTATAGAAGATGCCATTGATTTGGGTTTAAAGCTGGAACACCGAGTTCCAACAAGTGGGCTGTATGGGTATAGCTAAGCTTGCTTGGGTAGTTCAAATGCATATTCATTAGGGATCCTTCGAGCAGGGTTTTATGCTGCCAATTCCGATACCGATCATCCGTGAGTGAAATCGGCCGATACCGATCACATAGCTTACAGTAAGTGGTACATTTTTAAATTTACTGTTGGCTATATGATATGAAAAAGGGAACCATTAAATCACCTGAGCATATATCACTGGTGAAACTTAGAGGGTGAGGCGTCTCCTTTAAGGAGACTTTACATTAAGTACACAGTTGAACTCACACAGTGTATTAACTCACTGACTGGGAATTTTTGCTGAACATTCAAGACCCGCAGAATATCGAGGTTTAGGGCTTACATAAACATTGAAACTATCCAAAGAAACTTTAGACTCTCTTCTTTCATCAGAAAAAAAAAGTTTGTTTCTAGCCTTTTTGGGTCTTTAGATATTGGCGGTAGAACAAAGGGTAGTTTCAGCAAAAACACCTGATTTTGACCCTAAAACAGAGAAAACAAGCTTTTTCTGAAAAGCAGCAAATCCAAGCAGAGTGACGGTGGGGTCTGCTGGATGTGGGGATGAATCCCTGCTGCTGACCGATCCAGACGGCAGCCACTCGTCAGAGCTCCGGTGTCGCGCCACATGGCTCAGCAACGCTAACCACTAGCTTGTTGCCTCAGCTGCCGTTGTCAACTGCGTTTGTGTCTACGTCACCTACATCATCCATGTCGCCTATCTTTCGCGATCGTGTTACTACCGGCCAGACAAGCTCTGACAGTGTTATCTGCCTGTATCTTTCTTGTCTCTGCTCGATTACTGCATGTGTTTCGCCATTTTCCTCTCTCAACCCACAATCCGTCTTCTTCATAGACAATCTGTCGCTGCCGATTGGAGGAAAAGAGAACTGTTGCTCCCCACTGGGACAGAAATACATTGCCTGCAAGTCAGAAATTCACACACAAGATGAGTAACACTTTCATCTGTAGCTCCCGCGAAAAAAAGCAAAAGACGTCAAGAGACGTCTTTGGCAGTCAATGTTACTTTTTGAAAAGACGTCAATAGACGTCTTTGGCAGTCAACGTTACTTTTTGAAAAGACGTCAATAGACCGAAGAACACCCTAACTGGGGCTTACGCTAACCGAGATTGCACGGTAAACATACAAATGTAAATGTAGTCAAGGGTACAAGCAGATAACAAGCATACATGTATTTTTTACAAAAAGAAGTCTGATACTTTGAATAGCTTGTTGCACAAAGTAATACTGAGTAAAGAAACACTGCAATTACAGTAGAATTGCTCTGTCAAAACTGTAAGAACAAACTGACGGCCAATGTCGGCCGCATTTCTGCCCTTCTGAAGCATTTTCTTTTTCATGTCTCTGTCAGGGGTCACCACAGCGAGTTGGCTTAGTTTGTACGCCGAATGCCTTTCCTTGCTGGGAATCAAACTCGTGCCTCTGCCATAAAAGGCAGAAGCGTGTCACATGACACCACCATGGATCTTTCTGAGCATTTTACCATCTCACTTCCATGTTGATGGCTTTCCTTTTCTTTGACGCCCTGCAACAAAGAGTATGTCTTAAGCTTTGGAGACATGAAGAAGGGCAAAAAGTCAACAAAAAAAGAACGAAATTGACATTGTCCCTCCTCAGTGTAGCTACGTGCATGTGACTAGTCCTCGATAACCGCTACGTCACCATGTTGCCCTACGTACGATTAGTCACTTATGATGACACAGATGATGGAGGCTGACAAACAACACTTCCTGAAGGTTTGCTACATGGTTCCTAGACTTTAAAGTACTTTGATCCAATATCTTATCTTTATAAACATCCATCCATCCATTTTCTATGCCGCTTCTCCTCATTAGGGTCGCGGGGGTATGCTGGAGCCTATCCCAGCTGACTTCGGGCGACAACCATTCGCACTCACATTCACACGTATGGAAAATTTAGTCTCCAAATAACCTAACATGCATGTTTTTGGAATGTGGGAGGAAACCGGAGTACCCGGAGAAAACCCCCACACGCACGGGGAGAACATGCAAACAGAAATGCCCAAGGGAGAATCAGCTCTTCCCGATCTCCAGACTGTGACTCTGTGGCCAGCATGCTAACCACTAGACCACAGTGCGGCCCTCTTTACAAACAATAGATAGTCAAATGACTCCATTGAGTGTTTTGGCACGCTCCTTTGCAAACTGTCTTTACCGTACATCTTAATGTCCCTCAAATAAATGCAAGGGTGTTTGTGGATCGAGCTTCACAGGCACAAATGTAAATACAGTCTGATGAGTGTCAGACAAATATTCACCACACACCCTCCTCTGGAACACCACACCCAGTGTTTGTGGTGGTTAACTGTCAACAATTTATCATTTATATGCTGTTAAACAGGCCACACCACTGTCATTTGAGATATAGATGAGATGCAGGACCTTTAAGAGCCAGCAAGAGAGGGAGGGAGCGGTACAAAGAGTAAAAGCAGCTGGATGCGTGTGTCACCTTGAAAACTATAGTCCACGTCTGTGTATCTTTTATTTCTACACTGGAGGCAACAAAGAGGGTGAGACCTAAAGTCAAGACATTGCAGCTCTCAGCCTTGCAGCGGCATTCAGACCTCCGTCTGCACAGCCTGTAGTTGGCTGGCTGTAGTTTATAATGGCAACGGGAAGGGCTAAAAATCATAAATAAAATGACTTCCCTTTGCCCAGATGTCCTCCGTGGCTGGGATTTAATGATTTGTGGCCATCTGTACATCCAACAAGAGTACAGCTCTGCTGAGCTTTGACATAATAGGTGTTCTGCGATATCACAATAGGGCCTGCACAAGCAATTAAAAAGTCAGTTTTCCATAATAAGTACACTTTAATTAAATGTCACCTTTCATTATTTTTCTCTATGGTTTTATTTGTATTCATCAAAACACTTCTTGCAGTTCTCCGTTCTTGCCTATGCAGCCAAACCAACTGAGTCACTGACGTTATAAAACGTACATGTGGGTTGTCAAAGCAGTTTAGATGTTTACAGTCATGAAAAAAATATTAGACCACCCTTGTTTCTTCAGTTTATTGATCCATTTTAATGCCTGGTACAACTAAAGATACATTTGCTTGGACAAATATAATGATGATAACAAATGTAGCTCATAAGAGTTTCATTTAAGAGATGACGTCTAGAAACTTCCATGGTTATCTTGATAATAACCAAAACCACTTAAGTTCTGACATGAATAGCTATAGCATTGTACTGCCAAAAAATGTAACTCTTATGGGCTATTTTTGTTGTCACTGTTATATTTGTCCAAACAAAGGTACCTTTAGTTGTATCAGGCATTAAAATGAACAAGAAACTGAAGAAACAAGGGTGCTCTAATCATTTTTTCCATGACTGTATATTCCACCAGCGTGTGTGCTGCCTCTGAGAAATACTTTCATCTGCTTCATTTTCATTTAGTTTGCGGTTTTAATTAAATTTTGTATTTATTATACTGATTACAATCTCACCAGAGGAACTGTATTGTGTTGCACACGGCACAGACAACTAGTTGCAGTTTATTTGACACGAACAGTCACCTTCCAGTTTCGAAACCCACGTCCTTACAGACTGAGGTGCAGCTTTCCCCCTATTAAACAGTATATGACATATAGCCAAAATCTACTGCTTGGACAGACCAGTGTTAAGAACCTGGGGTTACGATACATACCGCCACCTACTGTACGGCGTTGTAACGACTAGCTACATTCACAGACAGTTCCATTATAATGTGTTTATGAGCGAGAATGAACAGGTAGCGTCAAATCTATGTTTGGGAAGCACTGGTTTCCATCTCACACACAATTTGGGAGAAAAAAGTGAAGGTTGAAAAAGTACATGAAGCCAAGTTTTTGTGTCAACATTCTTCCTTCTGCCAAAATCTAACACAAAGACTTGGCAGAGTAGCCACTATTGTTACAGTGTGTGTAGGTGTGTTGCAGTAGGCTCAATCTACTTACAAAAAGTCAATATGACCTCATCCTACCAGCTTCCAAATCCTGGGAGGGCCTCTTTCCGTCCGTACACACAAACACATGCACAAGTTCTCTTACCGCTCGCTCTCACTGCATTACACGCCTGGAGGGTAACGCTCCTCTGCAAAGGTCAGGGTTGGATACGGGCCAGCATCTTGTGAATTACACGCTCTCAGCCTACAAATTTTCGCATTTTGCAACACGGTTAAATATGAAAAACAAGGAGTTCCAGAGTATAATTGGTACAGTGGAACCTGTTTGTGTCGACCCCCCCACAGACTGGCTGACGTACTGTACGATATAACCTAAACTGAATCCACATTAATACTCTCGTGCTTTTATGTGGAAGCTTACTTTACACTGAACATGTTTAGTTATAATGATGAAGTTCAAATACTAAAACGTATGTCAACATAACCGGACCCATTTTTCCATAGAAATGACCCCTAAAATTTTATGTCAACAGAATCGGTCGACCCACGTATGTCGACATCGGCTTAATCGGACACTTTTTAGTCATAAGAAGAACACGGTGGAGCAAGACTTGATGAGTTGGTGGACAAAGATGTGTTGTCGACATAAACGGGACCAACTCAAGCAGGTTCTTCTGTACGTACATCTGCTTGGTGCGTCCAGAAATGTTTTAGACGCTGTAACAACTATAGGGGTGTCACGAGACACTCGGTTCACGAGACGATACATGAGATTGGATCTATGAAAACAAGACGAGATGAGATTTTAACTTTACTTTGAAGAAAAGCACAAAGAAAAAATATCAAAAATATATGACTATATTGCAACCTACTCATTTAATTTCCACCACATTACCTTACATTGCTCCTCCCGAGGTTACACTCTTCTGCACTCTGTGTGTATGCTACCGGCCCCGCCGTCGATCTGTCAAACAAATGCGCCAAGGTACTGAAACAAATGCACAGAGTGAACCCTCTTCCTGCCTGTTTGGAGGCGGGAACCGAGGAAAACGGAGATCATTCATGCGCGTGGCAATATATCGAGGCTGGCAAAATGATCAAGTTCATTTTCATTTATTGAGTGATTAGTTTATTTATTATCATTCCAGGCGTAGTGCCCACGTGACAGTTTTTTTCTGAACTAGAAGTCTTTTAATGTTTTAATCTTGTGACACGAGATCTTGTGATACGAGTAACAACAGCATGAGAAGTTGCTGCACCGCCTGATTAAAGGTGCTATCCCTCCCTGGCTCCAAATGACACCTTTTTTTCACCCCAAAAATATAAAAGCACCACCACTAGCTAGCATATGTTGCCAATAGTGGTTTCAGAGAACAGATTAAAATGAGTAAGGTGTAGTGGTAAGAATGGTTGTCACTCACGCGTGAGCAGGGATGCGTTGAAACGCTAGTGCCCCCGTTACAGTACCAAACAATGACAGACAGCACCTTTTAAATCTGTAATTGTATTTATTGGCATTCCTATTATTGCTGTCTTTTCAAACATATTTTGCACCTTTTTGCTTTCTCCTCTTCCTCTACTTGCTTCATTCTGCCTTTTTATTGTGAGAAAGCACATTTTATCATGTGGATTGGGTGAGCACAGTGCCTTTAAGGGATGTGATGTGTTGGGATGGCTGCCTTTCAAATGGCAAATTGAATGATTGGTGCATGGATGTTTAACTATGAGGAATTCATGACACACGTGGAATGCTGTCAAGGAGAAACGGGCTTTTTGTCTCCTTTTGATGGCAACGCTTACTCATCTGTCTTTCTTGGATAAAAGCACCGCCTAAAAAGAGTCGATATCATCTGTGTATCTCTTAATCTGAGTAAAATATCCTTATTTTTGTGTGAAAATAAAATAATTAATATGACAACCTTGAACACAAGGCAAAAATCATTTGCATCTAATATCTTTTGAGACTAATGAGCTACCACATCATAATCTGTCTTCTTTTTCTTTTTTACCTTTTTTCCTTTCTCTTATCCTAACTAATGTAGAGGCATGACAGATCTTTGAATGCAAAACTAAAGAGGATTTTAGTTATTCTCACATAATAGCAGCTTGTACTGTAAATCTGTCACTGTACCCATGGGGAGTATATGTGGTTTCTGCCTATGGAATGACAGAAATTGCATGAAAATGCTCTTCTGTCATGCCCTCTCTCATCTTCCGCCTTCCTTCCCAAGATTATTCATGAAAGTCTGTCACGTATCCACTAAACCTGCAAGTTAATTAGATTTGAGGGCGCAGCAGTTTATTTGGGAGATGTCTGTGTGCTTCTTGCCAATATAAACTCATTAGTTGTAGCTTGCCCGTAATTGAAGTGACATGAGAGGACAGAAAAACATGGCTTATCTTGACTTGTCGTAATATGTACAGCAGCATTTCTTACAGGAGAGAATACCACCGGCTTTCAAACTTGTACTCACGGTACACCAATCATGGGCCCAATTCGCACCTAATGTCCCCGACGCGTCCCCGGCTCTCCCATTCTCGCCTGCAAACTTTCCTGCTAGCTTGACGTTGACGTTCTCTTCCGATTTTGGATCAACATTTGCAATAAAATATTTATTAGATTAGATCCAGCTCCAGAATCCTCCCCTTCTCTCTTCAATTGCCGTTGTTCACTTGCAACACAATCCAGGTTTGAACCCGAAAAGCGCCTCACACGCTTTAAATATAAAATGTATAGATAATCACCACTAATGATTGATAATGTCAGATAATTGATGAACAGATGGAATTTCCACGGTGTAGCCTTTAGCCTTGTCGTCAGGCTAGTGCTAAAGGTTAGCAAGCCAGAGAAGGCGTTTTCTCTAAACTGTGTCTACATTATCCACACTCCCTCTTATCCCTGTTCATCTTGCTGCGAGTTGTGAGGCTGGGGAGGCTTCCATAGCCAAACAAACTTCTGCGGACGCACACAACCATGATGTGTTCAAGGACTGCCAAACAAAGCTTGACGAAAAAGCATTATCAGTAAAGCATAAAGATATAAACGGGTAAAAACTGTAGACTTTCTAACAGTGGTACATGTATGCTGTATATTTGACTTGTATTATTACGTATTTATACATTATTACCAGTCTATGGTAAAGGAGATGTGTTTTCTGTCGGGAATTTTGCCAATTTTCGGAGAAAAAATTATTTAGTGAATGCTGAATTGCAGTATTGTCATCACTCCTCAAGTTCCAAATAATAACAGACACATTTCATAGTATAAATAAATACAAAGTCTCAAAATAATGTAAAAGTCACCGCACACGTGTTTACCCGCGCTTATATATTCATGTGCGCCACAAAGACGTGCCATTTAATGAATGCAATCACTCCTTTTGCAAGTAAATGACAGCCGCCACCTCGCCACCTCAAAATAATCCACAAAGGAAATTGCAGTGGTACAACTGTGTACAAGTCAAGAAAACGGGCTAAAGCACAAAACGTATGCTAGTGGAGGCCGGGACAGGAAACGGGAACGGGTCCCGAGTCCAGCACGGCACGACTGGCCTAGTGTGAGTGCGACCCAACCTGTGGTTTTAAAGCAGGACTTGTTAAACTGTTAGTGTCGGATTGTTCGATGGAGCACATGAGATCTCCAACAGCAGTGCAAGAATTTGCACATGTCCCCCTCGCAGGTAATGCATTGACAAATGGTGTTGAAGACTGTTGAAGTGCATGTACTTTGTCTCTCATATGATATAATCATCTCCCTCACTGTTACTCTTTGTGTTGTCATGACGCTGTACATCCAGTAGCCTTTTTTTGTTTGTTCTCTCAGTGAGTTTTCTTTGTAACAATGAGGCACAACTCAAGAGCAGCTTACACAGATGGACGATTAAGAGAGGAGGCGTGGGTGTTGTGAACATTGTGTTCGCAAACAGTCGGTTCTCCACTTTGTAGTTGACTTGCATATAGAACAGGTATGGTAGGTTTTAGAAATGCACAAGGGAGTCTGCAGTGCATCATAGCACGTACTGCTCGATATGTCATGTGGTTTGTCTTCAATAGAAAGATTTTCTAATCATGACGGTAAATGCATCCAGTATCTTACATCATTTATGCTTTAATAAGATCATTGGAGGCGGCTTTCTCTCTATTTGTCTTTTCATGCTTTTTCAACACAAACACTTAACCATCAGTCCTCCCATTATTAAAGCACACAACTGAAGTAAATCACTAACATTGTGTCAACCGGGCACAGAATATTTTTGCTGTAGGGATCCAGGCATGATGGTTTAGTCTTCAGTTATTGTTTGTTGTGTTCAACTTACTGTTGAAGCTTTAATGTTGCAACAGGGGATGTGCAAATTGTTTTTCCTGTACGCTTTCATGTATGAAATGTCCTAATGGGAAAAAAAAATGTCCTATGAAATGTCCTAATATTTTACCTATAGATCCTACATTCTTAAGTGGTGAGCTCAACTTATATCCCCACCAGATGGGTGTGAACCAGTTTATTTTACTCCGTGGCATAAACAAACATGTACCAATACGAGTTTAAAATGAAAACAACAACACTTTTAAAGTTTCCCTATAGAGCCTACATTCTTAAGTGGTGAGATCAACTTATATCCCCACCAAATGGGTGTGAACCAGTTTATTTTACTCCGTGGCATAAACAAACATGTACCAATACGAGTTTAAAATGAAAACAACAACAATTTAAAATTTTCCCTATAGATCCTACATTCTTAAGTGGTGAGCTCAAATTATATCCACATCAGATGGGTGTGAACCAGTTTATTTTACCCCATGGCAGCCATGGTTGGAGCATAATGATTTGTCTCGACATATTTTTAAAGCTATATTCTCAGGGTTGGGGCTTTGAGCCTAGAGGTCGATGAAACATTAGGGGTGGTAGTATTTCAGACTAAGAAGTTGGAGGCTCCCGGTTGAGTTACGCTGTGGACAAAATAAATTATTTCTGAAAATCAATCTGCTCCCTATGTTGTTTTAAGACTCACATTTAAACTTTAATGCTTTATTAAATTTTATTTTGAACCTTTCGATGTCGCTGCTGGGTTGGGTAAGCAATAAAAAATGCCATTAAAAGCTATGTGCGGTTAAAGTTGAAATATAAAGCAGCAGTGTGGCACAACTTGAGTCATGTTGTGGGCAATTTAAAGTGTTCCTTCAGGGGAGCAGAGTATTTGTGGGACAATTTGAGCATCTCTATTAAGCAAAGTACACCAGTGTTTATATTCATTTAATATATTCATTTATTTGTGCCAGTCTGCCACAAATTGTACGAAGATGTACCAAAGTTTTCCTGTAACGCATTTTGTCTGAGCAACGCATTTCATTTGAGGACAAGCAGCACACAAAATGGATGGATGGCGCTGCAGTGCTGCCTCTGTCCAACAGAGGGAGCCAGAGGACCCAGAACCCAGAGGGAGGCTGACGTCATTGCAGCGCCCCAGGAGGGAAGCAATGAGTGTGTTGCTCAGACGCAATGCATTATGGGGAAACTTTAAAAGTGTTGTTTTATTCATTTTTAACTCGAATTGGTACGTGTATGCATATTTCTCAGATATACCTTTGCAGTGTTAAGTTGCTGTGTGATGAGTTTAGTGTTCTTTGTAAGATGACACCGTTAGTCAGACTGTTATTTTTTTCATACATACCTACTGCAATTTCCAATGGGTTGACAATGGGTCGAGTGCACCGATGGCTCGTGATTGGCCCCTGCCAAAGAAAGCGCTACCGTTTCCTCACTGACTCGACACAGTATTTAAACTATTATTAGTAATTCTGAAGTAAAGAAGATGTCACGAGTTTAGAACTTAGCCACTTAGCCGCAGGGTTCAAAGTTTAAGAAAAAAGCAGCGGTACACCGGAAATTACAGTACTACTACATGCTGTGATGTCGTCGTGCCAGAGTTGCCAGTGTGATGCCCTCACAATGTGATCAAACTTGTGTGTTATTTTATTGTTTTTATTTCAGAAATGTACTTCATATACTGTTTCATGTTCCAGTAAAGGTCGCGATTTGTGACGTGTTCACATGAATAGCGTCACAAATCATAAATGTCATCCTTTTAATGGGTTGAATAAAGCTTTCTTTCATTATATCTGTGCTGATGTTAAAGATAAAGGTTTTCATCATCATAAGCTGTAAATGTCATCGTCTACCAGGATGTAGTGTCAAACATCTACATTAAATGACGAAACAAATTCATATTGGGTTAGTTTGTCTAAAGACCAGTTGACGAGTGGACACAGCCCCCCCCTTGAAGGCGTCCTTGAACCTGGCACGGAACAGCCACCGTTTGCACTCCCCCTCTCACTCTGAAATCTGTCCTTGCATGCCGGCATGTGTGTGGTTCTGTGTGATGTGCACATCCAGAAGAGTGCAAATTGAATGTCCCCTTGGGAGATTACAATCAGTATAATAAATAAATAAATGCAATAAAATGGGGGGGAAAACAACAACAACACAATTGAAACACTAATAGATAATAGAAAGGATTGCACCCTCTTGGGGATGAAAGAAATTGAACCAATTGGTCACGACTCTTGTTATTTGGGTGTTTAGTCCCCAGTGCCTAATATCTAGTATCTGTATTGGAGATCAAACATTGATGTATAATTGTAGAATTCCGGGTTTCTGTGATATAGAAATTCATGAAATTAGAAAATCTTCATTTATTTTACACATTTAATGCGCTAACCTACCAGAACAGTCCCATTGAAGTGCAACATTCATGCATTTGCATCAGTGTTTACCCTGCAAAAATGGTTTTGTTGAACGGTCTGATGGTGTTGCAGAATTGAATTTTTAAAGCGGACTATCCGCAAGGACCGTATTGACTTTGCAGTATTGTATTTGCTCATTCTCTCTGCAAAAGCACTTGAGGTGCTTCTTCAGTTTACGAGGTGGTTTGAGCTTCTTTACACCACCTTATGGATTTCAGTTGGATTCAAACATGAATATGGACATTTTAACAATACATATTTGTCTGTGGGCTTTGTGCCTCTCGTCCACACGCACATAGATTTTTGTCCTTAAAAACTGAGCTTTTGGAAAACTCCGGCCAGAGTGGAGATTTTCAAAAACTACGACTTCAGTGTTTGTGTGTGGATGGGTAAAACTCCTAAATATGCCTCACACATGTATTAAACGCACTTAAAGTATAAAATGTGTAGGTACTCACCACTAAACCTATCCCCCGCGATAAACGAGGGAACTCCTGTATAACGATATTAACGTTCACACATTCATGGCGTAGAAATGACTACGCCGGACTTCCTCTAAGTAGTCAGAATCCGGAAAGTCAAACAATAAAGGACGTCTGTCTCATGCCAGTGTAATCGAGGGTTTCGGGACGCCAGCTGATGTGGACGTTTGGTGTAAATAAAGGACGGCCTTCAAAATAAGAGCGCTTTCGACGATATCCTGTTTACTTGTGTTAACAAAGTAAGTGTGTCGTAAAAAGAATCGCTTACACCAACATTGAGGCAACAAAGTAGACTACTTTTCAAGAGTAAACGTCTTCTGTGAAAGTGTACTCCTGTAAAAAGAAACTTCATGACATTTATATTCAAGTTGAATGCTTTGATATTTACATAGTAGTTGAAAATACCCCTGTGCAAAATTCATATCAAATAATTCATGGAGAAGTTCCGACATTTCATCCAAAAAGAACTGCAAACTTTTATGACCCAGCCTTTTAAATGCATTGGAATCAAGAATCGTTAGGAGCCGGAATTGAAACAAGGAACCGGAATCGTTCATATTAAAAGCCAACCCTGATGGCGAATGTGCAGGGATTCACTGTATTGAAGGTTTGAACAATATAATAAACTCCTAATAAAATGTTTTAAATATATTTAATAGCTTAGCATATCTAAACCTCCACTGGAGTGGTTTTAGCGATTTAGTAAATACATGAAATAAAGAAAAGTGAATAAAATCTAAGTGGCCACCTCATCCTTACGTTTTTCTTGATGTGGCCTGGAAAAAGCTTGGACACTCTGAATTGTTGATTCTCTGGCAATACGGTGGTGCTTGTAATGATATATTTTAGTTTTTTTTTACTGTGGACATATTCCAAACTTGTCTCTTTTTCTATTCTTTGTAGGTGGAACCCCTGAGGAATCTCTTCCTGACGAAGTCGAGACAGTTCAGTTTTTCGGAGAAAAGGAGAACTGGACCACTCGGACTTCCCTTGATTGTGCTCCACCTGACACTATTGTATTCATTGTATAGTTGATAACACCAGCGTTATTTGTCAGATTATACAAGATATTTAAATATTTTTGACAGACTTACCTCCGACCATCCTCTCTTCCATCCACTCAGAAGAAGCCTCTGCTTTCTACCTCCTATAAAAAAAAAAAAGAAAAGGAAAGGACAAAAAAACAATTATCTAATAAGGCTTTTTTTTTTTTCCTTCGTACAACATTTCTATAAATACCTCAGGGATACTCTCCCGCCACCTACCTCTTCCATCAAAACAGCCAACTGTGGAACACAGCATATCTAAACCTGTGACCTCTTACTGCTGTTACCGTGACAACCTGGATTGCCTCTCAGACTCTCCTTGCTGCAAATGTTAGAACCAGCAGTGACTCTGGACCTCATACCACCTGCTCGCCTAGATCTGGTCATTGTATAAAATTGTACCATATAAAAAAAAAAAAAAAAAAAAAAAAGCAGGGCCGTGCTGCCGGAAAGTCTGCTATACACCAGCTGTAGCCTCACCTGTCCAAATAGTATACCTGTCAGACAACTATATACCTCAGCACACACGCTAACTCAAGGAAACGGAAAGGAACGAGGAACTTCATCCAAAATCCTGGTGCTGTGATTTACCCAGTGGACCACCCATTTCAGAATCTTTCATTTGCCTTAGGGACTGGATCACAGCAACCGTAACCAGGGCGTCCTCCAGAGAACCATTTTGACTCCATGCGGCAAACACCTATTCTGCATTTGCTTCTCAAAAAGTCCCATAAAAGCCTCTAAGTGGTAGCACAGATAAGCTATTGATCGACAGGCCTTCAGAGAATCCAGGCAGAGACTATTACTACATTCTGTGTCGGCTTCCGCTCACCCGTTGGAGCCTCCAAGGAAGTGTTGAGCAGAAGACAGAAATTGCAGGCTTCTCGATAAAGTCAAGAAGTCAAAGCATCAAAATTCATTGAAAAGTAAACAAACTGAGAAGATCTGTCCTGTGTTCCAAAAAAAATAACACACGAAAAGACGCCTTAAGAGTAAAGAAAGGAATGCATCGGTGAGTTCTGTATTTTCTTACTTTTTCCACGTTGTACGTTTTGACTGTAACCACATGCAAGTGTACTGTCACTGTGAAGATTTTTATTTATTTTTATTTTTTTTACTTTTTTAAAATTTTTGGCGTATGCAAGCCACACCGCTCTGTTGTGAGGGCAGACGGAGGCACTTTATGACTTTATTCTGACCAGAACACAACAACAGCAGTGCAATTCCAATAGCATTTACAGTCCTAGAAAAAAATGATAGTTAGTTCATTTAGCCATTTTTATGCTTAAAATGCAGGCCGCATGTCTAGTGGTTAGCATGTTGGCCAAGACAGTAACAGTCTGGAGATCGGGAAGACCTGGTTTCGATTCTCCCCTTGGGCATTTCTGTGTGGAGTTTGCATGATCTTCCCGTGTGTGTGGGGGTTTTCTCCGGTTTCCTCCCACATTCCAAAAACATGCATGTTAGGTTAATTGGCGACTCTAAATTGTTCTTAGGTATGAATGTGAGTGTGAATGGTTGTTTGTCTATATGTGCCCTGTAATAACCAGTCCAGGGTGTACCCAACCTGTCGCCTGAAGTCAGCTGGGATAGGCTCCAGCATGCCCCCGCGACACTAAAGCAGAGAAGCGGTATAGAAAATGGAAGGATGGATGCTTAAAATGCTTAATTTAGGCCAAGAATAAGTACAATTTGCCAAAATCTGCATATTTTGCTACTAATAATAGGCAGTATTCAACCACCAAACGGCAATCATTTATTAATTACTTAATTTTTAATAAACCGCTATAGAGTGAGGGAGCGATGTTCGAACCGCGTTGTAGCGAGGGACGACTGCGGCTGCAAATGGTGATTAATCATGATGAATTAATTTGACAACTGCTAATTAAAAATGTTACGCCCTAATAGTTCAATATAACATGGATACTATATTTTTTTTTTAACTGCAGTGGAAACACTTTCAAGGAATTTTTGGGCGAAATCCTTATGTAAGACATGAACACACGTCTTTCTCTTTTCTGTGCATTCTAAAGATATAAAAACAGATCAAAGAGACAGGTAATTAATGCACAATTAATTAATTAATTAATTAATGCAATGGGATACCCCCATGCCGGCTAGAAAGCCCACTTTAATACACCTCCAAAACCCTCCAACAAGCTTTTATGGTTTTATATACAAGCTGTGACCATGTAGTAACAGGTGCATTCATGATAACATGCAATACTTACTGTATTTTGCCGCATTCTGTTCTTTTAAGCATTATCCGAACTTCCTTCCTGGATGCATTGATTTCACATAGCAACATAGAAAAGAACACTACAGCTAGCGTTAACTTTTCCAAACTCAAAAACAAAAACACAGCAGCAGCAGCGGCAGCACCGATATGTAGCCCTACCTTAGGATTGTGAGCGCGGCCCTAACGTGCAGCAGGCACGCGTGCGGTGAAGCTCGTCGCTAGCCGGCTAGTAGCTACGCTGCTTCCCATTACGTGCATATTTAGCGGCGTATTTTTATTTATGTCAGAAAGCACAGAAAAGAGAAAGACATGTGTTCATGTCTCGCATAAAGATTGCGGATGATGGGCAAAATTCCCCCAAAAAGTGCAGTTTTCCTTTAAGTCAGTCGCGCTTATGTTGACCAACTCATCCAGTCCTGGTCTGCAGTGTTCTTGCTGCTAAAAAAAAAAAAAAAAGTGTATGCTTAAGTGAACATACAGTACATGCTTTCTGCAGTAGCTTTTACATTTTGTGACCCCTCCCTTCTGCAGCCCACCACCACAATAGGCTTGTGAAAAACACCGACATGAATCTTCTAACAATCACTGTAGCTTGAATCCACAGTGCCATCCTGGTTAGATACACTTTGTACAATCAAGGCTGCCATCATCTGACACTGTGTAACCAAACACAGAAGAATAGCATGGAAATGAATGAGTTTTTTTACACTGTCACATGATAATATAAGGGGTTTGAATTACATAGAAAAGTCAGCATTCGACTGTTTTTGGTAGACTGCTAACAAAGCAACAACTGTATTTTTCACAAGTAGCCTACTGCTTGTGTGACTGGATTTTGGGGTCATGTTGACTGATCCCTTATGTGGGTCACATGCTTTCATATCACGTATCACGGCTTGCACGCATGGTACAGATGTTGTTGGGTTTCGAGCTCGTTTGGTTACTACGACTGTGATCCAAGTTGAGTTTTAGTGTAGGTCGGAACTTTTTCTTTAATCTCAGAACATTGTGGAGGCTTCCTCGCTTTCTCTCACACACACGCACACACATACACGTGTACACACAGATACCGATGCAGAGCTTTACAGAGGCAGCCTACAGAAGAATAAACCCTCAGTTTATGCATGTTCCTAGATTGTGGTGTACGTCTTCTACCTACGTTATGCCTAAATTAACACCTCACTCACACTATACACAGAACGCATGAAGAACATGCACTATAAACTACAATAATAAAAAAGATTAAATACAAGAATGGAATGAAACTGTAATAAACAACAAAAAAAAACAACTCCTTGCTTTTATCCCTGTGGTTGCCTTGCTCACTGGAAGGGGCGTTGCAAAAGGGGGAGAGACAGGAGGAGGATGTCTCACTATTGAGACCACTACGCTGTTCAAGGATACCATCTTTATCCTTGATGATGGTTGCGGCATTGCAACCAATGTTGGGCCGTGTTTTTCTGCTTTCTGGGCATTTTACAGTGTCTAATTTCCCTTTACTTTTGTTGTTGTATAGACGTCCTTTTTATATCTGTTAAATGGAGGAATAACAATAATGCTTGTGGGACGATGTCATTGAAAATGAAACATGACAGAAGTCACATCACACACAGAGGACATCATTGAAATTCCGTGCTATCGCTGGATAATTGTGTCTGCACATTCTTTTCCTTTTGACATACAGTCGAACCTCGGTTAGCGTGTTTTTCGGTTAAGGGTGAACATTTACGTCACCATTTTGTCTCAGTTTGCGTATGCTTTTCCGGATAGCGCACAATATGCCGTGCGTCATGTCACGCTATGTTATTAATACACTGCATGAGTCCCCAACTTACGAACATCCGACTAACGAACATTCGGAGATACGAACGCAAGCCGACTGGTCTATATTTTCATGTGTTTTGCCTTATAAGTCCATATTTATTTATATTTAAGTCCATATTTCACATGCTTGACCAGTAGAGGGCACTGTGACACTGCTAATGGGACCAACAGGCGATGAAGACCAGGGGGAGGAGACGAAAAGCTAAGTTGTAGCTGTACTATGCAACCCGGCACAGCTTGTGATTAAAGTTTATGAATAGTTAATAGGCCTGCTTAATTCTACACCACCCACAGAACACGACCTCTTTTAGAAGAGTCTAACAACGACGACGATTTGTTCTTTTTTTCAATATCTCCTCCTCCTCCACCACCATTACCAACGACGTATGCTCGACCACTCCTCTTCAAAGGTAAATAACATTTATCATTACGTATTATTATATCATTTTTATTATTGTTTTTTTCATTAATTATCCTCGTTTAATATTACTACTACATCCAAACTCATATTTACATACATACACATATACTGTATATGTATACACGTACATGTAGTACCTATATCATTGGTAATATTACCTTTTCCCCTACTTAAGAACAATTCGACATAAGAACGGTCGTCTGGAACCAATTGTGTTCGTTAGTTGGGGACTTAGTGTCCATATAAATGAAAGGGATAAATGAACATTTACCTTCACTGAATACGTGACTGTACCCAAAGACACGATGCGGCAGCGAGACACCACACGGACACCGTCGTCCTGTTTGGTCGTGAGTTATTTCTTGAATTCAATCGAATTTTTCACCTTCTTTAGGAAAATGCGGGCACTTGCAACATTCTTTGGCTCCATTTTGGGGTTTTTTTTAGGTGAGAAACAGGTGTTGTTGAAAAGGAAGGTGTTGATCTTGCTGCCACGTGGTGTCTTTCGGAACACACATTGAAGAATCATGTCTTCAGTCAAGGTAAAAGCATCCTTAAATGTTCATTTATCACTTATATACTCATCGTTTCTATGTATTTTGAATTGTTTTCTGCATGCAAAACTAAAAAAAACAGTTTTGGCTTTCTGGAACGGATAAAATGGATTTACATTATTTCTGATGGGAAAAAGTGATTCGGTTAGTGTCGGTTTTGGTTAGTGTTTGACCTTCTGGAACAAACTAATGATGCTAACCGAGGTTCTGCTGTAGTGGGTCAAACCCTAGAAAAGTAATAGTATAACCAGTCTGTAAGTCAATAAAGGTATATAAGAAGTTACAAAAAGGGAATGATTGTGCGTCTTGACAATGAGAACTGTTGTAAACGGGCTAGAAAGAGACAACAATTGATGTGCACCATTGTTTAAGCCTGACCTCAAACACCCTCTGTCCTTTCACCACCCTCTGTCTTTCACATATAATACCCTCCATCATTGATAGTCTCCTCACATCATAGCACCATAACTTATTCCTGGGCCTCTGCTTCTAGTTGCCACGGCAACACGCCGTCTCCTCCACCACCTGTGGCTGTGATATGCTGTAATGTATAGGATGCTGCATCGGCCAATGGGATTCTTGTCTCTGGATGAGAAAATGGGGTGGGATTTCTCACTCACTGATCCAATTGTGTTGGAACACACCAGGCAGCTCTGACAGTGAAGTGTGCCTGTGTGCTTGCGTACGTCAGTAAGTGACCCAGTTGTTCTGCTGCAAAAAGCACACCAGGGACAAACCAAGGCTGGATAAAATCGTATTATCCCGTTGTGCGTGTGTGCATGTGTGTGTACAGGTACGTGTAATTGGCCCATTAGATGAGTCATCCGCTGTCTTGTCTGGGGACTGTGGTTGAAACCATGGTGGCAGGTTGTTTGTGAATTTGTGCATTCAGTGTATTTGATTATCAGTCATCAGTGGCAACAGTGACACGGTCACTGGCATAGTTTGTAGTCCTTGCAAAGTCATTACTAAATAGCAATGAGGAAAACTGGAGGAAACATTTTTTTTCCCCACACATTTGAAAAAGAGGAGACACACAGCATTTTGTGTTGTTCCTTCTCGACGTGTGGTTTATTTATTACAAAAAGAGGCCAAGCTCTGTTTGAGATAAGACACATTTTATTTGTTGATCCACCATGTATGTTGACACAGGCTTAAGTGGGCAATTTTTGGTAATAAAAAGAACATGGTGGACCGGGTTGACCAACTTTCCAGATACAGATTCCACTGTATACAGTAGTCCCTCGCTACATTGCGGTTCAAACATCACGCCCTCACTATCTATTGTCTATTATTCTGCCTCAAGGACTCGCTTAGTTCACCAACGCGCTTTTACGTCCCCCACGCAGAGGACGAAGAAGGAAGCGGATGCTTGAAGGCGCGAGACGATTGAAGAGGCGCGAGAAATGAACGAGAAGGAAAATAAAATGTAAAAAAAAAAAAAAGGGTAAAAAAATGTGGCTGAACAGCAAGTTGAACACCGTGACGTGTATCCGTTGTAATGCGGCACTTGCATACCACGATAGCACATCTTATACGTTGCATCATCTCCTCCTGAATGGAGCGGAAGACCGAGACAAGGTCAAATTAACGTAGCGCAAATCGGTGAGATTAAAGTTAATGTACCATACTAACGTAACATTAGCCGCGCGGAGGGCTAGCTTTCTCTTTCTCATTTGAAAATAGCGCCCCTACCTCTATGTGTAAACATTCTTTCTTCACAGTAGTGTTTGGTTTATTTTGGTAAAGAATAGTAAAACAGTGGAACCTCTGTTAGCATATTTTTCAGTTTATGTCGAAAATTTTGCCTTGGTTCGCGTACGTTTCCCATTAAGCATACAATATGTCTTGTGTTAATAATACATTGTGAGTCCAACTGTGTTTGTAACATATTTTTGTCCCTGTTACATCCCTGTTACCGTTGTGTTAGCATGGAAAATGGAACTGGAAGTCATCGTCCCTGAGCTCCGTCGCCCGCCTATGACGTCATCAGTGCTTGACTCTGTAGTTGTTTGCTAACTAACACAGTTACGCCACAAATCTCTGTTTTTATTATTGATCACGGCTGCAGAAAAACCCACAATGTAGCAAAAGAAAGTTGCAAGTGCCAGCACTTTGAAAAAGAATGTGAGAAACACTATTGAATTGAAGAAACAACTCATAGCAAAATGTGAAGGTGGTGTCCGTGTGGATCTCGCTGCCTCATAGCCGCCTTTGTCAACAATCAAGTCTTCTATCAAGGTAAATGTTAATTTAATCTTATATGCATTTCAGATTGTTTTCTGCGTGAAAAACTGTAATTGTAAAACTATCAAGAAGTGTTTTGTGTTCATGTTTTTCGCCTGTCCTGAACGGATTAATTGGATTTGCATTATTTCTTATGGGAAAGCTTGATTCGGTTAGCATACGTTTTGGTTAGAGTCCTACTTTCGGGAATGGTTTAACGGAGGTTCCAAGGTACACAATACTGTACTTCATACATACTGTAATTAAGGCTCCGTGGCAAGTGGCTACACCTGCAGCAAATGCGTCCCTGTCTGAAGGCACTTTGTCAAAATGATTACATCATCCGTCAAATCTGATTTGTACTCTACAGGTATTTATTTCCATCGCAGGGCATCAAATTATCGTCAACATGAATGTCTCTCGCGTCACCTACTTTACTGTGAGTCACTGTCACCTCCCCGTGTGCACAGAACGGCACTGTGACACCTGCCCACAGACTGCTCCTGCCTCGATGAGTCCACCTTCAGCTTACTATTCCTTGTCTCTATGCAAGCAACAGTGAGAATACATTGTTCAGTGTCGATAGAAGGTCTGACAAATCAGTTCCATATGGTTAGCCTGGTCCTACATTAGCATTGTCCTACATCTCAGCAGATGCAACAGTCCATTGGTGGGCGAGTGAGGGCAGAGAGAAAGGATGTGGGTAAGGGGAAATGAGGGGGAAAGTGGAATAAGTGGAGAGCGAGACACTGCTGAGAGAAACGAGTAGGAGGTAGAAGGAGCGGGAGAAAAGCTTTTAAATGAAAATGTTTAAGAATGTTCATGATTAACTTATCCATTTGCATTTCAACATTCTCTGGCTCACTTCTGTACTTGGCAAATTATTACATGCTGCTGTCTACACCCCACAGGATAAGTTTTTCCTTTTTGTATGCGTATAGGGCAATGATAGAAACATCCCGTGTTCATTATTTTTAATACTTAGGGATTGTAGACATATTAAATTAAATTGACTGACATTATTAGATTGCAAAATGTTTCTTAAGTCACTTGCGCAATTGTATACATTTGTGTCTGTCCACATGGATGATCCTTTGCGTTATTGTACTTTGCTTGGCTAGTTTAATTTGTCTTCGACATGCACTCCCCTTCCTAGGCTAGGCTAGCCATGGACACAGCGTGAGCTCAGAGCGTTTGCAGCTGCAGCTCCCATATTATGGGATGCACTGCCAATACGGTGATGCCCACAGGACTGCAATCTATATGCGGTGTTTTTTTTGAAGGGGTAGGGGTGGTAGGGGTGGCAGTCTCTGAGACTGCTTTTGTGTAAGTGCATGTACGGCCATAAACGCTAGTTATTTTATTCGTAAATGTCCGACAATTTTTGTTGCAGTTTAATTGGTAATTTTTAAGAATATAGACATGTTTTTGTACAATCTGTTCTTTTAAACCACTAATGGTAGCAATTACTAGACGGCAGTGGTGTTCTTATATTGTTATTTTTTTATTTATGTTTTGGGGCCCTGTACATATTAGTTGTTTTATACAATACCTTTATTTATTTATTTTTTTTTATACTGTTTTACTCCCTTAAAAGTGCAACACAAATAACGCTGGCCTGGCTTGGCTTAAGCACATTTCGTTGACACTCCTGAAGAGCAAAACAATTTAAACTATTGTCGTATTTTGCATCTACTGCACAATGAATGACACAGACAAAAGACATTTACACTTGAACAGTTTTGGAACTCATTTGGAACAGATTTGTGCCTGTTTTGACACTACAAAGCTCGTAAAGCCAGGGCCTGAGGAGCATGCCTGCATGCTAACTTATTTGTGCATACACAGCTGTGAACAGGCAGAGAGAGTCATTCAACAGAAATGAAACCATGTGATGGTGCAGTAATTCCAGTATGGCAGTATGTAGTCTGAGTGGAAAAGCAATGACTGCACAGATAATTGGTGTAAATATTGGAGCCTATTAAAGTGGGGCAAGTGAGGACTGGAAGGGACACAAAGCCCTTGGTTGAGATTGGAATGCGGAGCTGAACAAACAAGGCCGAAATGAAGGATGACCGAGCAGACAACATTAAATGAGATTAAGATTCTTTTTTTTTTTTATCATGAATGTATTTTACATGCATTAAACAAACCGGTTACAATGAAGTCATGCAAATGCTTCAATGTTTTGTCCAATGTGCAGCGGTAATAGGAAACTCGATTCCTTTTACCGAACCAAGTTCTTATGAGTCACTCACTGAAGTGAATCGGGTACTCTATTCACTCAACTCACTCGTTATAAAGCGCACGAGCAGAAACACACACATGTCCGACAAGTTGCACGCCTCTTTGAAGCTCGAGTCTTTGTCGAGCACCGGTGAGTCACTGAAACTTCTGGGTTGAGCAAGAGAATTGTTCGTTTTGTCGAGTCTGTGTTGCAGTGGGTAAGAATAGTTGATTTGAGACAGACCGATGCTACTTATAAAGCTTGCATATGCACAAAATGGGGCGGGAAAGTTGCGCACGCCGTTTTCCCACGCCAAGTATGGTACCTATAGAAACACAACTTGACGTGAGAATGTGCGCACCGCTACGCCACCTTTTGTAGTTTGCGTACACACCTTTTGGAGACATGGCAAAAAGGCGACACACATTCACAGTGGTGAAGTGATATCGTATGTTAGAAATAAACATGCAATGGAAGCCTATAAAGATTTATCCATCATTGCATTAAAACATCACGCCATTTTTTACTTCAAACATTTGTGGGAAGTGTTGTTATTTTACACGACACTGATGGATATCATTTGTTGTTTATCATCAACACCACTGCGCACGAGCGTATGGTATCCCGACTAAAAGATATACGAAAAACACAACGCGCGGCTTGAATACTTCATCATTTTATTTTCTAATCCTGATAATATGTGTTTGATTAATATTACTTATAACAAACATCTGGTTGTGAATTAAATTAAGTTTACAAGACAAAGAGCTAGTATGTCCTTAGTGCTCAGTTTCTTGCTTTTTTTTTTTGGACAATGTATAAAAAAAAATAAGTTTTTCATTGCATACGTCAAGTATGTCATCAATAGCAACATTTATTTTCCATGCACGGCCTTTATTTGTGCAGACAGTGTCAGGGCAGTGTGCATAAACTTACTCTTTCCTTGTCCACAAATGATGGGGTTTTCTTTCAAATGACATACATTAGTTCCTCATAAAAGAATTGTAATATTTTGATGGTGTTAATGTCCTCATTACGTTCCGTCTGGAATTACAGCAGTTCATTTCTGCATAACTTCATCGCCGTCTTTGCGTTAAACAGATTTTGCTAAGCTTCCAAAATTTGGTATCAATTAGGAAAAATGTAGAAACATGCTCACTAAAAATAGAAATGTGTGCCTTGATATCCGAGCACTTATATTAAAGTTCCACTGACGCTGTTCACAATGGACGCTACTCGCTGCCACTCCCCTCATCTTCCTCTTGTTCATAATGCTACTGCTGTATCCTCCAAATGTTTTTACGGGCCAAAATGCAATCACGGGTCATGAAATATGCACGCCGCATTCATGAGCCACTCTGCATTGACCACTTATGGCGAACTGAAGGCGTGGAGAGGGCATGATGTGGGTTGGAGCTGTGTACACCACTTTTTTTTAGGTCTGAATATTTTTGTCCGTACGCACATTTTGGGTTTCTGGCGTACGCACACTTTTAGTCAGATCTCCACGCACAGTTTTATAAGTGAGGCCCCTGGTCTGTTGCTTTTTCCACAGGGCTAATTAATTCATAGAAATGCCGTAACAGTTGCACAATTAACGGCATGTTAACGGTTTTCCTTTTTGAATTTAGCTAGTGGCAGCACGGGTGAGTAAGTGAACAAGTCAGCAAAGATGAGTACCCGTGAGTCCTGATTCATTAAAAAACTTGCAAGATTTGAACGACTAGTTCATGACTCGCACAAGTGCTGTATCCATTTAAAAAGAACCTGGAATATTAAGAGAAGAATACACTGCAGTTTTTGTTGAGCATATCATACTCATTGTGGGCACTATAGCCAGAGAGAGCCCAGTTTATTAACTTGAAGTGTATAAGGACAAAATTAGTATGGCGTCTGTCACTGCTGTGGCATGTAAATTCAGTCCTTCTCTTATTTTTTTGTTGGGGATATTTAGACAGCTAAATTTAAAAGCCATTCCCTGGCTTTGTCTCTCCCTCGTGTGACCAAAGAGTGTGAAGTACAAAGTTATATGTAAATCAGCTAATTAGAAGTGCACTGGCATACATTTCTGTCTGTTGGACGAGCTGTAGGTACGTATAGAATTCACAATGCAGAACAGTACATATGCTAAATCTGCTCTCGACTTAATCACATGCACTCAATGTCTTTTTGTATATACTTCAAGCAACTTTTTTTACTTTAAAATGTCATCTTCAAAATGATTTTGATGATACAATGCCTTGGAATAGGACCAATGTGTCATTACTATGACAACCCTGGATGGCCTACTTTAGTGGCAGTGCTAACTTTACTGTTCGGTGTTGTAAGCAGTGCTTGTACAAACTTTGTTGCATGCAAAAAGGTTCAGACAATGTTTATTTTAAACAGATGAGTTTTGTTTGCGCAAGTGGAGCCCGGTCGTAATAATCCATACAGCATTGGTATGCTTTTAGTCATGAATCTGCCCTGATTTATATGCATCAGGTTCGAGAGCATTTAGACCTCAGGAGTAACATATACCCACTCGCATATGTCCCCAGGTAATATATCATGCCACGCTCAACTTCGTAGTTAAAATGCTGACCTGTGACCTCATTGGGTTCGGTGAGCAACTGAAATACTTGTAAACTGCAACAGATAAAAGCTGAGTTGTGTATTTGGGATTGTTGGCTATCTAGCTATCTCGCCATGGCTATGATAAAGAATGCAGATGACCTACCCGGTACTCTACCTAAGTAGGTTAACACAAATCAGTTCTAGTACTTCTGTGTACTCTGTGACCCAGGTGTGTTTAAATATTTAAAGCAGGCTAGCGTGGCTAGCGCTTCATAAGTCTTCAATCATCTTCAACCCTAACATCCCAAGTATGTTTTCTCCTACTGCTTTCTCGCTGCATTCAGCCCCATGTCGCTTCCTGATGTGACAATTTTGAACTGCAGATATCAGATAGCCTCTGATGAGGTTCCGCAGGACATCTTCAGAAAGCTATGGACTGTATGCGGCACTTGCGACACCAGTGGTTGAAGTGCCACCAGTATTTAACATTAACTCTGTCAACTGTAAGACGTCCAAATGTAACCAACTGCAACGTTCTAACCACTTTTGATAGTAGCAGTCTCTGTAGTAGGGCGTTGCCCCTAATGTGCTGAAGCACAATCTTGACAGTAATAAGCCCCTTTTCCACACAAACAAAACAAAACAAAAAGTAACCCTTTTTACCCGGGTAGATTGTGATGGCAACACGGGGGTATTTCAAACTACCAGGCTAAATGGCAAAGTTCCTTATTAAGTTCCTGTGGTGGAAAAGGGGCTATGGGAACACAGATATCAGACAAGGTTTGCGTAGGGGCAAATAAGCTACACGTTTCAGCTCAGAAAACACTCTTTACAAAAGGTAGAAAAACAAAAATAGAAAACCCAGGAACAGATGTGATGATGCCATTAGAGAAGAACTACAGTATACGTGCTTTCTTGTCTCCACAAGTGTTCAATATGACCAGAAAAAGTCGCTTTTTTGAAACAGGCTCTAAATACTTGTGAAATACTGTACGGCGACAAAGTCGCTAAGTTGACTACACCGATACCTCCTGCCACGTCTTCTTATTCTCTGGCATACCGGGTGCTATGACCTGGGTTAAGAAGCAGAGTTATGATGCCATCTACTGTACGGAGTTGGGACAACAAGCTGCATTCAGTCCCATTATAATGTGTTTATTAGTGAGGGCGAAAAAGTAGGGCCAAATTTGTGTGGTGCCAAAATAAATGAATACAGTGGAACCTTGGTTAGCGTCAGTAATCCGCTCTAGAAGGTCTGACTCTAACTGTTAACGGACACTAACCAAATAAATTGTTCCTATAAGAAATAATGTAACTACAATGGATCCGTTCCAGAAAGCCAAAAACGTTTACACAAAACACGTTTTTATAGTTTTATAATGATAAAACTATTTGAAATGCCTGTAAGTACACATGAATGATAAATGAAAGTGATAAATGAACATTTGAAGACATGATTCTTGACGTGACTGTTCCCCAGAGACAATATGGCAGCGAGACAACACGGACACCACCTTCCTGTTTTGCCATGAGTTATTTCTTGAATTCCATAGTGTTTCTCACCTCAAAAATCCCAAAATGGAGCCAAAGAAAGTACAAATTCAAGCTGGACTATCACTTCTTTTTGGCCTGGACTGTGTGGAAGGAGGTTGGAAAGTATTACCTTGGCCTTTAATCGTGGATGACCCACTGCTGTCTAGTCCAGGAATGGGCAAACCTTTTGATGCGTGGGCCACAATGGATTGTAACATTTGGCAGGGAGTCTGAGCCAGAAGCAGATGGATGGAGTGTGTGTGTGACTAATTGACATGTAAAAACCATGTGCTTTTGTTCCTTGTTTCAAGGTTACTTCTTTCCCCATCTGGCACTTGCTTTGCATTACTGCATGCATTAAGTGTTTTACCAGGATATGATGGCAGACCAACTCAAAAAACAGAATTGAATTTGACATTTTTTCACTGTATAAAGCACTCAGAATATACATAACATAAATAAAGGATTTTGGCTTCACAGTTTCAAATACGAACAAGAGTATGTCAACTTCGGGCCGGTATTTATTTTTGGTAGGAGTCTTTACTGCTTACTTGAATTATTTCCTCCCTAATTAAATCAGCTGCGTCTCAACCTCCTCGACATTTGCAATCAAACAAAACCACAAGCAAACATGTGACAAACTACGCGGCGAAACACGGAAACAAAGCTTCTACGTGAACCCCCCCGCTCTGCTTTGTATAAAAGCCTCATCTTCTCTGAGCTGCCGTGACACGGTCCCTTAGATTAACGTATTGACATGCGTATCACTGGAAAGCGCAGAGCCAGAAACCGTTGGAACCGAATTGCACAAATAGTTCAAGGCTTATGGTCGTTTCAAAATAGCATTGCAAATCCTGTTCCCGGCGACAGATTCGGTGTTAAAGGGTTTTAATAAAATAATTTGGAAAAGTTGGCGGACCTGTTTTGTAGGCTTTACGGGCTGTATGTTTGGGCCGCAGTTTGCCCTTGCTCGTTCCAGTCGATCCTTTGCTGCAGTAATCTTTGCATCTTAATGTAGTATAATACGATCTATTTCTTTACATGTTTCTTATATAGGTCACTATTTGACCAAGAACAACAGCAGCAACTCTGATCAAAGCTTACATTGTGGAGCATCCAAATTCCTTAAATAATTTGAAGTTTGAATGTGCGTTGTCTTTTGTCTGACACAATAATCAGCTCTCTTCAATGGCACATAACACTTCATGTTGTCCATCCATCCATCCATTTTCTATGCCACTTATCCTCACTAGGGTCGCGGGGGTATGCTGGAGCCTATCCCAGCTGACTTTCGGCGAGTGGCGGGCTACACCCTGGACTGGTCCCCAGCCAATCGCAGGACATATATAGACAAACAACCATTCACACTCACATTCCTACCTATGGACAATTTAGAGTCGCCAATTAACCTAACATGCATGTTTTTTGGGATGTGGGAGGAAACCCACTTCATGTTGTCTTCTTCACATATTCAAACTTTGCTGACGTCTTGCTTATTGCTTTATGGTACTGCCGCCTTATGTTAAGATCACACGGGAAACATGATGACACCAGATGTGAACAGGGCGCACAGTACTGGAACCAGGTCACTTCAGGTCACACTGTATATATTCAGGGCACCTATATGGTTGCACTGGTGCCCCCATCAGGAACTCTTACGTCATTGCCTTGTAAGACAGTGCATGTGCATTACATTATTTTTGTGTTTAGGACAACTCTAATGGGTTTTATTTAAATATGAAGTCTGGTAGGTGTCTTTTAATTGTGACGTTGTCTTATCAATAGACAATGATGTTAAATTTGAGAAGATGTGGAATCCTCAAGTATAAAACCTGACGTTTGTGGCTGTAGAGTTCGGTGACATTTGTAAAAACAACACTTTTTTTTTCAAAGTGGAAAAAGCATTTCTGTAGAAAAAAAAACAACAACAAAAATAGTTACAAAACATGAATTCTCTTTTCTTTAGTGGCCAGCTATGGCGAGAGCTTGTAGAAACCACTAGATGGCAGCACACATAGATTTATAACAGCCTCTTGCACCGCAATAATATTCACCATTGGCCCATGCACTCACAATGATTTAGTACTCAAAACAGTCGGAAACTTCAACTAACTTTTATTTGCTGTAAGCTTCTTCAGCTTTTCTCAAATGGAATTTGAGTGACTTGCAATCCAGATTCCCCTGCCTCCTAAGTCACATCTTCTCATAAATACCACATCATGTGGCAGGAAATATGATTTCTCAGTTCGAATTGTTTCTTCGTCCACTTGGATTTTGACGCCTCCTCTACTGTATCTGATTAAGTCATTCATTTTCTGAAAATGTCACCTCCAGAAATGTTCCAAACACTGACGCTTTCCACTGCAGATGCATAGCTGTACTCAACCAACAGGTCCTTTCGGTATGAGTGTATGATTGGAAGATAACATGAGTCCTAACAATGAGATAGCTTTTACGACAAGATAACCGCCTGTTGTCAGGACTATGAAAGCAAAATAATTAAAACAGAGAAGAGCCGCAGAGTTGACTGATTGTTTCTCCACTTTGACAGCACTGATGTGAAATACTGTGTCAAACAAGTGGTGCTCATTGCAGGTTGAAATGAAATTGGCCTATAGCGATATTAACCGATACCGATGTAGGCAACAGCTCTGCCCTCAAGTTAATGTCAGGTCACATCTCGTGTAATGAATGAACCCATTATGCTTCTTTTACCGTGAGGCCCCTGGACGCCTTTCAGAAATAAACAGCATGTGCAAAATAAGACAAATACTTCAATATGCAATACAAGCTATAGAAAAAAAAAAACATGACCAAAAGACAACTAATATAACGTGTCAAGTGAGACAGCTTAGTAAAGTAAATTCACAAATAAGAATCCAATTCAATAATGCTGGCAACTTACAATTTGGAAAGATGCATATTTCAATGCGGCACATACATCCGTATAAGAAAGTCAGGTGGGAAGATGTTCTGTATTAACACGTTGGGCCTAAAAATCACTCAAAAACCTCCACGTCAGTTAGCAGCTTGATGGCACTGTTAGCTCGTCTTCTCCCCCTTTCCTTCTGCAAACTTTCCGTTGCTTTGCTTGATTGATGACAAGCTTTTTCTAACAATAGAAAAGTGGCGCCGTGTGCCTTGTCTGTTTACTTTTGCTTTGAAAGCGGCTGGCTTGCTTAGCCGAAAGCGTTCACAAATGAGAAACGACATGACGATGCAATGACAAAATTATGATGAACATTATTGATCATAAATCCGGTTTGACCGACTTTTATGTGAGCATTTGAAAACTCGTGGGCAGATTGACATCTGCACTGTCAATGTAAGCTGAAAGGCAGCGTCTGCGTGGCTCCGTCGTCATGCTACGTCACCATATGCTGCGCCTGCGTTTTCCACGTCTGCGAGGTAAAAAAAAATGTCCATTTTTTCATGAGCTGAACTCAACGACACAAAATGCTATCCTGTGTACAGAAAATGCCTATTTCTCTCAAATATTGTTCACAAATCTGTCTAAATCTGTGTTAGTGAGCATTCATAATTCATCAACCTCACAGGTGTGGCATATATTGATGCTATTTACACAGCATGATTATTGCACCTGCAGTTTAACTGTATTGCACAGGGGTGTGACCACCTATAGGGTTAAACTGCACATTTTGGCGTGGCCTTCTACTGTTGCCAACCTGAAGTATAACAGTGTAATAATCGTGCTGTCTAAATAGCATCAATATATGGGCCACTCAAATAATTTGTTGCCAGATATGCTTTGCATTGATGTGATCAGATAAATACTAAACACGTCATGCTATGTTGTAGAATGTCTACATTTCACTTTAGCATTTCAAATCACTGTTTTCCCGTCTCTCCTTTTCCAGCTTTCCTTTGCTTCAGCTGCTGTTGTGCCCACCATGTTCTTACAAGCCAATGGCTGCAACCATTCCCGGCTGGCTGCCTATTGAAGGGTCTGCAGGCAAATCGTAAACAGGCTGGCAAGGCCGGCATCCGCCTCATTGTCCTGTGATTGGCTGCTGCATGGGACTGAGGCTGAATGGAGCCAGCGTCCAAGAAGCAGAATAGCAACTCCTCAGAGAAAGATGAGAAAGGGTGAGACAAACTGTGTCTTTTCATAAAGTCTTTACAGTGGTCACAAGAAACTGAAATGTCCCCTCAGTGCGATGCACTGCAACTCTACACCACTGCCACCAACAGCTCTTGAATTGGATCTCTTTAGATTGTGCATGTACACCTTCTAAAAGTGTCCAATTATCACATGTACATGCTGTGCTTTGTGCATGCATTTGTGTGTTTATCAGCTCTGGGCTGAAATCACAGGGGACCAATGGTTAACTGTTGATGTGCCAGAACAGATGGTTTTTACAGGGATGCAAATAATTCAATGTGTATATTTAGCAAGAAGAGAACATGAGTGTGGAATAGTTTCAGGTGATGATGTACTGTATGGGACGTGGGATAGCAAGTGTATTTTTAGGACAGGTAAACTTAAAGGCAGTACACAACATCATTCAGCCATCTGTGCTTTTGCGGTCTCTCCTCCTGCACGTGTTCACTCACACCACCACACATACAGTACACACACACACACACACACATGCACACGCACACACACACACTGCCCTCAATGCCTCATTTAACAAATTAACTGCCTGAGTTCAGAGGCATCTAGAACAGTCTAGAGCACAAAAACAGAACAAGAAGCATTCCTCTTTATTATCCGACATATTAGTGGGGAGCAATGATTGGGTCACATCGGCCATTGTTGAATTATATTCATTCTGTGTTGATTCAGTATGAATAGGGCGGCTTTGTACAGTAGACTCTGGCCTCTTGTGTTCTCAGCATCCTTTTTCTTAACTAATGTTCCGTTATAATAGAAACAGGGCGTTATTTAGGGATAAACAAATACATATTGTCAGTAATCAGTATTATTTAGTGCAGTATTTAGCCCAAATTTTTATTTTATATTAGAAAAATCTGACGGCACACCACCAAACGTGCCATGACTTATTCTGCTATACGGTTCGAATGTCCATTGAGCATCTCTGTGTGGAGTTTGCATGTTCTCCCTATGTGTGCGTGGGTTTTCTCCGGTTACTCCTGTTTCCTCCCCCACGTCCCAAAACATGCACGTTAGGTTAATTGGTGAAATTGTCCATGGGTATGAATGTGAGTGCGAATGGTTGTTTGTCTATATGTGCTCTGCAATTGACTGGTGGCCAGTTCAGGGTGTACCCCTCCTCTCGCCCAAAAGTCAGGTGGGATAGGCTCCAGCATACCCCCACGACCCTAATGAGGATTTAGCTGCATAGAAAATGAGTTAATGAAAATGCATTAGTTTGTGAATGATGTTTTGTATTTGCAAACCACACTGAGTTGAGTAAAACACAAAGTCACTGGTAAATAAATCACTTTTGAGCAATTAAGTTAAGTTGTATAAACCAACTTTATTTTATTTTTATAAAAGTTCAAAGAAAAAAAATCTTAGTTAGAGAAATAAAAAGCTCTCGAACTCTGCATGATTGTTTGCACCTGTGCCCAACTCGGCAGTGCACCTGCTGCTCCTAAGTCGAATACAGGAGGTCCTCGCTTTACGAACAAGTTCTGTTCATCAGACGTGTTGTAAGTCGATTTTAAGTGTGAGTCAGAACGTATACCTAAATTAACTCTTAAGTCACTGACATTGTACACAGAACACACGTAGGACATATAAAATACACTAATAAAAATATTAAATACAAGAATTAAACAGTAAAAATAAAAAGATGCAACTTATCACTGTCGATTTCATAGGAGCAGATCCTTTCACATGTTCAAGGATACTATTAAACCTTGATGATAGTCGGCGGGAGGTTGGCGAGTGGGGGCGAAGTGAGTCATAACCACAAAAGAGCGTAACACCAAATGTGGTAACACGAAACATCGTAAGCCAAGGACCTCCTGTATACCCCCGTTTCCCTCATAAGGAGACTAGTCTGATTTAAAATTGGTGAGAATTGTGAAAATCAGAAAAGTGAAATGTCTAAGGGGAAGATTAAATCGAAAATAAGCGTAAGGTTCTTGATCACGATCAAAAACTGGAAAGATAAAAAACTAAAATGCACCGGTCGGCTCAATACACAGGGCACCTAAGACAAGTACTGAAATGTTGGAGGACGAGATTAAGGCTGCCTTCAGTGATCTTCTGAACCCCAACTGAAGACCTTATAGACACAGTGTACAGCATTAGTTTAGATCCGAGCAAAATGAAAGACCACCGTGCCACGCTAACTTAAAACATGTTCACTTGGGATTTTGATAACAACACATTACGTTGCCTGGTAATTAATGAGTGAGACAACCCACCAGTTTTTCCACTTTATAATGCAAGCTACAGAATGAGACACATGGGTGGAAAAAAAAAAAAAAACACACGCTGCCGATTGAGGACATTGAAAAATAGCTTGTAAAAATGGTCTGAAAGAACAAAATTGTGATTTATGGATTTACATGGAAGTACAGGAAGTGGAGTGATATGGAGATGGGGTGATTAAATCGGCTTTTCTTCCTCCTACTTGAATTGTGCAAGTGGAACTACATCAGGTTACTTAACGTTAAGTAACATTCTGCTAAGCTAAGCATTTATTTGAGTTTACGACTGGTACTGGAAGAACCTGTTCTCACTGTGAACAGCAGCAATGTGTAAAACATATTACTGGGGACACACTGTAGTCTTAGCTCTCCGTCCATCAACAGTTTTTACTCATATTTATTTGGATCTTGTTCACATTTCAAACCAGGGCAAAAAAAAATCTCTTAACATTTTTCATGGCATTTTTTCCCCCTCAAAAGACACAACCGTGTTATTGGAAGTCATCCAGGAAAACTGGCTCGCCTACAGCTATGCATTTCCAGTTACAGCATTAATATAGAAATACATGCAGTGCATGTACTGACATTGCTGACCTCATGAGCTCACCTATAACCATGGATACCGCCGTGTATGGCATGTTTAATGTAGCTCATTGTAAAGGTAGCATCTACCTTGGAAAGGTAATTGGGCTTTGGCGGAGGTCTCAGTGGATTGAGTGTGTGTGTGCTATCTGTATGTGAGTGATTCCCCATGTGATCAGATCAGTTGTTATGCTCAAGTGAACATGCATACCTGCGCCAGTGTTTGTGTTCATGCTGCTATAGGTACGGTATATGTGTGTCTACATATGCATGCATCATATTATGGCTGTGTGGGTGTGTGGATTAGAGAGATTAGGAAGTAGTGAGGACAGATGGAGTAACAGAAAGCAGAGGACAGCTCAGGACGCCTCAATATGTGACGACAGCAGGGGATAGGGGATTGTTGCTTTGTGTTTGTGCGCATGTGCGTGTTTCTTGCGGTGTCATTGAGCATGCACGTGTTCTTGTGAGTGCTGCCTCATGCCCCGCACCCTCCCCTTTGTGATTTTTCAGTCTCAGAACACTGTGGATGCTCCTTCGCTTTCTCTTAAACACACACACACAGATGCAGATGCAGTTTCCAGAGACAGACTACAGCAGAATAAATAAAGGTGGTCTTCGGGTTACAAACGGGGTCCGTTGCTAGACTGTGATGAATGTTGGAACGTATACCTAAGTTATGCCTAATTTAAATCCTACGTCACTCATACTGTACACACAACACACGAGGGGCGTATAAAATACAAACTCTTTACTTTTATCCCTGGGGTTGTCTTGCCCACTGGAAGAGGCGTTGCAAGGGAGTGGGAGACAGGCTTCATGGCATATAGTCTGCAGACGGTACTGAGGTAGAGGGTACAGGATCACTTGTAGGCCTTTCGACTTTCTTAAAATATTGTCCCAAGCTAGTCTGAAAGAATAACCTCCTCTTCTCCCTCCGGAACTCTCTAACAGTGCACAAAATCCATGACCCCTCAAAGCATTCATTGGCATTCAATAATCTTTCTGCATGTCTCCTCTCTTGGAGCTTTTTCTCATGTTCACATTCACTTTCATGGTGATGGAAGTGCAAAAAGTTAACTAATTAGTGGGGATGCCCGATAATATCGGCTTGATATTGGCATAAAAATGTAATATCGACCATTATTGGTATTGTATTTTCCCTATAATGAAAGCTGATATAGCCCTTTAAGTGCCAACGTTGCAAGATTCTAACATTATTGCATTATGTAGTTAATACTGCGGCGCTCACGAATTGGAAGACTTGACTCTTAATTTGGCAAGCAAAGTAACAACAGAGCTCACAATGAATTTACGAACTCCATAGAAATCGCGGGTGGGGGTTACCACTCCACACACCAGTCTTACTCACGGTGTCTTAAAAAGAAAGAGCTAAAACATCACACAACAATGCAATAGGTAGATAACAACCGACAAGACACTACCAACGACCAATAAAAGAACCAAAGAACAACACTACGCAGAACCAACAACTGTGTGAGCTCTAAACACGTAACAGTACAACAAAGCATGCTAGGAAACACGATACGTAGACGCCGCAGCGAGCGCTGAGCCGTACGGCAATGTCGCCGCCATATTGGATGTGGCAAGGCTGCACTGTAAATGTACTTACTTTCGTAAAGCGCCTTTCTACAAAGAAATTTAAGTTAATACCGCTTGTTTATACATTCACACACGCACCAATATACTTTAGGAATAGTTAGGCAACAAAAATAATGTATCCGATCTTCTCAGATGGCTAAGATAAGAACTTTATTGATCCCACACAGGAGTAATTCGCTATACAAATGTATACATTTTAATGAGTAGTTTTAATGCAAATAATGAGAATATTAAATAAGAACATGAAAGTTATCAATGAAAAAGTATTTTAAACAATACCCCTTTAACTAAAAATAAATTAAATCTGTCCAAAAATAACATAAATCAAAGCACAAGAAACACAAATGTATTCTAAACATAAACATATAAACAAACAAAAACATATAAATAAACAAAAACAACTGTACTCATCTGAGAGTATTGTTGCTTTACAGCAATTTGACTCAAGAAAAAGATATGCGATGTTACACATATCGGTATCGGTTGGTATCAGAATCAGAAATTGAGAGTTGGACAATATCGGCATATCTGTTATTGGCAAAAAAGCCAATATTGGACATCCCTACTAATAAGCAAAGTGATTTTGCACATATGTGCTGCATGTGGCACGTATTTTTCCTCTGGGGCGTGCTGTAACTAGTTCAAAGCAAGTCTCATGTTTACAGACTCAAATTAAGTTATTTCATTAATTTATGGGAGCTTGTTTGTAACCACGCAGCGTTGTGACACGGAACGTTGTAAAGGAGGACCACCTGTACAATGTAGACTATTAATTAATATGAATAATAGGTTTAAGATGGCTTTCTCTGGTACAATGCAAAGCCAAATAGGTGGCTTACTGTCTTCATGAAGTCTGCGTGAAATAGTTTTCAGCATTTTCCTGTTTACTAATATACATCTGGCACGACAGTTCCAAGAGAAGAACAGCGTGTTGACTCAAGTACATAGTGCCTTGAGGTAGTGCCTATATTTAGGAAAGAGTAGATACATAGCCACTGGCCACATCATTAGTTACATCCACATAGTTTAATGAGATCCAGGATAATATGTTTTTTAAAAACTTGTGCATTTTGTAAAGACAGAAATGATGGTTAGCACAGTAGAGCATGTGGTTAGTTGGTCTGCCTCGCAGCCAGGTGGTTATGAATTTAAATCTCAGTTTGGGTCACTGTGTGTTGAGTTTGCATGTTTTGTTTCCCCCCACCGTGCTCACATGAATTTACTCCACATACTCTGTTTTCCGCCCACATCCCTAAGACATGCTTGTTAGGCTAATTGGACGTGCTAAATTTCCCATAGGTATAAATATGATTGGTTGTTTCTTTGGATCAAAAATACGGTGAAGAAAAGTAGAAGAATGGACAACCACATTTTATTGAACAGTGAATTATATACAGTACTTGATGTACATGGACCATAACTGTTTGAATTCCTTGCTTTCCAGTTTAAAAAGCAAGTACAGTAATCCCTCGTTTATTACGGTTAATTGGTGCCAGACCCGACCATAAGTGAATTTCCACAAAGTAGGAATCCTTATTTACAAATGGAATATTTATGTAATAAGAGTATAGTATAGTAAGAGTATAGAGAACCTTCTAAATATGGTTTTAACATTATTAGAGCCCTCTAGACATGAAATAACACCTCTATAGTCACCTCTACACATGTATTACCCAATATAGTAGACATAATAAGAGTAAATAAGCCATTTAAAACATATGTAAGACTCGTGCTCCTGTATGTTGCTATAAATGTGTCCCCTAGGAGAGCTGAGTGGCGGGCGGACAGGAAGTGACATTGGGGGTTCAGAGATTAGTTTTACCTTGGCATGGGTTATGGCAGCAACAGTAGCCTGTGTGTTTATTAGGGATTATTGTGTGTGTTGTGAGACATTTCAAACCTGCAATAATCCAGTGATCTTTGTATTTATTTATTTAATTTATTAACAGAGACAGTGCATATTAATAAACATTTCTGTGAATATGACAGAATTAGCCAAAAGGCTATTTTTCATCTGTAGTCTAAAATGGGATAATAATACTCTCATATTCGGAACACAATGAGCCAACAATCAAACATCGTACCAAGACATGACCACACACGACAGGATACTAACGGGCAGTACCAGTCAGTCTGTAGTTAGTGCCATTTCTTTAGGTAATAAGCCATTTCTTTAACTGGATCTTGAATGTACGATACGTGTTTTGATTTGATTTCTAATGGCTATGGGGGTAACGGCTATGGGGGGTAACTAAGTAACTACGTAACTCAGCTCGAATGGAGAAAGCTGTTTGGCTAAATCCGTGGTTCTCAATTATTTTCTGTCATGCCCCCCACTGGGGGACAGAAATGTTTTCGTGACCCCGATGATTTGAAATACGATTGAGAAACTGATATCTATTTATCTGCACTGTACAGACTGAATTCGAAACTGAAACCAGCAAAATGCAACCAAACGGAATGCAGCGACGCATACAAGCGTACTCAAGTGTAAAATTGCATGCCGAGTATGGAAAATTCATACATGTTGGTTGGTCTGCACTAATATTGAAAGTCCTTCCGGGCTCTCCGTGACAGTTTACCGCACGCCCCCCAGGGGGACCAGCCCTACCATTAGAGAAACACTGGTCTAAATACACTTTTTCTAAAGGGAATAATGCAATCTCCCCTCTCAGTGCCTCTAGTTCTGCTATGAACAGTTGGATGTTGACATGATGTTGTTGAAAAGGAGGCGATGATAACCACTGAATAATTTTACAGAGGTCTTACAATTTCACCATGTTTTCCCCAGCTGAGTAGTCTGTGTAATATTGGGCTATAATGAGAAATGTGTGGCCGCTTATCCAAATGTTTATAGTGCGTTTGTGAAGTGACTGCAGGGGTTTACAGAGATGTAATACGAGCCTGTGACCAAGTGGGTAAACAGTAAGGATATGAGAGAAGATCATAGCATGCGTGTACATTTTGCTGCCTGTGCGGACAACTGCGGACAATTGACGGTGAATGTGTCTGAAGTTACTGAGATTAAGTTTGATCCGATCAGAGACCCTGTTTATATGTGATTTAAATGACAGCTTTGTGTCATTTATGATATCCAGATATTTGTATTCTGGTATGATCTGCGGTCTTTCCCCTGAAACAAAAACACCTGGATCGGCACTGAAGGTATTGTTGGACATAGTGAGGAACACTGCTACTGTTTTTTGAAGTGTTTAATTCAACCAAGCTGTGATATTACCCATGGAGTTAATGAGCTTCTCAACCACCTGTGAGATATTACTACCGGGACTGTAAACTACAGTGTCATCAGCGTACATTTAGACAAAATCATAAACACAAATGGATGGGAGGTCATTAATGTCAACAAGGGTCCTAAATTTGATCCTTGAGGAACACCGGTGGACAGACGGATGGCTTCTAATTTAACGGACTGGACTATGACATGGTGGGAGCGCTCAGTGAGGTAAGAATCCACCAAAGTGCATCTGGTGAAAAATTAAAACTATATAATATTGTCAGCAAAATTTTATGATTGACAGTGTCAAATGCCTTCTTGAGATCCAAGAACATGCCACCAAACCCTACCTCGGTCAAACATGGCTCTGATGTTTTCAGTGAAATAACAGTTAGCAGTCTGGTTGGAGTAATTGGCTGTAAAGCCAAACTGCGTGCGATGTAGAGCAAAGGGTGTGGTTTTTAAATGATTATTTGTTTTGCTGCCAGTTTGTCTGCTATCTTGGACACTGTGGGCAATATGCTGCTGGGTCTATACTTTACCATACTGTAGAATGAGGGTCTCCACATTTAAAAATGCGAGCGGGTTACCATATGCGTCGGAACATTTTTTGTGAAATGGACAGATAAATCATTTTGGAGATGGACCGTGTGTTTATACCAAAAATATCTTTACATTTAGATGGTGTAATTGAGTTAGTTGTCAACACCTCCGATTCTGTGATATTTAGTAAAGTGAAAACTAGTTGATCTGCTATATTAGCCATGGAATCAAAATAGTGCTTGCTGGAATATTATTTGTTGATCATTTTAATTTTTTGTTTTTTGGGAAGGCCGCACGGTGGTCTAGTGGTTAGCATGTGGGCATTTCTGCGTGGAGTTTGCATGTTCTCCCCGTGTGCGCGTGGGTTTTCTACGGGTACTCCGGCTTCCTCCCACATTCCCAAAAACATGCAGGTGAGGTCAATTGGTAACTCTAAATTGTCCATAGGTATGAATGTGAGTGTGAAAGGTTGTTTGTCTATATGTACCCTGCGATTGGCTGGCGGGGACAAGAGTGGGACAATACAGAGAGGGACAAGAACAACAGCTGCGACAACAATAAAAAAACATTAGCAAATGTCTGTGACGGCCATGAAGACCATGATGGAGAGGACAAAATAATAACAACCACACTGATAATACTGAATTGAAACATTCCATTCCATTTTCCATTCCATTCCATTTTCCTCCGCTTATGCGGGTCCGGGTCGCGGGGGCAGCAGTCTTAGTAGGGAAGCCCAGACTTCCCGGTCTCCGACTACCTCCTCCAGCTCCACCGGGAGGACACCAAGGCGTTCCCAGGCCAGCTGTGAGACATAATCCCTCCAGCGTGTCCTAGGTCTTCCCCAGGGCCTTCTCCCGGTTGGACATGCCCGAAACACCTCACCAGGGAGGCGTCCGGGAGGCATCCGGACTAGATGCCCGAGCCACCTCAGCTGGCTCCTCTCGAAGTGATGGAGCAGCAGCTGTACTCTGAGCTCCTCCCGGATGCCGAGCTCCTCACCCTATCTCCTAGAGTGAGTCCCGCCACCCTACGAAGAAAACTCATTTCAACCACTTGTATCCGCGATCTCGTTCTTTCGGTCATGACCCAAAGCTCATGAACATAGGTGAGGGTGGGAACATAGATCGAACAGTAAATTGAGAGCTTTGCCTTCCGGCTCAGCTCTCTCTTTACCATGACGGTCCGGTACAGCGACCGCATTACTGCAGACGCTGCGCCGATCCACCTATCGACCTCACGCTCCAACCTTCCCTCACTCGAGAACAAGACCCCGAGATACTTGAAGTCCTCCACCTGGGGAAGGACCTCATTCCCAACCCGGAGGGAGCAATCCACCCTTTTCCGACTGAGAACCATGGCCTCAGATTTGGAGGTGCTGAGTCTCATCCCAGAAGCTTCACACTCAGATGCAAACCGTCCCAGTAAACGCTGCAGGTCATAGCCCGATGAGGCCATCAGGACCACATCGTCCGCAAATAGCAGAGACGAGATCCTAAGGCCCCCGAACTGGACTCCCTCGACACCTTGGCTGCGCCTAGAAATTCTGTCCATGAAAATTATGAAAAGAATTGGTGACAAAGGTCAGCCTTGGCGGAGGCCAACGTTCACCGGAAACAGGCTTGACTTACCGCTGGCAATGCGAACCAGGCTCCTGCTCCGATTGTACAAGGACCGAATGGCACGTAATAGCGTGCCAACAATCCCATACTCCCGGAGCAGCCTCCACAGGGCACCGCGAGGGACACGGTCGAATGCCTTTTCCAGGTCCACAAAGCACATGTAGACCAGTTGGGCAAACTCCCAAGTACCCTCCAGTACCCTTGCAATGGTGTAGAGCTGGTCCAGTGTTCCGCAACCAGGACGAAAACTACATTGCACCTCCTGTAGCCAAGGTTCGACTAACGGTCGTACCCTTCTCTCCAGCACCCTGGAATAGACTTGCCCAGGGAGGCTGAGGAGTGTGATTCCCCCTGTAGTTGGAACACACTCTCCGGTCACCCTTCTTGAAAAGAGGGACCACCACCCAGTCTGCCAAGACAGTCCCTCAACATCCAGAGCCTTGAGGAATTCAGGGCAAAACTCGTCCACCCCCGGAGCTTTGCCACTGGGGAGCGTTTTGACTACCCCAGATACCTCAGCCACGGTGATGGAACTGTCTGCGTTTGTGTCCTCAGCCTCTGCTTCCTCTATGGAAGGTATGTCAGTGGAATTGAGAAGGGCCTCAAAGTATTCCTTCCACCGCCCAACTATATCCTCAGTCGAGGTCAGCAGGCCCCCGTCTCCACTGTAAACAGTGTGGACTGGGCACTGCTTCCCCTTTCTGAGGCGCCGGACGGTTTGCCAGAACCTCTTCGAGGCCGACCGAAAGTCGTGTTCCAGAGCCTCACCGAACTCCTCTCACACCCGAGTTTTTGCCTCGACCACCGCCGAAGCCGCGTGCCGCTTGGCCTGCTGGTACCTATCAGCTGCTTCAGGAGTCCCACAAGCCATCGATGCTCGATAGGACTCCTTCTTCAGCTTGACGGCAGCCCTGACCTCTTGTGTCCACCATCGGGTTCGGGGCTTACCGCCACGACAGGCACCGACCACCTTGCAGCCGCAGCTCCGATCGGCTGCCTCAGCAATGGAGGCACGGAATAGAGCCCATTCGGACTCAATATTCTCGTCCTCCCCCGGGATGCAGGCGCAGCTCTGCCGGAGATGAGAGCTGAAGACTCGACGAACAGGAGACTCTGCCAAACGTTCCCAGCACACCCTCACTACACGTTTGGGTCTCCCGGGTCTGTCAGGCATCCTCCCCTGCCATCTAATCCAACTCATCACCAGGTGGTGATCAGTTGACAGCTCAGCCCCTCTCTTTACCCGCGTGTCCAGAACATGCGGACGCAGGTCTGATGATACAACTACAAAGTCAATCATAGACCTGCGGCCTAGGGTGTCCTGGTGCCATGTGCACTTATGGACATCCTTATGTTCGAACAAGGTGTTTGTGATGGACAAACTGTTGTTCGCACAGAAGTCCAACAACAACACACCGCACGGGTTCAGATCGGGGAGGCCATTCCTCCCAATCACGCCCCTCCAGGTCACACTGTCATTGCCCATATGGGCGTTGAAGTCTCCCAGCAAAACGACGGAGTCACCAGTTGGGGTGCTCTCCAGCACCCCTCTGATGGACTCCAAGAAGGCTGGGTATTCTGAACTGCCATTCGGCGTGTACGCACAAACGACGGTCAGGACCCTTTCCCCAACCCGAAGGCATAGGGAAATAACCCTCTCGTTAACCGGGGATGACTCCAACACAGAGGCACCGAGCCGGGGGGCCATTAATAAGCCCACACCAGCTCGCCGCCTCTCCCCAGCAGCAACTCCAGAGTAGAACAAGGTCCAGTCCCTCTCGAGGAGTTTGGATCCAGAACCCAAACTGTGGGTCGAGGTGACTCCAACTATATCTAGTCGGAATGTCTCAACCTCTCACAAGTTCGGGCTCCTTCCCCACCAGAGAAGTGACATTTCATGTCCCAAGAACCAGATTTGGCCGTCGAGGACCAGGTCGCCCAGGCACTCGCCCTCGACCGCCACCCAAAGCGCAATGCACCGGACCCTTATGCTTGCCCCCGCAGGTGGTGGGTCTACGGGGAGGGAGATCCCGTGTGGCTTGTTCGGGCTGAGCCCGGCCGGTCCCCACGGGTGAGAGCCCGACCACCAGGCGCTCGCCTACGAGCCCCTCCCCCGGGCCTGGCTCCAGGGTGAGGCCCCGGTATCCCACGTCCGGGCGAGGTGCAGTCTCCCCTCATGTGTTTCTTCATAAAGGTCTTCTGAATCACTCTTGGTCTGGCCCGTCACCCAGGACCTGTTTGCCTTGGGAGACCCTACCAGGGGCATATAGCCCCAGACAATATAGCGCCTAGGATCACTCGGGCACACAAACCCCTCCACCACGGTAAGGTGGTGATTCACGGAAGGGTGAATTGAAACAGTCATACATATTAGTGGTAATAGTAGTAATGGAATTATTAACTATGATAGTGAGCAGAATGACAATAACTGTAAAGCACACAATTATGATGACCTGTAATGTTCTTTTTATGTAAATCATCACTCCTCCCCCTTTTCTTGAACCCTCTCTATCTAGCCTGTAAATGTTGTAAATGGGAAAAAATGTAGACATGCTGACGGTGGGTTTTGATTAAGCCAGGTTTCAGTTACGCATAAGAAGTCTAGGTTTGAGTCCAATAATTAATGCTGTATTTGCTCACTTTTAGACAGTATGCTCTGTAGGTTACGCCTTCGGACCCCATGCCATTCGTGAATGATTGACAGTCTGAAACACCTCCCACTTACTGTTCATTGCAATCTCTCGATTCAGTGTCGTTGCTATGGGGACGCTTGAACCAGATGAGGGGGAGTTGTCTGCGGGAGCTACAGCATGACGTGGCACCGTAAAGGAAGTAAATAGTTGGTCACATCGAAGGCTTTGAATGGTGTGCGGATGGTTGGCTGCTAGCATGTAGCCGTCCAGTTTGTATATGGGGAAGCGGTTCCAAAACAGATTCATGTTGTCAATGAATGGGATGTCACGTGTAGCATGAGCAGGCTGGAGCCATGTGTGGACGCTGAGAATATGGGAGAAGCGTCCAGGACCTCCCCCAGCTGGATCAAGTCTGGTGTGTGTCTCACCGATCATTACAGTAACATTACTGACACCTAGTGACCAATGTAGTATACTACATATCATTCACAGTGTCTTTGAATGCGTCTTCTAAATGCTTTATATGTATTGTAGTTAATTTAGCCATTTTTATGCTTGCTTAATTTAGCCAAAAAAATATGTTAAAATGTGCATTTTTTTGCATGATTTATTAATTAATATATTACAATAATTCAAGTTTTTTTTTATTACTATAATACAAGTTCTTTTTTTTTTTTTGGACTGCAGGAGGAAACTAGAGTACCTGAAGTAAAAAATAAGTACGCGTGCAGAGATAACTGAATGATCAGCAGAACAGTTCCAAACACATCTTTTTGTGGATTCCTAGCATGTGACAAGTAGCTGATCAAGAGTATGGTAATGGCTGTGTGCCCCTTCTGTTTCTTTGGGTTGTGGGATGTCCTGATTGTCTGGATCCGGGCCCAGTTGTCCCTTGGGTTTTGGGTTGTTGTTATTGCGACTCCTAGCTTTCTGTCTAGCCCCTCTTAAATCAAGCCAACCACTAGAAGTGGATGCTGTTGTGATTGCTGTTATTGCTTTTTGCTCCTGCTTCTTCTGGTTCCCCAACCAGGTCCCAGCGAGCACTGTCGCTGTTGTTGTCTCTTGTTGTTGTCGTTTCTCCCGTCTTGTCCCTTGGTTCTCAACCTGTCATCATTTTTTCCCCTTTCTTTTTTGGGATTTTTCTTCTTTCTTTCTCTTTTTCTTCCTCTCAACTCTCTTGGTCTGTCCTCTCTCAAGCCATGTACTGCCCGGCGGCATGCCAAATGAAATAAAATAAAGTACAACACATTCACAAGAATTATTACAGATCTGCTGTACAGCAAATGTGCTCTGGCACAATAAGGCAAATGGATAACTTGTACTGCATGACTAAGCCATTGACCAGAACAGGTTAAAAAAAAAAAAAGAGCAATAATGGTGCTATCCTGACACACACTTGATGCAAACTCACACGACACCTTGTACGGTATTTGCATCATGCGTCTAGGGCTTCTTTATAGGACCTCTGAACAAACATTATTTTCCTATGTATATTAGCAAACACTACATTTGGAATACAGGAAGTGAATAAATGCATTGCAATTGATGTGAAACGGATGTGGGGTAGGATTAAATAAGCTTTGCTCCTTCCTGCTCCTTTTGGACATGTGGAACTGCAAATAGTGTTAGTGATGTATTCCAATGCAAGTTGTTTTGCATGTTCAAATAAATTAAGCCATTACCATTACCATGACGTGTTTGCCCCACCTCTGTATCCAAACACACATACAGACATTTTGGGTTCAAGCCAGTCCCTCCTGTCATGTGACAAAACAACAGCATATTGTACAACACTTGAATGCTCGGAGGCAGTGTTCCTAAGCAATTTATTTAAAGCATGGCCGTCACATGAGCAGTCTCATGGAGTGGTTTCCATGAAAATGTATCACAAACACTTCAATCAGATTTTTTGAAAATTGAGAAGAAGGGGAGAACGGATGTAGTTTTCATGCAAATGAATCAAGCAAGCTCAGCGGTCCCTCCTCCCTCTCACAAAGCCAGATAGTTGCCAGAAGCTAGAGTAGGACCGTATTAATTAGTGGCTTTTTTCCTGAGAACTCAGTGGGTTATTCTTAGTGCCGTTCTGGAGCTTTTAACTGCAACTTCCTTCCTTGATTTTGGCATGGACGTATTATGAGAAAACAGACCCATAAAAGAGAGATTAACTGGCCACGTCAGGGTTCTGTCACATGCATTGCTGTTTGCATTGAAGTTAGAAGAAACAAGATAATAAGCACATGCAACCCAAACAGCTGAAATGAGGGTTTAAAATCAAAAAAAGAGCCATGTGATTCATGCCCTACTTTATTCATGACTGTGTAACTGTTTAGAGACTTAGCATCTATTTTCCTGTTTTTTTTTTTTTAAAACCAAGAAAACCTACGTCTTCTATAGGCAGCCAACGGGTCAAATCCGGACGTCCTTTTCAATTGGCCCGCCAAACATCACCCAAATAATGTAAATGCAGTACTTCCTTCGCTCTGCAGGGAGCAACAGCAAGGCGTTCGCGTCTCATTGAAGTAGCGGTAGAAGAAGCCGGCTCATATTTAACCCTTTGCTATGCTATACGTCATTGGAAAGTCTATTTTGCTGGGTTTCAACTGATATACACTACACCACACCAGGATGTAAATATAACTCTAGTAAATATATAGTCTACCGTAACTTCCGGACTATAAACTGCTACTGTTTTCATATGCTTTGAACCCTGCATCTGAAACAATGGTGCAGCTAATTTATGGCTAAAAAAACTACAGTTACCATCAGTGCAGATTCAGAAAGAAGTGAACTGGAGTAGTAAAATGGACGTTAATATCAAGTTTTAAAGTCTTATGCAGCCACTGTGTTTTGATCTGACAAATCTTAAGTACGTTTGATGAAGTGTAGAATTACTACAGTTTCTGCTTGGACTGCTGCAGCTGTTGAACTTCGATGGGGGGGGGGAAGCATGTCACATCTCACTCATCAGAGCTAACGAGTGACGCTGGGAACACTGAGTGTAGGTAGGATTGCAAGGTTTATAGTGTCTTTCTGTGTAAATATTCCATATTACAATGTGGACACCTGCAGTTTATAGACAAGTGCAGTCTATGTATGTCCAACTTTTTTTTCTGTCTTTAAATTTGGTAGGTGCAGGTTATATTCAGGTGCACTCAATAGTTTGGAATTTAGGGTCATCGCAAACATAAACATGAATGAAAGTCACCCTTGAAGCCTCACAGTATTCACATCACAAATTCACATTAAAGTCCGACAAATAAAATTCTGTTCCGCCGGTAATGGTCCAGAATATAAATAGTTAGTCCACGCCAAGCCTTACATCCATAAAGACGCACTAACCGCTGCTTCGCACTTCCATCATTAACGTCAGATGTGCATATGTTCCACATGTTATTGATCGTAAACTCGGTTTGCGAGGCTGCATTAGTCACTCCACACTGCCGAATGAATTCTCAACTGTGAATTTTTAATGGACACCTGTCTCGATAATATAGAAAACTGTTTAACCCATCTGCCAGGGCACAACAGCCAATGACCTTCTGTGCCCAAACGTACGTAGCTGAAAACAATGACATCCAGTCTCGATGACTGATGCATTGAATAACCAATGAAATTGGGAAAAAAACGACATACTGGTTGATGGATGGACTTCTGTCAGAAATCAAGGAACTGCTGCTTTAAAAAAAATGTGATACATAATTGAAGTGAAAGCTTTGTGTCATTATTAGTTATTAATAGCAATATTTCAGCCTTTTTTCATTATATTATGCCTTTTACTGTATTTTTCCCATTTTTGCTGAATTTTTTTTGTTTAGTTTTATTTGTACAATGTGCTGCGGGCCAATAAAAAAACAAGCCGTGCTGCAAATGGCTCCTGGGCCACATTTTGGGTACCTTATTGCATAGCTCTTCATCAAGGTTGACCACGTGACATGACGTCAACTCTGTGAACAACCTCAACTCTCGCCGACTAGCTAATTTGCCGCAAGTGAACGATGGTGATGAAAGACAGAAGGGGAGCGTTATTGCAGCTGAAATTATTTGATGCATGACAACAGTTGGTAGATCCGAAATCAGAGGAGAAGGCTCGTGGAGATGGGCTCTCCGCCCTCTGAACGAGTCCTATGCACACAGGAAATAATGTTCTATAAGCCAACCAATCACAGCCTAAACGGTGGATGCAGAGATGATAAAGAACTGCGTGCTGGAAACATAAACAGCGTTGGATATGATGACCAAATTAAAAACTAGCTAATTTATTTGATGCACTAGTTTTACGTAAAATACTGCTGTGATGCAACTTATTTTTGCTCTCATTTTTATTGACTTACAATAATGATGCGATACTACTTATTTTTACTTGATGCATGATACATGAAATACTGCTGTGATTGTTTTTGTTAATTGCACTTTTGCCGTTATACTAAAACAGCTTTGCTTAAAACACTGAGTCCCGTGTTTGTAGAATACTAGGTTTTAAAGTCATATAAAATAAAAGCATTGAAGACGCGGCCACTCGTGTCAAGTGAGCATAATGGGACAGCGCATGTCCGGCTAGCCCTTGGGCCCTTCCATTTTCAAAACTGTTCATTATTTAGATGAGTAGCCTTATTATAGGCCTTACAAGTTAATGTCTGATCAGATTGCTCCGATGCCATCCTTATTCTGCTCTCAACCGCTAGTGGGCATCGTTTATTTGCATCTGCTGATTGTCATGAAATGCCTGGCTGCACGTATAGTCCTCAATTCATTCCTTTCTTTAGGAGGCCTTCTATAGTAATGTTATTTCTCAACATTCACATGCATTTTCTGAGAGAGAATTTATTTTTATTCCATTTGAAGCTTCGGTGGACATAAAGACAAAGTAATCCATTTCCAAAACAGTTAAAAATGCAAAGCTTATGTTTGTGACGTGACCATCCTCGTTAAAGGGATAGTTTGGATTTTTTTTACATGTAGTTGTACGACATGCCCATCAGCAGTGACTTTTCCTCAACTTTGTCCCGTGAGCAGAGTTTTGGTCAGTTTTTGGTGTCAAAGAAAGCAGTTCCGGCTAGTTGGCTGGGGTCACAAAAGTAAAGCGTTGTGCTTTTCAAAACAATATGCTATCAAAAGAGTAATACATTTGAATTTCCACAAAAAACGTCAGACCTCACAATCGTTGGGTTCTATTTTCGATCTGTTCGTATCACTGCGCGCCAACGCCTGTCAACTGTTGCGCAACTTTCCATCACCTGTTCAGTGTTTACATGCTCGGATGATGACTGCTGTGATGCGAGAAAGCTAAGGTGAGAGCTAGAGTGGTAAATATATTGTCACAAAAGAAAATATCTAAAAACTGGTGCAGACTTGTAATTATCCGGACTGTAACAACAAGAATGCGCCTGACTCGCTCTATATATTCCATCTCTTTCCTATCACGGACATTGCTTTTAGGCAACTTTGGCCCATTCATGTGACTGAGAAACGCTTGTATACGCACCGCCTGCATTGTTTATGCATACGTTGCGGTGTGTTCACGTTGTATTCACAACTAGTTCACAGAAATTAGGCGTCTTTGTGCACTGGCAAGCAGCCCCGCACAGTTTACACAGACTTCACACCTGTTCATGACCAATTTACTCATTGGCATGCAAAATTGCGTGCCACTGCAGGCACAAAATGGCCGCAAGTGTAAATTAGGCTTTAGACGTGGGTGTGTGCAGGACTGGTCTGCACTACATGTGTGTATGAGGTGTGTTAGGAAGCAAAGTTACGATGCCATCTACTGTACGGAGTGTATTGACAAGCTACACAGACAGTCCCATTATGATATCAGCGAAGCATAATGACACATACACATGTAAAAAAAAATGGTTGCTGTACATTTTAGCTGTGTATTATTTTTAGAAATATGGTTTATTATATACAGTATATAAATTATTTCAGAACAGAAGTTTAATAGCCTTCCCATCCCCTTAGCTGTACTGAAGAAGCTGCATCATCTGCTGTTATGTAATCCAGTTATTGTTAAAGCCTAAGTGAGTTTGGATGTTGAGTGGCTTTTTTTTTGGCTTTTTATTCTTGAGGGACAAAGATACTGAAAACATGGAACGTTCTGCACATTGAAAAGACATGAAAATGAGTTCAATGGCATTAATTAATCACCAGCAATGACGGTGGCAAGAGATAGGGAGAAAGATAAATGAAAGACAAGCACAAATTGAACATTTATTACATTTACATAACACGGAGGAGGAACCCATTCACGGTGACGCCCCTTAAGCGGTTGTTGCCTTAACCAAAATTGAAACCGAAACTAGCCATTTACTTATGACTTTGGCCAAAGACATAAGGAGAATGGGCAATATTAAAAGATGTTTAACCTCCAACAGTTTGTTGAGATTGTTTTCTTCCATTTGTGCATATTTAGATTTTTTTTCCATATGATATTTCATGCACTGATCGAACAGAGTCGCTACGCTAATGCTGTTGTATGCACAGTGTGGCAGCTGGTGTCGCTCCAGTCGCTGGGGGTGCTTCCAGCTTCCCCGCATGCTGTGCGGTACTTGTTTTGTAAGAAGTAGGGCTGTCTTCGACTAAGGGTTTTCTTAGTCAAATCTTATTGGTTAAAATTTGGCCATAGTCGACTAATAGTCAAATATTGTGATTTTTTTTTTTAAGAGTGCCGCTGATGCCGATCCTTGCAAATAAACAGAATTAATTTGCGACTTTTTCCTCCTCAAAGAAAACGGCTAAAACACTCAAACAAATAAACATAGCAAGTGTGAAACAACAGTACCTTTATTTATTTAGTGGCACAGAAAGCGCCTTTGATCTTGCGGGTTTCAGACGCTGCATTATCAACCCGAAGTGTGTGGCAGTTGGCTAAATGAATAGCATTGTCCGATACGCCTCGGTGAAAATGATGACGTTGCAGTCCAAAAGTCTCTTGCTGCGGGTGATGCGGAGTCGTAACTCGTCCATTTTATTCGCTACGGACTGCACATTAGCGAGGAAAATGCTCGGTAAGGAGAGTCTGTGTGGTGTTAGCTTGAGCTTGGCTCGTATTGTGCCACGCCTTCCTTACCTTTGTTTACGTTCTCGCTGCTACTTGCGAGCACTTCCACCCGGGTGGGTGGTGTGTATCCAAAAGCTCTGTAAAGTGTAAGACGTTGTAGTGGACCAGAGTAAAGTAATACGCTAGGCCTCGCTGTATGTACCCACCGCCATCTTGCATAAGTACAGGTCTTTTGTTAAACAAACAAGTCATTTTCAATTCTTTATTAACACAAATGAGGCTGGGTTTGTATCAAAATCAGTTATAAACAGCAGAAACAAAGGCATTCTATGTAAAAATGTACGCTCCACAGCCGCCGTGGGTACCCCCATGTAGTCATGTAGGTACAATCTTGATCACATGACATTTTGATGATTCGACTGACAATCAGACTCCTCCAAAAAAGTTGCAAAATGTCCATATTTAGAGGTAAGGTTGTGTGTGTGCTTACTTTAGTTTACTGTACATATTGTGCTGTCATTTTGTTTTGGCACCCTGATTATAGTAAGCGTTCTGTCTTGTGACCCCGCCCGTTAATTTCGCTTTGTGACAACCTCACCGAGCGTTCAGTGCCTCCGAACACACCTAGGTTTCACAGGCCACACTTACATTAATCGTTGATATCAAGTCGGAGGCTACAAAATGTGGTCCACAAATTTGTGACCCCTAACAAAAATGGACCCATTTTTCACAGAAACCGTTTGGGTCTCGAATTTTTTGTGGTCACCTTAGGTGAGCACTTTCTTGTAATAAGAACACAATGGACCAGGACTTGGTGAGTTGGTCGACATACACAGGTTGCCAACATAAACGGGACCGGGTTCCCTTGTGTGACACATAGGTTACAATAGAATAACATTTACATAAACACCGGGAGACAGGAAGCGGGAGCATTTTTTGTTGTTGAGGTTATCAGATTAGTTGTGTTGCGATGGAAGGGAATGCCAGATTGTGACACACGCACCCACAGACAGGGAGGGTGAACCAGAAGGAGGAAGAGAGGGAGTGGAAGAGGGAGGGGAGAGAGGGAAATAAACAGCATAGTCACCCCTGCCAGCAGTCAGTCTGAGGCAGGCAGACTAACGCTCGTGCTATCACTACTGTCAAGAGCTCAACAATCTGTGCAACCCGTGTGCTTTCGCGGGGTCGGCTTCGGTGTTGGGGTCACAGGGAGGTTGTCGGAGTTCAGACCTCCGTGTGAGGCTAGATTAATGCGAGCTGTTTGCCAGCTGCTTCGAGGACCCGGAGCAACACGGACAACTTCACTGCAAACACAGCCACTGAGGACTGAGTGTACTCAGTACATTAGAGCGCTGGGAGACTGAAAGAGCAAACAATAACGAGAGCAACATGCATATTTTACAGCCATACTGCATCAACAGGTTGGTGTTTGTGTGTTTATGCACTTGCAGGTTCTTGTTTTGATACCGATTCCAAACAAAACACATCACTTTGGTATCCTTGATAGTACTGCAAATACTCCATCGACAACTCTTACAACAATTGTTTGCCTATTGTGGAGTTCTAAAATATACTTCCTCAAATTCTCATCAAGAAACTGAAAGTAGCCCCTGAAAGTAGCACATTCATCATTTAGTGAGAATTTAAGTGTCTTAAAGGCTGAGTCAGCTTTCTTTTCCTGTCATTGTGGTGGATTCTCGACATCTTGCAACTTCAAAGAAGGCGTATGGTTACAGAAGTGTTTGTCTTTGCTTTGCCGCTGCAGCATTTGTTGTAACAGTAGTACGGTGCATTCCAGCTCACTGTTTCTTTTTGTATGTATTAATAGCCCACATGTGAAGCATTGTTGCGTAACCTTTGGCTGTTTGGCCCAATGTTAGGTTTTAATTATGTCAACCAGGGCGCTCTGTTTTGACCATTCTGACGATTCGATAACGCGAGTCACAATTTTGATGACTTTGGTCTCGACCATGTCATCAAAGACTCGCAACTTGACTTGGACTTTGACATCAAAGACTCTGACTTCAGTATGACGACTTGAAAATACTTGAGATTTTCAGCGAGCGCGTCGAGTACAATGTGTCCCCATTGTTATGTCATTTCCAGCAAGACAACACATTTTCCCACAGAATATGCCGCGTCGAATGCATCTTATTAACATCCAATCAGGTTGAAGAACAAACGAGGGTGTGGCTTACATTTCTATGAGCACCAGAGTGTTGGAGAGCGGTAGAAAGTCAATCACGTATGCGCACCCGCACAACTAGGGTTGAGCGTGGTTTGAATTTGAGCGATTCCGATTCCTCATTTCGATTCCGGTTCATAACAGTTCTCGATCCTGATTCCTTACAGAGGTAGGGTCATAAAAATGTGCATGGTTTAAACGCTAAATAAAAGTTCTTGGAAGAAATGTCTGAATGTCTTATATGAACTTCTTATGGATTACTTTACTTTACTTTGATTTCTCACAGGGCTATTTGCAACCAGTATAAAAATATCAAACCATGGAACTTGAACATAAATGTTTTGAAGTCTCTGTACATCGGAGTACATGTTCACAAATGCAAAAACAATTACACATATCCTGTTGTTTATGTGTTGGAGACTGTCTTATGATGCAGACGTGTAACTTAACTACTGTATGTTACTGAGTTCCTACTAAGCTGCGTGCATAATATCAAACAAGTACGGTGAATGGAGTAACACGTTGCGGGTTCTGGTCAACTTCCTGGCTAAAGCTAGCGTTAACGTGAGGTCGTTTGTCTATGTACACAGCCTTCCGTCGGCTGGATATTTGACTTGACCGGCGTATTCGCTGTATAAAGTATCATTCGTTTGCTGCTTCAATGTTGGCATAAGATTGACGGAATTTATTGTTGGTTGGAAGTAGTCCGGCATTCTGTACACCGTGAATCCGGAGGTGTTTAATCACGTTAGTGGTGCACCCTCCTTTGATGATACGATGGCGGTGCAAATGTGTTGCACTGCACCAACTGTTAATTTTTTATTTTTTTTGCAGAATTTCAGGCAGACTTTAGCGCGCCGTCGCACACTGTCCATGGTAGAACACAAATGCTTCTTCGTTGGTGTTCGCCGGTTTCTTCTTCGCTGGTGTTATGCAGCCATTTTTTCCGGTCTGCGACCTGGACGGTCATTGAAATGAGGAATAATTTTTTTTTTTTAAATGAATGATCACGGGAGAATCAGAATGTTAGTCTTCGGTTCCCATGGATGGGCGATGCCCCACCCGTATGCACAACATTAATTAGGTAAAACGAATACTGACTGACTGACTAAATGCTGAATGCAATGTCAGCACTCTTTGTATGAATGTCTTGTTAAAAAAATAAAACAATGCAAAATGCATTTGCTGTATTTGTCAAATGTAATGCATTGCTACATTGTTAAAATTGCAACAGTGCTTATGTAAGGACTTCAAAATTTCAAGCTTATGACTTAACCCAGCGGTGTCCAAAGTGCGGCCCGGGGGCCATTTATGGCCCGCAGCTGTTTTTTTACTGGCCCTCGGACGATTCCAAAAATAAGTGAACAAGAAAATTAAAAAAAACAACAGCAAAAATTAAAGAGCAGTAATTTTGCAAGAATAATAATAAGAATTATTAAGACATTCAATCCTAATATTAAGAGAAAAAATTGTAGAGAGTTGAACAATTAAAGGAAAAAATGATAATGTGAGAAACAAACAAAACAAAGACAAAGTTGAAATTTTTGAAAATTAAGTCTGGAAAAAGTCAGAATATTAGAATAATAAAGTCAAAATATTATGAGAATAAAGTCATAATATTATGCAAAAGATGTACAAAAAGAAAGTGTCGATATTTGGAATAAAAATAGGAAAAAAGGGTAATGTAAGGAGAAAGAATTCATACCTATAATACGCTTTGTCAGTGATAACACAAAGCTGAGATGCAAGCTGTCTTCATTAAATGAAAAAACGTCGCTGCATATCTACATGGGCTGGTTTAAAAATGTAAAAGTGGCCCCCGCACTCTTTGATTTTTCAGTATGTGGCCCCTGGTGGAAGACGTTTGGACACCCCTGACTTAACCTGTCCTGTCTTGACTTCAGACTTGCACCTTTTTACTGAAGACTTGGGATTAAAGACTTGAGACTTGCAAAACACTGACTTTCTCTCACCTCTGATTAGTACCTATGGTATGATACGGTTTATTTGTTTCAGACCTGCGTAAGCAGTTACATTGAGGAACATTACATGGTCACATTAGGAAGAAGCATATTTAATTGAATTGAATTATTTAAGCCCATCCCTTCTCCTCGTGTAATCACACCATATCTTTTACATGTTGACGCTTGGAATATTTTGCCTGCGTACATTTTGTCATTTGCATTTTGTGCACTTCCTGTGTGAAAAGAACGGAAGGCGTACAAAAAACTAAAATATATAGCTTGTCTTGTAAAGAAAAATGAATACATAAAAAGGTGAAAAATAGGAGGGAAAAATAAGACCACAATTAATTTAATTTAATTTAATTTAATTTAATTTAATTTAATTTAATTTAATTTAAACAAAATAGGAATAAATAGCAGTCATAGCTACTGTATAACAGTAACCCAAACTAGAAATACCATTTTCATCGTTATGTTATGTTATGTTATGTTTTGCAAAGTTACACAAGTTTAAAAGTTGCTTCCAATTAAAGTACACAGTGGACACAAATTGTTGTTTTAATTGTTACCAACTGTGCAGGCCAATTTTATTTACAGAGCTTTAGCCTCCAGGAGACATCTTTTAGCTATAGCAACTCCATGTCTAGGGCCCTTTAATTTTCATGTTAACAGAATTGCGGAATTGGCCATTAAAAATCTGCTGAGATAATGTGAATGAAATGCTGTGAGAAGGAACGCTAGTGTGGGAAAGTTTCCCCAGCGAACCGCTCAGTCATGGCGGAATCTCATCACAAACACTAACCCTCTCCTTCCAAAACTAAACACATCGAAACGGCGACTTGAAACACTGGCGAAAGTTGGCGAAAAAACATGGAAACTCCTCTCTTGCGGAATGAATAGAAGCTAGCTACTCAGGCTGTATGAGTGTGTTTATATCGCGTTGTGTTTTATCGCTGGTTGATGGAAACAAGTGTTTTACGATGCCCGCTGACATCGTGCAAGTTCTGAGTGAAATAAGGACGGGAGGCATGTTTACTCTTGCACCCACCTCGTCTTAACTGTCAACAGACAACACACAACACACTTCCGGCCTCCAAAATAAGACCACATCCTGTCTAATTGTGTGAACAAAATAAGAGTGTCATAAAAAATATCTTGCATTAAAGGGAAAGTTCTGATTTTTTTGACATGAAGTTGTAAGATCAGCAGTGTAGTCCAACAACGGTGACCGGTTGTGGTCGGAGATCCGTGTCGAGGAACGTCGTTCGGCTTAGTTGCTGGGGCCATTTAAGTAAAGAGTTTAGCTTCTCAAAACAATATGCGTTCATCGCAAAAAGGCCTCCTCCAAAAAATCAGACCTCACAAATCGCTCTGCGTTATATTTGTCTATTAGCCGTATCCCAACGCCTGTGCTTTCTTGTGTATGTGATGAAGACCCTCGCGTCTTCTTCCGCTGCGGAACACACACGTAAACAAGATGGCTGTTTCTGAAATACTCTGGAAAAATGTAAGGATTTTACACTGATTAAGGGACGTTTTATTTACTGTCACAAAAGTACACACTCTATGCTGGTAAAATAAGTGTAAAAGGTTAAAAAAAAACAAAACAGAATTTTAGAAATTTTAAATGAGGAAAAAATGGAAAAAACTGGTTTTCATTACATGTGCGGTGGACTTACTCAGCCCGGTGGCCAAAAAGAAGACACTGGTGTATCAACGCCCAGCAAAATATCCATGATTACATCACGGTGAACCCATCTGTAATGATGTGATGACTGTTGTTTTCAGCTGACGTACAATGCTTCTGTTTCACAGCTCACCTCACAGAGTTTATAGTGACCGGCCAAGACACTTTCCCACGGTGTTACTGCCCCGAGCATGTGCACGGCAGTAAATCTAACCTGTTTAATCAACCGTGAAGAACAGCGAGAAATGAAAAAAAGAGACGTCACCGCTTGTTTTTCTATTACTTTAGCAGCATTGGTACGAAAGGAGGGATACCTTTTCAGAACAGAGGCAAAGGTGAAACAGAAAGAAATGGGAGGTGCACAGGAGAAAGGAACAAGGATAATGTGAGCCGAGTTAAAAGTGTAGCCAGACATGGAGGAGGAGACCAAAAAGATGAAGAAACAAGGTGGGCCGGAGAATGGAGGTCATCGAAACAGCAGATGCACTCATGAGTGGGAAAAGAACAGAGATGTATGATTTTTAAAATATCATCATACTCTCCCTCACGTTTCTTCAAATATGTTGTATCTTTTCAGGGGCCCACACTGATGAAATGACACTTTGACACAATGTAAAGTAGTCAGTGTACAGCTTGTATAACAGTGTCAATTGATTATCCCCTCAAAATAACGGAAGTGCGTACAGTGATCCCTCGTTTATTGCAGTTAATTGGTTTCAGACCCGACCGTGATAAGTGAATTTCTGTGAAGTAGGATTCAAGAATAGACAAATTGTTTTCCTGGTTAGAGCAGAGAATACCCGTTTCCTACCTTCTACATACAATTTTTTTATGTTATTAGAGCCCTCTAGATGTGAAATAACACCCCTATAGTCACCTTTTCACTCATCTTACCAAATATGGGAGATATAATCAGAGAGTTTTAAGACATAAATAAGACTTCTGCTTGTCTGTGTTTCAAATGTCTTCCGGACATGTGGCCAGGAAGTGATGTCGGGGATTCGGAGTTGAGCGGGTTAGCTGGAGTACGGCCACAACAGTAGCCCTTGATGATAATGGTGACTTATTATAATTGCTATGACGTTATTATTGTGCCTGTTGCGAGATAAATAATTCCAAAATAATAACAAGCCTGTGAGATCAAGTCTGGTGCGTGCTATGGGTGACACCTAGCGGCCAGTGTGGTACAGTTCATCAACGTCTTGTATTGCCTTAAACTGTGTTTTAGTTCATTTAAAACATTTTTATGCTTGAAAATTAACAATTTAGGCCAAGAATGTCTAACATTTGTTTAAATATGCGTTTATTGGATTAATAATAATTCATTTTTGAAAAACAGCGATAGAGTGAGAGTGAGTGAGTTCGAACCGCAAAGTAGCGAGGAATGACTGTCATCTTAAATTGAAAACGCTCTAAGGTTAAAGTACAAAGGAAATATAATACATTAGCCAGAAAGAAGTGATTTAAAAAAATGGTCCTGAGCCAAGTCACCTCAATAGATTTGAAGGGTGAGAGGGGAAGGGAGAAATGGGTCTTGATTGGATTGTTGGTCAAACCCATGAACAAACAAATCATGAAACTGTATCATCCCATTTTAACATCCCTCCTTATCTCGTCCTCCCCTCAGGTGGCTCGATGTGCCAAAGAGAAAAAGGAAGAACAGCCAGTCTTCAATGAAGAGTATGTCTGGTAAGGGTGACTCATTTCCAACTTTCCCCATCCATGCTTTTGTCCATACCAAAAACCGAAAAAAGTCTATTCACAATGGAGGCGTCACGTAAGATGCTCTCTTTTGATGTGTTAGAGGAGTCTTATGAACTCATCATAGTGGAGTGGACACCCCCTGGACTGTGAATAGTATCCCGGTGTTGTCCTCGCTGTTGTACGAGTCATCTCGCTATTTTTCATTTAGCGGCATTGTGTTATATGAATGAGCTCACTCTGGTAGTCAAAATTGAAGAACCCCGTTTATCAACCCTCCACCGAGACTCAAATACAGAACTTATAAAGGAACTTGTAAAAGCTGGTACCAAAATGAGAGTCAAATGTTAGACTCATTATATTTAACAGCAACTTTAACAGCAAGTTATCATCCGTACTAATATCCCCACTCATACCACCGAAGGGCATGGAATCTTGACATTGTTATGGCGTTTTTTTCAATTCAGAATTTTTTTAAAATGTCATGACTGAATGCAGTGGAAGCCGCTAAGTCGACGGGCCTCGGACTGGCTGACTCACGTCGCGACATCAAAACCAGGTGCTGAACCGATGCACAGAGCGAACACTCTTCCTGCCCCTTTTGGAGACGAGAGACGAGGAAAAACAATCAAGATATGGAGGCCGGCAAAATGTCAACGTTCGTTTTCATTGATCATATGAATTATTTATTTATTTATGATCGCAAGACTTTTTTTCTTTTTTTTTTTCTGAACTAGAAATCTTGTCACATTTTAATCTCTCGAGATCTTGTGACATTCCGAGGAGCAACTGAAACAAATTCCACTGTACCGTGGAACCACTGGAGAGACCGCCAGAAACCGCCATTGTGTCGTCATGCATTTTGCCTTTTCTTTGGAATTTTTGTGCACCGCCAATGAAAGGTCCGCCTTAAAGTGTTAAAGAAGTATAAGAGTACACACTCGAGGTTAGGTTATGTGATGTAAACATTCAAAGCAAGTAGAGTCCCAATACTCGCCTCAGCAAGTTCATGCACGTCGCCACTTGTTATAATAATTCAGGCTTCAGAGTGTTTTGTTGTTTCATGTGTTAGCCCGGTTACCTTGCTTTTTCACTTCTACTGTATGACAAGGAAGAATGCAGAGACCCTGTCCACAAAGCCTGCACATCACTCATTCATTTAGATCAGATTAGATTCCACATAACTTTTTTGATCCCTTGCTTTTGGTTACGTTGACAACCACTTACAATATGTCGACGTCGGTTAGCCGGACCAAGGGGCATCGACATAAACAGGTTCCACCCTACCTGTTTTGACAACACAGAAGGACTTATATATCAAAAACCCCAAAACTGGGCAGCGGCATGCAGGTAAAAACTGTAAATTCAGATTAGGAGTATGCACAAATGGAGGGATGAATCAATTGTTGGTTAATAATGTGGTTGATTTGGTAATGAGTAATGAGGTAAAGTGGACTGTACTAGTTTACAACAACTTAGAAACCAGCAGAGGCGCTGCTCAGAAGTTCAGATCATTCAGAGCGAGAGAGAGCGACTCTCCCATACCACTAAAGAGTCATGTATTAAGAAATAATCTACTGTAATTGTTCATCTTTGCTATAGTCAATAAAGGAAATCGGCAAATCCCATTCCTTGGCCCGTCGGGCACCAGCATGATATATCCCAAAGCTAAGATGATTTCATGCTATTGAAAGAGATCATGAGATCATGCTACAAGATCAACATCTTGTAGCCGAATGTGTGTCCAGGAAAGGCACACATGCATAAACAACAGCAAAAATGGAAATATTCGCATTTTACAAGGATAACGTCAAAACATTCACAGAAAAACGTTAAAAAAGAATAACATTGTAATATTATGAGAAACAGACAAAACAATGAATAACGTTGCCATTTTTGGAAAATTATGATGGAATGTTACAAGATGAAAGTCAAAATGTTAAGGGAATTAAGTCATAATCACGAAAGAAAATTTACAAGAAGAAAATTGAAATAGTTCGAAAATTAAAAAAAAAAACAGTAGAAATGGGGAAAAAAAACAGCTGTAATTTTATGAGAATAAAGTAAAAATATTAAGACAATAAAGTCGTATTTTAACAAGAAAAAATGTTTTTTACAATCATAAACTAGTAATAGGAGGAAAAATAATGTTGTATAGCATAGAGTTGAAATATTAAATAAAACAATGTTATTTTTTAAAAGTCATAACATTATGAGAAACAGCAAAACAAAATAAAGTTATCATTTTTGGAAAATCATGGGACAGGTTATAATATTATAGGAATAACGTCTAAAAATTATGCGTATAAAGTCATAATGCTGCCAAAAGTATGTATTATTTAATTTGTTAAATAAATTATTTAATGTATTATTTAAGAAGGAAGTTGAAATATATTGAACATTTTTTTTAAAATGCAAAAAAAGAGCGACGTTCATAACAGTAATACGCTTTTTCACCTGTATTACAAAGCTGAGATGCCCTTTTTTTCTTGACTATATAGCTTCTTAGCATATCTGTAGGTGTAACTTTACAAAGTATCAAACCCTTGCATTCTTTCATTTTTCAGTATGTGGGCCTCAGTGGAAAAAGTTTGGACACCCCTGCCCTAGGCGGTCCAATACAAATGAGCTTCATTTTGTTTTAACGCAATGCCCCTAATCCCCTGTACTTCCCTTCATGTTCTTCCCCATTTGAATCACGACTCATCCCTCAAACCGTTCCTCGCATCTTTGTCTGCCCATCCTGTTCTACCTGGCGTTTCGGTATTCACCTCTCTTTTCATTCCATCCCGTCTTCCTCTTTAACCTCCTCCTCCTCTCCTATAGCTCTTAGCATCTCTGTTCCAGGGTACATCCCCAGCTACCTGGAGAAGGATGAGCCATGCGTGGTGTGTGGAGACAAGGCGACCGGCTACCACTACCGCTGCATCACATGCGAGGGTTGCAAGGTACGGTACAGGCCAAAGAAATGTTCTTTGAGACAGGATAGTACAGCGGATGAGAGAAGTTCTTAGTTTTTGAGAAGCATCCGTGTGCTTCTAGTATGAGACTTGTTCAACTTGGCTGCAAGCAGTTGTAGAGTGAAGTTTATTTTTTATTTTTTAGGCTATTTGATATCCTCTGAAGGATTGCATTGCGCAGTCAGGAACAAGACTCGGCCCAAATATATTAAAGCGGAACCAGCTCCATACAAATGAAGTCGGCCCAGTTGATCTCAACAACCTGTCTGTCACCCGCGGCCCCGGCGCCGCATGCGAATCTTCAGCCTCCTTGTTGTGGCTTCTTTTGGTTATGACAAAAGAAAAAAAAAGGTTATCTATTAGTGTAATTATTGTCGATATATTATTTTATTATATATTTATATATACTACAAGTATATCTTGGAGTTCAGAATTAAACTATAATATGTATATATATATATATATATATTTTTTTTTTAATCTTTATAATTAGTAAATTAAAATAGCATGCAATCCCCGCAGTAAGCTAACCATGAACACATCAAAAAAATTTGTCCTGTGTTATGAGCAAAGTCATGTCTTACCGCCCCGACATCAGGAAGATCAGCATGGAGCGTCAGGACCACGAGTCACATTAAACAGATGAGAACACTCGCATTTAAAAGGCTGTTATTTTTCAGGAAAAAAAACAAACATTTATTTCAGAACCATCAAGAAACGTTCCTCAATGTATGTTTACTTTTTTTAAAACTGCCAAGCTGCAACTTTGTTTTTTTATTATATTAAAGTGGGCTATGTTTTATTTTAATTTTCCACAAATTAATACGGACAGGACTCAAAAAGGCTTCACTAAGAGGGGGCAAAATGGCTCTTTTGATAGTAAAAGTGGCCAGCCCCAGTTTATGTGGACCAAGACCAGCAAGTCCTGGCCCACCGTGATCTTCTTATCACTAAAAATTGCCCATTTACGCCAACGCCGACGTTCACGATCAACCAAAACACATCTCATTCACCCTAAGACGGTAATAATTTGTAAATGTCCTCTTCTCCTCCGCGTTTGTGCTTTAAAGAGCTAGAGAAGCTGGCTCTGTGGTTTGGTTATCAGCACATCTTAACATCAGCTATACAACCACCATACTGAATTGCACTGGAACCGACTGCGAATGGCTGGAATGATTCTGATTTACAAATGGAAATGTAATGGTGCCGTTTAAAAGTGTAAAATAAGTGGAGATAATACCTGTTCGATACTGCAATGAGTGTTTAATATTGATTTGCTCAGAGCCAAATGCCGCTGTATGACATGGGGAATCAGCTGCTCGGAACACCCGGAGAAAAGCTCTATTTTTTTTCAGGTGACCAATTTTATAGCAGTAATCAGTCAAATGTATTTTACTTTTAGTGCCTCGTGCAAAATCGCCTTCTTGCTCGTTGACAACAGGGACGTTTTTTTGTCCTTCAGCTGTTTGTCAGTTTGACTGTAAGATTAGCCAAAACTAGAGTGCAGGGTTTTTGGATTGGAACTTTTGGATGAATGCATTGTGACTCATGGATGAATCCCATTTCTAACACAGATGCATAACAAAACAGCCAAAGAGATCAAATGACTGTTTCCCGTTTATCTCGTCTGATCGTGTCCCTGTCTTCCATCTCTCCCTCCTTTTTTTGTGCGAACAGGGTTTCTTCCGTCGAACCATCCAGAAGAACCTCCACCCGTCGTACACGTGTAAATATGAAGGCTGCTGCATCATCGACAAGATCACACGCAACCAGTGCCAGCTATGCCGCTTTAAAAAGTGTACCTCTGTGGGCATGGCTATGGACTGTGAGTTCATATAAACCTTCACTTTTTTTGTATCCCCTCCTGATATTTATGTGGGGCTCCACGTATTTTAGATAGATCAAAAATAGGTCACAATGTATAAAAAGATGTGCAAACTTGATCTACTAACATGTCATCTACCCAGCAATACCATTTTTGAGATACTCAAAGGCAGGGGTCGGGAAGCTTTTTGGCTAAGAGAGCCACATATTTTAAAATGTATTTCCGTGAGGGCCATATCATATTTTTTAACACAGAATACAACCAAATGTGTGTATATTTAAGAAAGACCAACAATTTTAGAATATAATAAGTCTCTGAATTTATTCTTCGTAATAATGTTGTTATATTGAAGCTAACCAATCATAAATTCATTACTTTTTACCATGAACACGAGTTCTGGTGCTGCATGGTTTTGTGCCCTACTCCTTATCTTTCTTTTCCTTTTTCGTCAAAAAGATTGTCTCTGCACAATTAGCTAGCTGACTATTCGATTAAAGGAGGGTCGACCCCAATAATAATCAAGTTTTGGTGTCTGACACGAAAAATATGGGAAGGACTGCTAGCATTGCGCTAAAAAATCAAATGCATGTGTTAAAATGCATTAGAATGCATATTTTGAATGCTATTTTTAACATTGTGATTTCTGTACTGTACTTTAAAATGTCAGGAAAATAAATTAAAACAAACACATTTTATGGTGTTAAGACATGTCTGAGGAGCCAGATGCAGTCATCAAAAGAGCCACATCTGGCTCCCGAGTCGTAGGTTCCCTACCCCTGCTCTAAAGGCTGATTTGGAGCCAGTGACAAAAAGGATCCATGCCATATCTCCTATGGAAAAGACTACATTTTCTTGTGTCTGCGGACTATCGCGGTGCTGGTGCTGGTGTTATAACGAGCACCATAGTGTGGATTTCACCTGGATGGCCGTCTTAAGTAATGTGTTAGTAATGATATAAGTACATATAAGTACATTTTTCACATACTCACATGAATATCATAACCTAAGAAATCATAAATATTAGGGATGTTCCAATCAAGGCTTTATGCTGGGGGGGTCACCAACATTTATTTATGTTTTTTCTGAGAGCTACTTTTACAAAATGAAAATGGCCAAGAGCTACTAATTTTTGCAACATTTCTTTTCATAGCCTATTTCAACCCAAACAAAGCAAACATGCTTGTTTTACCAGAACATTGACTGATTGAATGCTGGTGTCCATCACTCACATTCCGTATTTCAGAATGCATTTCTTTCTAGTGTTCTCACGTTATTATCTGAAAATCTGAATGAAAAGCAGGCTTGCAGGCGCCTCGTGTGGTTGTGGGAGGCGCCCTGGTGCCGGTGGGCACCACGTTGGTGACCTCTTGGCTATATGATATGAGAGTAGCCGTAGAATTTTGACAAAAATATATCTGACTTACTTTTTCAAAATCACTGGTGAAACTTAGAGGATCAGGGTCCTTCTTGAAGGAGATTTTGGATACGAGATCAACTTGATTGCGCTCCAACAGGACACCCAGGCAGTCTGACGAATCCAATCACTTTTCGGGCTGTGACGGGAGGTGACGGGCAACTGCGGTTGGCAAGGCTCGTGGCAGCGCGTGGCGGGCCGTGCTTGTGGATATCGGCAGGCGACGCATTCACATGCAGAGCGAATTGTCAACACCAGCTGCTTTTCCTCCTCTGAACTACTTTGATGTTCCCAAACTCCGCATATGACAGCCAATCTAAACCGTGGGAGACTCGTACAATTCGCTCTGGATGTGGGTGTGTCGCTCGCCGGCGTGGCAGGTCGCAGCCGCTCGTCGCCTCCCGTGTGCGTGGTTTGCGGCGCGTTTCACTGCTCGCCTTTCTTTGTCACCTCCCGCACACACGGGCGCTACATTAGCTGCCGCTTGATCGATGGTAACATCGCGAGCCTCGTTAACTCACCACACCCTGGGTGGGAGACGGTTGCTATAGGCTGGACGCTGCAATGGGGGCACAGCTGATCGGCGGATGTGATCGGCGTTATCAAGCAAGTATCGGCATATGCTGATACCGTGCTTCTTCACGGAAATCGGCCGGTACTGATCGGTGGCCGATCGATCGGAGCACCCTTAATAAATCTCATCATTTAATAGGTTGTAGTATAAAACATGTATCTTTACACATGTTCTATTGTAAAACATGTAAATTAAATGACAAAATAGATGTGATGTCTCTGCTGGAGTTACCCAATGTGTTTATTTGCATTTTCCACCAAAGCCTTGTACCAAAGCATTTTTCATTTACAGCCACTCTGCTCTCCCAAACTCTCCATGGTGACGGACAGCGCCACACGCAACATCCTCATTTAAATAGACTGGTCCGCACCACTTTTGCACCTGTTCAAAATTGCACAATTAATCATTGTAGATCACCCGCATCACGTCCGCTAATAGTACAGTATGTGTAATTTTTTTAGTTTGCGCATCCAATTTAGTGGCTACTATTTGGGATCTTAGTAGATCAGGCCAGATGTGGACAAGAATATTAAGACACACTACACTAAGACACATGCGATCATAAGTTTTTAACCTTCAGAACTGAGTGCAGGTTTTTAAAAACTCTGGCTTGAGTGTTTGTGTGTAGAAATGTGCGACATTATCTCCCGTTTTATCCTTTTTTTTATCCTACTTACGGGTCTTTGTTTCATTTCATGCAGCGGTCGGCCCGCATGCGTGTATCTTAAAACACGGCAATTAAAAAAGCGTTTATGTTGTTTCCTGGGCTGATTTTGTGTGTGCGCTGATTTGAAAGATAATGTACACATCTGATATATCAGTATATCGGTGAACAGAGGCGTTATCGTGCATGACCAAGTCTGCCGTGGTTGCTTTTCAGGCTTCTGTGTTTTCAACTCGTGTGTATGGAAATTTTATTAACGCTGAAGCGGGCGAAATGTGCGTTTTTGAAAATATCCGCGTTTGTGTGGACACAGCCTAACGTTGTGTGCCAACGCTCCATGGGCTAATTGGAATACTGTGCCTGTGAACACACATAAAAACGGCCACATCAGTTTGTCACATCGATTGCTTCTTTGTACAGTGTACAGTTAAACATAAATTTGAACACCTGGGCTTCTCTTTCGACATATTTTGTGCAGCAGCAGTTGTAGCAGTCAGTTGATAAATGAGCACAGGGCTTTTATGTAGCTTTTCTACTGGAATTAATCACAAAGCACTGTATAATATTGATCATTGACGTATACTTACAAATATTAGATAGAATGGAACCTGTTTAAGTCCCTCTGATGTCGACAACCCGTCTAAGTCATGAAGTCATGTGTTTTTACGAAAAAGCGTCCACTTAAGCTGACGTCCCCCAACATTGGGCCACTTTTGCCAATATAAAAATTTAGACCCAAAGGGGTCGTTTCTATGAAAGATTGTTCTGTTCATGTTGACTTGTGTTGTATTGTTAACTCCGTTATCGCTAAGTCGCATGTGCGCCAATGTTGTGATTTTATTTTTTTTACTTCAGCACAAACCCATTCACTTGTGCCCGCTTATCGTACCGTAACTACTCCACTTTCTTTTCAATTTCAAAAGCTGTAAGCCAACTCGTATGTGAAATTGATCAGTCCATGAAATGATCATCATGCTCGCTGGCAGAAATACAACATGACACCAAACAACGTGAACATTAAAGGGCATGCGGAGCAGATCAATGGTCAATGATAGTTAATTCACGACAAATGGTATTGTCACTCGCTATTTTCTCCTCCGTGATCTCACAATGAATGTCGTCTGTGCTCACGATGTGCGAGGCGGAGCGAGGCAAATTAAAGGAAATCAAGGCTAATGTGTGGCGGCCTTGGATTCTCATGATAAAATAACCCACCCACTATAGATTTATTGTTGTCATTGTACTGCTCAGAAAGCTACACAAGATTTTTTTTGGTTCTAAGTTTTTACCAGCACAGGATTCTATCGCAAATTCAGTCATTTTATTCCGAGGGCTGGCTGGAAAGCGCTGGCTCACCATTTCATGTTCCATGCCCTACTTGCTGCGGTTTATTTATGTACCTATTTACATGATTGCACCCGCCGCGTATCAATAAGAGAAGGGAGCAATGTTACGCGACTTGTTGTGAGACATTTTGCTTTTTTTGGAATTTTTATTCTGGAAGGAAACATAACAGACATAATAAATGATTCAATAGGTTTGAAAGCACCCTAAAACGGACTTTAAAGCGTGTACAGGGACTCACCGATAATGAACAATAATGTAATGTAATGTAATGTAGTCGTGTTGTAGCCTTTCACAGCACACAACTATGGCGTGTTCAAGTGCCCAGAATCCATCCATCCATCCATTTTCTATACCGCTTCTCCTCTTTAGGGCCGCGGGGGCATGCTGGAGCCTATCCCAGCTGACTTCAGGCGACAGGCGGGGTACACCCTGGACTGGTCGCCAGCCAATCGCAGGACACATATAGACAAACAACCATTAACACTCACATTCATACTATGGACAATTTAGAGTCGCCAATTAACCTCACATGCATGTTTTTGGAATGTGGGGGGAAACCGGAGTACCCGGAGAAAACCCACGCACACACGGGGAGAACATGCAAACAGGGCCCAGAACAAAATGCGAAATCTTAACGCTTGATGAAAAAACATTATCAGTGAAGCATAAACATATAAACATATAAAAATTGTGAGCTTTCTAACAGTGGTACATGTATGCTGTATATTTTACCTGTATTGTCACGTATTTCTACATTTTTAAAAATGTATAAATACATATAATGTTTTTTTTTTTTTAAACGTCTTTTTTTCTGATTTTTTTTTTTTTTTTTTTTTTTTTTTTGACCAACATTTGCAGTGAGAGAGAATTGTGAGTCTTGAATGTGCTGGGATCCACTGTATTTTAGTCTGGAGCGTGAGGTCCACACCTACAGTAGTACAGATCGAGATTGATGACGCTCGCTTGTTGACATTTGCATTTAAGTCAAAGTTTTTTTTGTTTTTTTTTATGTTGAGACTCTTGAGCTGTTCTTGAAATGTACTCTTCACAATGCACACAGCAAAACCAAACTATCAAAACTACCTTAACCCGGAAATGGGAGACTTTCCCGCACAAGCACACCCTGACTGTTGTGTTTTCTTGTGACCTATCAGTGGTATTGGACGACTCAAAGCGTGTGGCCAAGCGTCGTCTCATCGAGGAGAACCGTGAGAAAAGAAAAAGGGAGGAGCTGGTGCGAACGCTGCAGGTGAGACCAGAGCCGAACACCACGGAGTGGGAGTTGATCAGGATGGCAACGGAAGCCCACCGAAACACCAACGCGCAGGGTTCCAGCTGGAAGCAGAAGCGCAAGTTTCTGGTAAGGCTGGAAAGATTTGTAAAAATTAAGTGCTGTCAGTAAGTGCTGATTTATTTATACTAGTCTGTAAATTATTTTTTCATAATGCAGTAGTCTTCAAAAGCAATCACTTTTAGTAGGAAAGCAATTTAAATTGAATTCATGAAGTGTAACAGTTGAAGATGGAAGTTGTGTGTTTTTGGGTCATTCCCAACCCGCATAATTCTTTCTCGTGTACAATCTTCATGCTAGTTCTTGTTCATGTGGACTATTAATAGTCAACAGCAGTTCATTTGGCTATAACATCAATAATTATTTCTTATATGAAGTATTCCTACACAGCACATTTTCTTACATAATGATAAGGTCTGTTTCACAGTTCAACTAGTCAATATCCTGCATTATTTACATTTAAATATGCTCACTGGTAGTGTAGCGGTACATGCTGAATTGGTGCATGTCATGGTACATATAACGCCCCAACACGCATCCATTGGAGCTTTCCAGTGCTGGTCGGATAAATGGTTACATAGGAAGGGTATCCGGTGTAAAAACTAATCATGCCAGTGATACACTGTGGAGACCTTATGGGAGAAAGCAAAAGACAACGACCACCCCACTTCCATTTAAATATGGCTCTTGAAAGACCCACAAAACCAACTGTTGTACTTCTTCTATCATCAATTTAGACTAAAGAACAATGATTCTGCACTGTAGACGCTGCAGCACCACTGATGGCAATGGACAAAACCACACTTAAAATCTCAAACATGTTTAAAAATAGCTCACTACGCCAAGGGCTTACATTGAATCATTGAGGGTAACGTTGCTCACATGACGTTTATTTCCAGTCAGATGACATTGGTCAGGGAAAGCTGGTGCCTGCATCGGAAGGAGATAAGGTGGACCTGGAAGCCTTCAGTGAGTTCACCAAGATCATGACACCCGCCATCACACGTGTGGTGGACTTTGCCAAGAAACTGCCCATGTTCTCAGAGGTAGGTTGCATGTCATTTTTTGGGATGTATGTTTTTGTTTCATAAACAAACTAGAGAATGTCAAGTTGACAGTGCTATCTGCGTCAAATAATGTTCATGACGACAAAAGGTGTACAGTAGATTCTGCTTTTCGTGGGGCTTACATTCCGGAACCACCATCAAATGACGAAAAACCACAAGTAATTTTGACACACGTATACAGACACGCACCTGCCGAACATTGATGTTCTCCTCCAGTTCTGGATCAACATTTGCAATATGAGTGGGTACAGTAATCCCTTGTTTATCGTAGTTAATCGGTTCCAGGCCCAACGATGATAAGTAGACAGAAAAGCTGTTTGTGATTTTCTAAATATTAGAGCCCTTTAGATTACATCGCACCCATATAGTCACCTTTAGACTCATATTACTCAATATAGTTGAGAGTAGAACCAGAGAAAATAAGCCATTTAAGACATACAGTGGTGTGAAAAAGTGTTTGCCCCCTTCCTGATTTCTTTTTTTTTTTTTTTTGCTTGTTTGTCACACTTCAATGTTTCAGATGATCAAACAAATTTAAATATTAGTCAATGACAACACAACTGAACACAAAATGTAGTTCTTGAATGAAACCTTTTATTATTAAGGGAGAAAAAAATCCAAACCTGCATGGCCCTGTGTGATAAAGTGATTGCCCCCCCCCCCTCTTGTTAAAACATAATTTAACTTAGATTAATTGAGATTTATCAGTCTAGAAAAGGTTATAAGGCCATTTCCGAATCTTTGGGACTCCAGCGAACCACAGTGAGAGCCATTATCCACAAATGGCAAAAACATGGAACAGTGGTGAACCTTCCCAGGAGTGGCCGGCCAACCAAAATTACCCCAACAGCGCAGCAACGACTCATCGAAGAGGTCATATTAACATATGTAAAATAAGACTGTATTGTAATCATTAATTAGATTCAGCTCCAGAACCTTCTCCTTTTCTCTTCAAATGCCATTGTTCACTTGCAACACGTTGAAGCCCCACACACTTATTAGACACACAAATGTGTTGGTACTCACCACTAATGAATGGTAATTTAAGATGACTGATGACTGACGAAGCTCATATTAAACAGCCAAACAAACTTTTGCAGCTCAGCCCTTTTTCACTTCCATGGTGACGGTTTTCATTTTCTTTGGTGGACTGCCACTAGGGAGAGATAATGAAGTGAAAAAAGTAAACTAATAAGCAATGTTCTTCTTCCTCAGTGTCGCTGCACAGGCACATACTGTATTCTTGTTCTCGAGCAAGTCTCATGTTTACGGGCTGAAATTAAGTTTTTATTTAATTTATAGCTGTGCATCCTAAACCAAGGACCACCTGTATCTATCTGTCCGTCAACCAATTTCTTATCTTTTAACTAGAAACAAGAGGTGCTATAGCAGGGGTGTCAAACAATAATAGCTCATCATCACAACAAATAATCATAAATATAATAGTATTGTCAAATATTTAGCAGCTAGGTAGGTTAACAGTGAACCAAATGAGTATATTTGCTGAATGGTGAAGTAAAAAAGTGTTATTATGACCTGAATGTTGGTGAAATACTGCAAAGGTTCTCTTTGGGATGACACTGCATTCTTATTTCGTACTTCCCAGCTTCCGTGTGAAGACCAGATCATCTTGTTGAAGGGGTGCTGCATGGAGATCATGTCGCTACGTGCCGCCGTCCGCTACGATCCGGAAAGCGAGACGCTGACGCTGAGTGGCGAGATGGCCGTAAAACGTGAGCAGCTGAAGAACGGGGGTCTGGGTGTGGTGTCGGACGCCATCTTTGATTTAGGCAAGAGCCTGGCCCAGTTTAACCTCGACGACTCGGAGGTGGCGTTGATGCAGGCCGTCCTACTCATGAGCTCGGGTGAGGAAAATGTTTGCTCTTAATATGTGGTGGCGAGCAGGGAATTAATTCTTGAAGCCTGAGATAGAAGGAAAATGCTGCAGGCAAGCTCAGACCCCTGATCAATAGTTCGCAGAGTTCAGTATAAATACGGCAACAAAAAGTCTCATTCAACTGATGAACCTCGTGTTGTTGGAACAAGGAGCTGTGTATCTTTCTACTTCAGGGGGAAATTCCATTTTCTACACTGTTATGCATTCAGATGTTTATCTCACCGTATGGATTTGTTCTCTGCCTCCAGCACTGTTGTGCTTCCTTTTATAGATGTGATTATGTTCTCAGCCATCACACCCCCAACAGAAAGCCGAGGTTTTGATTGATTCACATCACATTCACATTCTGACCATTACGTTAATTAAGTTCAGTCACATCGGTGGATCGGCGCTTAATGAGTTGGCTGACATAAGGAAGGCACGCTGGATAACTTCTCGTCGGGGAAGTGTGCTTGTGAGCTTCCCAGCGTGCCTGAAATAAATCTAAATATAAGTTAGTATAAAATAGTATTAGACTGTAAAATAGACTGTTTCAATGCAGTATTATCATTGTGATCACTATCATAGTTCATCATTTCATTACTACTATTATGTGTGACTGTTTCAATGCAATATTGTCATTGTGATCACTGTCATAGTTCATCATTTCATGACTGCTATTATGTGTGATTGTCATTGACAGCTTTGTCATTGTGGTTGTTGATGTTGTTTTGTCCTTATGTCCTTGTTTGTCTTTGTGGTTGTCACGGACATTTATTTGCTGATGTTGTCCTGCATGTTTCTGTTGTTCCATCACAATTGTTGTTGTTGCTGCTGTTGTCCTTGTCTCTTGTCTCTCTTTTTTTTTTTTTTTTTTTTTGTTCCTTTTCTCTTCTTCTCTGTCCCCTCCTGCTCCGGTCCGGTCGCTCCAAATTTGCTTTATAACAAGCATCAAAGTCAAATAAATTTTGTATGACAGGGGAAGTGTATATCACACTACTCCCTGGCAGAGTAAATCTGTTGAGCACTTGACGGCATTTAGATCTACAATTCTATCTGCTTTGAAGGCTGGACAGGACAGGGGGGAAAAAAAAAAAAAAAGTATAAAATAGTATTGTTTTTTATGTATATTATTAGCCTGTAAGCGTCTATTTCAATGCCTGCATAGTCCGTGTGCTACAGTTACACTGTTGTTATTTTTGGTGCACCGTGAGTGGGTTCGGCATTTGGGTTGATAAGCTCCTGTTGGTTTGTGATGTATAAGTAAGGGTGTGAAGATGAAGCAGATGCATGTAAAGAACACATCCTGAAGCAAGTTGAAGTACTTCTGTGCAACTCAAGCTTTCCCATTGTGTGGTAAATGAGATGGGTTATCTACTAATAAACAGCCTAATTATGGAGATTATAAGCACAAAATATCTTGATTCACAAATTTGTGCGGTCGTGAATGCTGGAAATGTGAAGGGGATCCACTGTAGTTACGAAACAGTGGTGTTAAAAAGCAAACCCCTTCTTGAGTTCTTATTTTTTGCATGTTTGTCACACTTAAATGTTGCAGATCATCAAGAAAATGTAAATCAATGTCAACACAACTGAACACAAAATGTAGTTTTTAAATGAAACTTTTTATTATTAAGGGGAAAAAAATCCAAACCGACATGGCCCCGTGTGAAAAAGTGATTGCCACTCCTGTTAAAACATAACTTAACTGAGATTAAGATCTGGAAATGGTTATAAAGCCATTTCCAAAGCTTTGGGACTCCAGCAAACCACAGTGAGAGCCATTATCGACAAATGGCGAAAACATGGAACAGTGGTGAACCTTCCCAGGAGTGGCCGGCCAACCAAAATTACCCCAAGAGTGCAGCGACGACTCATCCAAGAAGTCACAAAAGACCCCACAACAAATTCCAAAGAACTGCAGACCTCACTTGCCTCAGTTAAGGTCAGTGCTCATGACTCCACCATAAGAAAGACACTGGGCAAAAACGGCCTGCATGGCAGAGTTCCAAGACGAAAACCACTGCTGAACAAAAAGAACATTAAGGCTTGTCTCAATTTTGCCAGAAAACATCATGATGAACCCCAAGACCTTTGGGAAAATACTCTGTGGTCTGATGAGACAAAAGTTGAACTTTTTGGAAGGTGTGTGTCCCATTACATCTAGCGTAACACCACATTTCAGAAAAAGAGCAGCATACCAACAGTAATATATGGTGGTGGTAGTGTGATGGTCTGGGGCTGTTTTGCAGCTTCAGGACTTGAAAGACTTGCTGTGATAAATGGAGCCATGAATTCTGCTGTCGATCAAAAAATCTTGAAAGAGAATGTCCGGCCATCAGTTCGCGACCTTGAGCTAAAACCAACTTGGACAATGATCCAAAACAAACCAGCAAGTCCACCTCTGAATGGCTGAAGAAAAAACAAATGAAGACTTTGGAGTGGCCTAGTCAATTGAGATGCTGTGGCATGACCTTAAAAAGGGGGTTCATGCTGGAAAACCCTCCAATGTGGCTGAATTACAACAATTCTGCAAAGATGAGTGAGCCAAAATTCCTCCACAGCGCTGTAAGAGACTCATTGCAAGTTATCAAAAATGCTTGATTGCAGTTGTTGCTGCTAAGGGTGGCCCAACCACTTATTAGGTTTAGGGGGCAATCACTTTTTCACACAGGGCCATGTAGGTTTGGATTTTTTTTCTCCCTTAACAATAAAACATTTCATTTAAAAACTGCATTTTGTGTTCAGTTGTGTTGTCATTGACTAATATTTAAATTTGTTTGATGATCTGAAACATTTCAGTGTGACAAACGTGCCAAAAATTAAGAAATCAGGAAGGGGGCAATCGCATTTTCACAGCACAGTCGATGATGTCTCATCTTATAGCCACCATTGTACTTGCTTCTTTAAACAAGCACATTGTTGAAATGAAACTGAAACGTACTACTATCTATTTTTCCACCCAAGATCGCACAGGGCTGACGAATGTGGAGAAGATCGAGCAGTGCCAAGAGGCTTACCTTCTGGCGTTCGAGCACTACATCAACTACCGCAAGCACAACATTCCTCACTTCTGGCCCAAGCTGCTGATGAAGGTAACAGACCTGCGCATGATCGGAGCGTGCCACGCCAGCCGCTTCCTCCACATGAAGGTGGAGTGTCCCAACGAACTGTTTCCCCCGCTCTTCTTGGAGGTCTTCGAGGACCAGGACGTGTGACCGGAAAACACCGGCAATCCCCCTTGACACTGAAAAACCTGAACATAGGTGGAGGGGATGGGAAAGAAGCGGGAGGAAGCAAATTATTTTTTCGTCTTTCATGGGAACATGCCCTGTGAACATTTTTCAGGGGGCTTGGGGGGTAACACACCCACCACCTACCACCAGCACTCGACATCACAAGCGAAAAAAACAATGTGGATACTTAGTCTTGTCACTTTAAAAGATACAGTACAGTTATTTAAACCACATACACTCAAGTCCAACTATATGCAGACACACACACAGACACACACACACACACACACACACGCCTCCCACAAATGTAGTTTCCTCTGCGTCCTGATCATCATCTCAGACAATCCCACTCCACATGCTTCTTTGCACCTTCCGTATCTGCAGTGGTGCCCTCTACGGTTCCGCCCGGAGCTATGACAGTGTTCGTCAACCTACCTCCCCTCACATACTGACCTCTCAATGTATCTCACACACACACACACACACACACACACACACACACACACACGGGAAACATCAACACATGCACTTTTACCTCATAGCTAGTAAAATACAGTGTCTTATTTATTGGTGGTTTACTGAGAAAACACACAGCCATGTAGTCCGCAGTTGTACCTCTCTAGTAGTGACGGTGGGAACACTTATAATAGTATAGTGTAATATAACAGTACAGTAGGTCTGATGTCAGCGTTTCTATTGTATGATGATGATGTCCAATAAACAGAGGCTTAATATTTTCTATTCATAATCAGTGACGGCTGGTGGAAGGAACGTAGTTTTGAACGTAGACCTGTAGACTACATCACAACCACTGCAAGTAAACATCCCTGTCATATATTTAAAAAAAAAATACACAACTCCTTTTGCAAATCAATACTTTATTTCTATATGAGCTGTAAATACAGTAATAATAAAAAAAAATGTTTATTTATTGAGATGCCTGTATCTTATTTGGGTGTTGACGGGGAAGCTAACTGGAAAGGCTAAGTGGAATTAGTAATTTAAGTGTTAGCTGTTAGGGGTGGACGATACTGCAAATTAAGTAAGTACGGGGGCCAGTATTGACGATACCAATATCAAAAAAATAAAAAAATACATATAAATAAAAAATAATTAAATAAATTACTCGTAAATTATAATAAACCATGCATTAATTAATAAATTAATTATTTGTATCAGAATTGAACAATATATGAATACAACAATATCAACAAAATATTACAATTATTCCCTTTAGGATTGCAACTATCGATTGTTTTCTTAGTCGATTAATCTGAAGCTCATTGTTTAGATTAATCGAGTAATTGGTCAGGCTTTAACTGGACCAAATCAACGTGAACCAAACACAGTCAGTGTTTTGGTCTGCAATATATCAGAAAAGAGCCAAAAATGTTGACCACTGTTTTAGATAATAGGATAGTGATGATGAAAAACATAATAGGCCTGCTTTCATGGATAACTAAGGAAATGAAAAACTATTTACATTTGAGCAGCTGAAATGGCAGGATATTTACACATTTAAATACAAAAAAAACGATTAATCGATGACCAAATTAATTGTTGATTAATTGGATAATTGATTACTCATCGATTAATTGTTGCAGCTCTAATTCCCTTTTATTACATACAACTGTTTGAGCAAAATAAAGTCAGTAGTGCCAAATAAACAAACAAAAGCAAAAACTACTATTGGTTTTCATTTGATTTTTGTCCTTTTTGCCCCCAAAGTCCTCCTGTGTCCGAGAACGTATTCCCTGAGTTTAGAAACAATATAACAACATCAAAGTATAACACTATCAACAATATAACAAAATGAACACAACAAAAAACACACATTTGTGATCATAAATGTAGAATACAACTGAAAAATATCAATCTCATCATGCTATTATCAATCCAATCCCATGGATATTTGGATCGAAGTGCCCACCCCCATTAGCTAGCTGCAAATCTGCATGGGAAAATAATTAGCTGTCTGCTCATAAAGCCTTTTTTTCTCAAGCATTTCCCTTATACAACAGTCCATTACGAGTTACATAAAGTGAAACAGGCTCCAATAAAGAATTTAGTGCTCGCTCCCTGTTCAGTGTATGCAGCCAGAGAATCAGGCCAACGTTGGGATGTGGTTATACTTTGCTAGCAAAACAAAGCCCGCTTGCTCACATGTGCAGGAGACCCTTCTGCCCCCTCTTCAGCTGTAACTTGTAATTGGAGCTACAGAAAAAAAAAAAAAAGGTTTTGATCGCATTCCTAGGGTTGCAATTTGAGCTTGTAAGCTGATGAGACGTGCCCTGGCAGTGATACTGTGTCTATTTCTTTTCATTTTCCCATCAATTATTATAGTTCGGTGGCTCAGGAATGTTGGTACCACGCACTCTCTTAGCCAGCCGTCCCTGATTATATTAAATGAAAGGTCATGATTAGAGATTAACCCATACCTGTCAAGCCTCCAGTTTTCCCCGCGAGACTCCCGTATTTTGCCCTTCTTAAAATACCTTTCCGTATTTTAACTTTCATAAAAAAGAAAGTTGTCTCCGGTACTGCCGGCGCAGCACAGCTTCCGGTCCGCTCAGCCACACTTGGGCAGCATCGGCGTAATACAACCTGTAGCCGGTACTGTTAGGCCTTCAAACTAAAAGCCCGCCAGTAAAATAACATGGTTACACAAAAGTGGGCAGTCGGGTTGTTACACATTTTGATTAAAAGACTGTAATTTCCCTTATTTTCCAGAAAATGTACCTTATTTTCAAATGCAAGTGTTGACAGGTATGCCCCCCGCCACAGTGACAACACTTTTTCTTTTTTGTGTTAGGTGAAGAACCATATATTTTCCTCAGGAGTTCCACACCAAAGGACAGTGAATGTCATTAACTAATACTGTGCAAAATAAACAAGACATTGCAGTTGTCTTCAAAACTGCACGTGAATGCTGAGAGATGCCGGCCTGACGCTCGCTTTTATATCACAGCATACCATAGCAATCCACACATACCATGCAAGCACCGTCCCTTAGCAGAACCTTTGCAGACATACAGCACCGCAAGTATTTTTGCCCTTCTTCCCTGACGCCCTCCTGTTTTAATAGTTTGCCATATTTTACCTTCCTCTGCAACACTCAGGCATTTGAAAATAAGGGATATTTTTGATAATTAGGGAGATATTCCAGAAAATTCAGGAAATACTGGGCTTTCCACCAGATTTTCCACCAGCAAGGTGGAAGGAAAATGTTTGCTGCTTTAGATGCACAAACATTTTCTGCCCCTTCAGAAAGCCCAGAATTGCCCTCATTTTCCAAAAAAAATATGTCCCTCACTTTCCCTTATTTTGCAGAATATTTCCTGTGTTTTTAAATGTTGACATTGGCAGACATGCCATGAGCTCTACTGACCTTTATTCACACACTTTTTTTTTTTTTTTAAAGATGCACAATAGCAATAGTCTTATTGCTTGTCTCAACACGTTTTTCATTAGATTTTACTTTACGCGTCCCCAAAAGAAAAGCCATGCATTTCTGACACAGAATAGCATTCGTGTGTAATGTGTCTCTCAGCATTCACGCTCTAATAATGTCACCTATAGCTTACAAACGTAAAAACACAGAGGTTGAACACTGACGGAGGCTGCGTACATAGGGGATTCCACTAGTGGAACATTTGTGTGACGTGAAAAAAATCTTACTTCAAGACATAGAGAAGTACTTATATCTCTGACATATACCTCCTGTCTTAGCTGCATCTCGCACATACACAAATGTATCACACACACGCTTGTTTTTTTTTGTTTTTTGTTTTAAACATATTTATTTAAGACCTTGGTTGCGATTGCATTGCTAACAGCCACTGTGCTGCGCCATCACACCCGCCTCCCCTGCCTGCCTACATTCTCATCGGACTACAATACCACTGATACACACCACGACATGACCCTGCCCCTCCCCCGTCAAGTCCTAATGGGTGGGGGATTATGTCGCTTACCTCGTGGCATGTACCTGTTTCAAGTACCTGCTGAAAAACGGACCGATTCTACCTCACCTCTCATGTTGGTACAGCTGCCCTTTCATCTGCAACACAGTGACGCGCATGTTTAAAACGTACGACGGAAACGTGTCGGCAGCTCTGTCGAGACGGGCCATGGATCAACAGGTGAACGCGAGTTCATTTTCGTGGGACCAACAGTTACCGTTTTTCTTTCAGAATTTGATGTAAGACTGCGGGCCCCTTTCACACCGCCTCTCAGTGTGCATCTGGTGTGATCCGATTAGTGATGGTTAGCTTGATGGTTAGCTTGACTCGTCTCTAGTGGCCGCTGATGACAGGGGTGCCCAAACTTCTTTCACTGAGGGTCGCATGAAATATGAAAGGATGCGGGGCCACTTTGATAATCTTCAAATTTGTGTTTGCTATATATGCAATCTAAGTTGGGGGGTGTTCCTTTGTTTTTTTTTTAAGGAACTTTTTTTTTTATAGAATTCTACCAAATTCACAAGTAATCATTCTTACTATAGTCGCTTATTTTGCAATTTTATCAAAACTATTTTTGAATATCACAAAATATCAAATTTGTTTTTAACATGGCAAATGTTTCTTTTCAGTGTGGCCCTAATCATCCTCCATAATGTTCTGACGAAGACTACATTTCATGTTATTTAAAAAACAAACAAAAAAAACCTCCCAGGCTAGACTTTGGACACCCTTGCCATCTCAAGACCCTGCTCTGTTTGCAAATGCTTTCACAACAATGCCACACAGCAAATTAACCTTCTGATTTGTTCGAGAGAGTGAAGCCACGCCGTACGTTTATGCAAATGAGCATCATTGGAATCGGTGGTTGGATTAAAGGACACCAGACACATTGATGGCACGTCTGAATCGGGCCCCTTTTGACCTTACATGGTGCCGATTGAACCTCATGTCTGAGGTATTATGACAGCAAAAAATGGGACTCCGGCAGGAGCCATTTTGGCCTGATTGGATGGAGCCAACAGACTATGGCGGTGGGGATTCAATAAACGGCGAGCCGGCAGTCTTTGCCTCTGGATTCATCCGAGCCAAGAGGGAGGAAACAGCACTTGGCGTCATGTGACTCAGAAATGGACCCTGTTTTCTTCCCTTTCCCCCTGCTGTCGTCAGCAGAAACGGACGTTAAGCCATTCGCCGTTGGAAAAAAAAAAAAAAAAGCGACTGTCCTCTCCCTAAAATGTACACTTCGATTTCAACGTCGCTGAAATAAGCTCCACTGATCACCATCCACAAATAACAATCAGGTTTTTTTATGTTGCACTAAAACTACAATGGATGTAATAACCCTAAACACTTTCTTTTCTTCTGTCCAGTCACTTTTTTTTTTTCTTCTTTGCTTGAAACGGTCTTGATTAGGGTTGCACAAATCCAAATCCAGTACAGTATTGGGAACTTTGTGAGAATTAATGGGAATAGTCCTAAATGAGCAGAAACCATCTTGGCAACCAGGGGTTTATATATACATGGTCATGGTAATGGTTTAGTTTATCCACATGACACTGAAGTACAGTAGATACGAATGGCTGGTGGTTCCGCAACTAATTGAGATGCCCACAAAATGTCTATTTTTGACACACAGCTCGCCCCTCCTTCCTTCAGAAGTTAAATTTCACACTTCACGTGCCTCACGGCAACTAGCGTGCACCCAAGCACCGTCGATCAAAGCGCGAAATCTCAATGCTTGACGAAAAAGCATTAACAGTAAAGCATAAAGACATGTGAAGCAGTATATGTAAGCTGTGCATTTTTATCTGCATCATCACGTATCTCTAAATTATTCATGACTAGGAGTGCTCCGATCGACCGGCCACGGATAAAAAAAAATAAAAAATCACGTGACCGATAAATGCCTTTCAAGGCCGATCACAAAAGCCGATCACCTGTGGCTTGTACTATTGCAGCGTGCAGCCTGTAGCGAGCCTCTCCATCTCCCGACCACTTTCCCTCACACTGGGCAGGCGTGCCAAGGCCAAAACAATCATGTCCGCCGTGTGAGGCTTACCTGTCCTTTGTGCGAGCAATATCAAATTTGCACCGTTCAAAACATGCCACGAAAACTATCTCGCCGGGGTGGCACGTTAAAAAGCTTTCGTTTTGTGCGGCATTTGGGAGGCGGGCACTTGGCGGGGTGTGATGAGTTTTCGAGACTTGCGATGTGATCATCCGTCACCCGTATGTGCCACAGCAGTCGGCGGTCTAAGGCAGATAGCCCGAAAAGTGGTTGGATTCGTCGGATTGGATAGCCGGCCTTCGTCGGCCTCTCGCATCTAAAGTCTCGGCGTCTCATCCTCTGTAAGTCCAGGGATACAGTATGTTCTCTTGAAACAGTAAGTCAAATATGTTTTTGTCTAAATGAAGGTGATGATTTTATGGTTCCCTTTTTCATATCATATAGTCAATAGTAAATTTTAAAATGTACACTCAATCCATGTGATTGGCATCGGACGATTTCACTCATGGATGATCGGTATCGGAATGGGCAGCATAAAACCCTGATCAGAGTGCCCCTAATCCTCTCAGCAATTACCGATAGTTTGTTCGCTTTCTGTGTTTAACACATACTAGGTTACCATTTTTTACTAGTAAATAGCCTATTGTATGAAAAAATGTAATCAAATTTCCCAAATTAAAAAAATAAAAATAAAAATTCCGTTCCATAAAAAAAAAAACATTAGAGAAATTAAAATTTAAAAAATGCTTTGGGAAAATGAATATACAGGTGCATCTCAATACATTTAAATACATTGGAAAAGTTAATTTATTTCTGTAGTTCATTTCGAAAAGTATAGATTTAATACAGAGTGAAATATTTCAAGAATGTGTTTTCTTAGTTTCTTGATGATTTTGATGATTATAATTTACAGCTAATGAAAACCCCAAATTCAGTATCTCTTAAAAATGAGAAAAAACGGAAAAAACTCCTACTACTGCTGCAAAAACATCCTGAGCCTTTAAGTGGTTTCTTGGTGTGAACTGAACTACGGAACTCGAGTATCTTACAAAACAACAATCCATTTAATTCCCATTAATTATCATCAATTCCAGTGGAAAGTATCCCAATGAATATTTCCGAAATATCCTTATCCGACTGGATGTTTCCACCTCTTTGCAACACTAATCATGACCATATTGTGAAATATACGTCACTGCTACAGTACACACACACACACACACACACACACACATTGTGTGTAAACTTAACATGGGGCTGGTTTCACAAAGATACTGTCTATTTCCGGATGAAGTGAGAGCTTTGTTTCCATGGTTGCAAGTCCTGGCATCCTCCAAATCTGTGCCACCTACCATTGATTATACTTTGCCAAGATGAAAATTCATCCACATTCTTTCATGGTAAGAAAAAATATAGAACAGTCATTCTGAGGTGTGACAATGAAATGTCAATGAAAGTCTATCTTTGGGAAAGCAGCCCCTGACAGCGATACAGCCTTTAAGTGCTACTGCTCTTTGTTACTTGTCGACATTGCAGGGTATTTAAATAGAACTGTAAGCACTGATTAAACAGTCACACACACACACACATGCACACACACACACACATATGCACGCACAGCAATAGGATGATCAAGCAGTGCAGGTTCACAGTTGGCATCTCCAGGCCTTCTGTGATCTCACCTTCACTGTGAATGAAAGCAGGGCAAACACACACACGCATACCAAATACACACTTTATTTATGCTATCAGTGGCTGACCTACTCAAATCACGTCATCGTGTCCAAGCAGTCATGTAGCACACCTGCATTAGTGAGCTCGCACTCGCGTTGATGGAGTCAAAACACCAAATCACCAAAATGACCTTCATATTGCCCCGTTTTTCTAAACTCAGGATCTCGTCCCTGAGCGCGCAGAGCACATATTGTGTTCCAGTTTAAGGACTACACACAAATGAGGTTCGGCATCATGATTTGAGCTGGCAGCCATTCTCAGTGGTTATCTTTCCCGAAAACTATCACCAGCACCAGAAAAACGCACTGCCTTCAGCCATGATTACGTGCACCAGCATAGCAGAGACAGAGACAGACTAACAGTAACAATCCATGTACTGTGCCAGCTACTGCAACGCCATGTTCAAATACTGGGGACAACCGTATACTATGTTGGGGGTGATTATGTTGCATTCAAGGTAACTTGGAAGTCGGAAATATCACTTAACCTTCTTGAGGAATAATACTGTCGTTTTTAAATAAACGGAAGAGAATTGAAACACGCCAATCTCATCATGCTGTGTGGATCGATCCGCCCATAAAGACATCCGTCCTTCAAATAAGCACCCGGTACTCTCTGGTTCTCCAGTTTTGGTAAATGGTCAAAACTCATACAGCCAAAAAGTTTACGGTATATAGTCTCTTGGTGACGTTTTTTTCCGACTTCCGGGTATTCTTAAGGGCAGCATTAGCCTGATAGAAGGTTTGGGACATATTGAACCTATGCTGACAAGCAAGGCTGTAAAAAAAGAAATCATCACATGGACTACATTTCAGGAACTTGTTCATTTGGACACTGACCCCTTCTGGTATAAGCAGAATAAACCTGTTGCATGTGTTTGAGCATGGTCTTAGTTGTAGTACCAAGACAATTTAGCCTGTTCTTAGGGAAATTCCATCCTCTGCATCACTTTCCTTACTTCTTAATGCAAATTAAATTCGTGTTTTTCCCACCCCCTGTTACCACTGAACTTTCCCTCCTGTCTGTCTGTCTGTCTGTCTGACACTTTAAATACTAGTTACATTTTACCTCATGTTTACAATAACTTAAACTGTGAACTTGTCGCTAGGCTATAAGAGAACACTTTACATTCATGCGCCTGCTTAAAAACAAATGATACTTACCCAGGGAAAACATCTGTTAATCGGCGTCCTCCCTGTCCTTGCCACATCTGTCCTGATCTCTTGCAATGTCAAACCTCTCCCTGTCTTTTCTATTTATGTCGTCCCCTGCCACCACTCCAGCACCCTCAAAGACATCTGCCCCAACTCATACAAGCACTGTTTGGTGGAGAAAGATGACAATCCTCTACAGGAGTATGTCCACTTGTGGAATGTAATATAATTGTAATTGTACCACACTCATGTTGTTGCTGAATTGGATGTTGCTAGTATGGTTCTACTAAATATGCTTGGCAGGGTGCATTTGCAAAAGTAAGTTAAAGCCAGGATTGAGTGGCATACTGCCACTGAGATATTTTTAATATGTATAAAAAAAAAGAAGAAAAAAACCTTGAGCAGTGTATTGTAAGCCATTTTTCTTTCCTTTGTCTTTAATGTGCATCGGGTTTTCTTGGAAGAGATGGTGGGTCTATTTGTGTTTATGCTTTATTAGATTTGACGGATCATCGGTGCAAATGCAGTCATCTAATTCAGTGTTCAGTTGAATTGCATGAAAAGAAGCAGCGTAATTTCACACTGGAGAACCAATATTTGACAAATAACTCAAGTGTCCCTTACGGATAACATGTAGTTCAGGGGTCATCAACATTTTTCCTTGTGATAGCTACTTTTACAAAATGAAAATGGCCAAGAGCTACTCATTTTTGTAACATTTATTTTCAGAGCTTATTTTAAACCCAAACAAAGCGAATATGCTTGTTTTACCAGAACATGAACAAAATGCTGGTGTCCACAACTCACATTTTGTATTTCAAAATGCATTTCTTTCTACTGTTCTTTCATTATTAACTGAAAACCTGAATGAAAAGCAGGCTTGCGGGCACCTCATGTGGTCGTGGGGGGCTACCTGGTGCCCGCGGGCACCACGTAGGTGACCCCTGATGTAGTTCATAACAAACTACTTCATCACTATTTATTATCAGGCCTTCAGGCTATTATCGTTCGTAAAAATAGAAATATTTTTTTGAAATATATCTTTCAATTCTTTCTTAAACTCGACATGTTCTTTCAAAGCAGATATTTCAAGTCACCTGTTAGGTAAGCTAATCTTAAAACTATTAACATCCACACGGGCGGTCCTCGTTTTGCAATGCACTGCCATAAATGAATCATTCTGTACAAAAAGAAAAAGAGTTGGAAGAATACATAGTCAGGCTGCGCTGCACTGAGGAAGGACAGTGTCACTTTTTGGCTTCACTTTTTGCCCTTCATTGTGCCTCCCAAGTGTAAGGCATACTCTTCTGATGCAGTGCATCAAAGAAAAGGAAAGTCATCATCGTCAAAATAAAGATGGTATCCTCCTATGAAATGAACGGTGATAACTACGCAGCATAGTCATCTCATTATTGACACTTCCTCCTCACAATAAGCCTAATAAGCCGTAATCCTCCTTTGCAACGCCCCTTCTACAAGGTGTATCAAAAAAAAGTAGACTCTCCAAAACGTAGCCACTTAAGTTACAATTGAATATTAGAAAACTCCTTTTTAACGCTGTCCTTGTCTTGCAGGCCTTCCCACCTTCTTAAAATATGGCCCCAGGCTAGTCTGGAAGAATAACCTCCGATTCTCCACCCAGATCTCCATGACCCCTCTAGTATTCATTAGCATTCAATCATCTTTACCCTTAATGACGGTTGCGACAGTCGAGCAGCTGGGACCCAATGGGCGGACAATATTGGTGAACATGTCTTCATTTTCACTCCCCTGGTGATAGCTTTCCTTTTCCTTAGCACACTGCAGCTTGAGAGACATAATGAAGTGTCAAAAGTTAACTAATAAGCAATGTTACACACACTGCATTTTGTGCTGTGACTAGTTCTCAAGCGAGTCCGTCTTTACGGATAAAAAAAATACATTTCGTCACCATGAAACGTAACCGGGAGCGCCGAAAACCGAGGACCACCTGTGCTAAGCTGGTACTACTCCTCCAAAAGGTCACAACTTCATTTTACACTGTTTTTAGCTATGCTTTTATCAATTTCCTGGTCCGGCTGGTCAAACAGGAAGTGAGCGACGCGGCTTGTCGTGCTCATTTGAGCCTTTGCTCTTCAAAAAAAATCCAAAATAAATGATGCTTTGAGGCTTTAGATTGCTTTACATTCATTATTTAACCAAGGTCCATACTTTGATGTAAAAAAAAAAAAATCTACATTATCTCAATGTCGTGAGAAGAATATTGCTGTTTGTGGATTTTTAAAAATGTCAAAGTGAAATTTACTGTAAAACGTAAAACATCACACTGCTTTGCGCTCGAGTGTCAGCATACGCAAAGTTAATTGTGGTTATATGACTGTTTAGTGCCTGCTCCGGAAAACTCCAGAAATGTAACCGAGACTAGGAAAAAAAAAGTTGTGAATTGGCTGTGAATCATGTAGCATCTGTTCACGATTGTTAGATAGCATTGTGACAAAGTTGTGGCTCTCAGCACTGACTGCACTTCCTGTTATGTCTGTAAGCATCAGCATGACATACTGTATATGAAGCCATTCTTTGACTATTTAGCATTAGATGGCGGACATTTTCCTTCTCTTCCCTAACCGACCAAGAGAGGACTTCACCATCACATGAGCAGCAGCGTGCATTAGAAAACATTGGCAACATGCCTCTAAGTTATAAATATGACCGTCTTTATAGAAATTCCAAACCGAGGCCAATAAATTGTGCCTTGAATGAGAGATTTAGGACAAAGTGTCCCAGACTATTATTATTGCCGTGATGTCCTCTCTTGTTTCTTTTTTTGTCCTTTTCACTGTGACTGTATGCAGCCCTGATTTTGTAAGACATCACATGAGGCTCTGTGCATGCAGAAGGCTGTTTCCTGTTGGCGAAGCACTAAGAACTTTTTGGTACAGCTCGAAGTTGAATGTAAAAGCTGAAAGAGATGAGGGGTCTCAAAGGCCCCCTGGTGAGTGTTTGATGATGTATTTGATACCGTGGTGCTGCTTGTGGGTTTATCATGGGCACAGTTGTTTTGTCTGCTTTGTTTTCCAGTGACAAATCAGTGTGGCACAATCAAAGAATGGCTTCTTAAAGCTATTTGTGTCTGTGGCTCTGTGCTATATATTTTCAGCATTATAAAAACCATTTGATATCAGTTTGAATACTGTGTCGTTGTCTTTTGCGTCACACATCGGTTAGGAGTGTTGCACACAAGCTTAAAAAAAACGACAACTTTTTATGGCTTTGATATACTGTACATGGTGTCCCTAAAGTGTGGACACGTAGGCAAAAAAGCATGTTATGCAAATGAAGTATGGTGATATATGTACTTGTGTATATATATAATTATAATATACAGTATAATACTGTATGTTTAAATTTATTTTATTATTATTTTATCAATGTATTTATTTACGTCCTCCCTGAGCTACAACCCTATTGTGGTGGAGGAGTGTGCGTGTCCCAGTGATTCTAGTAGCTAAGTTGTCGGGGTCTTTTATGCCCCTGGTAGGATCACCCATGGCAAACAGGTGCTAGATGAGGTACCAGGCAAAGAGTGGCTCAACAGACCAGACCCCTATGAAGAAACAAATCATTGGACCGAGTTTTCCCTCGCCTGGACGTAAGTCACCGGGGCCCCACCTCTCGAACCAGGCCTTGAGGTGGGGCACAATGGTTAGCGTCTGACGAACAGACAGCCCAAAGAGACAGCATGGGTCCCCCTTCCAATGAGCTCATCACTCATGGGAGGGGCCAAGGGGGTGTGCAGAAGCTCTGGATTGTCACCTCTGTGGCGGGGAAGGAGCCTGAGCTGGTGCGTGAGGTGGAGAAGTTCCGGCTAGATATAGTCACACTCACCTCAATGCACAGCAAGGACTCTGGAACCAGTCCTCCTGAGAGGGGCTGGACTTTATTCCACTCGAGCGTTGTCGGCAGTGAGAGGCGACGGGTAGGGGGTAGCAATTCTATTTGCACCGTGGCCTGTATGTTGGATTTTAACCCGGTGGTTTCCCTCTGCTTTCGGGTGGGGTGAGACTGACTGTTGTTTGCGCTTATGCGCCAAACACCAGTTCAGAATACCCGCCTTTTTTGGAGTCGTCCAGTACTGGAGAGTGCTGAGAGACTTCAACGCTCACGCTGGCAGCGACAGTGAGACCTGGAGAGGCGTGATTGGGATGAACGGCCCCCACGATCTGAAACCGAGCGGTACTTTGTTGTTGGACTTCTGTGCTCGTCACAGATTGTCCCTAACGAACACCATGTTCAAGCATAAGGGTGTCCACGTGCACTTGGCACCAGGACAACCTGGGCCACAGTTCGTGCTTGACTTTGTGGTTGTATCATCAGACTTGCGGCTATAAGAAGTTTTGGTGAAGAGAGGGGCAGGGCTGTCAACCGATCACCACCTGGTGGAGAGTTGGCTCCAATGGTGGGGGAGGATGCCTGTCAGGCCTGGCAGGCCCAAATGCATTGTGATGGTCTGCTGGGAACGTCTGGCAGAGTCCCCTGTCCCGGGAGAGCTTCAACCATGTTCCGAGGGAGGCAGTGAACATTGAGTACAATTGAGCCATGTTCCGTGCATCCATTGTCGAGTTGGCTGATCAGAGCTGTGGCCGCAAGGTGGTCGATGCCTGTCGGGGCAGTAATCTCATAACCCGTTGGTGGACACCAGTGGTAAGGGATGCTGTCAAGCTGAAGAAGGAGTCCTATTGGGCCTTTTTGGCTCATGGGACTCCGGAGTCAGCTGACAGGTACCGGCAGTCCAAGCGGTCTGCGGCTCTGGCAGTCGCTGAGGCAAAAACGCTGAGGAGTTCGGAGAAGCCATGGAGAAAGACTTCCGGACGGCTTCAAAGAGATTCTGGACCACCATCCGCAAACTCAGGAGGCGCACAATCAACAATAAAACCTTGTTGGAGGTTTTTGGAGGTGTTTTAATAGCGGTCTTTGTAGGTGTGCAGTAATGAGCTGTCTCGTTTTATATGTTTTTAAATCTTTAGAACGCACAGAAAAATCTCACATATGGATAGTGGATGATGGGCAAAATTTTTTTTAAAAGTGAAGTTTTCCTTTTAAGTACACCTTGTTGCACAGCATTAGTAGGGTATGTTCCTCTCCAATGCAAATTACTCAAACATGGTTGTAAAAATTTTAAATATACGGTACAACCACATATCCGGTCGAATAAACAAGTAAAATTATTTATTTAATTGTTCACTGTAATTACTATCATCATCAAACAAAGACCACTGAAGTAGGTGATGAGGTGTTGCCATGGGAATAACAGACATGGTGAGCATAATGGTAAGCAGCTTAGACTAGGTTTCAATACATTCTGCACAGCACTGGATTTCCTGCGGTGCAGATTTGCTACATTTGGAAGATGAATGTAAGAAGCAACATTGATCCAGCTGATTAGTGGTTTGTTGTAGGGGTGATGATGTAACAGTGGGCAGTTTTAGTCTCCACCAATAAAGAATCTTGCACCAGCACACACCCACACACCCGCCCATCCCGGAAACGCTCCAAAAGCAGTCAGAGGCACAGCTGTTACAGAGCTGACTTACTGCAGATTGCCACTGATTATGTGTGTGTTTGTGCATGTGTGTGACTTTGTGCTCATATATTTATAGCGTTGTTAAATTTCAACACAAGGGGCCTACCAAAGTATGGTGGGGGGGGGGGTAAATTAGAAACAATGAAATGTATGAGCCACATCTGTGATGACATTTTTATTACGCCCTCTTTATTCTTGTATTGGTTTTAAATCTGAATATTAACAAAGATTAACTTTTTTTTTTTACACATATACTGTAGGGCAGATAAGAATGTTATTTTAGTATGTTATTATTATATTATGAAGTATGTCGCAAAGTATTTCTATTTCCATTATTGTGCACTAGAAAAACTGGACGAATCAAAAGTAAACTATAGTGTTCAAATTTAGAGGTTTCAGCTGTCGCATCACTATCTGGTGCCCGTTGCACAAAACTAGGGTAAGGGATTAAGCCGGGATATCTCGGTTATCCTGGCTCAATTTATCCATGATCCAGTTGCACAAAAGTGGGATAGTGGAAAATGGGATATGTTCTGACATAAGTTACCATGGAGATTTATTCTGCAGAGTTAGCCTGCTCCAGACCAGGTTAAGATCCAGGATGTGTTTAATCTCATCCCTTATCTCAGCCAGTAGTCGCCATAAATGGAAACCAATAATTACACCACTTCCCACTACACATTATTTGTCAATTATTGTTGATAAATGATTTTAGATGATGTTGCAATCATTAGATCATTGATTAGATCATTTACAGTCTCCCACATCCTAGATAGAAAATACACATCCCGTATCAATACAGTCTGATGGAGTTACATTTACACAATTTCACTCACATTTGCAGTCAATTTCACCTACAATTGAAACGGATCATAATCACAGTGCTACTACGTTTTCGGAGATGTTAATTGTGTTGGTTACTTTACCCAGGAGGCTTAGCGCTCGAGGGGAAACCGGACGTTTACAAGCTGTTGAAGCTGCGAGCGAGTAATGGTGATGTGCTAATTAAAGAGTTTGTAGATATTACCGTACGCTGCTGTTCCTGATTTGTTAAACAAGCAACAAATATTAGTTGACTATTAACTATTTGGATTTGAATTATGATGGTTTCAGTGCAGCCGTGTGTATTTGTGCACTACTTACGCACAAAGTATTGCAAATCGTCTATGTAATACCTTGCCACGCTTTCTCACTTTGTGTTGTGACTGTGGCGGGTGCCGCCTTTCTTTTTTCTTTGCTGTTTCGCGTCCTCGTAAGCCACTATGACGATTCCCGCTTCCGTTGGGGGGAAAGTACGCTGCTCTCCTTGCCATGGTGAATCGGTGACTGTGATCAACAGCGGGGTCTATGTAAGGAAGATGCGTACATGCACAGTTCTGGGATTGGGATTGGGACACCTAGCTCATCCTGGTTTGGGTTTTGTGCAAACAATTACCGGTAAGCTTAGATGCTCTTGTTTCGGGTTGGTTGAGCTCAGCTTAGTCATTCACGTCTCAATCCTTCTTTGGTGCAACGGGCCCCTGGTATATTACTGTCCAACACAGGGCTCAGTACCGGCCTTGTTTGAAACATCTGGGAAATAAAAATACATTTAAAACAACTACAGTGTAAATAAATAAATAATTCATTACAAAAAAAAGCTTTGTGCACATAAAATAATTATCAATTCGAAGTGCTCTCTTTTGGGCTCATAATAAATAAGTGTTTATAAATACAAATCTAAATAATATTGTTCTTTTTCCATTTTAACATGGCTAGTTAGCTCAGTAGCATGCTATGTGTCAAGCTGCGGCCGTCGATCTCTTGTGTCCCTGCTCGGGTTGGGCGTCGATGGGAACCGGGACTAACATTCCAATTCTCCCAGGATCGTTCGAATGTTTTTAATTTCGATTCCTAGTTTTGACGCCCACTTCACCGACCGGAAGAAATAGCGAGCACAAGTGAAGGAGCGGCTAAAAAGTTTAATAAAAAAAAAGAGCGGTCAGCCAGTGCAACATTCGCAGCTCAATGGTGTCATGCAAAGGAGGGTGCACGATCTGCATAATTAATGTTCACACATTCATGGTGTAGAAATAACAAAGTACCTCGTCTTTGATGGGCTATGTCCGACTTCCTTTAAAGGGATAGTTTGGATTTTTTGACATGAAGTTGTATGACATCCCCATCAGCACTGTAGTCCATTAACAGCGATTTACCCCCCACTTGGTCTCCTAAGTCCAGTTCTGGTCAGATTTCTGTGATGAAGAACGTAGTTCCACTTAGTTGCTGGGGACATTTAAGTAAAGACTTTAAAGACAATTAAAAACAATATGCGTTCAAAAGGTTAAAAGATATAATATAGCTAATAGTTTGATGGTCACCATTAAGTTAAAAATTTTTAAACTCTCCGTCTGGAATTACAGCAATTGATTTTCGACATAACTTTTTCGAAACCCCATTTTGAGTCTTTGCGTCCACCTTTTAAGTGAAACAGATTTTGCTAAGCCAATATTCATCTGAAATGTGGTATCAGTTGGGGAAAAATGTAGGAACATGCTCACTAAAAATTTTTGTTTGTGTTCAAACTAACTTGAAAAGTTCTGAAGATTTTATTAAATTTGGGGGGTGATCCGGATCACCGTCTGGATCCAGGAATTTTTTAAAGAATTCTTTAACATTGCGACCATTTTCGGCATTTGTGCTTACACCTCCACAAAAAATGGTCAGAGCACTTGGGAAAAAAAATACAGGACAAGTTTCCAACAAGTTCTACAAAATATCAAAGACTAATCCAGATAATGGAATGATTCCGGATACTGTGATCCAGGATATAAAAAAATAGGGGACCTTTGGAATTTTCATCATAGGAGAACAACAAATGAAGCTATAAACATGCAGCAACCACCATTACATATTGCCAAGACACTGCGGAATCTGGAGTGTGCCAACGGATTTGGTGTATCTTCAAAAGCTATGGAGCTAGATCCAGAAAAAAAAATGCCGTGACGGAAAATGCGATTTTTGTGAATAGCTACTGAACTGATATTGATATCATTATGAATACAACTGCTAATGGCATGTTTTCATGGTCAACAAATGTAAATATGTACATGAAATAAATGTAGGACTAATATTTATAGAGTAAATCACAATATGGGGAAACTGTGGCGCTTGGCGGAGGTCTGCGCTCTCAGAGTGCTTTTCTAGTTTGTTATGCTACTGCTGTGCCTTCCAAATATGACACTTTTTCCCCGGTTTTCCGCTTCCATTTCCGCGAAAGCCCGCTTCTTCATCCTTGTCGCCTTCCCACCAGCCGTGATTCCAATACATTCAAGGCTCTTTAAACATGGACGCCGCATTCATGAGTCACTTTGCATTGACCCTCTATTGCGAAGTGGAGGCGTGGAAAGGGCGTAACTCGAGGCAGAGTTGCGTACGCATGCGTCTGCTCAGGGTGGAATCTAGGAACCACAAATTGAGTGAACGAGCGCGTACGCCACTTTTTATAAGTCTCAATATTTTTTGTCCGTACGCACATTTTGGGTTTCTGCCGTACGCAGAATTTTAGTCAGATTTCCACGCACATTTTTACAGATGAGGCCCCAGGTCTGTCCAGTCTTACACTTTTGGAGACATGACAGATCATATCGCTCTTAATTTCTTTATAGTAAATGTGTCTACAAGATAAGATTGAATGACTCTTTGAGATATTGTGTGTGCTGGGTTCACATTTCACTCCACTCGCATTCACCTGACTCAGCCAGATAAGCACAGCCACAAGAACACATGGATGCCCCATCCCCCCCATGCGTCCATTCATGCAGACCGCTGTTATGTAAGAGCGTTAGCCTGCTCTCTTCACAGACATGTCCTTGTGTCAACTCCATGCGTCACGGCGGCATACAAACACACTGCATGAAATGAGAAAACAAAAGATTGGACACAGAAAGTACAGAGGGGAAAGAAAACCAGGGAAGGAAGGGAAGCCGAATCACGGAGCTCGAGATCTAAACCCTTTGGAATGCACACACACACACACACATGCACACACACGCAATCCCTGCAGGGACTAACATTAATTTCCTCGAGACCTCTGAGTCCCCTTATCAAACCTGTGCAACCTGCCGACCCAAACTTAACTTTAAAAGTAGTGGTGGGTGATTGATCCAAATACAGATAGTATTGATATCAAGGGCATTCCTGTCAATGTTTGCATTAGAAAATATGGGAACATTTCAGCACAATAAGGTAACTTAAGCCCCCCAAAACCCGACTGCTCACTCTACCACTGTCCATGCAAATTGCTGTGTCTCAAGCTTGGATACCGTCCCCACTGTAAGATATGAGAAACTACTGTATTTAATGGGAGGGCGATGAAACAGAAGGGCAAAGTCTAATATTCTTCTGGGAAAACCAGGACGGTTGACAGGTATGACCAATCAGTACTGGAGCAATACAAGCGTGATAAGATCAATATTTTTCATCCATCTTCTACCGCTTATCCGAGGTTGGGTCGTGGGGTAGCAGTCTAAGCAGGGAAGCCCAGACTCCCCTCTGCCCGGCTACTTGGTCCAGCTCCTCCCGGCGGATCCTGAGGCGTTCCCAGGCCAGTTGAGAGACAGTCTCTCCAACGTGTCCTGGGTCTAACCCAGTGCGTCTAAAATAGTGGGGGGGCGGTGAACTGTCGGGGGGGCTGGGGGGGTGAGAGGCAGGGAGTGCTTTCAAATTTATCATAGTCAACATGCAATTTGACTCTTGAATACGCTTGTATGCTTCACTGCTCTCCATTTTGTTGGATTTTCCTGGTTTCAGTTTAGTGCTCAATCTGTACAGGACAGATAGATAAATAGATACGATCAGCTTCTCAATAGTATTTTAAATTGGGGAGGGGGCGTGGAAACATTTCTGTCCCCTGGGGAAGGGCATGACAGAAAATAACTGAGAACCACTGGTCTAACCAGAGGCCTCCTACCGGTCGGACATGCCCTGAACACCTCCCTAGGGAGGCGTCTTGACCAGATGCCGAAGCCACCTCATCTGGCTCCTCTCAATGCGAAGGAGCAGCGGTTCTATTTCCTCTAATAGTCGCTATTTACTTAACTGCAGAGAGTACCAAATGTTGATTTGAAGGAGGGATGTCTTTAATTGTAAATATCGATAGTATCAATACCAGAGTGATTTCATTCATCCATCCATCTTCTATGCCACTTATCCTCACTAGGGTCGCGGGTATGCTGGAGCCTATCCCAGCTGACTTCGGGCGAGGGGGGGTGGGGGGTGTTGGTTGGTTGGTTGGTTTAATTTATTTCGAACACGCATATGTCCGAAAAGGAGTAGGAAGAAGCAGAGCTTATTTAATCCTAACCCCTCTTCGTAGCACATCAATTGCTAATACATGTGTGTACATACAAACACGTGCAAACATATATATACACCTACATCTGCACCTACACAAGTACGCACATTTTTACATAAACAGTATACAGGTACACAAATGATTAAAAAAAAAAGTTGTTTTTTTTTCCCCTTTCTCCATTTTTTCCTCCTTCTCCTTTCCTTTTCCCTTTCTATTTATCCTGTCCTTTCTCTCCTGTTGATATCCACATCGTCTTTAGTGTTGCACTGCTAGTGACGCTGGGTTTGTATACAAGAGTTCCTTTTATTAATTATGTCGAGGTTATTGCTGTGGAAATTTAGTCCTTCTCTGTCTTGTAGGGTGTTTCCTCCATTATGCTTATTATCATAGTAATATAATGTTTAATATGCATCCAGATCACTGATATCTTGGACAACAAGCACTCTTGCGACTCCTGGACTTCCGTTTAGTTTGATGTAGATTTTCCCGTTAGTGCTCCAAGTGTTTTGAATCTTTCCTTGCTTCCTCAGGTCTCGTGCTTTCCTGGCGATGTCGGAATTGCGTTTTGTGAGATGCTCATTCATGTAGATGTTGGTGCCTCTTAGCTTCTTTCCCTGTTTCAGCAGTGCAGCTTTGAATTCCCTGTTGGTGAACTTAATGATGACAGGTGTGGTGTTGTTCCTGCCATGGAGTGGGACGCAAGTGTCAATACTGTTGACATCGACATCCACCTCCTTCGAGTGTAGGAAGTTAGCAATCTGCTGCTTTATTGAAGGAACATCTCTTGACTTGGGTGTGATTTGGAGCCCTGTGAGGACCACATCATTCATTCGTGCCATCTGATCCATCTCGTCAATGAAGTTTTTAATTTGCTCCTTGATATTCCCCTTTGCTTCTTTCTCTTCCTCAAGGGTGGTGCGAAAGTCAGCATTATCCTTCAATAGTGCCTTGATTTCATCCTGTAGAATGTTGATATCATTGCATAATGCTCTATTTTCTTCCCTGGGGTCTTTAGCGTCCTTAAGATCAGTACATGAGGTGGCTTCCATATGGTTTATAGCCTCCTTGAGAACAGTGCGCAAGGCAGCGTTATCTTCCAATAAAGCCCTGATATCATCCTGCAGAACCCTAACATCCTTGCAAAATGCTGTATTTTCTTTACGGTTTATCGCTTCCTGAAGAGCAGAGCGCAAGGCAGCATTGTCATTCAACAGTACCTTAATGTCGCCTTGCAGAGCCTTGATATCTTCCACAGGGTATTTAACCTCCTTAAGAGCAGCACCCAGGTCTGCATTTTCATCTTGCAACTTCTTGACCTCTTTTCTTAGTTTTTTGATATACTTGTTCTGTGCTCTATTTTCTTCATATAGACAACCACTCACAACCACTCACTCGTACATTCATACCTATGGACAATTTCGAGGAAGGGTGCTACAAGGTGATGAAGACAAACAATTTGCAAGTAAACAATGTCCTTCTAAAAACAAATGTTAGACACATCCGTTTGTTGTCTAAGGGGCAGCAGGGTGAATATAATGAAAGTCATGGATTTGAGCCATATACAAACAAACACAAGTGAATAATCAGTGAATAATCCTTGGCTATAATCCTTGTACTGGGTTGTGAGCAGCATTGGAGATTAAACAACATGCAACAGCATTGGGGCAAATTTGGTCTCTAGAGAAAATTCTGAAACTTTTGAACCGAATGAGACAAATTACGCAGCTGGTCACACCTTCAAAAGTGCAGTCCACAATGAATTACACAAGTCCTGTGTAAGTCTTGTGTCAAGTATCCACCTGAACTAATGTAACACAAACTCAGAAATCAGTGCTACAGAAACATGTTAATACTCTGGTATTTGTCTCAACAGAGGTGGACCACTGGCGCCCTCTAGAGGATAATATCAGTACTAACCTGCAAGTTGATGTATAAATACTCGCTAAAATAATGTACGATAGTTAACACATAAGGATCCAGACTTATTTAGGGAAGATGATGGGGTATATACCACAAAGTGGAACACACAGAACACATTTCTTATGTTTTTTTTTTAATATATAATTATTATTATCATAAAATATTACTCGTTAATGTCACAGATGTGCAATGTTAAATACTGTGTATGCTTACATCGGCCTTTCATTGTATAAGCATTCCGTATTTGTAACAATTTTTTGTGTTTCGCACCCTAATGATAAGTCAACTTAAAAACATAATTGAACGTATGCAAAAGAACATATATTAATTCACAATTGACAGTATTTATTAGCATTTTTTGCTATGGTGACGAATGTGTGACGTCAATTTTAAAGCAGTAGTACCGATATTTCCCCAACTTGTTTTATATCAATTCATTGAAGAAATATAGCAAGCACTGTTAAATTGCATTATTTAACACCAATTGAAAGTTTTAAAGTTGTTAAACGGGTTTAAAAGACCCTTTAATGGCAGAAAATTTGGAAATGAGGTAGCTTACCCGACACTGCCATATCCTGGACGTCTGGAACAGCCACACCGTGCGCTGTTGCCAACATTTCAGTAAGAAAAGTAGCTATTGGCTGTCGCGGAAGTCTCTAGATGACGCTGTCTAATTTGCATATCATTTGCATATGATGTGGTAGGAAAAAAGTATTCTTGGTTTGTTCGTTTAAAACAGGCTATCATTTCATCAAAAATAAAATAACTTTAATATTTAATCTCAGCCAGCGCCTTCCAAAGTTGTCCCATTACACATTGGCTATTGAGAACTTTTTAAAAATTAGCACAATTGAACAGCGAATGAGAGATTATGCTGTGTTTATTCTATGGCTCACATTAACATGACTCTGTGTGGTTCGTGAGTAGCACTCTTCTGGTGAATATATGTAATAGCAACTGAGCGTCACAATAAATATAGGCAATACAGTAGGCTTATCAGAAGTGCAGAGTTGTGTGTTCAGTGAGTGCTTTGTGTGGCACCTTAACCTTTAATTTCCACGAGCCGCACTTACTGTAAGTCAACAGTCGAACCCGCTAAGGTCCGCCCCGTTTATGTCCACCAGCTCATCAAGTCCCAGTCCACCGTATTCTTCTTATTACTAAAAAGTGCCTGCTTAAGTCGCCGCCGACATACATAAATTTGAAACATGCGTTGTAGTATTGTTAACTTCATCATTATTGCTACGCAACGTGAAAAAACAGCAACGTAACTACTGTTTGGCTACACAACATTAAAAGATGCAGACAGTGACTTCCTGTTCTGTGCAAAATAAACAGAGTGACACAACGCACAAAAATGCGAAGTAGCAAAATAAATAAAAGCTAGCAGGCACAGCTAGGTATATCAAAAAACTCATCATGGGAGGTGGAAACAGGAATGCGCCTAAAATGGAAAATAAATCCGCAGGAAAAAGTGATAACGGAAATACATAGCGAGGCGCATCGACGTCAGCCAGACAAGGGACATCGACAAAAGCCAATTCCACTGCAGCACAATTAAGTGCCACCTTTTTTTCTCTGCTTCATTTGTTCCAGAACGTCCCCTTAGCAGCCAGCCTCTGGTTTAGTCGGCAGAGCTGTCGAAGGAAGCCGTCATTAGGTCCGATCTCTCTGTTGTGTCGCACCGTGGCCAGAGCGCTGTGGACATCCATGTTCTGGCGAAGCATCAGGTAGGCGATGACTAAGGTGGGCGAGCGGCTGTAGCCTTCCTTGCAATGCACATACACTCTACCTGTGGAAGAAGAGAGACAAAACATAGTCAGGAAAACACTCAAAACAGCGCAAAATAAAGTGTATATATACAACAAAAAGGAAAAGCTCAGTAAGACAATCTGTCATCTTACTGAGCTTTTCCTCAGTAAGTGCTACATTTGTGCTGTTTTGTGCAGTTAAAATGAACGTTTGTGCTGTTTTCGTTTTTGAGTTGTAACAGTTTATTTTATAAGTCGTCTCAAGTTCACCCAGCCCCCCACATGCTCGGAATGAAACCAAAATAGTCTCATTTTTTAGTGCTACGTTAGCACTGTTTTGTGCAGTTAACACAGACGACCGACACAGACAGTTTTTTCAACTGGAAAAAAAAAACGATGGAGGTGCCTTGGGCAGCGGAGCCTTTGTCCCGACAGTCAACGCTTACTGACTTCTTAGGCGACTTCTGTGTCAAGCTAATGTGGCTCACACAGGTACACTATACTTGAGTGCCACATAGTGGTTCAAATGTGAATTACACCTCTCATGACAATCATTTAAAAATTGTCTCAAAAAATGTTGACGATAATATCGATTATCAACGACACTTTGGAGCACAATTATCGACCAGCAAAATTTGTTATCGTGACAAAAAACACTTTTGGGCCTGAAACGTCTCCCATCAATGATGGTTCTGGGAGAAAATCGGGGCCTCATCCACCGCCAGGGTCACCCGAAGCTTTGCCGCATGTGTGGTAAGCACGGGTTTCTGGCAGAATGAGGGTTATGAATTAGTATAAAAGAGTTTAATTTTGCATGTATGTCAGTGTGTAAGCCTTTATTTCGATACCCACATAACCTGTGTCCCATATGTTACTTGCTGTGTTATGAGTGTTTGGTTTGATGTCCTCCTTTTGGTTTGTGTTAAGTGGCAAAATAGACATTTTTATGGGTTTTTCAATTTTGCCATTCACAGGTGGTCCCAGATCTTCATCCCCGCAAAACTGGATTGTACTATCTTGGTTATAGTATTGGATGTAGTCTTAAATACAGTATAAGTTAACAGAAAGACAGATGCTTTTTTGTTTGTATATTGTCATAACTTCATTTATTATTTAAAAATATGGACAATTGTTGGCATAAATAAAGCTGGATTGGATGGATAAAGCTGTTAATGTCATCCTAGCATGTGTTACTTATGATTTAAAAGAAATTATTGTAAAATGTTTATGTTGATAACAATTTATAATATAATTGCAGAATTGTAAAATAACCTGTAGCACAAATGAGCATGTTTTCCCACAAAAAAATGAATAAGACATCTACATATATGTCGGGCCATGAATGCTGAATGACGACTAAGCGTGCGCTGACCTTTTCCGTTTTTGTATGCCCTAGCATTCTCGATGAATTCTGCAGCTTCCTCAAAGTAAATGCTGATGTCGAAGTGATCAGTGTCGCTGGCTGGCAAACCGTGGTAGATGACGTCTGTGCCTGCGTAGAACTCAGCGTTGGTATTCACGTGCATGAGGGAGTTTCCCTCTGCTGCGTTCAGGATGTGTGTGATTTTCAAACGCTTCAGACGCGTCACATTGTTTGCCAAAAACCTGCATTCATTCAGCAAACACAATAAAGGCATATTAATACTGTACAGCCATTATTGTCTGAAAAGCTAGCAACTACATTTGACATATTTAGTGCGAGCACCATTGTTATCTAGCGCTGCTTTAATCCTCTTGGGCATGGAATTCACCAGTGCTGCGCTCCTCCGCCTTCCGCTGAAGAATGCCCTACACTTGTCATTTTGGAGGTGTGTTTGTCGTGTTGGAAAAATTGGCGTGCGGCCCAGTTTGTGCAATGTTTCACAATGTCACAGTGCATATTGGAAGTCAAGTCTCCCTCTGTGAAGCGCAACTCCCCAGTGCCCGGAAGCACTCATGCAGTCTCGACCATGATGCTAACACCACCATGCTTGACTGTAAGCAAGACACTTACTCATCTTGATGCTCACATGTGTTGTCAGCCATTTGTGTAATTTTCAGCACATAGTCCTCTATAATGCGATACAAGCTGTACACTGACTACTCTGTGTTGACGTAAGCGGGTTCTACTGTCTAAGTACTCGCCATTCCCTCATTTTGAAAAGACACATAGCTTATATTAAAAAATACACACACCAGAAGCATTGGGAGCACTTACAAAGCAACGAGATTGGACATTTAGTGCTGTGTTTTTAGTGCAGCATTAAGCATCGGGTGTTCGCATAAAACATTCTGAAGCGTTATTGTACATTACTGTGTAGTGTTAATGTTGGTCGCCTCGAGTTAAGTGCGTAGCCAACTTTGCACAGAGGCACGTCCAAGCGTGGATAAGACGAATAATAATAACTCACGCATTGCCGACGTACACGCGTGGATAAACCTCGTGAAAGTTTTTTGTTGGCCAGCCGTAAAAGCCGCTGTCGTTCGTCAACAAGTCGTTGAGTTGCTGGAGAGTCACCTCGAAAGACGACACGTCTGCAGCTTCGACCTGGTTGTTGTGTTTATCCTTCATACTCGAACATACAATGACACGTTTCCCAAAAGATCTATATAACCAGAGGAAGCGTAGCAGATTTGTGGCAAAAGAGATAGGTGCGTTCCACAAAACAAAACAAAAAAATAGCCGCGTGCTACTGACTGACAGCTGAGATGGCAGCACAAGTCCAGGGGCGGCTCAAACTCTTTTCAGAGAAGGGCAGGGAGGGGGGGTCTACACGGAATGGGCCGGGGGTGTTGAAAAAAAAATCGTCTTTAGTTCCACACTTGGCATTGCTTCCTTCACACCACACTCCAGGAAAAACGTGAATCCAGGTGGAACTTCTTCTCCTGGACACACTGCTGGGTCTCTCTCACTTTAGCTTCTTCTGGGTATCGAACAAATAACACAGTAAATATAATTGTATGATAATGCCAACCATATGCAAGTAAACACACAACAGTATGTGTAAGGTTTAGGGATTTCTGATAGTACAGTATTAGCATCAAAATGAGGTATCGGTTCATATCGATATTGGGTTTTCTGCTGATAAAGATATTGCACGCGAGCTCAGTATGTCAACGGTCTGGATTTATTATTATTATTAACTTACTATTAATAAGTGTCACCCTCAGCGTGTAAATATGCAATTTGCAATTACTACAGCGCTGCGAGGCGAGATTAAGGCGGCATCTTGTAATATTTTGCATCTAATATCACACATCGTGCTGAATAGGGTTGGGAATCAAAAGCCAGTTCTTATTGAGAACCGGTTCCCATTGTTTCAGTTCCATGGAATCGTTTGTCAACTGTTCCCTTGTCGATTCCAGTTTGCACGAATGACGTCACCACGCAAGCTGGGCCTCATCAGGTATTGAGTTCAGAATCACGTTAAGTGCCTTACTTGTCAACAAAGAGGAGGTCAACATAACAGCTTGACTCACAGTGTCATCAAAAGTAGACAACACAGACACAAGGCAACTACTACTACTAGTGGAGGATAACAAATAACAACTGTAAACAATTAACTTCAGCAGGTTTTTACAAAAAGCCTGCCCCAAAGCATGCTGGGAAGCCTGAAGACTCCCTGCAACGGGAGTGATGCTACCAGTTTGAGATCCCCGCTTTAGACTGTGCTGATATGCATAAAGTTTAAACAATTGAAAACATACAGTATATGAGTCAGCAAAACAGAAGAATAATGAGAGCCGGAACAGTTATTTTTGCTTGTGCAAGAGAAAATTTAATTTCATGAAAACCTTTTCTGTCATTTCATTCAAAAATGCATTTAGAAAAGTGTCATTACAGTGCAAATGCTGCAAAAAGCATTAAATAGGGAGACAAAATCGATTTTTTCCATAAAGCCCAGCCTTTCTCAATTGATGGCCAATGTGGATAAACTAGTATAATAGTATGAATAACAGATTGGATTATTAGAAGCAAAAAAATGATTGCTAACTCACTTATCATATTTAATTCCCAAAATATGGGCAGCTGTCCACGCCAGACCTGCTGGATATATTTTAGCAACAATAAGGGTATCCTTCAAAAAATCTTAATAAATTGGTTAATAACATCATAAAGTAATAATATTTTCAGAGTAATTGTTGACGCACCACCTCCATGAAATATTGACATTTATAGCGGCGCAAAAGGAGCGTTATTGTGTGTCATTGTGCAATAATGAATATATTATCATGTAAAACACAGCACAGAGACAAAGCAGAGTTGGAGGAGGAAAGATTGTTCTTCTAACATAATTGCGTTTTTTATGACTGGAGAATAAACCCTGTTTAAACACCTGTTTAAGCAGCATCAATTAAGTTGTATTAGTATTGGATAGAATACAAGAAGTCCTTATTTTGTAAGGATTATTTCCGACTTCATTTAAATGCATTTGTCACACAATTTGTCATATTAGTTAGCATAAGCAATCTAATTCTTGCTGCATTGGGTTAGAAGGATCTACCTATGCTACAGCTGCTTTGCAATACAAGATTTGCTTTAAAACGTTGTCCAGATGGGCACTTCGGTGTTTAGCACAAGTGGGGCTGCAGTTTTGCGGCCCGACACCGGAGGACTTTGAGAAAACTGTCGATTTTATGGGAATCACGGCGAAAGCAGGACAAGAGGAAATGGAATTTGTTCAGTTTGGCCAGCTTGTCCTGGCCGATGTCGTTGCCTCCTCTGTAGGGAAGGGAATAGATGGTCTGAGCCGCTTGGTCCATCTGTGATAGCGGAGGCAGTAAAAAGTGTCATTTGTAATATTTAAAATATTAGCAATTAAATCCATGTTTGTACCAATCGTTGAGCATGCATACCTTGCCAGAGAGTACATTCAGACCGTCTCCCAGGCTCTTGGACTGTTCCTGCAACTCTTGGATCTTGTTTAGTAATTTACTTTGGGCCAGGTGAGGCAGGGTGTAAGCTGAAGAGGACAGGATCCCCAGTGGGTCCACCCAGGCTTGGAGTAGGGAACGAGCCAGCGAGAGCAGGTCTGCATCCTGCAGGAATCAACATAGTCTTTGTTTAACAAATGATACACTCACACGGAGTGGCACGAGATACAAAAAGTCAACGTTCCAAACCAATGAAGAAGGAGGTACAGCCAAGTAAACGTAAAACTCACCATGAGAGGTGAAAAACAGGAACGTGCAAGAAAAGGACAATAATAACAGGAAACAGGAGCAGAATGCATCAAACACACTGATAACTATAGTCCAAGGAAAACTAATGACTAAAGAGAACCCTAATTACAATTCAAAGACAAGTGTGCTCCCGAGCTCCCTCTAACCCAGGGGTGCCCAAAGTGCAGCCTGGGGGCCATTTGCTGCCCACGTTTTTTTCTTTGTTAGGCCACCGCACATTCTAAAAATATAACTATATAACAGGAAAACTTAAAAAAAAAAAAAAAAAGTAAAAATCTGCAATAATTTTACAAGAATAAAGTCAAAATATTAAGAAAAAGAAGTTGTAATCCAAAAAGAAAAAGTTGTAATTTTACAAGAATAATGTTGTAATATTGTGAAGAAAAGTAACATCATTTTAGTAGCATGAAGTTTAACCAATGTTAAAGAAAAAAAAAAGTATTTTTCTGTCGTAATATTATGAGAGTGACCAATGGCAATTGAAGAGAAAAGGGGACGATTCTGGATCCGAATGTAATCTAATATTTACTACAGTCATTTTTAATCCGGCGTCAGACAGTGCTTTGTTTACGGAACAGCTGTCTATGAAGTGGGGAGAGCAGAGAAGCGGGTCTTTAGCTCCCCAGGAAACACAAACTCTCACTCCGGTTTTAGATACGCAGTTCTCACATCCGAAAAAACACCTCTGACCGACTACTGAAGCAGGTTGTTAGAAGTCACTTACAGGTACTTGAAGTGCTTGCTCCTTGTCACTGGGTGTCTGCAGTGAGGATGTGTGGCACACAGAAGGCCGGGGCATGACCATCCGGCCTATAGCAGGGAAATGAGAGTCCTGGCAAGAAAATATATACAGCACGTCCATAGCCAGTTGTACATTGTTTGTTGGCATTTACAGTAAAGGTACACACTAGCTCGTGGGTGAGTGTTGTGCTGAGAGAGTGTAGCTTGTCTGAGTGCTGAGACGCTCGGTCAAGCAGGTCACTGATGGGGACGCCACTGCACACGGTTACGATGTACAACACTACCAAAGAGTAGGTGGACAAGACAGACTTAGGGATCCTGAAATATTTGAAAAAGTAATAATACAAAAAGTAATAAAACTAAACAAATAATAGCAAAATCCAACCTACGTAAATGAAAGTTGTTTTGGCAAAGAAACATGTTTATCTTACCTGTGACGAACATTTTTCTACCATTGCTTGCCCGGTGAGCCATTTTTCTTCTCTGGCCAGCTGTCTGCTCGTCTTTTTCTCCGCTGCCCTTTTCTTTTAAGCCCAATGTGCTTCCATTTTATACTTCCATTGTTTATATTGCTTATGCAGCAGCAGTTAGGACTATGTGCTAATTGTCTGGTACTTGTTGGTATGGTTCATAATGAGAAACATGGTCCCGGAGATGTGAATTAATGCAACATCCGCTGGTTGGTTTTGGAAAGGGCTCCTTCTTCTTAATCACGGAGATGAATATAAACATTCACGTCCCCACAATGTTTACCAATGACATTGTGAAGTACGGCAGCCTCACCTGCCACAATCTGATGGTGAAATTCTTTTGTTTGTTTTTTGGTTTTGTTTCAAATGAAAGAGTAAAGTGACATGACAGAAATTGACAACATAAAGGTATAGCATTAGCTGTAATAATGCTACCTACTACGGGTGTCACGAGACACGAGACGATTCAGAGATTGGGTGTCCGAGACTTTTAAGAGATTTTAACTTTACTTTTAACAAAAGTACAATGAAAAAATATATGACAAATTGCAGTCTACTAAAATAATTTGTACCACGTTATTCTCTTGTGCACGCTGTGTGTATGCTGGAGGCCCCGCCTCCACCCACCGGGGCAAAGATACTGCATAACTGACAAAAGGGCTCACTCTGTTCTTCCTGCTGTTGTTTGTAATAAACGCGCCAAGGTGCTGAAACCAATGCACAGAGTGAATCCTCTTCCTGCTTGTTTGGAGGCGGGAGACGAGCAAAACAGACACGCGTGCACATGGAAATATATTGAGGCCGGCAAAATAGTCCACTTCATTTTCATTTATTGTGTGATTCAGTCATGTATTTATTAATTGTTCCAGTCCTAGTGCTCACAAGACAGTTATTTTCAGAACGAGAAATCTTGTCATGTTTTAATCTTGTGAGATCTTGTGACACGAGATCTTGTGACACCCCAATATACAATATAAATCAATCAATAAATCAGAGTGAACCATCTTGTCGCCTGTTTGGAGGCCGGTGGCAAGGAAAACAGACACGCATGCCTATGGGAATATATTGAGGCCAAAATTGTCGAGTTCATTTTCATTTATTGTGTGATTAATTAATTAATGTATTAATGTCCCAGGCCTAGTGCCCACGAGACATACTGATACTTTTAACTCAACTAAAACTTAAAAATTATAAATCTATAATTATATTATATTATATTATATTATATTATATTATATTATATTATATTATATTAGATTATATTATATTAGATTAGATTAGATTATATTTTAATAGAAATATTAAACAAAACACAGGAATACAGGGAAAAATGTAAAAATAGAGCAAACAGGCACAATTTAGAGAGATAACTGCCTTTAAATATATATATATATTTTAAATTAAGCCTTTTTTACATAATAAAAAAATGTGGGGAAAAAAATCATTCAAGATTTACCCCAAGACTCCAAAAATCAAAAGATTTTTCAGTATGTGGCCCTCGATGGGAAACGTTTGGACTGTAGTTCTATAGTTTTAACTGTTAATGAGAAGAAGAGAATTATTCCTCTGTACCTTGGATTATGCTTCTATGCATTTGGCTTACTAACTGCCTTCGTCACCAGTGAACAAGGGCAATTAAAGCGCAGGGGAGGGTTATCTAATCTAATACAGTGGTACCTCGGTTAACGTCCGCCCCGGTTAGAGTGTTTTTTGGTTAACATCCATCAGTTTTGCTCAAATTTTCCCCTGGTCTTGTGTTCGCCCGCTTGTTTAGCATCCAAAATACCGTCCGGTTTGTTTACGCCGCCATCTTGGATTGCACCCCAAGACGAAATCTCGCTTTACTTGCAGCCGGGCTGAGAATCAGCACCTCCAAGTCTGAGTCCATGGTTCTCACTTGGAAAAGGGTGGCGTTCCATCTCAGAGTCGGGGATGAGATCCTGCCCCAAGTGGAGGAGTATAAATACCTCGGATTTTTGTTCACGAGTGAGGGAAGGATAGAACGCGAGATTGACAGGCGAACTGGTGTGGACTCTGCATCGGTCCGTTGTGGTGAAGAGAGAGCTGAGCCGAAAAGCAAAGCTCTCAATTTACCGGTCGATCTACGTTCCTACCCTCGGCTATGGTCATGAGCTTTGGGTAGCGACTAAAAGGAGAAGATCGCGGGTATAAGCGGCTGAAATCCGTTTTTTCCGTAGGGTGGCTGGACTCTCCCTTGGAGATAAAGTGAGAAGAACTGTCAGAAAATCGGAGTAGAACCGCTGCTCCTCCTTAGTGAAAGGAGCCAGATGAGGTGGCTTGGGCATCTGGTCAGGATGCTTCCCGGACATCTCCCTGGGGAGGTGTTCAGGGCACCTCCGACCGGTAGAAGGCCTTGGTGAAGACCCAGTACACACTGGAGAGACTGTCTCTCAACTGGCTTGGGAACGCCTCGGGATCCACCGGGAGGAGCTGGATGAAATGGCCGGGGAGAGGGAAGTCCGGGTTGCCCCCGCGACCTGACCTCGGATAAGCGGTAGAAGATGGATGGATGAAAAAATGTCCGCAATTTCCGCTTGTCGTTAACGGGTGACGGGGGGTCCCACAAGTATTACAACACAATTCATGTTAATCTCTTTTAACGGCATAACTTTAATTATATCTTGAATTATATTGTTATTTCTCAAAGGAAGCACAATGAAATACGATTCTGACCATGTTGCAAACCAAGACCTGCAAGAAAGCAAGAAACTCTTTCGGACCTTCCTCGTGGACAAAGCTCAGGTGCCATGACGTTCCCCGTGTACTGTTTATTACCCCTGACCCTTTTCTTTCCACTTTGTCATACTGTCAGGCTTAAGCCACCATATATGTACGTACCTTACATGTGCCAGCATGCTGCATGTCTCTCATGTGTGTCCTGCACTTTGACTTTCAGGTGTCCTCTGATGTTATCAGCCAAATCACTAACTGACTGCCACATGCAAATTTCCATTTGTTTATAGGACGTCCCCCTCTTGTCTGTCAGTTCTCCCTCAAAGGCTTTGTAAATGCAAACACAGACACACCACACTCAGTACAGAAACCTTGCCTTGGAAGGTGATTCCTGCACACACGGTGACACACTTTTTGGGCTGTCCAACTCAGGACCAAGACACTTCACAGCAGCTTATAATACCGCATGCCTTATAAGCTCACCCCAACACGCGCATAGCATTTATTCATTCAGGGGCTTTGCTTCGTCATGTAAAGCCGAGAAAGTTAATTGAATGGTATTTGATGCTGATTTAATTTAAGCTGCACACGTTTTCTAATGGAGTATGAATGAGCTTTTGCTATTTCAGGAAACAACACCGAGGCCCTGAAGGCAACGTGATGAATAAAGATGAAAGAAAAGCAAGATTTTACCTTGGTTATTTTCCATTTGCAACTTGGTCTGTGGCAGGGGTGTCCAAAGAAGAGCCGGGTGGGTCGATGCTCATACTGTAGTATCATATTGATACCACCATGATGAGAGTGATATGTTTTTTAGTTATCTTTCATGTTTATTTTGACAAATAATTGTTTATTTGTTCAAATATGTTTAAATATTGTTACATTGTTTAAAAGCTCAGGAAATAAGTTTTTGAACACAGGGCGCAAAAAATTCCAAAAGATTCCATAGTTTTGTTTGCTTATTTTGCACTATTGACTTGATTTTGCTGAAACAATTGTTTGTAATCAAAGGGAATTATTGTATTATTTTGTTACATTGTCTTATATTATTGTATTCTATGAGTGTTACTTGTTTTTTAATCCGGATTATAAAACATGATCAACAAATTAAAGGCAAAATGGTCTTGAAAAATGTCAATGTAAGGTTTCCAAACTTTTTCCACCGAGCGCTACATATTAAAAAACAAAAGGATGCAAATGCTAAGAAGTTATATAAAGTATATTTACAGTTTCTACAAGGAAAAAAAGGCATCTCAGCTTTGTGATATAAGTGAAAAAGTGCATTATCAGTGTCAACTTCAGTATTTGCTTTTATTTTCCTATTTTTGCTGTTAGGTTTTTATTTAGTTTTCTAAATATTTAATAACTTTCCTGTTAAATAATCTTCCTAAACTTTCGTGTCATAATATTATGATTTTATTCCCATAATAGTTTCACTTAATTCCCGTAATATTATAACTTTTTCCACAACCCATTTTTCCCAAAAATTACAACTTTTTATTTTATTCTGTTTAAATTTGGGAGTTTTCTCCTTAGAATACGACTTTTTCTTCTTGTAATATTTTGACTTTATTCTTGTAAAAGCTGTTGTTTTTCCATTTCTGTTGTTGTCTATTGCTCTTTTATTTCTACTTTCTTCTCTTCTCGTAATTTTGACTTTATTCCCATAATATTCCGACCTTAATTCCGTAACATTCTAACTGATTCTGCAACCCAGTTTTCCAAAAATGACAACTTTATTTGTTGTTTTCTTTGCTTCTCATATTACTTTTTTTTTTAAATGTTGTTTTTTTTTTTATATTTCAACTTTATGCTACTAAATTGACATTGTTTTTCCCCAGTCCATATTTTTTGTCATTTTATGTCACCATACAAACCATGCAAAAGCGGCAGTTCGCCGAACAGAAGGAAAGCCTTCACCATGGAAGTAAAAATGAGCGTCATAAAAAACTCAGAGAGAGGACACACGCCCACCAATATTGGCTGCTCAACTGTCACGACCATCATTATTCAACTCACTCAATACCAAGACGTATTTATACTTTTTATAAACCTGAAGACCCAATTCCAAAGCGCGAGAGGCAAAAAGAGGTGATGCCGCAGCTGCACACTAATAGATGCCATTTTTAGAGCAGTTTTAAGCCATAAAAACGGCCAAAAGGTGGCACTGACATGGATCTGACACTGACATGGATCATTAACATATAAAAACACACTCGACAGCAAGGAGGAAGTGGAAGTGCATGTTGGAGAGTAGCGTGCGGAAGGTTATATGCATTGTAGGGAATTTTTAACACATGTACATGCCCACACACGCATGCACACACACGGTTTTGTTCCAAATGGGAACATTTGAAGTAGTTCATGGTGTTATATTTGTGAATGCATTGCTATTTTGATGTAAAACAACCCTTTTTTTTGTGTTGTTTATGATGTAGTTTTCATATTTGAGCTGTTGTTGTTAGGTTAAGTTAGGCTTGAAATTTATGTTTTCACAAAAAGCTGTTTTTCTCCCTTTTCTAGTCAGGAACTGATATTTTCCTGAAACTTACCTATGTTCTACTGCACATTTGATAAGAGCACGACATGGATCATTAACATATAAAAACACACTCTACAGCAAGGAGGAAGTGGAAGTGCATGTTGGAGAGTAGCGTGCGGAAGGTTATATGCATTGTAGGGAATTTTTAACACATGCACATGCACACACACGCATGCACACACACGGTTTTGTTCCAAATGGGAACATTTGAAGTAGTTCATGGTGTTATATTTGTGAATGCATTGCTATTTTGATGTAAAACAACCATTTTTTTGTGTTGTTTATGATGTAGTTTACATATTTGAGCTGTCACAAAAGCAAAAAAAAAAGTGGAAGTTAGGCTTGAAATTGTTTTTCTCCCTTTTCTACAGTAGTCAGGAACTGATATTTTCCTGAAACTTACCTATGTTCTACCGCTGATTACTAAAGAACGGAAAAAGGTAGAAACAAATGTTTTTTTTTCTGATGAAAGACAAGAGTCTAATCTTTCTTTTGCTAGGTTCCATGTTCATATAGCCATAGAACACATACTCTGTGTGCCTTGAAAAATCTGTCAAAATCGTCTAAAATGGTACTGAAGGGGCTGTCTTTTGAAAAAAGGCTGGGATTGAATGAGTTAAGGATAAAGATCATTGAGCGCCAGAGGGGTCATGGAGTCTGTGCGCTGTTACAAAGAGACCCGGGAGGAGAAGACGAGGTTATCCTTCCAGGATAGAGGATAGCCTGGGGCAATATCATATAAGAAGGTAGAAAAGGTCGTTTTGTCCGGATGTTTCTTAATGTTTATGACCTCGGGGAGGTCTTAGAGATTGTTCACACAAGGACAAACATGACCATAGAGTCTAACTCTATGTTGAATAAATGAACGTCAGGTATTCTATACTTTCAAAAAGTGAAATGACTGCAAATGTTCCCAACTCCCGTTCTGTAGTTCGTTCGTCTTCATACTGAATTTTGTTGCTGTGACCTCGAGGCTGTCATACGCTGTGGCGAAGAAAGCTGCCACTTGGTGGCGCACCATCATGTGCAGAGGCTGTGGGAGGACTGACTGGCTGCTGGGGGATTCCAACACACACACACACACACACACACACACACACACACACATTTCGACAGTGGAGCCATATTATTAAGCCTCCAATTTTTTACGTGTTGTACTATTGTGTTCTAACCATCAAAGCAGATGAAGCGGACGTAATACAGGACGTCAGCGTCCCCTCCTGTCTCTGTTCAACCTTTTACCTCCAAACCTGTTTGCACACAACATGAGCCTGGGTCGGTGACCTTTACCCCTTAGCCCCAAGCCCCCACCCTGCCTCCCGCCCTGACCCGTGCTATCACCTCACGTGTTTGATCTCCTCCCACCTCCTCTCGTGCGCCCTCCCCTTTTACTTACTCACATTCCTACTGTCTCCCTGTCCTTCTCTGTCTCCGTTGGTGGTGCGTGGATCCACAGGCTGACACTAGGAGGACAGGAACGGGAACAGCACGCCTTGTACTCAACCAGCCATACCACAGACATGTCGGACTCCGAGACCGCCGCCGCTCCCGCAGAGGCCCCGGTTCCTGCTCCTTGTGCCAGCATCAAGGCTGACCTGGACAAATGGTAGGTGACGGTGTGCCAAGAGGTATGGAACTTTTGAATATTGTGAAGCAACCTTTGAGATCGTTTGAACTTCATGCAAGGTTTTGCACGACCTCACGGTTGCCTCCACTGTCGTAGCATGAAAACCTACCCAGTACTTTTAATTAAATTGCATTAAAAAACATTGGAAAATGACCGGAAACAGATTTAAAAATAAATATCTATGAGGGTTTATTTCGTATGTTCGAAAATCCGCCGTGCTAAAATGGAGTCTACGTAGAGGACGATGTGCCTGGCGCTCAAAGTCACCACAAAAGCAGAGATCTCACATTTAACTCAATGCGACGTGTTGGCAGTCTTGGGGTAAAGATTACAACAACTTGGGGTACCCACTGTCTGGGGCAATGATTTGGGGATTAATGGTATGCGACAGCGGGGTGAGGTTTGATTTCCATCCATGCGCATGGATGGAGGCTGGGAATCTGCTTACGTCACTTGCATCCTCTTCCCAGAATGCCTCGCGTTGGCTCGTTGCATTTGTTCTGCCCATCTCCGGCGTTGCATGGCGCGGTGTCCACAATTTGTACACATTTTATTTTTTGTTAAGTGCCATCCTGACAGAACATGGACGCCTAAAGTGTGCAGCCAAGCGAGGGATACTGTGATGTAACACGTAACACATGCGCATCCGCATGCATCATCACAATACAGTGTGTGTCTGTGTGTGTGTGTGTGTGTGTGGTTGACAAAGCTCTCATGATAACTGGAATTATTACAATTCCAGTGCGTCCAGTCCTTTTTCCACATTTTGTTAAGTTCCACCCTTGTTCTGAAATTACTCCTCAAAATTCCACACGCAACATCCCACAGTGGCAACATGAAAAACTTTTTTTCAGTGTTTGCAAATGTATTAATTAAGAAATGCTAACAATGCTAACAGTTATCTTGCTTAAAGATACGCGCGTGGATACATCGTGACAACACGGGAACATCTCTTGCTTTAATAGACAGTTGCTGAAGTGCTAAATGTCAACCTGGTATGCCAAAATGCTAAACTGCTAAAGCTAGCACCTAGCAAGCCAGGTGCCATGTACAGAAAGCCATATGTACGGTATGTATGTACAGTGTATCCGGGAAGTATTCACAGCACTTCTCTTGTTCCGCATTTTGTTATGTTCCTACCTTGTTTCACAACGGAATAAATTCATTTTTCTCCTCGTAATTCTACACACAGCATCCCAGAATGACAACATGAACGCATTATTTTTTAAATGTTTGCAAATGTATTAAAAATATAAAAAAATATAAAAAAACTTGAAATGCTAACAATGCTAATTGCAAGCTTGCTTACAACTAGCATGCCAGCAAACTGTGTGGATACATTGTGATAACATGGGAACAGCTCTTGCTTCAATAGGCAGTTGCTAAAGTGCTAAATGTTAGTACTATGCAAAATGCTACATTTCTAAAGCTAGCACCTAGCAAGATGGGTGTGTACAGTGTATCCGGGAAGTATGCACGGTGCTTCACTTTTTCCACATTGACACTGAGGGCCACATATTGAAAAATGAAAGGACGCAAGGGCCACTTTTGTATACTTTCAACTTTGTTGTGAAATAATATTCTTTTCATAAGATCGTGACTTTATTCCCATAATATTTTGACTTTATTCCCATAATATTATAACTTTTTCCCCAACCTAAATTTCCCAAAACTACAACTATAATGATTTTGTTTGTAAATGTGCAACTTTTCTTGTTCCAATATGACTTTATTCATTTAATATTTTGACTCTTTTCTCATAAAATTATTATTATTTTTCCATTTCTTCTGTCGTTTTTTTTTTGTTGCTTTATTTTCTTTGTGTAAATGTTCTTCTTTATGAAGATTTTAATGCCATAATGTTATGATTTTAGTCCCGCAAATTTTATGAATTACACTACTACACCACTTTACACTATTATAACTTTTTCCGCAACCTAATTTTCCATAAACGACAACAATATTCATTGTTTTGTTTGTTTCTTATACTACTACGACTTCAAAAAAACAACATATTTTTCTTCATATGCTTCATGCTACTAAAACAACATTATTTTTCCTCATATTATATTATTTTTGCAAAATTACGACCTTTCCTTGTTAGATTGCAACTTTTTTCTGTTCATATTTTGAACTGATTCTTGTCAAATGACTGCTGTTTTTACTGTTGCTGTTGTTTTTTTGTCGTTTTCTTGCTAAGTCATATATTCAGGATGCGCTGCGGGCCGCACTTTGAACCCCTCTGAATTAGATACCTTGTTATGGGTACCTCAGATCCTCAAGTCTCCAGATCTCGTATCCCTCAACACGTGTTTTAAGCATTTTAAAGTTTCTCGTTTATTGTGCTTTTAACCAATACTAGTCCGGCCTGAGTGCTGGGTCATGATAAAGTCGTTGTGGGAGCGTGGCGGCTCTAGATAAGGGCCGTTTGTGCTGAATGATGGGAGTGGCTTCACTCAGGCACGGTATTGTGTGTCTTGGTTGTGTGTCGGCGCAGAGTTTATTGATTCACTAGCATTGGTCTTACAGGAAACATTTGAAATGACAGAGTTTTATCGGCGTCTTGGTGCTTGTACAGGATTTGACAAGGGTGCTCCTCATTGTACGTCACAGTCACACTGCAACACAAAGTGAGAAGGAATATCTTTTACTTCTGCTCATAAAAAGTCCTCCACACAGGGCGTTCATGATAAAGTGGAGTCTAGCTTTCAGTGTACAGTGGAGGATCCCTGCATATTTGCGGATTTTTGGTCAAAAAATTGTTTTATTTCATTTTTTTTCTGCCTGAAAACACATCTTATTCACCGTAAGTTGGTAATAATTCATAAATAACAGATCAAATGCACAGTATATATATATGTACCGCTGTTTACGCTTGTTCTTTCGTCATGCGTTGCGATTTGGCACGTCCTTGAACGCACCGTAGTTGTGTGATGCGACCGGCTACACCCTGACTCCAATTCCATCTGTTCATCGATCATCTTAAATGGCATTAGAGTCAAAAGCCACTCAGACCTTTTATCAATTACGCATGTTACGGTTTTTCGTCATTTGCTGGTGGTTCTCGTGAACGGCGGACGTCTACTGTATCGATATTGACCAGGGATGCTCCGATCGATCGGCCACCGGCCAACATCGGCAGATTTCGATAAAAAAAAACACGTGCATGTGCCGATAAATGCCTTTCAAAGACGACCCCAAAAACGGATCGGCGTGCGTCGGCAAACCCAACCCATCTGCCGTGTCACGTAGGGTTGCCAACACCGGCGTTGAGCCGACAAGGGATGCACTTTGTCCCACATACAATCAAAAAACATCAACGGCTGCAATTTGACAGGCGACGCCAATCGATGCCAGCGTGTTTGATCCCTCCCTTATCGAACTTACAACTTTTCTTGCATCTTCGTTTGTACGCTTCGCCTAGCTGCCACCGGCTGTACCTGACAGTTACGCGCCTTTGCTTCTGGTCTTCGGACTCCGAGAGCAACGCTGAAAACCCGCAGCAGTGAAATGATTGATGGGATGTTTTCAAATAAAACGAAACCAAACCAAACCAATCTTCCTGATCTCCTGACTGTGTGGCCAACATGCTAACCACTCGGCCACCGTGCGGCCCCACAGTGACATTTTGTTTTAAAAACAAACATGCAACACGGTTAGTTCGGGGTTTGTTTTTGTCCTGTGGGGAAGCTACGAGTGGATATCACCTTCATGGGATAACTTTTTCTAGTTTTCTAATTTTGCTCTCTTGTTGTCGGTATTCTCATTATGTCGTGCCATCAAAATGCTATTTGTGTGTGGCCGTTTAATGAACATAAACACACAGTGTGCGCAGCCTTATGATGGTGATACTGCTGGATATCATCGCTCGACAAAGAATATTTGGTTCAACTCTTAGTCGTTTTTTTTTTTTTTATTAGAACTGTTGAATTCAGACTTTATGCCTTTTATATAACGACAAATGACCACAAAATGGCATAAAGGCGACGGCCGCACTGTTTGAGTGGAAATCTGCTCGTGTGTCATTTCAATGTTGCCAGTCGTAAATAAAACACAAATATCTGACACCTCTAATAGTCATGAAAGTTGGACACCCCTGCAACCCGGACACTCAATTTATTTTGTCTTAAGTTAAGCAGGACATATTTCTATTTAATAAAGATCTCCATTATTTTATTCTGTTCCTTGTGTTATCTTGAACTAAGAAAATACATTATAGAACAGTTCCCATGTATTCGTATTACTCCATAGCATGCATCAAATTAAATTGAGGCTTTTGTCAAATAGTACAAAAATGGTTTCACACAAATAAAGGCAAAAAGACTATCCGTCCATTGTCTAACGGCAGCCCTGAAATTGAAAAATCTACAGGTAATCCATGTGATCGGCATAAGTATGATCGGTATCGGAATCGGCAGCATAAAATCCTGATCGGAGCATCCCTAATGACACTCACTTTTTTTAAGTAAGTTAAAATCTAGGAATTTTATGGGAATGGAAGGACGACAAGAAACAAGGGCACAACACGGTAAAATGACAATGCCCAAATCTTATTACGCTTGATTACATTTTTAATGCTATTTAGTCTCAACTTAAGGTAATGATAACTTAGCAAAAAGTAGCGGTCTATGAGTGGTATTCCAATTCTGGGCCGTCCGGACTGAACTCTGACATCAACACAACGGTACTTTTAACGTGATGATCTGTGTAATCAATACGAGAGCCTTCCGTGTATTTATAGACGGCACCTTTTTAAAAGTCACAACTTGCGGCATCCCAGCGTGGGACCGTGTGTGCGGGATAACGTTACACTTACTGCTCTATCCGACACCTGCTTCTTTCGGCTGAGATTGCTAAATGAGCAAAAATGTTCCTACTCAGTCATTCAGTTGACGACATAGAGATATTTAGACATGCGTCGTGTCTCTTAATGCAGTGGAACCCGCTCAAGTTGGTCCCTACAAGCTGTCGGTGTCCACCAGCCCATCAAGTCCCGATACACCGTGTTCTTCTTCGTACTAAAAAGTGCCTGCTTAAGTCGTGTTGTAGTAACACAACAAAAATCCTTCATTGTCGCTCATTTTCCTGATGTCTTTGGCCAAAGGTCACAAGTAAATGTGCAAGCAGTGGCTGGTTTCCGTTTCGGTTGTGTCGACAAGCGCTTATGTCGACAGTTAGTCCGACTTACTGTACTTGCACAAAAAGAAAGCAATTGATTTACTGTATGACCATTTTTATAACAATCTCAAGCTAGCAAATTGTATGACATCCCCATCAGCGGCGTAGTGCATCAACAGTGACTTACCCCCACCCCGACTGGTCCCGTGAGCCACAGCGGAAGAAGACGCAAGCGTCTTCATCCCATACGGTACACAAGAATGTGCAGGCGACAGTGCGCATGTTGTTTGAGAAGCCAAACGACTTACTTAAATGACCCAGAAACTAAGCGGAACTACGTTCCTTGTCACGGAAATCCGACCAGAACTGGGCTCATGGGACTAACTGGGGGGGTAAGTCACCGCTGATGTACTACACTGCTGATGGGGATGTCATCCAACTTCATGTCAACAAGTCCGAACTATCCCTTTAAGCATTACAGTATAAATGCTTACAGTTTACAGTAATCCCTCATTTATCGTGGTTAATTGGTTCCAGACCCGACTGTGCTAATTGAATCCAATATTAATAATTACAATATCTTTGTAGTTAGAGCATAGCAAACCTGCTTCTGACTTTCTAAATACAATTTTTAAACATTATTAGAGCCCTATAGACATTAAGTAACACCCCTATAGTCACCTTTCCTCTCAAATGACCCAATATAGTTGATATAATCAAAGAAAATAAGCCATTTAAAACATAAATACCAAGAATAGGACAGAAATAAGTTGCACTTGGGTGTTTTATTTTATATAGTATACTTATCATTTAACATGTACAACATTTAGTACATTTATTTATAATTTATAATTGTTATATGGCATTATTTTATATAGTTGATTTTCTCTTTTTACTCTCTATAGGGCGTCTTTTGGTTTATTTTGAAAATGTCAACCCCTGCAGAAATACATTAAAAGAATGTTTCAAAACAATGCAATATTATAGTAACTTTTTTTTTACTCAAATTTAAGTTAGCAAACATGAAGCTGGGATCAATGATGTTCGTGGTCAAATGCACCATGTCACAGGTTCATGTTTAACCGGAGCATTATGTTCATAACGTGTACAACAGCATACTTACCAGTTGGTACTTTTAGACTCTTGGCCTTTCCACGAGATTAACAGTGACCCACCCCCCCGCTTTGACCCTTTGCCCTCCACACACACGCATACACACACTCTATATCTCTGGTACTGATTGACTGCAGTGGCATGCGCAGACATGCATCCTCATTCTTGGTAGTTATAGCGACGCTATTTTTTTAATGATGGAATTCAGTGACTCAGCAGAAGTTAGTAACATGAATGTGCAAATTTTTGTCAGTGTGGATGACGTATTGTCCTTTACAAAACATCATCATTGTAAGCATTGTTGTTCCTTGCAGACCTCAATGTCCGGTTAATGTTTTACATCAGAATACTTTGTTAATTTTACTGTACAAAAGACTGGTTATTAGGACTGTTTACTGGCTGTAATCATTTAAAAGTATGTAAAACAATACAACATTATTGGCAGCTAAAGCGCTTCGAGTCTAGAAAAGTGCTATATACTGTGAATGCAGTCCATTATTATATAGTCGCAGTATAATTATAATTATCTATCTATCTATCTATCTATCTATCTATCTATCTATCTATCTATCTATCTATCTATCTATCTATCTATCTATCTATCTATCTATCTATCTATCTATCTATCTATCTATCTATCTATCTATCTATCTACCATATAGATAGATAGATAGATCTATCGCGGTTCACTTTTCGCGGATTCGCTGTTTTTAGTGCTTCTTTTTTTTTATTACAGCATATAAGCTGTTACAGGCCGAGCCTGGCCCTTTAAGAAAAATTGCATTCTGGGAAGTTGAGTGTCTCTCTCTTTTCCCTCTCTCTGGCTGCACCGCCCATTGTTTTCTGCATCCTGATTGGCTGTAGACCATAGTCAATCAATCTCCTTGCCCTGCTCTGTTTCCTGTGGGATTGCTAGCTTCTTTGCTTGCTAGCTTGTAAATGAATCTTCGGTTCGAAGGAGGAGGACCGCAACACGAGTGGCATACACGTGAGTGACTTGATCATTTCTTCTGTCCGACCTGCAGGGTGATCATTAAAATTCAATTCACTTTTCTGAGAGTGTATAAACAAGAGAGAAATGTTATTGCCTGTCGGAGAAAAGTGTATAAAGTGTATGGCGAGGGGTTTTACAGCCTTAAAACTTATATAATCATTGTAAGAAAAATGAAGTTGGCTACTTCACGTATTTCACTTATCGCGGGCTATTTTGGGAACCTATCCCCCACGATAAACGAGGGAACACTGTAATTAATTAATAAAGGAGGGGGTGCAGTGTGATTTTTTTTTTTTTCATGGGACCCAGAATTCCTGGCATCCCTACTACTGGCTATATGATATGAAAAAAGGAACCATAAAATCACTTTAATTTGACAAAAAAATATTTTACTCCTTTTTTGAACACATCTTGTGAAACGTCCAGAGGATGAGACGCCTTCTTTAAGGAGACGCTGGCGAACTTCCACCGCCGAGAAAGGCTGCTCTCGTCCGACGAATTCAACTATTTTTCGGGTTATTAGCTTAGCCGTCTGATTGTCACACATATACGGGTGAGTGTTAGCCGCGCGGCTCAGCTGTCCTTTGACGTGAGCTGCTGTGAGCCTCCAAAACTCACCATACTCTGTCAAGTGTTGCTCTTCAAACGCCGTATTAAAGCTTTTTAACCCCGCAAGATAGTTTCCGTGGCATGTGTTAGCAGTTCTGTTCCACACGGCAGACATGATTGCGTTTGTTTTGAGGGAAAGGGGGCGGACGACACTGGCCAAGATGTTAGATAGGGCAAGACACCACACTGCACGAAAGGGTTGCTTCGGTCTGCAATAGTGCGAGTTTTTTACAGAAATTGGCCAATACTGATCTGTGGCTGATCTACAGAGCCGAGTGTTTCTAATATTTTTGTTTATTAAACAACATGAAAGGCACAAAATACCAGAATGAGTACAACCCAGTACAGTATACCACCGCATACTACTGCCACTGTAGCCCATCTATGATGGTGTCAATCAAAATTGAGCATTTTTTCTTTTACATTTTTAATAAGGCTCATGTGTTGTGTATCTGTACCTAATGAAATGGCTGGTGGTCTTCATTTGCCTAATGTTCTACCTTGTTTATTGCTGCTGCACCTGCTCAGTGATCTATTATGCATGTCGGTCCCAGAAGACAAACTACATCATTCATTCGTATTTTGTGGCGGACATGAGGACAGCATGTGTCTGATGCCTCAGCGTAATTATGCATATACTGTAATATTAATGCTATTTCCAGGATTTCTATGGTGACGATTTGATGTCACTCAATTCAACACAGTGGCACAGTGATATGTATCCATACTGTGAATGTGTGTGTGTGTGTGTGTGTGTGTGTGTGCACGGGAGGATTACAGAGCCGATGACATCACCACCGCAGCCATCACGCAATGCCCCGGGAGAGTGCACTGCCACCGTAACTGAAGGTCATATTACAGGGTCATGGGGCAAAGTGGGTTGTCATGGCAACTAATGAACGCTAAGCTAACCCAGACTGAAAATATAATGTTTTTTTTGTTTCTTTAACTTGGAGGTTAGACTAGTTGTGTCCAAACACGCGTGGCCGTGTTTCTGTACTTACATTTTTGGGTGCAAAAAAGAAGCGGGTGCATTTTGCGACCATCATTTCAGATTAGGATCGCGGTAATGTTGGCATCAATCCGAAACCAAGTAAATCCAGGTTCTATATTGCCTGTTCTATACAGACTGATACCGATACTTTTTAGTTGATATTTTTCAAGTTTATTGAATGATTTTGTCATTTTGCCTTTAATTGTTTCATCCTGATTATAATCAGGTTTTTAGATTTTCATGAATATATGAGTATAAAAATGTATTAGGTGCTATTCAGCTATTCATATACGTCACACACTTATTAAACACATTTTAAAGTTTAAAATGTACCGGTACTCGCCACGAATGAATGTCTCACAGCCACTAAGGTGCGTTGAAGGACGGCCGAGCAAAGTGCGAAATCTCAACGCTTACGAAAGAACATTATTGCTGAAGCACAGAGACGTAAACGTGGAAAAAATGTGTTTTTTTTAACAGTGATACATGTATACTGTACATCTTTTCCTGCAATATTGACTTAGGGTGAATAACTTGTGTTTTCCGTGGAAAAAAATGCCTATTTTCACAGTAAAAGATTTGAAAAAAATACTAAATTTTTGCCAAAAATCCAAATTTTGCAGGCCCGTGAGTGCTGAATTGTGATTGTGTGGTGATCGACTACATACTGAGAGAAGCATTGCATTTGATGCCCCCCATGACACACATACAGCAGGAAGCAGCATGCAGCATTTTCATCAGCCTCCTGGCGTACTAAAGTGCTGAGTGATAATCTGCAGCCGGCAGATGCGTGTTGCATCATGCACAGCCACCCTGTCTCCCATCACGCCTGCAAATGCAGCGACGTGATGTCAGTTTGTAGTTTTTTTGTGTGATGGTCTGAATGCGTGTATCAGGTACTGATGTGCATCCAGTCTATTTTCTACCTTACATGAATGGAAAGCAAACGTTCTGCACATAGGGAAGCTCTTGGTGATGTCATATTTTGTATGCGGGTACTCGTATTACAAATGGCATGACGTGCTTTATTTGGCTAACTGTGTAACACATGGCTAAAGATGCTAAAAGATGGTTTGTTAAGGGACGGAGGCACTAACCAATGTCACCCCCACCACCACCACCCTTCTAAGCTCAGCCTTCTACCTGCGTGTCTTGTCATCATTCCATCATCACGCAACCTCCTTCCCTCCATCCGCCCCTCCCTCGTTGGTGTCCTGCTGAACAGATGGGTCTCTATACAGACACTGTCTTCTGTATTCATAACTCCTCCTACTGCGCCCCCCCCTCTTCCCCTCTTTTGCTCCATCACCCTAATGCACTTTGGCAGTGTCGGCTACTGTTTGCTGCTGCATGGGAGCCAGAAATAATCTGCCAGCTTCTCTCTCTCTCTCTCTTTCTCTCTTTAGAGTCTTTTTTTTTTCTTTCACTTCGCTTCATTCAGTTGTTGAACAGGATCTACAAAATGCAAAATCGGCAAAATGTAAGGAGATAAAAAGGTTGTGTGAAGGTAAAAATTGCATTTATCGAGATTATTAGGGCTGGCCCAATGCAACTTTTTCATGTCCGATACCGATAAAGCAACACTGCACAGTCGATGCTATGATGCTACGTTCCGGCGAGTAATTGATACGGCCATTGCTAGCTCGACGTTGATGTTCTCCTCCGCTTTCGGACAAACATTTGCAGTAAAAGTGACTATTATAATTATTAGATTAGATTCAGCTCCAGATCCTTCCCCTTCTCTCTTCAATTGCCATTGTTCACTGGCGACACAATCCAGGTTTAAGCCGTAATTGTGCCTCACACACTTATTAAACACATTTCTAATATAAAAGGTATAGTACTCACCACTAGCAAATGATAACGTAAGCTGATCAATGAACAAATGGAATCGGAGCCATGTTGTAGCCACTCAACTATGGTTTGTTCAAGGACGGTCAAATAAAGTGCGAAAGCTCAACGCTTGATGAAAAAGCATTATCAGTGAAGACACAACAACATGAACACGTAAATATTGTGGACTTTCTAACAGCGGTACATGTATGCTGTACAGTTTACCTGCGTTATCACATATTTTATGTTGTCAGTTTACTTCTTGCAATATTAGGATTTTATTCTCATAATATTTTAACTTTATTCCCGTAATATTAGAACTTTTTCCCTAACCTAATTTTCCACAAATGACCACTTTATTTTGCTTTCTTTGGTTCAAATAATATTACAAACTTTAAAAAATAAATATATATTTTTAAATATATATATATATTTTTTTTCCAGATTTATGCTACTAAAATGTTATTTTTGTCATAATATTACAATGTTATTCTCGTAAATTACAACTTCTTCCCATTAGATTACAACTCTTTTCTCTTAATATCTTCACTTTTATCAAGTCAAATTACTGCTGATTTTTACATTTTTGCTGTTAAACTATGCTTTTAGAATGTGCTGCAGGCCAATAATAATAATAATAATTAAAAAAAAACAGCCGTGGGCCACAAATGGAAGCCAGAAAGTATTTTTTCAGATGTAAGAATTGCGTATTTTGGGGCCGCGCGGTGATTAGCATGTTGGCCACACAGTCAGGAGATCGGGAAGATCTGGGTTCGAATCCGGGTACTCCGGTTTCCTCCCACATTCCAAAAACATGCATGTTAGGTTAATTGGAGACTCTAAATTGTCCATAGGTATGAATGTGAGTGTGAATGGTTTTTTGTTTATATGTGCCCTGTGATTGACTGGCGACCAGTCCAGGGTGTACCCCGCCTCTCACCCAAAGTCAGCTGGGATAGGCTCCAGCATAGCAGCGACCCTAGTGAGGATAAGTGGTATAGAAAATGGATGGATGGATGGAATTGCGCATTTATACCAGAGTAAGATTGCAATTTGAATGTTTTTTTTGGGGAGCTAAAGACCTATCTCATGGTCACGGGCAGCTATTTTGTAAACAAAGTACAGTACGATCCCACTGGGATCCGATATCACTTAAAAGTCCCTTAAATGAGCAGGACAGGACCCCTTTAATAGAATGTTTGATTGGCCACGAGACTCAGAGCACCTTTCACAGAATCAAATTAAAAACATGTAACATGAAACGATGCAGTAGTGCAATAGTTTAAATCTGGGTACAATGAGATGTGACGTATGCCTCAAGGACATCACAAAAAAAAGGAGTTGCAATGTTGACCGTTGTGAACCTTCAAAGTAATGATACCATCATTCCATGTTTCTTTCCTTTTTTTTATCGTGGTCTTCCGGTTCTGTTTGCACATGCAACACCGATTCTGTTTTGTCAACAGAACCCGAGCCTGTTCATTTGTTGTCACATTTCATTCGGTGCCGGTTGGTGTGATTATTTCTTTCTTTTTCTTGTGTGTTTTAGTGTGGCTGAGAAGGGAGCGGAGGCATGCAAAGACCTGATGGAGGCCTTCGCTGCTTGTGTGAAGAATGCAGCTGAGGGGACGTCATGAGCCAGGAGTCGCCCTCCGATCCTCAATGTGAGCATCATCTAACAGTCGCTCATTCGGGGACTCACACTGTAAAATGCCTGATCAGGAACTCATTTTGTTTGAGGAAATTAGACAAAACAACGTTTCCTTCAGGGATATTGTGATTTGTTAATTAGGAAATTTACTCTCATCGGAACAAAAGTTTTACAAATACTCAAGGGCACAATATGTTGTGTGTTTTGTTGTATTAACTCATTCAACGCCAGCCATTTTTGAAAACACAACCCCTTAGTACCGGCCATGTTAGATGGTTTTGACAGATTTTTCAAGGCACACAGAACATTGTGTTCTATGGCTATATAAACACCGAACCTACCAAAAGAAAGACTAGACTCTCATCTTTTATCAGAAAAAAAAACGAGAAAAATGCCTTTTTCCGTTCTTTAGTAATCAGCAGTAGAATAAGGTAAGTTTCAGGAAAAGGGAGAAAACCAGCTTTTTGTGAAAAGATACATTTCAAGCATAACTTTAACTTTGACACAAATGTTTTCGCTTTTGTGAGAGCTCAAATATCAACAACTATACCAACATAAACAACACAAAAAAGGGTTGTTTTACATCAAAATAACAATTTATTTCCAAATATAACTATATTTACAATTTCCACATTTGGAACTGTGTATGTGTGTGTGTGTACGTTACAATACGTAAACTTCTGCACGCTTCCACTTCCTCCTTGCTGTCGAGTGTGTTTTTACAGGCAAATGATCCATGCCGAGCTCTTCAGATTTCTGCCACCTTGTGGCCGTTTTTATGGCTTAAAACGCGGGGATTGAAAAGTGGAAAACATTAGCCGGGGACCTCCGTGGCGTCACACCAGCCGCTTGGAGCGTGTGCCCGAATACAGTGCACCTTCCTGGGCCACGCTAGGTGGCTCCCTCTGCTCTACAGTATATAGTAGTAGCAATGTCATGATATTTGATTAGGACAAATCAACAGGTACATTTGGTCAAATCCAAATTTTATTCATTTAATTTCATTTTATGTCGTTATAATTTTATGGTATTTAATAGGTATTACATGAAATTCAACAGGAACTTTGAATAGGTCGGACACAATACGATTGTAAGTTCAGCAAACAAACCAGTCCTGTGTTGTGATCAACATGTGAACAAATTTCAATTAGTTACTTTGTGAAAATGTGACACACCTGACTGTCCATGGATATCGCTTCATCCTCCTGTAGGTCGACTGCACTGAGTCCTTCAAGTTCCCAGCATTCCCTTCTGCACATCAGCACTGGACTAAATGGCAACAGCGATGACCATGATGATGGATGTGACTAACATTGTGTTGATTCGGGTCGAGTTTGGGACCTGGCAGCAGTAACCAGAGTTTCCTCCTCTGTCCTTCCCCAACCTCCCACCCCGCCCCCCGTTCAAACCTTTACTGGCGTCCTTCAGTCTCCCGCCATTCCCCGTCTTCCTCTATGGCTGATACGTGGTGCATTGACTTGTAGACACTTCCAGAGAGCTGTCATGTAACTTGAAATGAATACTATCAATGGAAATAAAAGTATTAAATAATTGCTATAAAAAGAAATGTGGTTATTTGGTTGGATTTGTGGGGGATTTGATTGGACACCATATTGACCCAAATATGAAACTGCCATGACTATAAGGCAACCACTCTTTTTTTAAGACCCGTTTTTAGGAAAACAAAATTAACATTTGTAAAAAAAAAAAAAAAAGTGTTTTAATATGGTGTATAATTTTAATAATCCTATTTCCGAGCTTCCAAGACATTTGCTTGATGGCTCTGCTTCACTGATCAACATTATCTTGACATTGCATCGTAATTCCTCCATGTTTGCTTAAGCTGCATTCACACGTGTTTTCTGGGAGTCTCTTCCCTACCAAACTGCCATATTTTAACACCAAAACTTTATTTTTCGATTCACAAATGAATTAAAACTGAAATCATACTTGCCTATTTAGTTACTCAGTGGCTGACACAGCAGCTACAATCTCCACGTACTGTAATTACTGTAGTGCCTTAATTAAACAACACTTCCGGCTAAAACACAACATTTCTCAATCCACACAGGTATCACATCATCACAGCTGCACATGACTTACCGACACATCGTCTCCAAGTGTATTTAAAAGTATTCCGGAACAAAAAGCCCCTTTCTTTTTTTGCCATTCGCCAGAATGTAACTCCCGGAAGATGCGGTGATCTACTGTATACTGAAAAAACAAGAAATTCCTGTGGGGGTTCACAAAAAAAAAAAAGGAGTGGCAAAATTATTGAAGAAACAAATTTGAATCTGTGTGCTGTGTACAATCGTGGCCAAAGGAACTGGCATGCCAAAGACGCCATTTTTTTTTGGCCATGCGTGTATCATTTAATTTGTGTGACTTACTGTATAAAAAGCTCAACTCAACCAAGGTGTTGCCAAAAAACAACCCCCACCTCACTTTAACTTAAATATACCAACTTATGTACTGCATATATTTTGATGTTTACGTCGCACCTGACTATAAATCGCAGGATGAGACAAACTGTGAAAAAAAAGTGCGACTTATAGTCCAGAAAACATGGCAATTCAAAAATCCAAACAACAATGTTAAATGTAGTCAAATAGTTACAGTAATAGTGGTGAGGTCTCCAGCAGTTAGAATTGACTAAATATGTACACAACAAATAATGTGCCCCATTCTAAAAAAAAAAAAGTGCTTTTAAGCTGAATATAACATCATTGATCATCCATACGGAAAAGTCCGGCCTGTGTAGAATTGTCCATGTGTCTTCGCGTCATTCGGCCACTTGCTGGCACTGTTGGCTTACATTCCCCATCTCCCTCTGCAGCCAAACGGATGTTCATGCTGTGATTGATTGATGGCAAGCTTTTCTCCACCAATAGGACAGTGGCGTCATGCTCCATTGCCTGTTTACTTTTGCTTTGAAAGCATCGGCCTTCCTGCGCTATGAAATGAAAAATAATGACCAAAATAGTAATATTAATACCTTTTAGACAGTATAAATGAGTTTTTAAGGGAAGAATTTTTTCAACAGCTTTTGCATGAGATCTTATTACATTGCACAGATACAAATATAGTGATATACATGGTATAATATAAGAATAGAATGAGGTATTAGAGTAATATGATGAATAGAGTAAGAACAGGAGGATAACATAATAAATATAGTGGAAAAAAGACAGATAAAATGGTGTCTGTCTGTGTCCGTCATTACAGTGCCACTCTGTGGTCACTCGGCGCATTTCACACAAGGGGCCGCATTAAATACAGTATTGCGTATAGATTTTATAATGGGCCCTTCTTATTGAAAAATGTTTCCCCGCCTCACATGCATTGTCACACATCCTTAAAAATAACCGTTACAACACTATACCAACCTGAGTGCACCAAGAGATTAAAGATTAAAAAGGATTAAGATTTGCAACAGACACACATTACAATGTGAACCTCAATCACAGCAGTAATACCGCTTAGACAGCCTATGGGGCTGCCGCACGTGGGCCACGATCATGCACAACTTCTTTTTTTCTAATTAAAACTCATACAACATTTGTAGCTCAACACAGTCAGAAATATTATGCAATATGGAATATTATGTATGTGATAAATATTACGCCAAATATTTAAAATGAGAATTTTTGGGGGGTTTGTATAATGCCGCCTACTGGTTTGGAGTATTAAAACGTAAGTATTATTTTATCCTTCTAGCCAATCACAGCCCACATAGAGACTGCCAACCAATCAAATTCAGTGGGAACGGAGCCCATGCTAATCACTTATCTGTGACTGTGTTTTATTGTATTCAACAACTCCATGTTGCATGTATTTATATCCTGTATGTATCATTTTATTTCTCAAACTATGTGTTGTATGTATTTATATACAGTATGTTTGTACGTGTCAACATTTGCATTTGAAAATAAGGAAAATGTTCTGCAAAATGAGGGAAATTCCATTCTATATTGCAATTTTTTTGCCCGCAAGTTAGCAGTTTTTTTATGCTTCATTTAAAAAAAATCATTAAACCTGTCCTTCACAAAAAGGTAAGCAATTTTATGTTTTGCATTTTGTTCCCTTACTGCCGGCTGACGTAGTTTCACATCCTTTTTATTTCTCAAAAGTAGTTCAAGACATGCTAAAAAGTTAAATAAACAAAATTTAAAACATGTTTTGTGTTATTTGTTCTAGTGCAATAACGTAAACTTGAACTATTTGCTCATCACGTCTTGTAGCCTTTGATATTTTGTATTATTTAGTGTGGTCCTAATATCTAACAGTATAAGACCCTGATGCAGGCCATGTTTAATTTTATTTTATATATATTTTCTTATAGTTAATAAGCTGTGGACCAATAAAAAACAGACTGCAGGCTGCAAATGGGCCCTGGGCTAGATTTTGGACACCCCTGCCTTTCTGAGCCGTTGCCTTAAAACCAAGGTTTGTACCGAAACTTAATTATGGCGTACTGTTAGACCTAGCGGTGCAGTAATCCTTCACCACTTGGTGCTTTGAATTTTGTTTTGCTTTGACTAAATCACGGTTTTTCAAATATTTATTAATAAATCATGCTGTTTTGTGGTGAATACGGCCTGTTATTGGTCATAAAATATGCATACCTAAGCAAATTTTAAGGGTTTTTTTTGCTTAAATGAAAAATTCTCAAGCATAAAAATGGCTAATTGAACTAAAATACAACTGAAAGACATTCAGAAGACGCATTCAAAGATGCCGGGATGAGGATGTAGGATTCTACACTGGTCACTAGGTGTCAGTAATGTTCTGTGAGACACACAAGCACCAGACTTGTACTTGATCGCCAGAACAACAAGCTTTTGTTGCAAGCCAACAAGCACAATATTGCCTAACACCAGCTAGTGCTGTGGCCATAACCCACGGCAACACATTTACAGCAACACACACGACCACAAATCTTATTTATGTCGGAGATGTCTTATTTACTTTTATTATGTCTATTATATATATATATGTTATTTCCTTTTTAGAGGGCTCTAATCATGTTTTTAAAAAGTATTTAGAAGGTTGTAAACTGGTATTCTATGCTCTAAATACAAAAATATTTAATTTATAATGAAGGAATCCTGCTTTGTGGAAATTCACTTATCACTGCAGCCAATTAACCGCGATAAACGAAGGATTGCTGTACTTCAGTTTCCGTTATTCATTTGTTCCAAAAGGTCCAAAGAAAGTGTGACAAATGAAGCAATTATTACCGTAGGAAATAATCAATGAATCCATTCCAGACACCCAAAAATATAAACAAAAATACATTTCATAGCGAATAATTATAATTTTACATGCAGACAACAATGGGAAATATGTCTAAATGACAAACGACATGGATAAACAAACATTTTAAGTCATTTTTACCTTTTTTAAAGACTTGTTGGTGAAGACGGCGAGGAGCAGGGAGGAGAAGGGACGCCATCTCCGTGCTCTTTCTTGAATTCTACAGTTTTTCTTCCCTTCTCGATCAAATTGCTGGCACTCGCAACTTTCTTCGGCCCCATGGCGGGTTATTTAGCGGTCGCGCTCAATAAAATAAAGAAGAGCGACCGAGTCAGCGACGCGCACGGTGCTTTGTTTGCGGCCTCGATTCTACGAAATGATGCCGAGCAGGGCTGACGAACTAGTTTGTTACGCGCAATAGTGTACGAAAACCGAGACGTTTTGGCCAAAATTTTAGTCGAAAACTGATTACAATACCTTCTTTTTTTTTATTAGGGTTCCATTCATGTTTCTAGTTGTGAGACATTTACGTTCATGCTACAGTCCAGCTTCCCTTTTGCTGCAGCCAATTAGATTGAATGAAACTTTACAGTAGTAAGAAAAAAAAAAAAGCGGAAGTGAGAGACGGGAGAGAGAGAGGGCTTGGAGGAAGGGAGGGGAGCGGAGAGGGGGGTGAAGCGGAACCCGGATGCTGATGCTGAGCGTATGGGATGAATAGAAGGAGGCAGGAGGAGAGGGGAAGGATAAAGAGGAACGTTACGAGTTCTGGATCACTCAGTGAATGATGAGCAACTTTTGACGCGTTTTTGATTTGACCGAGTGTGCTTGTTTTTTTTGGGAGACGTTTTAAGGAGGGAGGGAGGGGTCTGTATGCGGTGATGGTGTGAGCACAGCCGGTCAGAAGGAGACACAGGAGGACAGGATGCTGCTGCTGCTTCTTGGTTCCAGGAACCGGGTCCACTTCGACAGGTTCTCCTAATCCAAAGGCGTCTTCGTCCAAAAAAAACCCACGGTGGGTTCGCCTGTTTGTCCCGGCCTGGACGTTTCCTCCCGAGGAGGAGAGGAGGGGAGAGGGTGGGGGTGGGGGGGGAGGCAAAGTGTACCGGATATTGGAAAACCCATTCTGGATGCTGATGCTGCTCTGATACGCGATGCTTATCTGGACTCTGTCGAACCCGCTTAAAACGAAAGAAGACGGATTTTGAGGGGTTTTATTTGACATTTAAAGAAGAAGAACAAGGAGGGGTGGGGTGTGCGTGTGTGTGTGTGTGTGGGGGGGGGGGTCCCTGATATCGATTAAGGCATTCTGACTTGGGATATTTGAGACTCTGCACATGCCCAGATCAATTGTGTTCGTCTTCCTGCAGCACTTTACGTCAAATACATGCACTAAAATAGGAGCCGCCGGCTTGAAATATCTCTCTAAAAAAAAAAAAAAGCACAGGGAGTGGGGGTGGCTTTCAACATCACGTCATCTTCCTCTGATCTCCACGTTTTCCACGTTAAACACTGCTCATCTCACTACAAGCCCACATTGGTTACATTTGACTTTATTCTAGTTTTTTTCGTGGGGTGTCTTCCCTGCAGGACAAACAAGTGCATGGGAGGAGCCTGCAGGGCCCCGCGTTAACTCACCACCTCCGACCTGGGATGAGCCTTACTGCATTGCGAGCCGAACCGGGCCCACCGCTGTCTTCATTCATCTGTTCCGAATCAGCATTCTAGTGCAATGTCGGGGAAGATGAGCAGTAAGGAGATGGGCCAGTCCAGCCAGTACGTGGGGCCTTACCGGCTGGAGAAGACCCTCGGGAAAGGACAGACCGGTAGGAACCTTGATGACTAGTTTTCATTAGTGCACTCACATAATGCAATGAGATTTTATGCATCAAAGATGATGGGGGGGTAGAACTGCACTGCATCACAATGGGAGTTGTTTCTAATATATATAGGAAGGGATCCAAAATTAGGGGTGCACATTTTGGGATTGATTCGTGACCAAGTAAATACAGGACCGGTATTAGTGTAGTAAAGCGTAGTATAGTATACTACTATATAGGGTACTTTTTACTTGAAATGGTTGGATTTGGTGATTTATTGATTGTTTGCCTTTAATTTGTTAGCCTTTTATCAGAATTAAAAAAAAACTTGTATGTGAACAATTGAAATATACATATAAATACAACAATACAATATAATTACAGTTGTAGAAATGACAAATTATTCACTTTTATTACCCACAGTTGTTATTATTAATGCTTGGACTTCTTTACCCCCGCGCCCCCCAAGCCCTCCTGTGTCTAAAAGCGTAGTCACTGAGTTTGTAAATGATATAACAATATATAAATACAATACAGTGTTCCCTCGTTTACTGCAGGGGATGGGTTCCCAAAATAGCCCACAATAAGTGAAATCCAGTTTAACTTAGCCAACTTAATTTGTTTACAACTATTATATATGTTTTAAGGCACTTGATGCACTTTTCTCAGACAGGCATTTCTCTCTTGCTTAAACACTCTCAAAGTTCACATTTCGTTGATCAACCTACTAGGTAGGACACAAAAAATTATTAAGTGACTCACGCGTATTTCACTCCTCTGACGTGCGTTTTCGTCCTGGCACCGTTCCGCTGTAGCATTGTTTTTTCTTATATTTGTTAAAACGTATCGCTCCTGCCGTCGTATTTTCCTCCCCCTTCATCCTCATCCTGGAACCGAAGATTCGTTTATTCCGTACCTTCCAACTTCTACCTTCCTTCAGCTTGTCCAGGAGTCCAACTTTTTGTGCGATGGTTGGCGTCCTCTGCCTTTTGGGTGCAAACATACAGCGTTCAGAGTCAATTGATTAGCTTCTTTGTCTTCTTCTATGGTTTATTGGCGGTTTGCAGGCAGCTCACGCGGCTAGCTAGTTTGCTAGCGATGACCACAACAGGAAACGGCACGAAGGGGATTAATTGACATTGGTCTACAGCCAATCAGGACGCAGAAGACAACGGGCGGTGCAGACAGAAAAGAGAGAGAGACACAGCAACCTCGTGCTAAAGCGCGGAACTACCATACTCAACTTCCCTCAATGCAGCTCTTCTTAAAGATATCGAAATAATTCCGACGGAACAGAACTCATTTGTAGCCCGAGGAGCAACTGTAATCACACTACAGTGGCATCGATTCGATACAGATACTATGCTTGGTATCGATGCCATTGATGTTAGCATCGATCCACTTAGCCGTATGTCAAAATAGCAGTCTCAGCATTATGCAGTATGCTACTGCAAACTACAACCACAATAAAAGAGCATTACTATCTTAGTAAAGACAGTTGCGGGGGGCACTTTGAACTTTTTGGGCATGAAAGATGCTAAAACCAACCCGCTGTAGGTCAGTATTTGCTATGCTAGCTAAACAAAACATCTTAGCTTTGTGTTATAGGCGACAAATTACTGTAATATCTAAAAAAAGATCTCATTAATCATCAATTTTCTTTTAGAATATGCCGAGGGCCAATAAAAAAAGAGGCCGTGGGCCGAATATAGCCACCGGAGCTGCACTTTGGACACTCGTGCTTTAAGCTCTATTAGTCATGTTAATTAATTAATGATGATAATGGTGGCTGATGAACGTTATCCTCACAACTCGTGAATAATTGTGGATCCTTCCTGTGAATCTTCTGTTTTATCGCCATCTTCAATAACGCAAACATCCTCTGTGTGTCTTTCAGGACTGGTAAAGTTGGGTGTCCACTGCATAACAGGGCAGAAAGTGGCCATAAAGATTGTCAACAGAGAAAAACTGTCTGAATCAGTTCTCATGAAGGTAGGCCGCATTTGTCTGGAACTTTGATGAATACTCACGCCAAAAACCTTATCATTCAGAGTCAGAATGCTTTCATTTTACAGTATGCTGGACATTCCGATCATTACAATTAAGTATATCAAGGTTTAGCAACATGGATTTGCTATCTACTGGAAATCTCCACTGTATAGGCTATTTTGGAAAACATACATATACAGTGGAACCTTGGTTAGCATCCGCCCTGGCTTTACGCGAGAATTTTGCCTCGGTTTGCATACATTTTCCGGACAATGTACAATACGGCGCGCGTCTTGTTGTGTTATTAACTCATTCAATCCCAGCCATTTTTCAAAAGACAACCCCTTCAGTACCGGCCATTTTCGACAATTTTGCACACAGAATTTTGTGTTCTATGGCTACATAAACATGGAAACTACCAAAAGAAAGATTAGACTCCCGTCTGTCATCAAAAAAAGTTTGTTTGTACCTTTTTCTGTGCTTGAGTAATCAGCAGTAGAACATCGGTACGTTTCGGGAAAATATCAGCTCCCGACTAGAAAAGGGAGAAAGCCAGCCAAATATTTTTTGCTTTTGCGACAGCTCAAATATCTAAACAACTACACCAACATAAACAACACAAAAAACATCAAAATCAGAATTTATTTACAAATATAACACCATGAGCTATTTACAATTTTCACATTTGGAACTGAACTTCTGAACTATGTGTGTGCACACGTGTGCGCACGCGTGTCCGCACCCAAACAAAGGAGGTTGCAAGTGCGATGTATGAAAAAAATTGAGATTTTGCCCAAACCTGACACCAGCAAAACGTACAACACACGTTGGCCATACGGACGACGCACAAAGACGACGTTACGGAGTGCGTAAGTTTGTCTCGCAACCTGAAAAAAATGTAGAGTTTCTTTGACATGACAAAGTCTACGGCTCGAAAATCAGCACGTCACACGCCCGCCCTCTGTGTGTTTCTTGCGGTTTTTTGCACGTTGATCGGCAGTAGGGTCGTGATCTAAGCTTAATGTATTTTTATCACAAAGCGCCCTTGTTAGCATCCTTAGCTCGCTACCAAAACGGTAACCGGAACCAGACAACAGCCCGTCTATGATGTCATCAGCAGTTGACTCTCAAAAATGTTAACCCAAAACACGTTTTAATAGTTCCACACTTATAATTTTACATGCATAAAACAATTCAAAATGCATATAAATGACAAATGAAAGGGATAAGTGAACATTTAAGGTTACTTTTACCTTCATTGAAGACGTGACTGCGAGATCAACACCTTCCTCTTTAACGCCACCTTCCTGTTTTGTCATGAGTTATTTCTCAGATTCAGTCGTGCTTCTCACCGTCTTTATCAATATGCTGCCACTTGCAACTTTCTTTGGCTCCATTTTGCGTTAGGAGCAAAAGGTGGTGTTGAAGAGGAAAGTGCTGATCTGGCTGCCACATTGTGTCTTCAGGAACAGTGATGTCACACAACTTAAATGTTCGCTTATCCCTTTCCTTCATCGTTTATATTATTTCTATGCATTTAGAATTTTTTAGTTGTTGAAAACATGTTTTGTGTCAACATTTTGGCTTTCTGGAACGGGTTATTTGGATTTACGTTACGTCTAATGGGAAAAATTGATTCGGATAGCGTCCGCTTCGGTTCGAGTCGGACCTTCTGGAACCAATTAATGATGCTAACTAAGGTTCCACTGCGTATATAAATACACCTTTACTGTCATCTGTGAGAGGCTCAGCAATTTCCATTTTTGGTTCAGGTCAACACATGCTCCAAAGCCTTGTTCCAAGTACATTGCATGTCCGGTCACCAGTCTGTGGGTTTGGCAAGCTGCCCGTTGCCTACTCTGTGTGTTCTCTAATAGCTGCCGTTGCTGCAGACAGCTAGCACGGAAGGCAATCTAAAGCACAATCAGCTGCAAGTTACGTTTTGTCTGCATCCTTAAGTGGCTTTACAGTTCACCTTTTGTGTGAGTGTTGCCCAGAAAGCCCAATAAAAGTGGTAAATTCGCCAAGATTGGAAGTACAAAGGATACATTTAGTGTTTTAACCATCATTTGTTAGTTGATAGACAAATAGATACCGTACACCCTTCACATTTCAGCAACCGTTTGTGTTACAGTACATCTTCCCAAAGCACAATACTATAGAACTATAACTTGGATATGCTTTGGAGTAGACAGTGTACAGCTTGTATAGCGGTACAATGGATGCCCGCACGTTCACGATTCACATTGTCACACTTAAATGTTTCAGATCATCAAACAAATTTAAACAAAAACAACTGAACGCAAAATGCAGTTTTTAAATGAAACCTTTATTATTAAGAAAGAAAAGAATCCAAATCTATATGGCCCTGTGTGAAAAAGGTAATTGCCCTCCCTCTCCCCCATAACATAACTTAACATAACCAGTCTGGAAAAGTTTATAAAGCTATTTCTAAAGCTTTGGGACTCCAGCGAACCACAGTGAGAGCCATTATCCACATATGGTGAAAACATGAAACAGTGGTGACACAACAACATCCAAAGAACTGCAGGCCTCACTTGCCTCAGTTAAGGTCAGTGTTCGTGACGCCACCATAAGAAAGACACTGGGCAAAAATGGCCTACATGGCAGAGTTCCAAGACCAAAACCACTGCTGAACGAAAAGAACATTAAGGCTCGTCTCAATTTTGTCAGAAAACATCTTGATGATCCCCAAGACCTCTGGGGAAATACTCTGTGGTCTGACGAGACAAAAGTTGGACTTTTTGGAAGGTGTGTGTCCCATTACATCTGGAATAAAAGTAACACTGCATTTCAGAAAAAGAACATCATACCAACAGTAAAATATGGTGGTGGTAGTGTGATGATCGGGGGCTGTTTTGCTGCTTCAGGACCTGGAAGCCTTGCTGTGATAAATGGAACCATGAATTCTGCTGTCTACCAAAAAATCCTGAGGGACAATTTTTTCATGACCTCAAGCTGAAACCAACTTGGGTTCTGCAGCAGGACAATGATCCAAAACACACAAGCAAGTCCACCTCTGAATGGCTGAAGAAAAACAAAATTAAGATTTTGGTGTAGTCTAGTCAAAGTCCTGACCTGAATCCTATTAAGATGCTGTGGCATGACCTTAAAAAGGGGGTTCATGCTGGAAAATCTTCCAATGTGACTGAATTACAACAATTCTGCAAAGATGAGTGGGCCAAAATTCCTCCACAGCGCTGTAAGAGACTCATTGCAAGTTATCACAAACGCTTGATTGCAGGTGTTGCTGCTAAGGGTGGCCCAACCACTTATTAGGTTTAGGGGGCAATCACTTTTTCACACAGGACCATGTAGGTTTGGATTTCTTTTTCTCCCTTAATAATAAAAAAAGTTATTGAAAAACTGCATTTTGTGTTCAGTTGTGTTGTCATTGACTAATATTCTAAATTTGTTTGACAATCTGAAACATTTAAGTGTGACAAACGTGCAAAACAATAAGAAATCAGGACAAGGGCAAACCGTTTTTCACACCTCTCTATATGATAGCACAGGTAAAACATACAGCATGCATGTACCACTGTTAGAAATCCCACAATTTGTACATTTGTCTTCATGCTTCACTGATAATGTTTTTTTGTGAAGTGTTGCGATTTCGCACGTTGTTCACCAGCCCTTAAATGCACCATAGTTGTGTACTGAGACACAGAAGAGAAAGTTATGTCTAGCTTTCGCATAGCTTAATAAATCCACCAACTTTGTTACAGCCAGAAGCAATGCAGACCCACGCTCCAATCATAATGTTTTTCCGTCAAGCGTCGAGATTCGCACTTTGTCGGGCGGACCTTGACAAGGTTGTGTGCCGTGACTGCTTAAGATTCCATCTGTTGGATCGTGCATCTAGCTTGTAGCTTGTTAGCTTCCGTCACGAGTGCACACTGGCAACTGAAGAGAGAAGGAGAGGGTTCTGGAGCTGAAACTAATCTTGTAACACTTTTATTGCAAATGGATGGGCGTATCAATTACTTGTGGATTTTTGACCTTTTCTGATTGTAATGGAATGGAACCCCTGCGAAATCCGTGGCTCTACAGTACTGTCGTTGCACACATACTGCAAATTACAGTATTTATCCCCTTCCTCATCTTGTTCTTCTCTCCTTTTTAATTGTGAATTGCAACCACTTGCGTTAGTCCCTCCTCTTCCACAACTGCGGAAGGGCTTTTAGTGTCCAGCACTGCGTTTTGTCTTACTTCTTTTCCGTTATACTCATGCATTAAGTTTAAGTACAGAAGTGCGTGGATTTTGACGTTGGCCAGTGGACATGTTTCTATAAGATATGCTCCACAAAGCTAATTAGGAGCAGCTGGAATGTGGTGGCCTGTTACTTAAAGCTGAGGGTTCGCACACAACTACCACACCAGGCCACCACAAACCATCTGCAACACGTCCAGCAGAGCGTAGGTGTTTATTACTGCCTTTTGTCTTTCTTGTGAAGTGATTCCATCATGATTGTTTGTTTGCTTAACTAATGCTCCTTCTCAGTCTGCTCTTACTGCCTCCTTGTTTTCAGGCTCGAAGACATTTAATGATCTACCGCCTCTCCTCTCTTTGTATTTGCATCGCTCTGCCCACTTACCCTTCATTCTCTTATATTTTAACACCCTTTCTTCTCTGTTTGTCGAAACGTTCCCCCGCCCTGCTCGCCATCTGTCGATGCAGGTGGAAAGAGAAATAGCGATTCTCAAACTAATCGAGCACCCTCACGTTCTGAAGCTACATGATGTCTATGAGAATAACAAGTATCTGTGAGTATCTCTCTGTCTTTGTGCTGACTGGCACTGTATCTCCAATCACACATCTGAATGGAAACATGATTCTTTTTTTTTTTTTAATCAAAGAAGCTAAAAGGGTTTGCATTCTGCTACGTGTGTATCAACAGCGTATTTTCTTTTCATTTCCTCTTGTCCCGCCAGGTACCTGGTGTTGGAGCATGTGTCTGGTGGAGAGCTTTTTGACTATCTGGTGAAAAAGGGCAGGTTGACCCCGAAAGAGGCCAGGAAGTTCTTCAGACAGATCATCTCGGCTTTGGACTTCTGCCATAGTTACTCCATATGGTCAGTACTTTTCATCGAAGTTTAATGACCCCTGTCAAGTTTAACAGATAATCTGTTCCAGGACGAGCTGAAATATGTTAGAATTTTGTATTTTTTCCCCCCTAAACATGCTTAACATGTTACATTAACTCTCAACATAAGAGGTGGCATAGCAGGATGACTCAGCCACGCAAACGCTCCCTTTCAAGTCACGTCAAAAGTCGAAGTTAAAAGTGATACCGCCTATGAAAAAGTTTCAAAACCTCTAACATTGTTCGTCATACGGTTCCTGCGGTATGAGAGAAAGTGTAGCGCCAACACGGCCACTATGTGGGAATATTTTGTCACGTCCTGTGTTATTCCTCGCAGTCGGGACTGGGCTTTGATGTGTGGAAACCACAGGCATACGTAGATAGCACCGCCGTTAGCTGCCTCATTAGCATTGAGTGGCGCCGGCACGTGTGCGCTCTTGTCGGTTGACATATCACTCACGTCGAGGGTCACCAAATGTGGAGATGTGATTCAGAACGAGACAGGAGTTGAGGATAAGTGGCATAAAGTGTTTACTCTCCACTGAGCAGCATTCAACAACCACCGAACCACCCGGAAACGGCATTTTGTGGAAAAGTGTGATCTGCTCATTCACCACTATGAAATAATAAAATAATAACGAAACATTATGAGGGATTTTTAAAATTATTTATTTTGTGACCTTGTTGAGCCCCTTGATTGCATTTTTTTGTATTTCGATTTTTTTTTTTTAAATAAATTGCAGGATTAGCCACAGTAGACTGCACGGTGAACTGCATTTTATTTGTTTATTATTTATTTTAAAATAATTCACTTATTTTTTTTATTTATCTTTCATCCTGTTATTTGACTGTTTTGACTTGGCTTTTTTCTCTTTTCGATAAACATTTCCAAAGTGTAGGAAGGCGGCCGCTTTCAAAGCAAAAGTAAACAGGCAGTGAAACATGACGCCACCTTCCGATTGGTGGAAGACAGCTGGTCATCAATCAATCAAAGCACGTCTGTAGAGCGAGAGGGGGATAATGTAAGGCGACCGTGCATTCAAGCTCTCGAGGTGGACATAAACAATTTTTTTTTTTGGAATGGGACACCTTATTTGTTGTGTTGTTCGTTACTTGTAACTGCCTCAGGCCTCACCTGGCTTTAAAGGTAAACAATTATTATAATACATATTTCACTGCCTACACTTAACTTAGTTGTTTATGAAATGTGTACATGCGTTTTTGAATTATACATTTTGATTTTAGTGAAAAGAAGGGTTCCTGACACATTTTATACATTTTTACCATAATAAATAAATAAAGAAATACAGACAAAAATTAAAATAAAAAAATAAAAACATAAAATAATAATAATAATAATAATAATAATAATAATAATAATAATAATAAAACAAAAAAACAGATTTTAAATACATAAATATAAAACTCATGAAAAATTGCATAATGCAGGGGTGTCCAAAGTGCGGTCTGGGGCTGTTTTCCCATGGTTTTGAAAAAATTAAAAAATGTATTATAAAAATTATAACGTTCATCGTATCTAACATGAAATTGTATAGAAAAAATGGAAACAAGCAAATGTCCGCAAACAAATCTTAAATGTAAATAGAAAAAGGTTAAATTGATACTAATAATATAAGACGACTACTTATAATATGCTTTGCAACCTATCACACAAAGCTGATTGTGCAATTGTGCAACTTTAGGGTGTTCAAATTAGAGGTGACATTGTCGTTTTTTTGTTTGTGTTTAGTCACAGAGACTTGAAGCCTGAGAATCTTCTTCTGGATGAGAAGAACAACATCAGGATAGCAGATTTTGGCATGGCCTCACTACAGGTTGGGGATAGTCTACTGGAAACTAGTTGTGGGTAAGTGCTTAACTTGATTACTCGTTCATGAAATACGAACTTTAAATCCCCGCCTTTGCCTTGCAGATTACATTAGATTTCTTTTCTCTGCTTTAATTTGTGCAAACTAGGTTTTATATAGAAAGTGACTTCATGGCGCGATCTGGAGGAAAAAATAGTGCTGCTGCTATGAATCATGCGAAGGGTGCCGTCTCACAAGTCAATTCACACAACATTTTCCAGCAGGAAGATGCTTTGGCAAGCTGTGATGTCATGTAACTGCATGTTTTTGTAATACAATTTGACTGCCATACAAATGGCAGTACTTCTCACTAGGGATGTCCCAATCCACATTTTTTGGCTTCTGATCCGATCCATTTTTTTATTGTCTTGCCAAAAACATTAATTTGTGGAATTGAATATGGTTATGAAAATCAGCCTTCAAAGCATTAAAAATAATGCAACCAAGGTATTGCTGAACTTACTTTTTTAGTTACAAAGCATGACCAACAATATTGTTTGGCTTTTATAACAATCCTCTGTGAGTCAGGTCTCTAATCCAATAAAAGATCCAATAAAAGTCCATCCAATAAAAGATAGAATTGGAAAAAATGGATATGCAAAATACTTTTAGGGTAGGACTAATCATTCGACATGGTTATAGATCAATTTGTGGTGTGATTTAGAATATATGACTTTTTTTCACAAACTCTCTTAAAGCAATGGTAAATTATTGACGGTCCCTGGTATAAACAACCAGTGGTCTGAGTGGCACTTCCCGTGCAAGCTCCCCGCACCATGACACAGCAGTCCGGGCACAGTGAGGGGGAACTACCGCTGTAGCTACGGAACTGAATATCCAACATCCAACGTGAAACTCCACGTCTCCACGGTACACCACGGACATGTCTGCCTTCTTCTTGCGGGTGGCGGGAGTTGAGCAGCAACCAGCTTTATCACACCTGCCATCTTGGAGTGTGGCCCAGGATTACGAACGTTATACGGCAACCAGATCGGGACGATCTCGTGGCGGAAGCCGATATTATCCGATCTTCAAAATACAGCCGATCGGCAGCTGATCTCGATCCTGAAGATCGGATCGGGACATCCCTACTTCTCACCTTAGAGAGCCCAGCCACCCTACTAAGGAAGCCCATTTCGGCCACTTGTACCCGCAGTCTTGTCCTTTCGGTCACCACCCAAAGCTCATGACCATAGATGAGCGTAGGAACATGGATCGACCCGTAAATTGAGAGCTTTGCCTTTCAGCTCAGCTCCCTCTTCACCACCACGGATCAATACAGAGTCCGCATCTCTGCAACAGTCGCACCAATCCGCCTGTCCACCTCGCGTTCCATCCTTCCCTCACTTGTGAACAAGACCCCGAGGTACTTAAACTCCTCCTCCACCCTCTTCCGGTGTGAGACCCATGCACTCGGACTCGGAGGTGCTGATTCTCAACCCAGCCGCTTCGCACTTGGCAGTGAACCGATCCAGTGAGAGCTGAAGATCACGGCCCGATGAAGCCAGCAGGATCATCTGCCAATCCTGCAGCTGCCAAACTGGACCCCCTCAATGCCCTGGCTGCACCACTACTGCTATAATACTACGAGTGCTGTATGCCTGCAATTGTTTAATAAGTGTGAGAGGCATGGCTTTTTCTGGGTGCGTTCATTATTTGTGGGGTTTTTTTCCTATTGTTGGGTGTTCTCGGAATGTAACTACTGTTAAAATTAAGATGGGTATTTACAATTAGGAAGGTGGACCCCGAAGTTATCATTAATGAGCTGCAATGGGCTCTTTGGACGCAGTCAGGACGGCATGTTTCTTGATTAACATCCAGAATTATTACTTGAAAATGTCCAAAGGCATTCTGTTATCCGACAATGAAAACTGACGAGCTACACATTTTTAAAACAATGTCTCCTTTTTATTTTCAGATCCCCACATTATGCTTGCCCTGAAGTAATAAGGGTAAGTCGGTGTGTGGCTGTGCTTGTGTGAGAGTGTGTGCGTGTGTGTCTAATGAGGATGTTGTTTTTAGGGGGAGAAGTATGATGGCCGCAGGGCAGACGTCTGGAGTTGTGGAGTCATCCTCTTTGCTCTTCTTGTGGTAAATTCATTCCCTATACTTGGAGTGTTTTATTTCCCGCTCTTTGTTCTTATTTCTTATTTCTTTTCCGTCATACGCAGCATTCTTTAAAGCCGAATGCTCATCAAACTATCGGAGCTACACCTTGAAGGCCATCTTCTTTGCTCTAGCACTGCATGGCAATGTAGCTTCGAGACCTAAACTTGCAGAAATGCCCAAATTATCAACAGAAATACATGTTATGTTTTGGTTAAATATAATTCCATGCAATATAAAACGTCTCCTTGGACGTGATGGTGGTGGTCAGTACCCGTACAGTAACAGACCATGGTGGCAGCCAAGTCGTGCACTCCATTTTGCCTTTATTTCCTCAAGACACCATCATCAGTCCACAGAATTCTAACTCAGCAATTAATTGACTAATTTGTGAATGCAGAATGTCCGCACTTTTATCCGCCTTGGGTCCACGTACTGCAAAATCGAAGGACGCAGGGGCCATTTTGACATTGTGGCGACCGGGTGTATCCGCCAACATTACAATATTTTTGCATTACATTTTTTTTTATATATTTATATATTTTGCTGTTTTATTCCATTTGTGTTTATTTCTATTTTTAGAACGTGCCGCCGGTCAATAAAGTATCAAAGTATTACGTGCGATGCATGCAAGCGGCCACCCAGACTCATTTCCTCTGCATTTGCTTTTTTGCACACACAGGTGCCTTTTTAGCAACGCAAAGCTGAGCTTTCATTTGGTTTGATTTGTTGACCCGTAGTGGTTAGCTTTTCATGTTAGTTAGATTTCCGTTAAGCTGCCATATTTCATTCTTGTAGTCAGATTGTCTGTTTTAGTATATGCTGTTATGCTTAGCATTTGTATTTTAGTGTAGTTTGTTAATTACACTGTCCTTTTTGATACTTATTGGGCCAAATCTTGGACCTCTAGTATTACATTTTGTGCCATCTTGTGTGAATATGTGCTGGTATGACAATAGAGTTCCTTGAATCCTTAAAAAAAAGGAGCTGCAGGCTAAAACGAATCGACAGTAGATATGCGAAGGAGTTGTATATGTTTAAAGTAAAAAAGTTGGTGACAAAGCATATTATTAGTCGTAGTCATAGAAGTACTAGTATCAACTTTTTCTCATTGCATTGCGCCTTTTCACTCTTTTTTTCAATTTTTGCTGTCTTGTTTTATTTTATTTGTTTAATTTTATTTCTTCTAATGTGCTTTGGGCCTTTAAAAAAACAAACCGCGGGCCAAAAAATGGCCCTCGTGCTGCACTTCCAATACATACTTCCTCTTGGACAAATAATCACTGTCATGGTTTTGTGGATGACATCCACCACTAAACACTAAAGCAGGGATCTCAAACTCACTTTACCTGGGGGCCGTTGTAGGTAGAATGTGGGTGAGGCTGGGTGACATCAAGTATTGGGAGTGATGCTGGCTCCCTGCATGCTTTGCGGTACTTGTTTTATAAAAAGTCGCGGAAGTTACATATTAGTTTGTTGTTTATTCCCCACAGTAGTAGTTGCCCTATGTATGTTTATGTACCTGTTGCATGTTGTGCTTTGGGGGCCACCAAATATGTCTCAGTGGGATGCGAGTTTGACGCCCCTGCACTAAAGCCGTTAGTCCTACCAACCTTCTTCTTCATCATCGCATGATGTTGGTGTCATCTTTAACCAAACCCTTCTTTTGGTCATCACCCGCCTCCATCCATCCCTCTCCCCCATTCACACCTTCATCACTTCCAGACACCACTCGAGCCTTCTCTATGGTTCATCGTCCGATATTCATTCAATACTTTCAAAATTCTCGCACACTCCCATTCCCTGTCCTCCATGACCTCCTCATCCCTCATCATATCCACTTCAAACTTTTCGTCGTAACATACAATGCCCTCCAGGACTAAACAGTGCACTTAGGGAGACAAAGCCTTTGGAGCTCCATCCCCAAGCAAATATCTTTCAATAGACTCCCCAGTCTGTCAAACATCACCTCCTCAAGACGTCTTCCAACTGCTCTTCAAATATTTGTCCAAAAATGAGTATGATTATGTAGATTATACATGCTCATTTATTCTTGCACTTCCTTCTATGTTCATCTCTTCCCAGGGTGCTTTGCCGTTTGACCATGACAACCTACGGCAGCTTCTAGAAAAGGTTAAAAGCGGAGTATTCCATATGCCCCACTTCATACCGCCTGACTGTCAGGCATTGCTCAAAGGAATGATCGAAGTCAACCCCGACAAGAGACTCACGGTAAGCACAAAACCATCTAGTTAGTCACAGTGGAACCTGCTTATGCTGACATCCTGTCTTTGTCGACCAACATCAACAAGTCCCGGTTCACCATCTTGTTACTAAAAAGTGCCTACTCAAGTAGAAGGAGTCATTTCCATGAAAAATGGGTGCTTAGTTCCAAAATACACCTTTTTATTTTTTTTCGATTGTTTGCCACGGGACAAAAGATTTGTACATGTAGGAAAGTTTCATTGTCATTGTACTCAAAACATACAACAAAATTACCACAGCAGCTATTTTAGAGTGAAAAAATATGCATAAATGGAGGAAGACCATGTTAGCTTCTTAGCTACGGTCGGTCTACGTGCAAAAAACGCAAGAAACGCATGGAGGGCGCCCGTGTGACATGCTGGTCTGCGAGTCGGACACTGGCTACAAACAGGCCGCAGAGGTTCTTTGTCATGTCAAACAAACTCTATGGGCGCTTACGTTTTTTTCAGGTTGCAAGACAAACTTTAAGGAATTGTTTGGATTTTTTGACATGACGTTGACAATTGACGTTGACAATTGACGTTGACAATTGACGATTTATTGACGTTGTCAATAAATCCGAACTATCCCTTTAACTGAAGGTGTACATAAAGGCTCAGAATAATGCGACGTTTACGTCTGAGCATTAAAAGCAGGGCTGTAAATTTACCGTGTAACGGCTTCCCTTTAAGCGCGCTACGTCACACTCGTCGCAAATTCACGCTGGAGCAGTACAAATAAAAATGATTACATTGTTACAAGAGAGAAGGAGCAATAACATACAAGATGTTTAATAGAGCCCGAGATAAAGAGAATGTCTCATCAGTTTGTCATTCAGTTAGCACGGATCACAGATTTAATCAAAGCTGTGCATTCGTGTGATGAACTTCTGATTAATGGAGCCTGAAATGAGGTCAGACAGTCTCTCTCTGTTGTCGGACAGCCAAACGGTTTCCTCCATGGAAACCAGCCACGACACATAGACATTCAGTGCAGTTCCCGTTTACATTGTTACTGGCCTTTCACTTCACAAGACACTCATAAAGCGCATTCACCAATTATTGACAATGGGTAACTAAAAAAGCCATTGTTTATAATATATTACAGATAGACCAAATGAACCTCATTGAATTGTTGGCTTTGAGGTTTAGTGTCTTGCTCAAGGATACTTCAGCATAGTCACAAGAATCAAACCCACAACCCTTATGTTGGTAGACCGCCACTATTTAAAATGAGGTTTTACTGCACAGTCAAACCTTGGTTTTGCAACGCCCCAGTTTTTGTATGATTCAGAATATTCTCCAAAATGTTGCCTCAGTTTTTGTACACTGCCTCGACCGCGATTGGTGAAATTCATCGCCATCGTGCGTTAAACCATGCACACGGGAGGCGACAAGCGGTTGTGACCAGCTACATAGGTGAGCGAAGTGTTCACACCCAGAGCGAATTGCACGAGTCTCCCACGGTTTGATTGGCTGTCAGATATGGAGGGACTTTCGGGGTATCATAGTAGCTTAGAGGAGGAAAAGCGGCTGGTGTTGATCGAGTACTCTTGCTAGTACCAAATCTTGCTAGTATTGAAAATAAACGTACATAAATGTCCGTGTAAATTAATGTACAAGTAAACTTACCCGATATGATTACTCTGGCGCCTACGAGTCCCCAAGCCGCTGCTTTTTTCTTTATATATCTATATTGTTTTTTTTTTTAGAAATGTCAAATAGCTCCGGGAAATCTGGCACGGCAAGTATAACGTACTGATTAGCCTCCTGTCCGCTCATTGGTCGATCAATGAAGCTCCCGCTGATTGGTCTTTCTAGGATCACGTCGCATGACACGCACGAGCACAAACTTTCACACGCCCGAATCTCGCGTGTCTCTTGGCCGGATGGTGACACGCGATAATCGCCCTATCGCGCAGGTTCCATTGAAAATGAATGGAGTCGAGGCGATGTTGCCTCCCTTGTGTGGCGCCCATTATTGTACAATATTGCGCTGATCAAACTAGCTTGTTTGCTCTGTACAGTAATCCCTCATTTATCGCATTTAATTGATTCCAGACCAGACTGTGATAAGTGAATTTCCACGGTGAAGTAGAACTCCTTCTTTATACCTGGAATATTTTCATAGTTATGGCATTCAAACCTGCTTCCGACCTTCTAAATATGGTTTTTAACATTAATAGAGCCCTCTAGACATGAAATAACACCCATACAGCCACTTTTACATTTCATGTAGTAGATACAATCAGAGAAAATAAGCCATTTAAGACATAAATAAGACTCGTGCTCGTGCGTGTTGCAATAAATATCTTCCAGCCATGTGGTCAGGAAGTGGCGTTGGGGCTTCAGTTTTAGCTGGATTATGGCCACAAGAGTAGCCCATGTTGTTATTATACTACATTCACACTTTTAACACCTTCATTTGGTCATTTTTATTCTTGACGATGCTTAATTTAGGCAAAAAAATACATACAATTTGCTTCAATAGTTTTTGTCTAATAATAGGCCATATTCAATCACAAAACAGCATCATTTATTAATTAATATACAGTATGTTTGAAAAACCGTAGCGTGAAGCTGCGAAATTTGAACTGTGACGTGGCGAGAGACTACTGTACTGTATCATTTTTGCCCGAGCAAAAAACCATACTGCTGACTCACTGTCCATGTATTTTTTTTTATTGCGCACGACTGCGAAATGAACCACCACGGGGCCAAAAAAACCCAAACTTTCTTGAATTCAAGAAATACAAAGTGCGAAAATGGCATCCCCTTCCCTCCTCTTTCACCGCTCTTCGCCATCTTTGTTAATTTTATGGGCGTCTGGAACAGAATAATCGGATTTACATTATTTCCTACGGGAAAAATTGCTTCGGTTTTTGTGCATTTTGGTTTAATCACGAAAACCGAGCTGCCACTGTACTTAATGTTTCATTTGAAAAACGGCACACGCATCAATGGACTAAAACCTCCCTCTCCGATTACACTAGAACCCCCTTACGTCGGTCCCGCTTATGTGGACAACTCGTCTATGTCGACATATTCAGTCGTTTCTGCCCGAAAATGGGCCAGTTTATGTCAACGTGTTGTGGTATTGTTGTCTACTGTCTAGCTACACAGCATTAAACAATGCACGCGCTGACTCCCTACTCAGTGCAAAGTAAGCTTCAGAATAAACGGGATCCACTGTGTAACCTTTGCATGCTAAAATTTTGACTCATGAACCAGAATGTCTCTGTGCTGCGAACATTATATTACAAGTGTGTTTCCTGATGCAAAAAAACTCACTGAACTCCTAAATGGAGGCACTTGTTCCAACATACAGATGCAACGAAATGACTTCCATTCAAATTCATACAGCATAAATCAGAAAGCTCTTACGGGAAAGTAGAATAAAAAGGTAAATAGTAGAGTGCAAAGTGTAAAGATTGGGGTCCGCATATGAACGCGAAGGATACCACAGTTTAAAACAATTGAATTGGCAAAAAAAAAGCGTAAAATTGAACGTGGATTAAGACAAATGGCTCGCAGCCATACTTTTTACTTGTGCAGTCATTTCATAGCACTGTATTACTGCAGTGTTCCTCTTCTTTTAAAGGAAAGCTGCACTGTTTTTGGAATGTTGCCCATCATCCACAATCCTTATGTGAGACATGAACACGTCTTCTCTTTTTGTGCGTACTAGAGATATAAAAAGAGACAGCTCAGTACTGCATGTATGGGACCCACTTATTCCGCCTATAGAGCCTTCTAAAAAATAATCCAAGTGTAATTGGCTTTTTTTTTTGTTACAGTTAGAAGCAATACAGACCCACGCCTGGTACCAGTAAGTATATTCCTTTCATGATCTGTTTGTTTTTCTTTCAACTGTATTTATAATGATTACAGCAAATGTTGCCTTTTCTAATACTAATTCATGAGGAAATATCCACACATGGCACATGAGACGCACCTGCACAATGTATGTTTTTTGGTCTCCCAATGCGGTAAAATAATGTTTCGATTGTGGTTTTCCATCATCGATCAGGAGCGGTCGCAATGAGCCTTGCCCTGAGCAGCCACCGCCCCGCCGTGTGTGTGTGACGAGGGTGCTGTCGTTGACCGACCTTGACCCCGACGTCCTGGAAAGCATGTACTCTTTAGGCTGCTTCCGGGATCGGGTCAAACTCACACGGGACCTTACAAGTGAGGAGTGAGTAAAGAAAAGCCATCAAGCATCTACACTTTGAATCACACGTGCGCGGTTCTGTCATTTCTGAAAGTCGAAACGGCTTCTTCGGTAATGAATGACACCATGTTCCTGATAAGAGCATCTCTGCGCGCACACAAGCAACCATTGCATGACATTAACGGTCGCATGCAATAAGCAAATGCATTACTGATGCACTGTAAGCATTTTATATGAGATTACGTTCTTTCTTATGTGCGTTATAGATATTCGTTGTTAATCTGTGTGGCATGAACGAGAAGAGACAGATCAGCTAATGTTGCTTTACATTGTTAAAGCATAAGGTGGAAAATGTCACTGGACTGTGAGGGTCTACGACAACGAGACGGGATTTTAACATTTCTTTGAAGGAAAGTACAGTGAAAAAATATATGACAATATATTGCAATCTACTAATTGAATTTCTACTACATTACCTTGCATTGCTCCTCACAAGGCTACACTCTATGTGCATGCTACCGGCCCCGCCTCCACCCACTGACACAAAGAGACTGAGACTGTATGACTGGCAAAAGGGCTCGCTCCGTTCCATGCCGTTGTTCTATGGAACAAAGGCTGTTTGGAGGCGAGAAACGAGGAACGCACGCACATGGCAATTTATTGAGGCCGGAAAAATCACCGAGTTCATTTTCATTCGTTGTGTGATGAATTAAATCGACCCAGACCTAGTGCTCATGAGACAGTTTCTTTCTGAACGACAAATCTTCAATTTCTCTCGTTTTAATCTTACAAGATCTTGTGACACTCCTAGCATTTTAAAATACAGTATATAATGTAGTTTTATTGCATATCTATTATAGATTCTAATATTTTACAATAAATTGATTATGACATACTGTATATTAAAAACATTTTGTGACTGATTTTTATGAAAATACAGCATCAATACAATTCTTGTTTTGTTTAATTCAATTAAATAAATTATTTCATAATATATATTTGAATATATTGTACATGTTACGTAAAAGATACTTTAGAGCAGAATTAGATTTTCATAAAAATAAAATCATAATTATTCTATTCTGGTATGATTGAAATGTATTGACATTTTTGAAAATTTTAATTTATGCATACATAGTATTTTATATTTTCATATTTTACATGACATATTTCTATAGAAGACATCAAAAAGTACAACCAGTACAATTATTGTTTGGTTTAACTAAATTAATTAATCCACAAATAAAACCTTTAATATATTCTTTTATAATACATACTTGCATATATTGTATTATATATTTTCGTATTTTTATGTAAGCGATTTTATGACTGAAATCGACTCATCCAAAAATCAATCAAAATAAAATATTTGCTTGGTTTAATTAGATTTTATAAAGTATTTATATGTTGTCTGACACATTTTTGTATTTTACATTATATATTTTTATGTAAGGAATTGATTTTAACGGAATATTTGTACTTCACCTAAATCATTTTTTGCGCTGTCTGCAGAGAGAACCAGGAAAAGATGATTTACTACCTCCTGTTGGACAGAAAAGAGCGTTACCCCACCTATGAGGATGAGGATCTGCCACCCAGAAACGATGCCGGTAAGATACTCTCCTTCCAGTTGGTCCATAGTGGACCTATTAGACACAAAACCGCTTGAGGCTGAAAGCAAGACCTTTTTAGTATTATGCCTCTGCCCTTCACAATACGTGTATTCAAAGACCCACCCAGGAAGCGCGTGGACTCCCCTATGTTGAGCCGTCATGGCCGCTGCAGGCCAGAGAGGAAGAGCCTGGAGGTTCTCAGTGTTACTGAACAAGGCTCTCCCACACCCCCTCGCAGGAACCTGGACACTAACGCACACAGTCAAAGGTAAAAGTCACCACAAGATATCATTGCATTTTCATTTATATACAGAAAACATTGGATAAAATACAACTTCTCCTTCCAAAAGGTCTCGGTCGGTGAGCGGAGCGTCCACAGGTCTGTCCTCTAGTCCTCTCAGCAGTCCCAGGGTAAGAACCTCATCCTCTTTTCTCTGCTGTCTTCAGCTGTATTTCCCTTTATGTAACCAAGGGCTGAGAACAAAGTCAAACTTTTGTGGTGCGCACCCCCGAATTGTCCAAATTGTGTCAGGATTAGAGTTAGCTTTAAAAAAAAATAAATAAAAATGACAAAACATGATTTCCTAGGTATTCATTGTGTGAATGATATGCTGCAAAGCTGTATTCATATGTATTATTATTTTGAGCCAATACACCCTGTGGTCATTCACAGAATTTATTATATTTGTAAAAAAAAAAAAAAAAAAACTGCAGCCTTATTGTATTTTAATAAAAATGTCTCTAATTATTTAATAATTGTTTTAATATGATTATAATACATTTTGTATTACTATTATTAATAGTAGAATTGCACTCATATACATATTTAAAATTATTTTTATTTGTTAATATTATTTTTATTGTTATTCATGATCATTTATAATAAGAAACCTTGCATTGCATGATTGATCAGTCCAATCCTTTTGCACGCTGTGTTGCTTTGGAATAATGCTGCCAGTGCTGACCGCTATAATCTTTAAATCTATCGATTACTGTAAAATGCAAAATTACTGCACCCTTTTAGACTACAGTAAATAAATATAGAAATGATATAATATATAAAATAGATAAATGCACATAAAACTCCGCAATGTGGCAAAATCCAAATACAAGTTTCAAATGTTGTTTGTTGCTAGCTCGGGCTGTCTATGGAACTTGGCATTATAGGTTGGCTTTAGTAGGGGAAAAAAGGAAGTGTGTGGACAAGTGGACAGGGGTTGGCAACCCGCGGCTCGTCAGCCTCCTTGTTGTGGCTCCCTTCCCAATCCTCAAATATCCGACATTCTGTAAGACCGTGAATGGCTGAGATGATACTGAAAATTAAAGTGATTGTCACTGAAATAAATGGACATGACATTAAATCTTAATCCAAAAACACCTATTTAATAACATATTGGGTTCTTTTGATGTTCATGCCGACGTTTTCGGTGTCAATGCGTTGTTTTCTACAATGCTGTCACTCATACTTTTCACTTTCTCAGCCATACAGTGTGCATCCCATGTCATTGTCATGTCATTCTGGCTCATGAAGCATGTATGAGTGTCTGAGTTATATTGTGTTTTTGGCTGTTGTAAATGGGAAGAATGACATAATACACAACCTGAGCCATTTATAAAAACATCAGAAGAAGACATCAGACCAAAATGTTATACAGTAACCTATGCATCCCTATTGGTTAATACAGTAGATCCCTGCAATTTGCAGTGGTTCCGTTCGAGCGCCACCTGCAAATGACGAAAAAAACTTGAATGATTGAGACACTGGTGAGAAAATGGTTTTATTTGCACGCCACTGCCTCGTCCGTCCCTGCATACCAGGGGTTAAGCATTTGACAGCTCCCCAGACCCTGACATATAAGACATAAATAAGACATAACATAGACTCAAAAGTTAGTATTGTGAGACTTAATTGTTTGTTTCTGGACAGCGTACTTCCTGCAGTGGCTATTGTCTATTTAAATATTACCTATCACGTCTTCTGAATGCCTTGTATTTATATATTTTTTTCGTTTTTATGCTTGAAAATGCTTAATTCAGGCCAAGAATACATACCATTTCATTAAATATGCATCTTTTTCACTAATAATAGGTCGTATTCAATCACAAAACAGTGCTAATTTATGAATTAAGTCATTTTTGAAAAACCATGATAGAGCGAACCCGAACTCGAACTTTTGCTTCTCAGCACACAACCATGATGCGTTCAACAACCGCCAAACAGAGCGTGAAATCTCAACACTTGACGAAAAAGCATGATCAGTTTAGCATAAAGACATAAAGATGTAACAGTTGTGGGCTGGCACATGTACAGTATGCTGTACATTTCACCTGTACTGTATTATCACCTGACTTAGACAAATTTATTTATTTTTTTTTTACGGGGTTTCGAAAGCTAAATTTGTAAATACGCAGGGACCCACTGTATACGAATATAGCAGGTCTCATTGATTCATCTTCCATCTTGCTTGTTGAAGGAGTTGCGTCCATACATCACACTTCATGACCATTGCTTTCTCTCTCATCTCTCCATCCCCCCCCCCCCCCGTCAGAGCCCGGTGTTCACTTTCAGCCAATCAGAAGTCAACTCAGCTTCTTCCTCCAAAGATCCCAAACCAGCGAGCGCAACCACCGCTCGGCCTATCCGCCCAGCACCCGACCCAAAAACTCAGACCCTGCCCTCAAAGGGCCCCACCGACCGTCCCCATCTCAACTCCATGAAGTCCCTCCCCCTCCAGACGCCACGCACACCATCCCCATCCCCCTCCCCTCTCCTCTCTCCCATCCCGCGCTTTTTCAACTTCCCCTCTCCTTCTGTCTTCAAGTCCAAAAACACCCACTCGTCCTCTAACTCCTCTGCCACCACTCCTCCCGTGTCACAGGTCACGCCACAAGGCTCACCACTTCCCACCCCACTGGGCACGCCTGTGCACCAAATGCAACACCCTTCCTCCACCACCCCTCCCTCCTCTTCCTCCTCGTCCTCTTCTCCCAGAGCGGACGGGTCTGGCGGGGCTTCTCTGTCGCTGACGCCGCCCTCCAGCCCGGGCAGCAGTGGCGGTCTGGCGTCTTCAAGCTCTGCCCACTGGAGAACAAGGCTCAATTCGTTCAAAAACAACCTGCTGGGGTCACCACGCTTCCATCGACGCAAACTTCAAGGTGAGAGACGATGCATTCATATTAAGACGGGAAAGCCATCACCCTATGATAGGCTGTGTCTCAAATCCAGTACTACGTACATTTAATAAGTACTGTGTACATCGTTCTAAGAGGGCAAATTGACAGACTCAATATTTATCTGCTTCCTCTTCTTCTTGTCTTCTATTGTCGTACCTTCTTAAAATATTGCATAACCGCTTCTTCTCCTTCCTGATCCCCTTGTAACAGCGCACAGAATCCATGACCCCTCTAGCATTCATTAGCATTCAATAGCTTTTATCCTTACCGATCATCATTACAGTCAAACAGTTGGGACCAAAAGAGCAGCCGATACCGATGGGTGTTTCCCCTCTCTCTGCACTTATTTTCATTTATTTTCACTTTCCTTTTCTATGTCGCACTGCCGCTTAGGAGATACAATGAAGTGTAACATTTTAAATAATAAGTAGGGCTGTCAAATGATTACAAATTAATCACAATTTACAAATTAATTAATCATGATTAATCAGCGTTTGCAAGTATGTGTGTAATATTCAAGATTCAAGAGTTTTATTGTCACATGCACAGTAAAACTGGTGGTTCTGCTATGCAATGAAATTCTTGTTCTGTTCATCCTCCCAAAAAAGAAAGAAAACACAAGAAAATGAATAAGAACATAAGAAACATTAATACCACCAAATTAAGCAACAACAACAGAAGAGACATGAACACCAATGAGTGAATAAATTAATCAATAAATAAATAAATAGAGTTCTGAGTGTGTGCGTGTGCGTGTGTTGCGTGCGGTAAAAATATGCCATTTTTACTGTATTTTTGGAACAAAAAGATAAATGACAGGACTCAATTTTATATATTTGCATCTATTAACATCTCCAAATGAACTGAAAATTGAAATCCTACTAAAAGAAACTACACATGTCAGAAAATCTAAAACGCCAGTCGCTTTAATAGTAGCAGTACGTTTCAGTCGCGCTTTGATTGTGTTATTATGAGCCATGATGGGTTGCGTTCAAAGACATCACAGAATTTAAGTTGAATTGAGTGTTTTCAGTGTTTTCTGGGATTTCCGAGCATACTTAAATGCAGAAAAATGTACTTCCGAGTTACGATAGTCAGTGATAAGAATATCCACTTCCTGTCTTTCTGTTTATTCAGACCACACATACACACATAATAAAGATGATGTTGTCATGCTCCGAGGGCCCCTGATTGCACCTGACAATGGGACAGTGTCGCTCCGAGGAGGACTAGACACGTGTTTGTGACTTGAAGATACATAATGGTGTTGGAATTACACTGCTGTTGATGTGTTCAGGTCAGAATAAGGTCATGAAAGACCGTCAGACTCTGTGGGGACACGATCGTGCCTCTGTGTGCCATCGCAACAGAGAGGGGTGGCTTGACACGGTGCGCATGCGTTAACTACGCTAAAAATGTACACGTAATTAATTAAATAAATTAGTTAATGTGCAATATTTGACAGCCCTACTAATGAGCGATGTTCTTCCTCACACGCTGTATTCTACCGCCCAGCGTGAGGCACACACCGCATTCTTGTATGTTCTTCCGCCGGCGTGCACTCTAACCAGTTCTCGGGCAAGCCTAATGTTTACGTACCAACATTTTTTTTTCTAATTAACCACGAAACGTCGCAAGACACCTTGTCCACTCACTTGCTGAGGGTGCAAATTTTGACAGCGTCGTGCTATCCCAAATCTGTCATTTCGCAATTACTGAAAATGGCGCGATATTTCCCCTCTTTGTCATCTTCTCTCCTCGTTAATGGTGAATTGCAACCACTCAAGTTAGTCCTTCCTTCTCTGCTACGTAGCCAAGATGGCGATGATTGAGGGTGGTCTGTGTCCATCACTGCACACTCACCATTATGGCCGTTCCGTGTGCAACATCCGAGTCTATGATACCGTACTCGATATGATACATGTAAGTCCAGAAGTGCACAAATTGAGACACAGCCTAGTTTTCAGCATCCTGCGGCTCCTCTGGAAACAGAGATACATTTAATCGTCTATCATGAAGGCTTTACAGTGAAAACCTGTCTTGATGATTCACTCTACCCTAACAGTCCTTTTCTATCTTTCCATTCTCTAGTCCCAACATCAGAGGACATGTCAAGTTTGACTCCAGAGTCCAGTCCAGAGTATGAGCATGTTCAGCTTTGTTTGTCTTCAGAAACAAACCCGTGCTAATGATTATCCCATCCCATCCCATAATATCTTATATTAAATACTGTGGTGACACCGGTGGATTTGATCAAGCTATGCCACACAAATTAATTAGTCCTTACCACCAACACCCCAAGGTGTTTTTTGCATTGGGCTTTAAATAGAAACTTTAAATTCCCATCCCAGGTTAAACAGATTTTGTCCAGTTTGGCTGTCATTCCAATGCGAGCGTGTAACCATTCTTTTTCCATATTTGCAGACTGGCTAAGAAATCCTGGTTTGGTAACTTTATCAGCCTGGAGAAGGAGGAGCAAATCTTTGTTTTAATTCGAGACAAACCCCTCAGCTCGATAAAGGCAGACATCGTCCACGCATTTCTCTCAGTAAGCACAACCAAACTGAGATAAGCCTCAAATAATTCGACACAATATTTGCTGAGGATGGAGAAAAATTGAACATTTATGTGTTTTGCTGAGTGTGACTTTTTTTTCCAACTCTCCAGATCCCGTCCCTAGGCCATAGCGTTGTGTCCCAGAACAGTTTCCGGGCAGAGTACAAGTCCTCTGGTGGCCCCTCTGTTTTCCAGAAGCCTGTCAAGTTTCAAGTAGGATTACATTTTTATCTTCCTCGGTCCTACTAAACACCTCTGGCTTGCCGTACTCCTTTCCAAAGAATGGCATGCATAAAGACGGAAGTTCCAAACTCAGTGGCAGCTCTTCTCTCAAGCTAATGTCAGTCACATTTGTGCAATGGATGAACACATTATGCTTCTTTTACTGCGATGCCACTGGATGCATTTCACAAAAAAACACTGTTTATGCAAAAAAAATACATTTTAAAATATTTTTCCATAGTTTGGCTGGTCCTGCGACTTATAGGCAGGTGTGGCTTGGATATCAAAATATATATATATAATTTAACTTGTGCTTTTAACTTTAAGTGGAAGTGGGGAGGTGTGGTGGCAATGACTCATTGAGTTGAGTTTGTGACGCAGTGAGGCACATAAATTGAATGATACAGACCATACCGGATGCTTTTTTTTTTTTTTAACTTTCTAATACACTTCTGCCTTGGAGACTATGTGTCTGTAAGTGATGTGCAACTATAATGACATGATATCTGTGTGGATTGAGACATTTTAGACAGCTATGTTGTTTAATTAGGACACATTGTAGCTGCTGCGTCAGCAACTGACTAACTAAATGCATGCGTATAGTTTTCAGTCTTTTTTATTGTTTGAATGCTTAATTCCAAGCAAGTTCTTTGATCTATTTTGTTTATTTTTTATTCTTTATATGCTTATTCTGCCGTTTTTTTTGGGGTTTTTTTGTGCTAATGCCTTCATTTTTCAACCAAATCAAACCAATCCAGCTTCAAATCATTCAACTCATTCGGGGAATAGTTTGCTATCTTTTCAGATATTTCAAAACATTTCCAGATTTTCCAAAATCCGACAACATTTTTCCCATTGAAAATGAATGGGCCATTTTTCAAACTTCCACCATTCGCACATTTCTCAACCGATTCCAACCAATCCATCATGAAATCATTCCACTTATTCAGGACCTTCAAACTGACCACATTTCACATTCAAATATTTTGGATTTTTGCAAAAATCTAATTTTTTTCCCCTCTTCCGCTAAGATTTATTTCAATGTCCAGATTTCTCAATGAAACAAGCCACTCCAACATCAAACTCTTTAACACGTTCAGGACATTCACATTTCACGTGACAACATTTTTTGTTTTACGCAAAATTCTCACTTTTTGTAAAACTGTATCAGTAGGTTTTTACTATCACATTTCTCAACCGATTCAAGTCATTCCAACATCAAGTTTCAGGACAATCAGGCTTCCGAGTTTTCACATGACAAAAATGTTAATTTCTTAGGCCTCTTAACTCCTCCATTTTTCAAACGAATCAAAGTATTAAAACATCAAATCGTTCCGCCCATTCTGGAACTGTTTTCTGTTTATTCAGATATTTCAAAACATTCCCTAATTTTCCAAAAATCCCACAACATTTTTTTCCCATTGAAAACGAATGGGCCATTTTTCAAGGCTTCACCATTCGCAAATTTCTCAACCAATTCCAATCATTCCACTCAGTCGGGACTTTCAGACTGATCATATTTCACCTTCCAAATATGTTTATTTTTTGCAAAATTCACACCTTTTTTGCTAACGTCTAGATTTCTCAATTCCATCCATCCATTTTCTATGCCGCTTCTCCTCTTTAGAGTGGCGGGGGCATGCTGGAGCCTATCCCAGCTGACTTCGGGCAACAGGCGGGGTACACCCTGGACTGGTCGCCAGGGCACATATAGACAAACAATCATTCACACTCACATTCATACCTATTGACAATTTAGAGTCGCCAATGAACCTAACATGCATGTTTTGGAATGTGGGAGGAAACCGGAGTACCCGGAGAAAACCCACACACGCACGGGGAGAACATGCAAACTCCACACAGAAATGCCCATGGGAGAATCGACTGTTACTGTGTTGGCCAACATTGCTAACCACTAGACCACCGTGCGGCCCCGATTTCTCAATTCATTCTACTTTAATTTGTGAATGCAAAAAAAAAAAAGTTTGGTGTTAAAATACGGCCGTTTGCTATGTTTCCACAAAACGAGCTGCGTCCGGGCGTCACCTCGTGCACTAAAAGCGTCTTCTTTGAGGACATTCTGATATTTGTTAAACAGGTATGTTTTTATCGCATCCACACACTTAAACTCTCTGACTTATTTCAGTTTAGTTTGTCTCCTTGTTGGTGTAAACAGTGTCCCCTCCCTCTGGCTTTGTCTTCTTCTCTTGGGAATTTAATGTGATAAGGAGCGGCGCCATGACACGCTCTGATGATAGCCTGATCATATATACTGGTAAATGCAATTTATAATCCAGTGCAAGTTTTATATATGATTTTTTGACTGATGCAACTTATACTCGACAGTGACTTACAGTCCAGAACTTAGGTTGATAGAAAAACTGCCATATTTGTTTTAAACATTTTGTGAAAACAAAACAGACATTAAAAAAATCATGACAAACAGTCAACTAAAATAACATGTTCTCACTATTATCACCAAGTTTGATGAGGTAATATGATCCAATAGCTCATTTTTTTTGCCAATATCAGCCACTAATATCAGCCACCCGATATGATCGGACATCTCTAGTTATTATCACTCATTAGTGGTGAGTCCCTTTACATTTTATACTTTTAAAATGCATTTAATCAGTGTGTCAGGGCTTAAACCAGGATTGTATGTATTTAGGTTGTTAGCTTGCTTTGCCGCAAGCGAACAATGGCAAAGCAAGAGAGACGGGGAGGATGATTGGAGCGGAGTCTAATCTAATAATTATCTAATAAGTCTTTTTTTTATTGCATATGTTGATCTGAAATCGGAGAACAATGTCAACGTCAAGCTACGCTGAGCCGCTGCCTCGAGGCAGCGTCGTAATCTAGGCTTTATTAAAAGTGTCAAAAACAGACATTTTTATGGGCGTCTCAATTACTCATGTGTTTTTTCACTATTCCAACATAACCGCCCTGAATAGCGGGGATCTGCTGTCATGCATGAACCTATTTGTGTTTGAGCTGGTCTAAATAACGTGGTCCACCTTCCCCCTGCAGGTGGACATCGGTTTCTCCGAGGGAGACAGGGAGCAGGAAAGGGAGCGAGCAGAAAGGGAAGGCAGAAGAGAGATGGGCATATACAGCGTCACCTTCACCCTAATAACAGGTGGGAGGATGTCCTTACATTTACGGCATACACACACAACACTGCTGATACTTGATCCCTGGAAGGATGCTGTGCTGAATACCAGAGCCGGCTGGCCCATTAGGCAATGAAGGCAAACGCTAAGGACGCTTCCAGCGGGTGACAAAAACTGGTAATATTAAAACCAGTTATGACTAACTTTGAATAAAATATCTGATATCTAAAAAAACATGTGGTGTCCAACCATCACCATGGTTATTGCTGACATATGCAGTGGTGTGAAAAAGTGTTTGCCCCCTTCCCGATTTGTTATTTTTTTTGCACGTTTGTCACACTTAAATGTTTCAGATCATCAAAAATGTTAAATGTTAGTCAATGGCAACACAACTGAACGCAAAATGCAGTTTTTAAATGAAACTTGTTATCAGGACGGGGAAAAGGCTTCTTGAGACGTCATCTGTACTTCTGTGAAGAAGGTGTCGGACGTTTCCCTCCTCATCCGAAGAGCTTTGTCAGCGAACTAATAAGTGCTGGTAGCCTCGGCCTTAAATACAGTAAGAGTGGGCGGAATTGGTGTGCCAACACACTCCTCCTATTGGTTCCTTACACTAAGCCTGGGCGGAGTAGTGGTATAATCCTATCCTGTTATTAACACCTCCGATAAAAGGGAAGTGTCGCTCCCTGAATTGGGTATGAACGACTCTGATACTGGCTAGTTAGCATCTATTGTTCTGGCTCGGCCCTGGCTTCACCTCATTTGCAAGACTAAGAGCTGTGGGTTTTGGTCTCAGTTGTTATCAGGACGTGGAAAACAAAAATCCCAAAATGTAAATACGGCTCTGTGCAAAACTCTCAAGCCACACATGATTATTTTATTGATGCTACCATGCTTCACACTTATTCAGTCTTTATATTAGAGTGCAATCAGAGCATCTATCAGCCAAAAGTGACGAGTCATACTGTACAGAGAAAAACAACCACTGGAAAATTCCCTTATTTTTCATCCTGTACACTCAACACATGGTTATTGTTATGAATTTCCATTCTGGAGGACTATGAGGGATTTTGTTCCTCTTCTCTTCAGGTCCGAGTCGCAGATTCAAGAGGGTGGTGGAAACCATTCAGGCTCAGCTCCTTAGTACTCATGATCAGCCTTCTGTGCAGGCACTGGCTGGTGTGTAGAATGCAAAAACTCACACCCAAAATCGCTTGCATCGGCTTGTGAGTACGTTGTTGGTCTCTTCACTCCCATGATTTCACCTTGCCCCCCTTCAGATGAGAAGAATGGCAAACCTTCCCGCCAGCCCAGCACACCTTCGCGTCAGAATTCCAGGCGTTCCGAAAGCGGGTCTGAGAAAGAGCGGGCGGCCGACGCGGCGAGCGGAAGCGGAAGCAACGGCGGGAGCGTCTTACAAAGGCAGGGGTCGGGAAAAGACAAGGCTAGACTTCTTTCGACCTCCAACGGGATGCAGTCACACCCCTGAAAAGAATGTCGTGAAAGAGAGGCGGGATGTCTCCTCTGACCTTTCCTGTATCCTTCCCACACCCTTTCATCAAAATGTTGCTCTTTGGCCATCATTCCCTCGCAATGGATTGGAAGAGGGGACATTTTACTTCAAGCTCTGCCGTGGATATGGAAGAGCTGATGTTTCCCGATCCAGGACAAGTTAGAAGGAAAAAAAAAAGAAAGCCTCACAAGAAAACACGCTCACTTGCTAAAGAAGAAAGCACACGACCTTCTCACCGACGTATCAGAAGCTTCACATCGCTCACACTGCAGAAAACCTCTGATCACCTCAAGATGCTCTCATTTATCATCTCCTGTGCTCATGAATGATCCTCAACCTCATCTCACACCTATCATGATGAGTCACATGAGCTGATGGAATGTCTATTCTTCAAATGAGCAAAAAAAAAGAAAGGTTTCGTTTTCGAAAAATGGAGAATAAGTGGAAGGGCAATATGCAAATGAATGCCGTAGTTGAACAACGTCTAACAGCTGGTGAAAAACACACAAAGACATGCCGGAGAACGGATAAGGCGGGAGCGGGGTGGAACGTAAACCCTGCGCATACCGTATGTGTACGTCACAAGTAAGATCCGCCCCGAGATTCATTCAGTCTCACAATTATTTCTGAAATATGCCGATAAAAGCTACGATACCGCATTGCCTTTAATGGAGGAGAAATAGTGGATGGCCATGTCGATGTATGCCCATTTTCCACTCAGCGTGCACGCCCACGTGTAGAGTCCCTCACAAGAAAAACCCCGTTAGGTGTTAGAGAAGGAGACAAAACACAGAGAAATGGCTTACCACGGCAATTACTGCAAAAGAAGGATCCAGTGGAACCCGTTTAAGTCAACCCCATTTATGTCGACAGCATAAAAAGAACAAGATTAACCTTACTAGACCAACCAATTCAAGTCCTGGGGATCATTTCTAGGATGAATCGGTCCGTTATTGTCGACGTCGTTTTATTCCGATGCTGCGGTCACATCTGTCTACGCTCCCGTTTTTCCTGGGGGAACTCCCATATTTTGCCCTTTTTTACCGCCGTCCTCCTGTTTCTCATGTCGTGTCCCGTAATTCCTTTTTTTTTTTTTTAAATCACAACGTAGTTTCCAGTCTGCTCAGCAACATTGGCGTAATACATCCTGTAGCCGGTAAAGTCAGTCCTTCAAAATAAAAGCAAGCCGATAAAATAACACTGTTGCACCACAGTAGGCAGTCGGGTCTTTCCGCCAGTGGACATGCCAAATTTCAATTATTTTCCCTCATTTTCGGAAAAATTTCCCTTGCAAAAGTATGGGTGCATTGTCATTCGCTGTGTAGTCCGATCTTATACCAAAATTATGCCTAAAAAAATCTCCTAAGTCACTCACACGGTACACTAGGGGTGCCCAAAGTGCAGCTGAGGGGCCATTTACGGCATGCGCATGTTTTTTTTTAACTGTCCCACGGCACATTTTAAAAATACAATTAAAAAAGAAAATAGTAGTTTTAAAAAAAACCAGCAGAAATGGAAAAAAGACGTAATTTTACGAGACTAGAGACAAAAGTTAGGAGAATGAAGTCACAATATTAAGAGAAAATATTGCATAAAGAATAAAATAAAATGTATTTTTTTAAGTCATGAAATAAAATTAGGTTGGGTAAAAGTTCTAATATTACAATAATGGGCGCCACACACGGGAAACGACGAGCGGCTGTGACCAGCTACACTGGTGAGTGATGCGTTCACATCCAGAGCGAATTGTATCACCCACCCACGGTTTTGATTGGCTGTCAGATGCGGAGGGACTTTGAGGGTATCAAAGTAGTTCAGCGGAGGAAAAACAGCCGGTGTTGATCGAGTTCTCTTGCTAGTATTGAAGATAAACTTCCATAAATGTTCGTGTAAATTAATTGGAACTTACCCGATATGTTTATTCCGGCACCAACGAGTTCCCATGCCGCTGCTTTTTGCTTTTATATCTCTATATTCTTGTTGAAAAATGTCAAATAGCTCCGGGAACGGCAAGTATTACTTTTTCCCGCCATGTTTACCTGCAAGAGCGTACTGATTAGCATCCTGTGTGACACTGTAAGTGAAACTCCCACTGATTGGTCCTCGTCGGGGAAAAGTTGAACATGTTTCAACTTTCCGGGATCGCGACGCAAGCCAGCGTATGCACGTTGACATGCACGAGCTCAAACTTTCACGTGCACGAATTCCACGGACGGTGACTCGGGGAAAATGGCCCCATGGCGCAGGTTCCATTGAAAATGAATGGAGTGGAGGCGATGCCGCCTCCCATAATAAAGTCGTATTCTGCAGAATGTATTAATATATTATTACATCACTGTTTTGAGAATAAAGCCACAAGGGAAAGGAGGCACGAGAAGAAAGTTTAAATATTGGGGAAAAAAAATAAAATAAACACGGCAAAAATGGAAAAATGAGCAAAAAAGTGTAACGTAAGAAGTTCATTCATACCACGAATACACTTTGTCACTAACAACACAAAGCTAAGACGCAGGCAGTTTTTTCTTTAAATATTAAAAAAAAAACATCTCTGCATGGACCACATGGGTTGGGGCTGCGTCGGCCAGTCCGATCCGGATGTCGACTTAAACGGGTTCCGCTGTAGCAGAAAAAAAAAGTAGCTTAAAGGCCTCTTCAACCAACTTAGAGATGACAGTGAAAGTTGTTTTCTTTCATTTTCTATTTGTTAACCCATCAATCCAAATCCATCTGGGTGGTTGCAGGTGGTCCTCGGGTTACGAATGAGTTCCGTTCCTAGGCTGTGATGTACGTCGATTTTTAGTGTCAGTCGGAACGTCCACCTAAATGAACTAGGTCACTCACACCGAACACCAAACACGTGAAAAACAGTCACAAAAGGGTTAAATACAATAATTGATCGAAACTTATCCCAGTTCTCCTTGTAACAGCGCACGGAATCCATGACCCCTGTAGCAGTCAATCTTTATCCTTAATGATGGTTGTGACAGTCGAGCGGTTGGGACCAAAAGAGCTGCTAGTATCTCTCTGTGCTCATTTTCTCTTCCACGGTGATGGCTTTCCTTTTCTTTGGCGCACCGCACTGCCGCTTGGGAGACATAATGAAGTCCAAAAAGCGTGAGAGCAAGAGCAAGTGACCGACACCTTATTTTATCCCTGCGGTTGTCTTGCAGGCCGTTCCACCTTCTTAAAATATTGTATCTTCTTCTTCTCCTCCCAGATCTCCTTGTAACAGCGCACGGAATCCACGACCCCTCCAGCAAACATTAGCGTTGGATAATCTTGATTCTTAATGGTGGCCGTGGCAGTTGAGCGGTCGGGCCCAGAAGAGCAGCCAGAATTGGTGCGCGGGTCTTTTCGCAGAGCTTTTTCTGATGTTCGTTTTCACTTCCTTGGTGGTGGTGTTCCTTTTCTTAGGCGCACTGCCGCTTGGGGGACATAAAGGAGTGGAAAAAGTTAACTAATAAGCGATGTTGTTCTTTCTCCATGTGCCTGAGACACACTTTATTCATCTGCCCAGCACAAGACACACACCGCATTCTTGTGCGTCCTTCCACCGATGCGTGCTGGAACTAGTTCCCGAGTGAGTCTTGCGTTTACGGACCAAAAAAACATTTTTTAATTATATGACGGGAGCAACTTCCGAACCACGTCACCGTAAACCAAGGACCACCTGTTTAAAAGACAAAAATGGACACTTGTGTTGCCCTGATTGTATTAAGAAAGACACACACAAAAAAATCCCCGCACACATTAAACTACATAAAATGCCGAAATGAGTATAATTAGAACCAAAAACACCAACGTCAGTTCTTAGATGAATCCTCAGCTAGGATGAAGAAACAATGTACTGCCCACAAGGCGCAAACTAGCAAGAAAAGCTTGATTGTGACTGTCTGCTGTTGTAAAATGCTGCACACAAATTGCCTGGAGGTGTGAAAGGCAATAGAAAAATGAAGCCACACGTCAAGAATGATTTCTCCCCGTTTGTATTCTAGTCTTTCTGTGTTTTCATGCCACCAGCAAAATAGGCACTAACAACCTGAATGTTTATTATTAGAATATTTATGTATTTATTTTTTCAATGTGTCTATTTATTTATGTTTGTTGAACCCCGTGACGCTCTTTTGTTGACCATAATAGCTTTTAAAAAATGTACTCATTCACGCTCCAAAACACCTTCCAGTGTTATCTTACGTTGTGTGTTGTTTATTTATTATTCCCCCTTATTCTGGTCATTTGTCGATGTTTGCTATACCTCCAAAGACAACATTTCCACTCATTCACAGTAAGAGATAAGCTACAAGGTTTATTTATGTCTTTATTTTGCCTTTGTTTTGTTTTTGTTTTTTTCCTGGTCATTTCTCTTTGTGTCATCGGCTTTGACACTCTTGGCAAAAGAGAGCACGAGCTACTGTATGTTTCTGGAATGTATGAAAATTAGTGCAAACATGTTGTGCATGTACCACTGTACAAAATCACAGGCACTCCTCTTTCAAATTAAAAATAATTTGTAGCTACACGAGCAAAGCATGGCAGCAGTCTTTCGGTCCACACGTAAATATCAGTCGACGTGACGGCAAATAAGTCTCTGTAATCCTCCCCTTTTTATCAGTTAAAATACACTGATGACGATGGTAATCAGTACATGATAGCTAGCGAGCTAACAGGTTACACAGTTTGTTTTTTATTGGCCCTTGGTATTCCTGCGACTGAGAATTTGCACAAATTTTGTTCGTTTTTTTGCAAAACATTACTGATATACATGCAAAACGTACCATTTTATGCTAATATATAACCCGCAAGGCATGCTGGGAAGCCCAGGTGCACACTTACCCAGCATGCTCTGCGGGATATAAATGAGTATAACATTAAGAAATAGCACTGTTTTTGCAAGCGTGTTCGTGTTTTAAGCGTTTATTTTGTATGGTGCAGTCATTTTTGGTTGCACCATGAATGAGGGAAATTGATGACCTCCTGTTGGTTTTCAAATTAGACATTTTAGACATTAGACATCAATTACTCACTGATTTTTGCCATTCACTGATGGGCCGTTAGCATTAGCAAATTGACCCACACTGGATTGGTTTTAGCATCATTAATACACAAAATGTATCAAAGTGGACCCTTTCATTTTTGTGTGTGCACTCCTGACTGGTAAAAGTATGGACAACCCCCCCCGGGTTACGCAAAGTTTGTGGTGTGCAATGGTGTGAAACTGTTAGCATAGCAATGTTAGCATTTAGCTCATCGCCGTGCCCACCGCAGTGAGTCCAGCCTCAGCTAGTCGCACAAAATGCTACATTGCAAACCGCAAAAAAATGTATGGCGTTCTTTTTTTTTTTGTTACACTGTATTGTTGTTTTCAGAAATTTGTTTGGAATGAAATTTGGACATTTCAAATTTAAGGGAAACGACTTAAATGGGAAGGCTATGGGAAAGAAGTTTGGCAGGGACAACGGAAGGATTGACAGGTACGCCTCTGCTCCTACAGTCTCGAAAGGCCGAGGGTCTTCACGTAAATCGATACGTGAGAGACTTTTGCCACTTTTTAAAAAAAAAACAAAAACACATGGTCAAAGTTGATAGTTTTGACACCGCTGGATAGAAGGAAATATTAACAATTAGCATTGAAAGAGCATGACGACGACAATATAAAGGGCTGCATCCAAACGCATTGCTACCATTGAAAACAACCACCCATCCTTATATATCTCACCCCCTCATTTAATCACTCCCCTGTATACATTTTAATATTTCAACTGTATGTCTCCATTGTACTGTATGCCATCTGTTTCCATGTATCTATCCTTCATTGTCTTTTGTCCGCTCTGTAGTCACCATAAAACTCTCTCCCTCATTATCATTATGTGTCATTTTTCCACCATCTGTCACACTTGTATCACTAAACTCATATTGCTGTGTATCCTCCACTCTAACCACTAAAAATATGTTTTGTTTTGTTTTTTTCAAGGTAAAATCACCTCATAAATGATGCAATTAAAACAGGTTATGACTGTGGTGAAGGGAAAGATCCGTATTTGTGGATTTGTTGGTTGGAAAAAATGTATTTTTTATTTAGAAAATAGGCGAAAAACATCTCATTCACCATAAGTCACTTTTAAATACGTGATAATATCGGTAAAATGTTAGAACACCCACACTTTTTTACATGTTTATGTCTTTACGCTTCACTTATAAGGTTTTTTTTGTCCAGCGTTGAGGTTTCACACTTTGTTGGAGGTCATTGAAAGCACCACAGTCGCTGTGAGCTGCAAAAGTCAAACTTATACAGTATATAACTTCCGCTTCCACCTGTTCGTCCATCTTAACACCCCCCTATTGAGGCTGGTCCTTGTTGTTGAATACGTGTAAAGTCGTAGCCATGAAAAGTCAAAGAAAAAGCGCATTGTTGTGCCACTTTGAGGCATATTTCCCTGGAACGTTCTGTCAGATTTTCGTTTGAATAACTTGTCCACTGTCTTTAAACGATGTAACTCCCTTCTGAATGCCTTGTGACAACGTCATTCTTTAAAAATGACGGCATTTTGAACATTTGAATCAAAATTGGATTCATTTGAAGCGATCAGTTTCAAGCTATGCGTTCAAGCTAATGTCAAAGGTCATGCCAGTTGGGTATTAGTCATCGTCAGCGACAGTCTGCGCAAAAAAAACAACAAATAACTGGACACAAAAGCTTGCCTGCCTCTACTATGTTTCACCTGTCATGCAACAAATGGTCATTTGTAGCTTTCTGCAAAGAGAAATACAAATAAAGAGGTCTCACTCTTCAACAACAACAAAAATGGTAGTATGTTTTAAAGTAGTAGCTGCTAAAAAGAACAAAATACATTCTTTTTTTTTTTTTAGGTTCCATTTTAATGCTCTAAACGTGTTTTAGGTATCGCCTTTGTTTTAAATTAAAACGTGTTTATGTTATTAATGAATATAGTTCATTCTAAATATTGTATCATTTCAGTGTATTCAGCAATGACATACCCACACTTGGATCGGGCGATACTGCAAGTCTTGGTATTGATACTATATCAAGTAGAAAAAAAATTGATATTTTTTCCTTGAAATTCAAGATCATGGAATGAGTTTGTGATCTTTTTGATTATAATCCCAAATGTATCAACACACTTTTTCGTGAACTGTAAAAATATGTAAATACAACAATATAAGACAAAGTAACAATGAATACATTTATTCCCTTTTATTTTGTTTGAGCAAAATCAAGTCAGTAGTGCACGATCTCAACAAAAGCAAAAGCTACTATTGTCAACAATGTAACAAGATGAAAAACACAACAAAAAAACACAGATATTTAAAAAAAATAAATAAATACAGTACTGTATGTGAAAAATGTCGACTTTGTATCGCCACGATGAATGGCCCACCCGCCCACTCTCGCTGGAAATTTTCAGTCAAGGCACACAGAGTAGCTCATTGTCTCCCGCCGAGACGATCTTCGGCGGCTGGCGGCGAAAGCCTGGTTGGGAGCAGCTTGGCTAGTATTCATTGACAACGCCGGCGAGGAGGGAGGGGCACAAACGTTAGCTTCTGTGGCCGTCACGTTGCCAAGAAAGCACCCTTGAGACGCATTTCAGGTGAGTTTCAACTCGTATTTCATCAAGTTTCCTCACGTTGCTGCTCGAGTTAGACTTTATTTGATGTTTCAACGCGACCATTACTCATTTGCATTTCGCGCGGGTGGCGATGGTGCTGAGATTGAATGGACCTCTGTGTGTGCTACTATTTCACCGAAGTATAAACCGAGCGTATACGAACGCCTTACTTTGGCTCATAAAGATCTAAATATGGTGTACAATTATTGTTTATGATGTCCTGCTTAGTTTCTTTACACCAGCGTTGGACGCGTATGATGTGGTGATGGGGAAGCAGCATGGTGTAATTCGGTGTTACTAAACGGGTTTCGTTGTTGTGCTCTGTGCAAACAAGTTTCACGCACAGCATTGTTTTGGTCTATTGTGACTTAACCGAGGTGTAATCGTTAAATCCTAAAACATTAACACATATTACCAGTAAGCCAGCACTGATCCCTGTTTGACGCCATGTCACGATACAGTATATATATGATATCGTAACCGTTGCGTTAATAATCGGTTGCTGCTGCAGCCCACATTTAACCCAATTACGTCTTACATCAGAGGTGGCCGCATCTCCTTTTTTTTTATTGACCCTCGGCATATTCTATTATCGACCTATATGAGATTAGTGTTAGCATCTTTAATGTACAAAAGGTATCAAAGCAGCTCCCCCGCATCCTTCAATTTTACATTGAAACTACCATGCACGTGCAACCACTCTATAATGTATAATGTATAATGTGTAACGTGCACGCTCCAGCAAAACTTGAGACATCTGTGGCATTGGGCTGTGTGGTACAACTGCACATTTTGGATTGGCACAGACACACCTGTGCGGTAATCAATCATGCTGTCTAATCTAAGCCAACAGTGGTAATTAAAGAGAGAAGGGAGAGAGGAATGTGGAACTAATTAGTGTGTTACTTCCGTCATGCCTACATCGGCTGGCGCCTCGAAACATAATCCAGGCTTCAGAGAAGGAGCTCGAAACTGAAACTGAAATCCAGCAAAATGCGTAGCAAGCATGCTGGAGGGTAATAATGCATGCCCTGTATGAATAATGTGCAGGTCTGGTTGTCGTGTTTGAATTTGATGCAATTCCAAAAGTGTTGCAGTCACCTCATTTGCGTTACCTTTGTTGCCTTTAAATCCATTTTGATTGCAGAGCATGAGATGTTGGAATACAGTAGTAGTACTCTTTTAGAAGGCGTCATTCTAGTTCTAAAGACACATTTCCACCAAGCGGCAAAGGATGTTTCGGTTAACGCAGGTTAAGCTTGCATGACATCATATGCAGCAAGATGGCATGCAACACGCCAATTATTGGATCTGAGTAGTGCATTTCTCTGTCTTAATCCACCGTATTTTGTTTTTTTTTTCCAATGGTGCCTCCTACATTCCACTGCAACACGTAGGGACAATTTTCTGTCAGCCAATCAGTGGACAGCAGCATGTTTAGCTCCACCCAATGCAAAAGAACTGTACTACTACTACTTGACATCCAAACATTGCATGGTACGGTACATGTTCAATCTTTAGAGACCCTTCGCAGTGGAAATGGAGAAAAATGTGTGCTGGTATTCTTTAGTGTTCCTGAAGTACATAATCTGTCCTCCTTGTCAAGCTCTGACCTCTACGCCCAAGATGACCTGATTGGCAAGATTCCATGATGTTCTTACTTACCGTACTCGTTTGGTAGCCTCTCGAATGAGATTGAACCTGTACTACAAGGTTGCACAGCGCACTAGTGGTGTAGTTGTAGAAGTGTAATATTTTCATACTGTGGCGAGTAGTGCCTTTTGTTCCCGGGCCTTCAGTGGGACCATTAGCAACCAGATCCACCTCTTAACACTGTCACAATTGGGGATGCACACCATTATTACTAAAGTAAGCAACCCAGTTTACCCTTCATATCTTCAATACATTCTCTAAACTCACTCATTTGTTCCTATAACGCTTACACAACTCTGTCTCCTTAATTTGGGTCTGAACCAGATCAGTTAAGCGCTGGAAATTCATGTGATGATGCGTTCACGCACACTGCGTGACCCTGAGTGTGGCTTTCAGCCGTCAACTGATCAGAGGACTGAAAAATGCTGGCCTTACTGTACGCCTGCCCGCTGGCCCTGTGTGGCGATTCTGAACTCTGATTGGTTAAAGCTACAGCCCCAATGCTCACAGTGTTGTGACATGGGCCAGCACTACTGATTCTGAAGGCCCTGGGCAGATTAGATTAACATGGCAACACATAGAAGCTGAAATCTGATTAGACAAAAAAAAAAATCAAAAAAATCTAATGTACACGACTGGAAGCAGTGCAGCCAAGAGACGCGCTACTAAGTGAAGGTAATAGACTGTTGGGAATAAAATTACTACAATTTCATGGAAGAAATACTACAATTTAAGTTATAAATGGAGTTTAGAGCTTCTGATAATGCTAGCAGAGAAGGCCCTTACCACTGTTTTAATAGAACACTCTTATCAAGCTGTCCTATTCTCTCAAACAGTAAATTGTAAAGCTGTTACTGTTCAGTGTTTTCTTCCACCCGCCTCCTGCCTCCTCTAGTAGGTTAAGTTAATATTTTTTTTAATGTAGCGCCAGAGCGTAAAGGAAGTCCTTTATGAATACTTCTCCTGTAGAACAGGTCTCTGCCTTGTCCTTTATCAAACAAACTACGTAAATATCCCTATTTTGTTCATCTTATTTACTCAACGCCATGTCATTTCTCTCCACACGGTTGACAATTTTCTGCCCTCTGTATCGCACACGGCGAATGTATTATTTACTGCAGCAATCTTTTATTTTGGTTTTCTGGTTTTCTCCCTTTTTTTAGTCGGGAATTGAAACTCGCCTATGTTCTGCTGATTACCAAAGAACGGAAAAGGTGGACACAAACTTTTTTCTGATGAAAGACGGGAGTCGGCAGGTTCCGTGTTTGTACAGCCATAAAACACAATATCAGATCAGTCAATCATCTAAAATGGCCCCTACTGAAGGGGTTGGCTGGGATTGAATGAGTTAAACATAGTGCCTGTAAACTTAAACCAAAGGCTGTCTGCTTAGTGGATGGCTTGCTGCCATGTATGAGGGTGAATATTTCCACTTCCTCAGCCTTTTATCACCTCTGCAGGTGTTCTTATTCAATGGTGCTTCAGCTAATTGAGCTTTGACAAATAAATCTGAGCTCAGGTGACTGCAATCGGGCAACACGGGACAAAGGGAGAATGGCAAATATGGTCGAAGTAAGGATGTGCATGCTTGCACAGCAGTGTGCTGGGCGCGTTATTAAAGGGATGGTTCGGATTTTTTGACATGAAGTTGTACGACATTCCCATCTGCATCAGTAGTCCATTAACAGCGACTTACTCCCCACTTGGTCTCCTACGTCCAGTTCTGCTCAGATGAAAAAATGCCTTCTCAAAAAAAAAAAAAATGTAAACAATCAAACCTCACAAAACGCTCTGCGTTATATTTGTCCCCCGTCATATCCCTGCGCGCTGTCGCCTGTGCATTCTTGTGTATGTGACGAAGACGCTCGCATCTACTTCCGCTACAAAGCGCCGCGGCCATCCAGTTTACGTATGTGTTCCACAGCGTAAGAATATGCGAGTGTCTTCGTCGCATACACATGAACGCACAGGCGACAGTGCGCAGGGATACGGCGGGAGACGGATATAACGCCGAGCGCTTTGTGAAGTTTTTTTTTTTTTTGAGAAGGCATTTTTGTGATGCAAACGTATTACATCATTACTTCATCACAGAAATCTGACCAGAACTGGACGCAGGAGACAAAGTGGGGGGTTAATGGACCACAGTGCTGTTGGGGATGTCGTACAACTTCATGTCAACAAATCCGAACTATTCCTTTTAAACAACAAACATACCAAGACACAGTAGCACGACAGTATTCAACCATTGTTAATGTTTAGATCTGTCAGCCTGTCATGTTAACAACCTCCTGAATAAGCCACCTCTTAGACTTTTAGATGAGTCACGTAAACCTTTAATTGTGTCCATAAAAAAAAAAAGGCATACTGTGCAGTGAAACGTCTACGCTTGAAGACACTCCACCAACATGCTGGTGGATCTCTGATCGGTTCAGATTTAAAAATAGGAAATAATTGAAATATAAATCAGGCTCAAACTGTTGCTATTATAAAGTTTTATTACCCGCCCAGGCCGCCAAGTTTTAAGTAACTTTTTTTTAGTAGCTTTTATTAGTAGAATTTAAAATCAGTGACATCCTTTAATGACGAATGATGTGGGCATGACTGCAAAGGTAAGTTGCTCCTCTGTGGTTTTTCATTTTGTATACAGTACAAGTGTATAAAGAGGTCAACCACTGTTAATCGTAGAAAAACATTTACTTAGTGGCGCCGGACTTACTCATGCGGAATCTTCCGGGGTAAATTCTTCTTCAGTCAGGCCCTTGCTATTGCTTATTTGTTGCTTCTCACTACTGCTTAGCCACCCGCATGGTTCTTTGCCTAATTGCACAAAAGTGATTTATAATTCATGGCGGCAGAAAAGACCCCGTGTGCTGCACGATGATAATCAGCGCCCAGACGTGGCGCCTTGATAAACACTCCTTAATAAAATAAGACCGAACAGCATCCTGAGCTGGCCACAGTGTCATTGTCGTATTGTTGGGCATTCAAGTTTTTTTTTTTTTTTAATTAAGAATTTTTTGACCACATTGAAGTTGATCAATTTAATATTCAGATTAGGCATATGATACAATTGTTTATTTTATGTATACCCTTTGGTAGAGGAACCCAAAATGTAACGTAAGCAATAAGAGAGTCAAGCTAGGTGCAGTTCCATTTTGAAATAAACATACCAGTTTTCATATTTGCAGAAATGTGTGTTCCATCAAAGTAGTAGGGGTGTCCCGATCAGATATTGATATCTCATATCCGATATCAGCAGAAATGATATCAGCCTGCATCGTAAATCTCTTGGATAAAAGCAGTCCATTCCATACTCCGCTTCAGCACTTCTATCCAGCAGCGCAATCGCGGTTAGAGCCCACATGATCACAGAACCGGCGTGTCCTAACGTGTTAACAAAGTAGAAAGGAGCGGGACAGACGTCGACGTCCGAAAAAGGCTTTGCAGCCGAGTGCAAAACCCGTAATGGTGTAGAAGCGGGAAACTTTCTCTCATACCTACTGTTGACTATTGTCTGCTTTTGAATCATATCACTTAATCAAGCATTTTCTAACGTTCCAGGCACTACAAAATAAGTAATGAAAGTATGTAACATTTGTGCTGATATCAGATTAGATTGCTATCAGTATCAGTGGATACTCAGGGCTACAATACTGTATCTGTATCCTATCAGAAGTAAGAAAGTTGTGCCGGGACACACTTATCAAGTAGATTATCGTAATTTCCGGTGTATAAGACGCTAGATGCTAGTTCCACTATATGAGGTACAGGTATTCTGTTTGTTTGTCAATGTTTAGAACTGTGAAATGAAGCGATGATGCAATCAATTTGTGTTTGAGGTTCTGCAGTGGCATTGAATGAGATCATTCCACAGTTCACATTTCTTTACGGAGTTACTTACCCTAATAAAATAACATTGCTCTACTAGCAATATACAGGAAGGTCATTTTATACTATACAGAAGTTCAAGTTAAATGAATTCTAATGTCTTTTTGTTGTGTGTGTGTGTGTGTGTGTGTGTGTGTGTGTGTGTGTTTTCATAGAAATGGCAGAGGCACATCAGGCTGTGGCGTTCCAGTTCACCATAACACCAGAGGGCATCGACCTGCAGCTTTCCTATCAGGCCCTCAACCAGATCTACCTGTCAGGAGTACGATCGTGGAAAAAGCGTGTCAGCCGCATGAGGGTGAGCAACAGCGAGCATGCGATGCTTTTGGATCACGAATCATGATACGAATCGAATCGTGATTAAAACGAATCGTTACACCCCTCATTTTTGTGCATTTTGTCAGTTTGTTTCACACGTGAGGATGTGGAATGCAGAAAAGCCTCTCATGTCACACTGAAGATTGCTTAAAGCTTGGGTAACATGATTATTTCACTGCCATGCGTGTACTGACAGGAAACAACTCTTTACACCTGGTTGTGCAGGTACAGGATGGGGATAAAGAGTTCCCAGACTGCGGTGGTCTAAAACTGCACGTCACCATACTCATACATACTTTACTAATATTTTGGTTACCTTCTTTAGCCACAATAAACGTGCAAAATATTACAAATAGCAGTATGATGCCATGCTGTTTTCTCCCTCTGCAAACTGCAGCCCCATTATTAAACATGTGGTTTTATTGATACCTGACAGTATCATTCAAAATGAACATTGTCTTTGCAAAGTCAGAACTGATTGATGAGTTGGAATTTATCATTTAAGAATGTGCTTCTACAGCTGTGTTTTTTTTTTTTTGGCTGCCGCAGAACCGGGTGATCAAGGGAGTTTACCCAGCCAGCCCTTCATCCTGGCTTTTTGTCGTCATCGCCATCCTGGCCACAATGTACATGCGCTCTGATCCCAGCATGGGGCTCATTGCCAAGATACAGCAACACCTTCCCCTCAGGTAGATACACACTCTGTGCTTTTATCCCTGAAGCTGGAAGATTTGCAATGAAGGTTGAGGTTTTTCCATTTGGACAAGTAAACCAAACATCAAGTGTTCCTATTTATGCAGCTTGACTTAGTTATGTGTTTTGTTCCAGTCATTCAGGGCAGTATGACACATTTTCTTTCATGTTGACATTCCTTGCAAGTGTGACAAATGACATGATCTAATCCACAGACACCTAAAATTCTTTGGATAGTTGACTGATGAGTCGTAAGTAAGCATTGCCTGCAGATGAACTCTAGCCTACATCCCAAACAGCCTGTTGATTGACTGCCACTCATTGTTACGAACTCACCGTTTGCATTGTGCTTGCAATTGTGAACACAAGTCGCTTTCCATTTTGACAGCAGCACCCATTAGGAAATGAGTTATCCCCACCACCATCATAATCACAGTCTACTGACTTGCTTAAATCTACAGCCTTGTTCTTAATAATTCCTACATATACAGCAGTCCCACCTCGCCATTTTTATCCTTGAATGCTTAATTTAGGCAGAAAATATGTTAAATGTGCTTAAATATGCATTTTTTACAATATCTAATATTATTCAGGCGGTTTTTAACCACGAAACAGTAATTATCTTTGAAAAACCATGATAGACTGAAGCTGTGAAAATTTGAAGCGCAAAGTGGCGACTCGGATTAAACATGCAACAACTGTAGGGTTTCTAACTGTATATTTTTGAATAAAATAATGTCTCATATTTGCAAAATTGATGTCCCTTTACATAAAATTGTACGTAGTTATATACAAACTTCATAATTTCATAATTGTGCCTGAACATTTCCGGCGTCCCTTTGGTTGGGGACCCCTGGCTTACAGGATGCTTGGGGATATGAGGTGCTCTTTTACACATTTGAAAATATTGTAAGAATGCCACGTTTATAGAATTGGCTTTTTTATTGTGTGATGCAAGATTGTCTACATCAACCATTGTATTGTTTGTACACTGTATCGAAACGTTCCGTTTTTATGTCGTTTTTTAAAATCATATCTTAACTCGTGTATCGAGAAGCGTATCGAATCATTTACCACAATGAGATTTACAGTACATCCCTACTTATAGATAAAAAAGGGGGGGGGAAAAAGAAAAAAAAGAAAAAGAAAAAAAAACCTATTTGTGATTAATTTCAGTTAATTATGAGTTAACAATGGACAAAATGCGATTAATCGCGCTTGACAGCCCTAGATACGGTTTGATATAATAGGGTTTAAAGTATCAAAAATTGGTATTTTGGGGGCTTTTAAGGATGCATCCATTTTTTGCCATTCGCGGGGCTTACGTTCCAATACCCCTGTGGGGATCTACTGTATTATAAAGTCAGTGGACTGAATATACCGAGATCCTATGAGGAAAATCTGAGTCAACACAAAGCTTGTTTTTATTTGTTCCTCTCAGTAATATGAATCATGCTTACTGTACATTTCCTGCTTACCTTTCCCTCCTGTTTTCACTCTCATGCCTTTCCATCCTCCAGCCTGCATGTGTCTCTCAGCGCCCAAGGTCAGACGATGCTGTCTGCACTGGTCTTCAGCACACTGCTGTGGCTCTCCCTCATCCTCGCTCTCAGGTTCTGTCTCAAGCTGCTTCTCTCCTACCACCAATGGATGTTTGAGCAGCACGGTCGCGTTTCCAACACGACTAAAATCTGGGTGGTAAGCCGTGCTTCTACTTGGGATTACAGCACAGCAGTTATGTAATGCTGTTTATTTATGATGTATGTAGTATTAAACAAAGGGAAGCACGATGTAACCAACGGTCTTACAATGATGACCTCTGACTAACTTAACATGAAAGAAGGACCACAGCCATGGACTTGGGAGGTGCTTTATCGACACCCAACTTCGTCTTTCCGTCACGCGTTACAGCCGCTCAAAGACAAAAGACACACTTCTGAAAGAAAAGAAATAATCAAAGTCTATTTAATATAAGTCTGTTTGTGGCATCATCCGAGAAAGTTATATTTAACTTTCACTCTGTCTTATAGCACATAACTATGGGGCGTTCAACAATCACCCATCAAAGTGGGAATGGTACTCGGCAAAACGTGCAAAAACTGTGGGCTTTTTAACACTGTGTTATTTTTCCAATAAAATCATCAGTTTTTTTTCCAAAATTGATATGCATTTACATAAAATTTGATGTAACGGTTGGTTCAGCCCCGCCCATGGACTGGTATCGGGGTTCACCCCGGTGGTTGGGGACCTCTGACTTATACCACAAAGCTGACATGTCTACCGTATTCATTTCTATAAATTCATTTAATTACGTATCGTGACCCACATTGGATTGATTTTAGTGTGTTTTAATGGCTTAAAATGTGCATAATACCCTTCCATTTTTCTATACATGGACCTCGGTGGTACAAGGTTGGACACCCGTGGTTTAATGTATACAGGATGTGACTTCACAGCACTTATTTAACGTCTTTCTCTTGCTTCTTCCTCTCAGACTCTCCTGAGGCTCTTATCAAGCAGGAAGCCTCTACTATACAGCTATCAAACGTCCCTACCTCATCTGCCAGTTCCTGCCATAAAGGACACACTGAGCAGGGTGTGTGTACATACAATACACAACACATCATCCTCATGATGCATGCCCATTTATAGCCCCCATATTGTGTGTATATTATATATCTCCCCAAACCATTAACATGCTGTGTGTTTTTCAGTACTTGGAGTCGGTGCGCCCTCTGTTGGCTGATGCAGATTTTAAACGGATGACAAAATTGGCCTCTGAGTTTGAGTGTAACCTGGGGAATCGCCTGCAGCGCTACCTGAAACTTAAAGCTCTCTGGGCTACTAACTATGTAAGTGACCAGCCTTTCACTCATTGAAGTGTATCACTCCAGCATTAGAACTAATAAGTAATACATATAACATTGCGTGGAAGTCGGGAACAGTACCTCTGCGGTGGTGGTCCCCCCTTTCAAGAAGGGTGGCCGGAGGGTGTATTCCAACTATAGGGGGATCGCACTCCTCATCCTCCCTCATCAGCCTATTCCAGGGTGCTGGAGAGGTTACAGGAGGTGCAATGTGGTTTTCGTCCCGGTCGCAGAACACTGGACCAGCTCTACATGTTTGCAAGGGCACTGGAGGGTACGTGGGACTTTGCCCAACTGGTCGGCATGTGCTTTGTGGACTTGGAAAAGGCATTCGACCGTGTACCTCGCGGTTTCCTTTGGGGGGGTGCTACTACGTGCCATTCGGTCCTTGTACAACCGGAGCAGGAGCCTGGTTCGCATTGCCAGCAGTAAGTCGAGCCTGTTTCCGAACAGTGGCCTCCGCCAAGGCTGCCCTTTTTCACAGATCCTGTTCATAATTTTCATGGACAGAATTTGTAGGCGCAGCCACGGCGCCGAGGGAGTCCTGTTTGGGGGCCTTGGGACTTAGTCTCTGCTATCTGCAGACGACGTGGTCCTGCTGGCCTCATCGGGCTGTGACCTTCAGCTGTTTACTGTGGAGGTTTGCATCTGAGTGTGAAACTTCTAAGATGAGACTCAGCACCTCCAAATCCGAGGCCATGGTTCTCAGTCGGAAAAGGGTGGATTGCACCCTCCGGGTTGTGTATGAGGTCCTGTCCCAGGTGGAGGAGTTCAAGTATTTCGGGGTCTTGTTCACGAGTGAGGGACGGTTAGAGCGTGAGGTCAACAGGTGGTGAGGTTCATTGGGTGTGCCCAGGCGGGAGAAGGCCCTGGGGGATATTATGTCTCACAGCTGGCCTGGGAACACCTTGGTGTCCTCCCGGTGGAACTGGAAGAGGTGGCCGGAGACCGGGAAGTCTGGAATTCCCTACTGATAGTGCTGCCCCCGTGACCCGGATCCGGATAAGCGGAAGAAAATGGATGGATGGATGGATGGGCCTATAACAACATGCTTAATTCCTCATACCTTTAAGTGATGCCAATAATATAAAGAACACAATTTTTTCGAGTCAAGATTAAACTTGAAGTGACTGTTTTCCTTACAGGTGAGTGACTGGTGGGAGGAATACATTTACCTGCGAAGCCGAGGCCCCATAATGGTCAACAGTAACTACTACGGCATGGTAACCAGCTCCATTTTGTACCAAACCAAAAGACTACACCAGGGGGAGACATTTCCTTTACTTTCCTTTTTTCTTTAATCAACTGCCTTCCACCATAGAGCCTTTCCTTGTAGATTGATGAGATTTGTATCTAATATTTTTGCTGTTTCCTCTTGTCTGTGTACTTAACAGGACTTCCTGTATGTGACTCCGACCTCTTGTCAAGCTGCCAGGGCAGGCAACACAATCACTGCAATACTCTTGTATCGCAGGAAAGTCAACAGGGAGGAACTCAAACCGGTATGTTGTACAAATTTCGGCAGAGGAAATGAGGTAGTTAAGTAAGTAAGTGCATGCATGTTGGTGAATGGTCACACATTTACAACCTGATGTTGCAAAGTGGCACGCTACGTATTTAACAAAAAAAGTCAAAAATGCCCTGTATTATAAAAATTTTAAAAAGTAAATTGGCCTCCATTTGGCTATTCAAGAATAATTCAAATAAAATTGCAAACAACTTTTAATCTACAATTAGAATTGCCTTTTTAAAAGGCTATTTTTTGAGAAAAAAATGCCAGCTTTTTTTTAATATAAATTATTTTAAAATTGCACATTTTAAAGAAAACACTTTAAAAAGTAATCCATCGTCTATTATATTCATATATGACATTGTCTAAAAATAAATAAAATATTAAAATTGATAAAAAAATGTGTTTCCCTATATAGGATTTGGATAATTCAGAAATGTTTTAAATAATTAAGAAATCATAGATGGAACAAAAATGGAGAAAAACATATTAGCAACTATTTTGTGTGCCGTCAACATTATTTAACTACTTAACATGTTTTGACCTACATTGGATTGGTTGTAGCGTGTTTTATAAACACAAATGTCAAAGCGCATCTTCTCATTTTTCTGTATGTGGTTCTTGGTGGGAAAAGTTTGGACACCCCTGCTATTTATGTTGGTAAAACCTAAAAAGACGGCTCAATAAATGAGTCTTTTTAAAGTTTTGCGTATCTCTGTGTCTTAGAGCCGTGTTCCTGGTACTGTCATCCCTTTGTGTGCTGCCCAATATGAGAGGATGTTCAACACAACACGCACTCCAGGAACTGAGACGGGTAACAAACACATTCAGCTCCACATACAATATTTCATCTATTGACTAGCTGGTAGTCAATAGATTATGCTAGTCACTAGCATAATTCCCTTCTATGCTACAGATGTTCTCCAGCACTGGCTGGACAGTGAATGTGTAGCTGTGTACCACAAGGGACGCTATTTCCGCTTGTGGGTGTATCAAGCTGGCCGCCTGCTCTCTCCTCGGGAAATTGAGTACCAGATTCAGAAGATTCTGGATGACCCTTCACCCCCACAACCTGGAGAGGAAAAACTAGGAGCCCTCACTGCTGGAGACAGGTAGAAGCAATGGTGCATCAATGTCCTTTATTACCTGCCTTCTAGCAACAGTTTTATTTGTTTAGAACTACAAATGAGGGTCCCACAGCAGTACCTGCTGCTCGTTGAGAAGAGCAACAAATGCTTTCATGTTAGAGCCTCTGTTAGAAAGCCCAAGTATTTTCGTCAAGTATTAAGATTTCACACTATATTTGACGGCCATTGAACGCACCACAGTTACAGTATATCCTGGGCTGCCCCATTTGAATTGTTTGGGAAGCACTGGTGTCTTGACTACAATGCCAATAAAGCTTTCTTACAAGCACAAATCTTTCTTCAAGCGGCTAACAATGTTTAAAAAAAAAAAAAAAAAGCTAAAATAAACCCATGCATTTTGTCAGTTGCCCAAGGTCAGCTGGGATAGGCTCCAGCATACCCCCGCGACCCTAGTGAGGAGAAGCGGCATAGAAAATGGATGGATGGATGTCAGCTTAAGCGATTTCCACAATATACTGTAGACCCTTCCTTCCTCACCGTATTTACATCCCCTTATATTCTGGTCACAAAAATGACCGTAAATGCAGCATTTCTCTCTTCGCATGTGCCAATCTCCTGCCAGGATTCCTTGGTCTCAGATTAGGAAGCAATACTTCAGCACCGGCGTCAACAAGCGGTCGCTGGATGCCATCGAGAAGGCAGCCTTCTTCGTAACCCTGGATGATGAAGAGCAAGGCATGAGGGGGGACGACCCGGGAGGAAACTTGGATCGCTATGCCAAGTCGCTGCTCCATGGCAAATGTTATGACAGGTCAGGACAAAGCCGATGAAATGGATGACGAGGGTTTTTTTTTTTTTAATGTTGACGTCTGTCATCGGCAACTAATCTTTCTTTGATATGCCATTTAAATTCTCTTTTTGTAGCTGTAGGGAAAAATATTGAACAAATTAATGCACATGGCTTTGTTTTTAGAATTGTGCACATGAGCCATATAAATAGCCACACAGACACTTACTAATGAATTCATTATTGACAATTGCACCCTTCCAACATTGTGGGGACAGTTTGGGGAAGGCTCCTTTCTCTGAGTGCACAAAGTAAGGTTGTGCTTGGATGGGTTTTGAGAACTTGCACAGAACCCTAACCTCAACCTCATCAAACACCTTTGGGATGAACGACAACTTGTGACCTCCTTAGGGTCCAACATAACACATAAGTCACTCACACTGTCCACAAAACATATAAAGGTCATATCAAATACAGACATAAAAGTGTAAATACAGGAATTAAATGAAACGGTAACCAAAATAACTCACTTTTAACCTTGTGGTTGTCTTGCAGGCCTTCTTAAAATATTGTCCCAGACTAGTCTGGAGGGACAAACTTATATTCCCCCCAGGTCTCAGTGTAACAGCGCACGGAATCCATGACCTGTCTAGCATTCAATAATCTTTCTTTATTTAATCATCTTTACAGTAGTACCTTGATTTTCCTTATTAATTTGTTCCAGAAGGCCCGACGAAAACCAAGGACATTTTTCCCATGGGAAATACAGTCATCCCTCGTTTATCGCAGTTAATTGGTTCCAGACCCAACAGCAATAAGTGAATTTCCGCAAAGTAGGATTAATTAATAAATGGAACATTTTCTTAGTGTATAGAAGACCTATAACTTTCTAAATACAATCTTTAACATTATTCGAGCCCTGTAGACACCGCAATGCTCAACTGTAATGCGCAGGCTACGGGATCACTGCAGGGACACAAGAGACGGCCATGGCTTTAATCACTAGCAAGCTAACTAGTTGGCCTCCAATTTATTTACTGTATTCTAAACTTTAGAAAGGGTTTAAAATGGAATGGGAAAGAACGATTAAGAAGCCAAAAACTTACCATTTCCACATGGAATGGGAGGACAACTTCTTTTCACTCTATCATGTCGGACATGCCATGGATGACTGCATGCAGTGTAAGTAATCTAATGTTATGTCTCAATAATAGAACACAATACTACATATACCTTCTGTCTTTCAATATTGTTGTATTAATAATACGCCATAGTCAACCACAAACAGTGAGCATTTATTAATTTTTGGAATAGAGCAAGGGAGTGATAATCGAACCGTGATATTGTAATGTAAATCTAATGAATCTGGTCCAGACACCCAAAAATATTTTAAAAAATTATTTTAAAGAGCATTTTTATAGTTTTAAATGAAGAACACAATGAGAAATAATTATAAATGACTAATTGTACATCCTGGAGAAATCAAATTCAATCGTGTTTCTCATCTTCTTTATCAAATTGCACTCGCAACTCGTAGTCACACAATAATGTGTACGGTGTGTTTGGCCACTCGATTCCGCAGAACTTTACAGTACAGGGCAAAGTAACTAGTTTGTTACGTGCAATATCGTACGAGAACTGAGACGGTTTACGAAAATGGAGGTGAACTTAGCAGAAAATTCCCTCCCTTCCAACTTCTGTAAATTACCAGCTTCCCCAGTGATGCCCATCCCAGCACTAATCACTGAAAATGAGTTTCTTTGTTCTTTCCCAGATGGTATGATAAATCCTTTTCAGTTGTGATCTACAAGAATGGAAAGAATGGACTAAACGCCGAGCACTCCTGGGCTGATGCACCGACCGTGGCTCATCTTTGGGAGGTATACCTGTATTTTTTGTCTGAGGACTTGTTGGAAGGTTGTGTAAAGGAAATGCATGCATCTGAGTGGACATTTTACAATGACTGCAAAGTGAATCTGCTCCAGGGCTGACTGGTAACTTGGAAATCTGATTATTTTTATATGCTTTACTATTCCTTGAAAATCAGAACTAGTGTAATTGGTGTACATTATGGGTCTTATTGTGTTATATTTTACTGTAGATTCATGTGTTCATTATATTACGTTCTTATCTGATTAGTAGGGATAGACATTAATGGAAAGACTAATTCTACTGGCTAATTTGGCTTTGTGTTGTGTGTATTTGTGTGTCATTATTTGTCTCCCCTTGCCAGTACACACTAGCCACAGATGCTTTCCATCTGGGATACACCGAGGATGGACACTGTAAGGGTGATGTGGACCGCTCACTACCCCACCCACAGAGGCTCATCTGGGACATTTCGCCCGAGGTAGGTGTATTAGTTAATTGTCATGATACAAGTAGTATTACCTTTGGTATTGTGTAATATTCTGCCATAATTATTCATGATGTCATCCCGCTCATGCTCCTTACTCGTGTCTAAACAGACACCATAGATGTACAACTATCTTACATTGTGACCACATACCTGAGTGTTTTCATTCCTTTGGTCTCATGTGCTTCAACACGCCCTAACAGGTTAGTCACGTCAATGTTATAATATCCCAAATTCAGTGTCGCTGTCTTAAATATGCTGTAAGTATTATTACATTTGCTGGTATAAATAATGACAACATAGAAAAATTACTTGCACTGTAGTAGATTTTTGTTTAATTAAACATTTCTATTTTCCAATTAATATAAATTTAAAATTATGTAAAAAAAAAAATGAAATGTAAAAAAACAGTAACACAAAACAAAACAAAAAATTGTTAAAAAGTAATATTTGTAATGACAAAATCTTTGAATTCAAGATTCAAGAGTTTTATTGTCATATGCACAGTAAAACAGGTAGTTCTGCTATGCAATGAAATTCTTGTTCTGTTCCTTCTCCCAAAAAAGAAAGAATGAAACATACTTTAATATAATGTTTATACAATAATTACTTTTTTATCGCGGTTGATTTGTTCCAGACCCAACTGTGATAAGCGAATATCTTATTTATAAATGGAATTTTTTTTGTAGTGCTTTGTGTTACGATCTTCTAAAGTTTTTTTTATAATTTTTAGAGCCCTCTAGACATGAATGAACACCCCCTTTACACTCGTTTTACCCAATATAGTAGAAATAAGACATTTAAGACATAAATAAGACTCATGCTTGTGTGTGTTACTATAAATGTGTTTGTCGGGGTGCAGAGTGAGTGGCATACAGGATGTGACCTTGGGGGTTCAGGGTTGAGTTTCAGCTTGCAGTGGCTTACGGCCGCAACATTAGCCTGTTGTTTTCATTCGAGATTTTTATAAGGGATTATTGTAGCTGTCGTGAGCTAATTGAAACCTGCAATTAAAGCTGTTCTGGCCATCAAGTCTGGTCCTTGCATATCTCACCGAACATTACAGTAACAACACTGACACTTGTGTGTCATGTCATGAACATTTATTAATGCATCTTGAATGCCTTATATTTGTATTTTAGTTCATTTAGCAATTTTTATGCTTGGAAATGCAAAAATTTGGGGGGAAAAAACATTTGCTTAAATATGCATATGTTTTGACTAATAATGTATATGTATTATGTTCTTCCATGTGTACCAACTTATTGCATTGGTAAGGTTCTAAAGCTCGATGTTGCAACACAATTAGACAATTATTAACACGGACAGTATGATTTTGTTAAACATTGCCAAATAAGTTTCGGTGTTAAGGGCAAAGGCAGCTGAGGTCCAACCACGGAAGTTTAGAAGTATTTACTCTTTGCTTAGCCCCGGTCACACATCCTGTGGTCGGTGTTTAGAGATGTGCAAAGTGCAATTAGAGGCTAATGAGAACAGTGAAAGTCCTTGCTGTCATTTGACAGAACACATGAAATGCATATAAAAAAGATACCGTACTGACAAGTTTAAATACAGCTAGATGATTGCAATGTCTGAAGACATTGCGTGTGAATGCCCAAGCCTAATGAGGTGGTGGAAAAAATTAAATAAGCAAAAAAAGGACAAATAAAGATTTTTTTTTTTTAATTTACATTTTTAAATGTGAAAAATAGAACTATTTGATGCTTGAATGGTGTGAATCAGTTTAAAAATGAAGAAGTTCGACCCATCACTAGTGCAAGTCCCACGCCGTATGTCAGACCAAAAATTCTTGCAGGAAAAAAAAAATATCCAATGATTTGAACATTCTGTCTTGGGGGTGGTCTGAATTGGTTGAGAATGGTGGAAGTTTGAAAAATGGCCCATTGACTTTCAATGGGGGGGGGAAAAGGAATTTTTGGAAAATCTGAGAATTTTTTGAAAAACCTGAAATGGTCACACTCTATTTCCGAATGAACTGAACGATTTGATGCTTGAATGGTGTGAATCGGTTGAAAAATGGAGGAGTTAAGCGTCAAAAAGCAATATACAGATATACAATAATCAAATGAAACCGTAACAAAAACACAACAACTCTTTACTTTTGTCTCTGTGGTTGTCTTGCACACTGACAGGGGCTTTACGAGGGAGGGGGAGACAGGCTTATTGGGAGGGTACATTTTGGAAAAAAATGAAATCCAGAATCAATTTGGGTAAAACCTACACAGTGTATCTCCACTTAAGGGGATTGCAAAATGCCTCTGGCCTGTAGTGACTTGCAAACATTCTTGATGTCAAATAAAAACACATTTCTGGAAAGGAGCCAGAGCAGTCACAGGCTAAGTAGGTGGTACAGCCGCTGTCCTGTACAACCCTGGGAGTTATTGGGCTGAACCAAGGCAAAAATAATGCTTTGGCAAGTGCTTACAGGTGGAGTAAAGTCCATCCATACACACACTTGCATGTAGGTACCGTTAAATGGATAAGTACAAGCAGAGGATACACATTAAAGCTCCTTATCATGACCAGACACGTTCCAAATCTAGCTCGGATGTGCACAGATGCAAAATGATTTACTTGTAGTTTAGTATGCACAATGCAAATCTGACTCACAACCTTTCTTGTTTCCTTTTCTACTACTGCTTCAATGTTCTTGAACACACTGACCATGAAATGTCGACTCCATATGAGGTGTCTTTTAATCAAACTGTGCTTCATGTTAATATAAAACAAGTTGCAAGCTTTGTTGAAGTTTCTCCTCAAATGACTGTCTGGCCCGTAGGTTCAGGCCCAAGTGTGCAGCTCTCTTGCTGTTGCCCAGGCACTGGCCAATGATGTGGACTGCCACGTCTTCCCCTTCAGAGACTTTGGAAAAGGTCACATTAAGAAGCTTCGGGTCAGCCCTGATGCATTCATCCAGATCGCTCTACAGCTAGCTTACTACAGGGTAAGACTCAGATTTATCCCGTAACATCTAAAAGACAAATGTCTTGCACTTTAACACAGAACGTGTGTGATGAAGCAGATAAGTCTGCTGTTGCACAAACTGCTGCTAAATATAGCGGACTATGGTTCATATGTGGCCAAACCACTTGGAAGCTTTATTGCAAACATATTTCCACAACATTGCTTTACAGTGCTCATGATAAAAAAATATATATCCGAACAGCCATCTTGGCTGTGTTGTCACGCCAAGGACTATTTCCACCAACTATACGCATCTAAACACAGCCGTGGGTGTACAGCAAAGCGAAGAAAAATAGTCACAACATCCATCTATCCATCCATCCATCCGTTTTCTATGCCGCTTGTCCTCACTATGGTCACAGAGGTATGCTGGAGCCTATCCAACTGGCTTAGGGTGAAAAGCGGGGTACACCCTGGACTGGTCACCAGCCAATGGCAGGGCACATATAGACAAACAACCATTCACGCTCACATTCATACCTATGAACAATTTAGAGTCGCCAATTAACCTAACATGCATGTTTTTGGAACGTGGGAGGAAACAAAGGGTACCTGGAGAAAACCCACGCACGCACGGAGCGAGGATGCAAACTGAGATTCGAACCCAGATCTCCAGGTAGTGTTTAGCACGTGCGGCCTAATCGGGCTGGCAAAATTATCAAGTTCATTTTCATGTATTAATTCTGATTGTTTAACTATCGCAAGATTTCTTTTTTTTTTCCGGAACAAAAAAATCTTGTCGTAGTTTAATCTTACGAGATCTTGTGACACCCCGAAGTGATAAGTGTTCAAAACTGCCTTGTTTCTGCCAGTGACCAAATTCAGTCTGAAATAGCTGGCAGCAATGATGATTGTTGAGTGTTGGACAGATGAGGAGAAAGCTATTGAGCCCAAGATTGGGTCTAAGTTGAGATCATATTTCAAAGGCATTTATTATGACTGGAAAGTCTGAGATGGTAAACAGGAGACTGGATGTTATCAGGGCCGGAAAAGATGTCAAGATGAAAGATGTGTCTTCAGAATGACGTAATGTCATTTATTGTGTGTTGTCTACAAAACGAATGCAAGCCACAATAAAGGTGTTGCACATTACATCCTGTCTGACCGCACTGAATAAAAATGTGGGTGTCACAAAAGTAGCTTATATCAACATCAAATTAAACGCACCAATTGAAGACAGGCTCAATTTTAGTAATAATAGGAGATTGGAGTTTGTTTCCCAGAGAGAAGATGAGCAATGTGTGGGTGACATGTGTATGTGGGTGTAATGTGGGTGTGCTAGTATGAATTAACTTGACAACGAGGAAAATGTGAACACTAGCACTCGACACACACACACACACACACACACACACAAACGTCATCAAAGCTCACCTTTTATGCATGCTCACACAGCATCAGTATTTGTCTCGGAGCACACAGCTGTAGTCCGTTTAAAGACCGCTGCAAATAAACACAGAAACAATGAAACTAAATGACAAACTTGCAAAAACTATTGGCTTTCTAACAGTATATTATTTTTCCCCAAAAATAATAGCTGTTATTTCCAAAATTGATATGCATTTACGTAATATTTGATGTGGTTTTGTTTTTTCTTAATGTGTCTCCTTCTGAAAGATTTCCATTGACCGGTACTAGGCCACTATGTATGTGTGTGACCCATTTTCATGTTATTATTCACTTAGACACACTGTACATACTCTGTTGTTTTAGTCTCCATATCAGTCCTCCAAACTCCCTGCCTTCCTTCCTTCCAGGCTTTAGACTTCCTGGAAAGGATTCTTACCTTTTTTTTTCCCACTTTCTCTATTCATCAGGATCGTGGAGGTTTCTGTCTGACTTACGAGGCATCAATGACCCGTCTCTTCAGGGAAGGACGAACGGAGACTGTGCGGTCCTGCTCCAACGAGAGCAGCGCTTTTGTCAAAGCTTTGGAGAGTGCAGAGGTACATGTCAAGCAAAACAAGGAAACAAATAAGAAATAATGGGTCTCGTGATTCACGGCAACAAAAGGGTCTGACAATATATTTTGACCCCCGTCTTGCTAAAAAGCGTCCACATAAGTAGACTGCTTTTGTGGACGTAAAATGTGACACCCACAGGGCCCATTTCTTTCAAAATGGGTCAGTTTACGTTGACATCTGTTGTAGTATTAACTTCATCATTATCGCTAAGCAGCGTGAAACGAAAACCGCAACATAGCTGTCTCGTTACCCAGCATTAAAACATGCACACGGTGACTTCCTTCCTGTTCAGCTTCAAAATGGTAATATTAACATGGATTCTACCACAATAACTAACAAATGCACCCATTCATTTTTTTGCCACTGTGCTGTATGTTCTTTAGAACTACTGGGATTATTAGTGTATCCAAAGTTAATGTATTGTCTCAGTAAAAATGCAGTATAATTTTGCTGGTGACTGTGATTAGTGTATGTGTTTGTATGGGCAGCCAGCAGAACACTGTTGCCGGCTCTTTAGACTGGCTTCAGAGAGGCACCAGAATCTTTATCGCCTGGCAATGACCGGAGCAGGAATTGACCGACACCTCTTCTGCCTGTACGTCGTCTCGAAATATTTGGGAGTGGAGTCACCTTTCCTCAAAGAGGTAATGTAGATATTACATTTCTAGCAATGGTGTCCGGATGCACCAAGTGATGCGGATGGGATGACAGGTGCAGCTTGCAGCAGACACCTACACTTCAAACATCAGTCTCTTCTTTTTGGGGCACTCCAGGTGTTGTCAGAGCCTTGGCGTCTCTCCACCAGTCAGACCCCAGTTCAGCAGATGGAGCTGTTCGACCTGAAGAACTACCCCGAATTTGTATCGCTTGGCGGCGGCTTCGGACCTGTGAGGATGGCATACTTATTGTTTTTAATTGTAGGTGCAACTATCTGTACACCCGTCAAATCTCACACGTTCCCTGCGGTCACGTCAGGTTGCGGATGATGGTTACGGCGTTTCTTATATCATCGTGGGTGAGGATATGATCAACTTCCATGTGTCGTCCAAGTACTCCTGCTCTGAGACTGTGAGTCACGTCTGTTAGTTTTGTTTGTCACACGTCATTGCTCAAACTATCAATTTCACTTTGACTGGTGAACTACACCAGATGTGTCCCTAATGTATAATACACAATGGGTTTTCCAAATGTTCAGTCTGTTGGGTCACAGCTGCTGTTGACTGCTTAAAGGAGTGTGTTTTTTTTTTTTTAATCCCTTGCTCCCTGCTATGAGGCGTAATTTACTTGTGAATACAAATCAACAGTGAAATTTGTGGCATATTATGAAGACATTACCTTCTTACACTCTGCACTGTGTGAAGAATCAGGTTTTCCCATAAGAAATCATGAAAATACAATGAATCTGTTCCAGACACCCAAAAACGTTAACAAAAAAACATTTTATAGAGATCAATTGTTGTTTTACATGCAGAAAACGATGCGGAATAATTATAAATGACAAATAAAATTGGACAAATTAACGTTTAACATCAATTTACTTACCTTTTAACGAAGATTGTTGTAGGCGAAGACGGCGGTGATGGAGGAGGGTAGGGGGTGCCATTTTTGTACTTTGCGATGCCTACTTTCTTTTTTTAAATTTTATTTATTTTTTTTTTTTAATGCGTACTTTCTTGAGCTCAATCGTGTTTCACACCACCGTGATCAAATTGCTGCCACTCAAAACTTTCCTTAGCCCCATGGCAGGTTATTTGTCACTCAGTAAAATGTACGGATGTAGGGTGCTTTGTTTGGGGCACTTGATTCCGTGGAATCAAGTGGAATGATACAATACAGGGCGAACCGACTAGTTTGTTACGTGCAATATTGTATGATAACTGGAGGATTGATCGCAGTACAGTACGGTACAGGCGTGCCACCCCAAAACTGTAAACCTGGCGGAAACACGGAATATTTCTCTTGTCTCGCCGTGTTCTTTTCTTAACACTTCACTGAGGCTAGTCCTACATTTTTTCCCCCTCCCCAAAGCCCAGAAATGCTGCACTTTTATCCAAATGGTTTTCTGATAACCTCATTTCCTGTCTCCGTTTCAGGACTCCCACAGGTTTGGAGCTCAGATAAACACAGCTCTCCAAGATACCATGGCTCTCCTTTCTGCTGACACCAAAACTCCTCCATCGTCCAAAGCCACAGCCGAGCCTCAGCCCAAGAAGATGCGCTGAAGACTGTTGAGTGTGGGTGAATATCCTCAAAAGATACAAAGTGAAACTAAGATCGGCGTGTACGGCTCAAAACGTCCATCTTTGTTCATGCTCCTTCCAATTTTAGCGCAAAAGGAGCAAAAGGATAATTTCACCACCACAACAAATAACATTGTATGACCTCACGAAGTAGTGTCAGTCCAAACTGACTTCAGCTAAAGGTAAAACGTTTGTTTGCACTAGAATGCAGGGACGACAAAGTGAAACTAAAAGTAGTCTAGAATTATTCATTATAATGATTCCTAATTACAGTAAATGAGGGAGAACAGCAGCCTTACATTTGAGTGTTCTGTGCAAGCTGGATGATTTTATCTCGGTGCCTTTTAATAAGGGACTACACATGTTTGCTTTCACTTTAAAGGACTGACATAATCAATCACTTTAAACGGAGAACAAATGGAAGAATTGTTGAAGGACAGAAAAGCCAGCACCAGTACAAGAAAGTCTTAAAATCCTTTGTCAGCATTTAGTTTAGCACACGTGTGCCTGTATTAGTCAGTAATGCAATGCAGTTTTAATCAATGCAATTCTTCAAGAAAACATTTTTTTTGTTGTTTTTGTTTTGTTTTTTTTTACTTGTATTTGTTTGAATGTATGACACATTGCTGCTTTTAGCCTGTGCAGGGATGTAGAAGTGCATGTGTCAACTCATCACTCTACTTATTTCCTCATGGTACGGTAAACAGTCACCATGGCTTTGATCAAAAGTGTTTTTTATAAGATCCTATTCCCAGCTTTTATACTTTTCTTGGTCAAGAATGATGGAAATAGTTTGTTGGTACAGTGGAACCATTTTTGTTCCACTGTTTTGTTTTGTTTTTCCCCCATAGGAAATCATGTAAATCCACTTCCAGACACCAAAAAATAAGTTTTGTCAAGAATACTTAGTTTTACATGCAGAAAACTGTGCAAAAATAATTAAAAATGACAAATGAAATTGATGAATGGACATCATTTTAACTTTATCGAAGACTGCTGGCGAGGAACACACTTTGCTTTTTCGAATTAAATCGTGTCTCTTACCTGCTTTATCAAAGTGGTGGCACTCGCAACTGTCTTTGGCCCCATGGTGGCTTATTTTGCAGTTGCACTCAATTTAAAAGAAACAAACAACTGAGTTGTCAGCAAACCGACTACATTGTTTCGCGCAATGCCTGCTTTATATACGAATACGGGGGCGAAAACTGAATCACGCAAAAAGTAGGTTGTACGAAAACAGTGGTAGTGCTGTATTTGTGAAAGAAAAAGTTGACATAAAGTTTTTCTTTTTTTAACTTTTTTTTTTGTTGTACTTTTTAAAACCAGCGGATCCCAGCACAGCTTTGTCGCATTTGTGTTGCTATGGTAACTGTGATGTTTGTATCATCATACACATGCTTTATAACCATTTTCGGCCCCAGCTCGTCTTTTATTGGCCCTGATGAGCATATTGTAAAAAAAATTGCAGTCATTTTATACTGTATACTATTAGATATTACACTTATTTACTTTGTCACCTATAACGCTTCAAGATTTCGATGTTTTGTTCAGATAGCTTGGCGCATATTGACCTACACTGAATTGGTTTTAGCATCTTTGATGCACCAAATGTATCCCGCGTCCCTTGGATGTGGCTCTAAATTTTGGACCCCGTAAGAACGTGGGCTACAAGCTCAAATAAACCAATCTTAAGAAAAGCCAAGACAATTCAAACAACGAGCACTTAAATGGGGGAAATGTTGAACGCAACAACCAGTCCGAGACCAGCGCCTGTCATGAGTAACTGCGTAAAACAAAACACGAATGCGACGGTACAAGTATCACTCCTCTACCTGCAGGACTCGCTGAACAAGCAGCTTATCCACATCTGAATAATATCCACATCGACAGTAAGCATCAAAGTCAGTTTTACATTAGCAAACATTGATTTTTACTTTAACGCCTTAACCTTCCTCCATTTAACAGTTAAAACTCGAGTATTTCTTTTCTTAGGGGGGTTAAAAGTTTATTTTTTGGGGAGATGAATAATAATGGTTAATGTTGTGTTTTTCTTTGGTTACTTTTGAATGGATCTGTGTGTGTTTTAGCTTGAAATAATTGGTAAATAATGCACCACGTTCTGTGATGTTACACTCCCAAGAAACATTGTTTGCTCACCTGATTTCATGCTGTTTAGATGTAAACCAATTTTTAACATATGGTGATGGCATTTTGGATGGAATAAAATAGTCCCTGACCTTGCTGTGAATGAACATTTTCTTTTTTTTTTTTTTTTTTTATCATTTGAATTACGATTTTATCGAACTGAGGTCACCTGATCACTTGAAGTATCATGATGTGCTGTATATTCTGGGATCACAAAGACCCCGTTTTATGTCCCGGCACTTCTATTCTGCTATGTTCCGGCGGCTTCTCTGACTTTGTGGATGATTTCTAGTCTTATTTCGAGTCGTTCTGATGATTTGGTGCAACGTTTGCATTTGAAATTATGGGAAATTTCCCAGGAAAATAAGGGATAACCAATCCAAAAGAACTCGCGATAGGGGAGGGGTAGTGCGCCAAGAAGTGTTGAGATGGGTTTTCTGGGGAAAAACAAACCGACCTATTTTCGGAGACAAAAAGCAAGACTGTGCGGGCTTTCAGACTACAGTCATCCCGCGCCACTTCGCTTCACTTCATCACGGTTTTTCAAAAATATATTAATAAATCGTGCTGTTTTATGGTTGAATATGGCCTATTAGTAAAAAATATATATATTTCTTTAAAGCACATTCAAGCATAATAGTGGTTAAATGAACTAAAATACAAATATAAGACATTCAGAAGACCCTTTCGGAGATGATACACTGATCTGTAGTACTCTACACTGGCCACTAGGTGTCGGTAATGTTCGGTGAGACACACAAGCACCAGACTTGATCGCCAGGACAACAGGCTTTAATTGCAGGTTTGATTTAGCTCACAACAGCCACAATAATACATTTGCTACTGTTGCGGCCACAAGCAAAAACTAAACTCTGAACCCCCAATGTCACTTCCTGTCCGTCCCGCCCACTCACCTCCCCTAGCACTGGAACACAGTTACGAGTCTTATTTATGTCTTAAATTTCTTATTTTCTATGATTATGCCTGCTAGTTTGGGTAATAGGAGTGTAAAGGTGGTTATAGGGGTGTTATTTCATGTCTAGAGGGCTCAAATGAAGTTAAATGTATGGAGAAGGTCATTAACAGGTTTTCTATGCTCTAATTACAAAAGTATTTGATTTATAAATAAGGAATCAGACTTGGTGGAAATTCACTTATCCGGAAGTGGAACCAATTAAACAATTTTTTTTTTAATTTGTGGGTTTTTAAAATTTTATTTTAAAAAGCTATGGTAAATGGATGAGGGTCCACTGCATCCAAGCGATGGGCCAAAAATGGCCCTCGTGCCACAATTTGGAGAGCCCTGTTCTAAGTGAATTGGCGCGCATGAGACATTATTTGCAAACACCGTTGTGACGTTTAAAGAAATAACAAAGCGAAAGGTGGTCCAACAAAGTTACTGTGTGGGCGTCCTTGTGTTTTTACCATTAAAGGCAAAGTCCATTTGCTTTTGTTTTTCAAGTCTTTGCACGCGCCCAAGGGTTCCTCTGCATAAAATATGCAACATCCCACAAGGACCGCTTTTTTTATTCGGCAATCAATACAACGTGACGTGTGTCGGTAGACGGAGACGGGCAGACGGAATGTGAAAATGAAAAGTGAAAGTAAACTGCCACACAGAAGATGTATACGCCGCCCTAAACAGACGCACTTCTTCGACACCGAAACACGGTAAGTCCACCAAAATCTAATGAATGCACTTAATGCTGGACATGGCGTACATTACCACACAGGAGCTAACGACATTTTCGCTACTTGACATGTTAGCCTTGTATGATATTAACTCTTTACTACCCGGTGGATTTCTGTCATTAGTGTGTGGAGAGCGTGATATCACCGAACATTGTTTGTATTCAATATTACACGCTTTTCTTCACAGTAGGGATTTGCGATACTGCAAGTTTTGGTACCGACCCGACGCTAAGTAAATACAGAGCACGTTATTGCCGATACTGGTACCGATACAGATACAGTTTACGGTAGTTGGAATTTGTCAAGCTTTTTGAATGACTGACTGATTTTAGTTGTTTGAGCATGATTATCATCACAATAAAACAGGAAAAACAGCATATGTAAACGCAACAATCAGTGGCGTGCAGGCAGATGACAAAAACTAATCAAATAAATATACATTTGTCAGTTGGACTGTATTAAAAATGCATTTCTGTGCAATTCTAGTCGTTTTTAACGTCTTAAATTTAAAAAAAAAAAATCACAGAATTTGCACATTTCCTGATCAAATACAGGGCAGAAATTTACCATGAGGCTGCCACGAGCGTCTCTTGTCTGCTTAGTGCGCAAATATAAGCCTTGCCTTCCAGAGTTGGATCATGGCACCTGCCAGTTTGTGTTTGTCAGCATGTGGCCAGTAATATAATGTTGCAGAAACATTTATCACGCACCATGACTTTCTTCAGGCTGTGTAATGTCCTTCATTTAAGCGTGACATCATTATTCTGTCTTTTGGACAAAATAATACACAAATGTCATTCAGGAGTCGGTGCAGTACTCACTGCATCCTGAGGGGGGCGGGAGCGGGCAGGTGCTTGTCGGTGCTGTCCTCCCATAGAGAGGAAAACCCAGAATTTTATTTATTTTTATTTTTTTTTGACAGCAACAGCACCAGCTGGACAGAAGCAAGTGAAATGAAAGTGAATGAATGTGACTGCCAAGATGGTGGATTGTAACTCATTAGAAGGTGATCAGACTTGTACAACAAAGTATCAGAACTTTTCCTGGATATATATAAATACAAAATATTTTTCAGTTACCAAAAAATAAATAAAAAAATTGGACTAAGAAGTATTTGAAAACCTTTTTTTTTTTTTTTTTTACAAAAGTGAATTGTCTTTTTTTGTTATCCTCTTAACGAGCAGCCTGTATTAACATTTTTTCCAAAACCTCAGAAAGTCCTGACTACATACAATTGTTTGAACCAAATAAAGTCAACAGTGCAAAACAACCAAACAAAAGCAAAAACTACCACGAAAAAAAACCTAACAACTTCAAGTACCACAAAATTGTAAGTTTCTGCGTATGAATGAGGGATGAAAGCGATAACTAAACCTGACTTTTACCTTCATTGAAGAAGTGGTAGTTCCCAAAGACACGATGTGGCACAGAGATCAACACAGACACCACCTTCGTTCTCAAATGATGGTACTAGCAACTTTCTTGGGCCCCTTTTTGGATTATTGAGGTGAGAAACACGATCGAATTCATGAAAAGACTCATGGCAAAACCGCAAGGTGATGTCCGTGCTGCTCTCGCTGCCACATCATGTCTTTGGGAACAGTCATGTCAAGAATCATTGAATTTTAACGTAATTGAAAGGAATAAATGAACATTTAAGGTTACTTTTTCCTTCACTGAAGACGACTGTTCCTGAAGACATGATGTGGCAGCGAGACCACCCGGACACCAGCTTCCTGTTTTGTCATGAGTTATTTCTTGTATTCAATAGTGTTTAAAGCACCGTCTTTATCAAAATGCATTTTGGGTTCCAGTATTGAGATGAGAAACACCAGTCAATTCAAGAAAGAACTCATGTCAAAACAGGAAGGTGGTGGTGGTTGATCTCGCTGCCACATCCTGTCTTCGGAGACAGTCACATCAAGAATCACGTCTTCAAAGGTAGGTAAAAGTAACCTTAAATGTTTATTTATCCCTTTTGTTGAATCATTTATATGTTTTTATATGCATTCCAAATTCTTTTCCGCATGTAAAACTATAAAAACTTGCTGTGTGTTAGCACGTTTGGCTTTCTGGAACAGATTCATTGGATTTACATTATTTCTTATGGGAAAAATGGATTCTTTTTGCATCCGTTTCGGTTTGACTTTCCGGAACGAATGAATAAGGCTAACCGCGGTTCCACTGTATGCCATGTTAGACTGTAGAAACTAGAAGTTGTTTTTATGTATTTTATGGACCAAACAATCAATCGGTTAATAAAGCAAACACTCCGAGCATCAATAATGATATTTCATAATAGTTTCATTATTTGGGTGACCAAATGAAAAGCGGGCCGCCTGTTGAGGACCTCTGGTATAAAACATACACTGTATAAGACATAAAAATGTGTGCTTTTGTCCTTTACAGGACTACTTCTTTATCAAGTGTGCTAGGAAATCATTGTTGCAGTTTCATGAATGCGTAGTTTGCAGGTTTCTGCAGTGACAACCTTGTCATTGGAGAGGCGATGCTCAGTATCAAGCCTGAGTCACTTCAATAATGCGACTTTCACTTCCGTGTGGTTAACATTTGACCTTCCCCTCATCTGCTCTCGCTGGGTTGCAGTGATGTTTTTGGTAGTTAATGAATTACAGTCAGATATGTGTCTTATAAGGCAAAGAACTGGTTAATGCGTGCTTTGTTCATTCTTTGAAACACAAATGATTGCCTAAAATGTTAGCAGATGTATAATGCACTTTTTTTTTCTTCGTGTAAACATGCCTCTCCAGCCGTACCACATGCAGTCATGCAGCAGTTGGAGCTGTCTGGATTCAATTAACATACCAGTAAAGCGTGGAAGATGAAATCGAGAAAATACTCCAAACTCAATCAAAAACACAACTCGGAAATATCATTAGGCAGAAGAAGGGGAAGTGAGAAGACTTTTGATACCAGAAAATGTGAATCCTGGGAAGAAATAAGGGAACATTATTGCAACAGAGAACTATTTCTGTAACGACGAGGGTCTGTTTTATGTTGCACTTGTAATTTTCTTGCTTGTGCCTGTGCTGTGTTGGAGCAACTGTGCTTCAGCTCTGCTGTGGATTTGGCAAATCCAGCTTGTCAAGATTTTCTTGGTATTCTTTGAAATTGAGAGTGATTTTGTTGCCACAGATCAGCGGCGTCCAAATCTCTTTTGCTTCAACACAGATCAGTAACCCTTTGGAATGAGCATATGCCAAACAGTATGGCTGTTTGGTCCCGAGCGCCTTAGCAATTTTGGCTTAGGATTTTTGTTCTGAATGATGCAATTAAAGGATTATGTAACACAATGACGCTTTGAAGTTTGGAGAAGCCGAGTATGGCTGCCCATCACTTTTGGGGGACTTTTACTAGCAGTCAAATGCCGTATACGGTAGGCGTGTCTAAACCAGGGGTGTCCAAACCTTTTCCACCGAGGGCCACGTTCTGAAAAATGAAAGGATGCAAGGTCCACTTTGATATTTTTAAACCAACACATGGAGATATGCTAAGAAGCTATACGTAGCTCAAGGAAAAAAATGCATTTCAGTTTTGTAATATACAGTAGCTGAAATGCTGCTAAAAATATATTTTTTCCATAATAATATGAGTTTATTCTTGTAAAATTGCCACTTTTTTTCTTCATTCGATTGTGACTTTTTTTCTTAATATTTTGACTTTATTCCTGTAAAATTACAGCTGTTTTTTTTCCATTTCTGCTGTTTTTCTGCTTTTTTTTCTGCATTTCTGATGTTTTTTTCCCCCAACGATTTCATTAGGGCTTCCCTCTTGTACATTTTATTCTCGTAATTATAACTTTATATCTTTTTTAAATAATGTAATAATGTATTTTTTCTTTATTTCAACATTGTTACTAAGATGATACTTTTTCTCATTTTACGAGTTTGTTCTCATTAGAAAACTATATTTTTCTGTTAATATTTTGAATTTACTCTTTAAAATGTTAAATTATGCTGTTTTCCATTTCTGCTGTTGAATTTTTTCCCCCCAAATATCTCAACTTTCTTCTTGTATATTTTATTCCCATGTTATAAATTTTCCCCCAACCTAAGTTTCCAAAAATTACAACTTTAGTCATTGTTTTTGACTTAAAAAAACAACAACAAACTTTTCGTAACCATTTCAAATTCATGCGGCTAAAATCACATTTCTTGACATCCTCATACTATTTTATTGTTGTGAAATTATGTTTTTTTTTTCTTTGCTAGATTACAACTCTTAAATACATATTTGAACTTTCCCATTTTTGCTGGTGGTGTGTTTTTTTTTTGTCTTCTTGTTAAATTACATTTTTAGACTGTGCTGCGGGCCGATAAAATCACAGACGCGGGCCACAAATGACCTCCGGGCCGCACTTTGGACACCCCTAAACCTAAACCATCTCCACTGGGGACCACATACTGAAAAACTGACAGACGAGGGATCCATTTTGACATATTTCATGCATTAAAGATTCTAAAACCAACCCACTACAGTAGATTAGCGAACGACAAATATCTGCATAAAAATGTCTCTTTTGACACACGGCTCGCTCCCCGCCTCCTCCTGCTAGCTTGACGTTGGCGTTCTCCGACGATGTCGGATCAACATTTGCAATAAAAGCGACTGTTGTAATTGTTAGATTCGATTCAGCACCCGAACACTCCCCATTTCTCTTCAACATCCCTCCCACACTTATTAAATGCATTTATTGCATAAAATGTAATACTCACTACTAACGAATGAATGAATGTAAGATGATGATGAAATCAGAGTCACTGTGTGAAAGTTTGAATGTGCACCTCACAGCAACTGTGGCGCATTCAAGGACCACTGGACCACCAATCTCAACACTTGGTGAAAAAGCATGATCAATTATTCATAAAGACAATAAACATGTAAAAATCGCGGCATTTTTTTCACAGTGGAACATGTATGCTGTACATTTTACCCGCGTTATCACGTATTTATGAATTACGACCAACTTATGGTGAAGGAGATGTGTTTTCTGCGCCTCCGGGAATAACGAAGTGTCGTGGTTGTATTCTGTTAAATTGCCAGACCATTCAAATGCAATTGGAAACAATGACTAGTAGTCTCAGTTGTGGCCACTTCACCCTGCGAGTGCTTGGTTTCACACTGGTTTTGTTGTAATGCAATGTTTCTGAAGAGACAGGCAGCGCATTGTCAAACACTCCGGGACGCTACAGAACTATCTGTTTGGATTCATGTCCGCTTCATCTGCCGCGATCTCAGACGCAAACACAATTCAGGGTACTGACACACTTGCAGGCTGATAATGAGAGAGAATGTGCTCTTTTTAAAGGGCAGCGGAACAAAAAGTCATAACAAGAAGGACAAGAATGAGCATTTGTAAACTGATACGCACACTCGCCACACTGCGCTTGGAATTTTGCAGCTTCAATCTACCACGGTTTTTCAAAATATATTCATTAGTAAATCATCAGTGTTTCGTGGCCGTGGCTTATTTTTAGTTAAGAATACAGCAGACGCCCCTACAACGTAAATAATCCGTTCTGAGAACGTTTACGTTATAGGGTTTTTACGTTATACGAAGCGTAAAATACATGTGAATAGCCTAATCCGTTCCAAGATCTTCCCAAACTCACCCCTTTGGCACTTCAAAATATTCAAAGTCCACCAAATATGGTGGGAAAATATAAGAAAACGTTAGCATAAACATAGTAGAGTAACATTCCAATATAAAATAAGGTAATAAATAAGATTACTGTAAATTAATAAAACTGAAAACAAAAACAACCCTACCGTTCACAAGATGTCTTGATCAGGAGCACAAGTGGAGGCAGGAGTAGGAGGAGGACTAGCCTGAGTCGAAACGCCCATGATTACGGTAATTTTAGTTAACACAAGTTAACACAAAGAAAAGTAAAAAAAAATGAAGAAGAGATTTCAATGCGTGCAAACTAGTTTAAGGGCGACTACGAAGAGGAAGGGAGGTTGAAGGGAGAAGCCTGTCTCTCACACAAAGTCACGTGCGCACTGTATAAGTCAGCCAATCAGATGAGAGCGTAGGCGGTGCCCCGATAATCAGCAAATGAGAGCGTGAAGCGTCTTGACGACTTGTCGCTTTACATTATATGGAATTTCTTACGTAATACGATGCAAAAACTTTATATAAATTCTTTACGTTCAGTGGAATTTACGTAAAAGGATGTTTACGTTATGCGAGGTTCTACTGTATTTACATTTTGAAGCAAATTTTACGTATTTTTTGACACACTCCACGGGACAGTTTGACCCTTATTTTGGTTTTGTTTCTGTATTTCTGTGCTCTCATTTTGCCTTTTGTTTCCGGTTATTGTGTGTTGAGTTCAGTTTTTGGCTTGACGCTGCAAGACGTCTGTTTGGAATTATGGCTTCTTATACCGAGCGTGGGCGTAAGGGCTGACGGCGGTTCATTGTCAGTGCTACATGCTTTTCACGGTGCTGTGTTTGCAGCGTTGCTAATCAGCGTTGTTGGACTATGCTGGAGAACTTTATTGTCTTTTTGTCCTCTCAGTGGTTTTGTTATTCCGTTTTGCACGGACACCTTCTGTTCAGTTTTCCTAGCTAAACCCATGACAGACTTCTTACCTGCACTTTGCGCCCTGCTCCTGCATCGTGGGGTCACGACACTCAAAACGGGTCCCCTTGATTAGCCCCTTAAGCTTGGAGAAAAGAAAAAAAGTCACACGGAGTAAGGTCAGGTGACTAGGGAGGTCGTTCCAGCACGGTGATGTTCTTCGGGAGGTATACACTCCCGAGTTATCATGTCAGATGAGAACACAATTTCCTCTTCCCTCTTTTGCCCACAGCGCATACAGCACACCCAGTCCCGTTACTTTTCAGACACGCCTCTTGTGCTCGCAGTTGTTTTGTCGATAGTCGCTCAGTTTTCACACACCTTATTTGTTCCGATTACTCTGTTTTGCTGTCACAACTTCTACAACTGAATGCAGTGTTTTTCTCTGCTTCTGCAGTGTGAGCCTGGATGTTCACGGCAGCAGAATGACATGGAGGCAGGCGCCCTACCTGTGTCTCATTGTAAGTTACAGCAGTGGTCCCCAACCTTTTTTGACCCACAGACCGGCTTGTGTTCCCACAACAAATCTCCCACAGACCAGTGGGGGGGTTTGTACATTATAGCGATCTAATTTATCTTATTTGTTATGTATTGTGTCAAACTAAGACATGAATAACATCAAATTAAAAGCACAAAATGAATGTCGAACCACCATCCGCCAGTTCAAGCCTGGAGTTTTTCCAGAGAGATTATTACATCGCTGTTTGACGTGTGTGCTAAAAGGCAGTGCGCTAGCATGAATTAACTTGAGACAAATGTGCGCATTAGCACTCAATAAGTCATCAAAACTTACCTTTATGCATTCCCACATAGTATCAGCGTTTCACACCAAATATGAGGTGAAAGAAAAATGGTAAAAATACAGTAGTAGTCTATCTGTGCGGCATGAGATAAAGTTAGCACACGCACAATGGACATGCGTCAAGTGAGACGGATGTAACAGAGAGAATCCGGCCACTTTTCAAAATAAAACATCATTGAAATGATTTTTTCTTTCTGTGCGGCCCGGTACCGGCCCACGGCCCGAGGGTTGGGGATCACTGACTTACAGCATTGTAGTTTATTTGAGACGACAACAACCAATTGTATTTTCTGTTACTGTAGATAATGGACTATCGGCAATGCATTGCTGTTTTCATACTGTGTGTATTCCATCTAGAACTTGTGTTAGTGATGGTACAGATACTTGATGTCATTGTGGGAGACCACATTTCAGCTGCTCTCATTCTGCTGTTGTCATTCTAGGTGTTTTCCAGCCTGATGGAACTGTCACAAGAGAACTGTGAAGAATACTTTACAGTGAAAGAATGGGTGCGTTTTATCGTCACTGTTTTATCTTGACTGACTTTTCTGAAGCATAAATGAATACATATTGTATTGTTGTTATAAGACAGTGTCGTTTTTGGCAGCCATCTTTCGTCGTAGTCTTCGGCTGCATTCCAATAGCAGTTTTGAGTTCCCCTTATTGATTTCCCCGTAGCACTCGGTATGACGTCATTGCTTACGAGGGCGGAGGGAAAGTGGATGTGGGAGGAGTGGAAGTGACAAATGGAACGTACCTTACTTTGTTCGCGTTCAGCCTACAGTAAGCAGTCATTAATGATGTGCAATGCCACTGATTTCGTTTCCGATCCGTGCTGGGGAAAATCCAGGCTGGTATCAGCGATACCGATCTGATACCGATACTTTGTGCAAATTCACCAACTGTGTCTGGTGAATTTTACTTGTTTATTTAATATCATAGCACAAAGAATACAAGACATTGAATTAATTTACTGATTAAATGAATTATCAGTTGGAAATGTGAAAAAGTATTTCACATTTTTCATTAAAATGATTAATAAATACATTATTCATTAAAATAATTATTTATTTATTTTAAACCATGGAGTACATTCAGGTAGCGGTGTGGTTTGCAATATAGCCAGAGGCCAAAAAAAATCATAAAATACGTGAAAATGGTATTTTAAACAACAAAAAAAGAAAATAAGTAAAACATTAAAAGCAGTCCGTAGGTGAAACATACAACCGCCAGACTTGATAGCCGGAACAACAGGCTTTTATTGCAGGTTCGAATTATCCCACAACAGGCACAATAATAATAGCATCATCCATCCATCCATCCGTTTTCTATACCGCTTCTCCTCATTAGGGTCGCAGGGGGCATGCTGGAGCCTATCCCAGCTGCATCATAATAAATAGAAATATGTAAATATTATAAATATAATCATAGTAATAATCATCATCATCATAATATCAACACAGGCTACTGTTGCGGCAGTAATCCAGCTAAAACTAAACTCTTACCGCTCAACATCACTTCCTGTCCACACGTTCGGAGCGCATTTATTGCAACACGCACAAGCACAAGTTTTATTTATGGCTTTGTTTTTTTTTATTTTCTCTGATTATATCTACTATATTGGGTAATATGAGTGTAAAGGTGACTATGGGGCTGTTATTTCATGTCTGGAGGGCTCTAACAATGTTAAAACCCTTATAAAGAAGGGATGATTCACTTATCATGGGGGTCTGGAACCAATTAATGGCAATAATCGAGGGATTACTCTACTTACTTTTGAACATTTCCTGTGTCATTTCCAAGACAGGCTATTGAACAAATTTAAAAAATCACTTTGGACAGGGTTTAGATTAGTAATCCACTGTTCTAGCTGTTTTTTGTGATACGTATTAAATAAAATATCTCATTAAATGTATTAAAATTCTTCTTTAAGGTTATGAAAGCTTCACATTTTTTGCTTACTTCCGTGACACAGGAAAACACAACTGAACTGGAAATGGTCGACCTTGCGATCACAGAGAACATCACGGTAAGTTACCGAAGCGGTGCTCAAAATGGACTGAGGATGTTCCGTGTGGGTTTCGGAGCATTATATCATCTTTGTCTCTCTCTGAAGAACGTGGCAGAATGCACATTAGAGCGATACTGTCTGCAAGATCAGATGTGCCACGTGCTGAAGGACTGCTTCCACAGAGATGTGAGTGAATTCGCGTGTGCGGAAACGATCACAAGAAGTTGTTTTGCATCAACGAATTCACCCCCGTTGTTCTCCACTGCAGGCCACGGAACAAAGTGAAAAGTGTAAACCTGTGTTGAATGTCACCGTCCATACTTACCACTTAATGTGCCTTGTTGCCAGAGTGATGAATTTCAAAAGCGCCATAAATGGTAACACAATAAACCACTCATTTAATCATAATCTTTAGAATCTTCACATGAGCTACTGTACACTGTTTTATTATTAATTAAGAATTCAAGTTGTGACCATTTATATATATTTTCTTTCTCCTCCTTTCTCTCCACACAGGCTGTGAATATGGTGAGTATATAACTATTTGTTTATTACAATAAACGGAAATTACATTTGGTGTTAACATAAAGGGGCCGCCTGGCGGTTAGCATGTTTTGCCACACAGTCAGGAGATTGGGATGATCTGGGGTTGAATCTACGTGCGAGCCGTTTAAAGGGATAGTTCCGATTTTTTGACATGAACTTGTGTGACATACCCATCAGCATCGTAGTCTATTAACAGCGATTTACCCTCCACTTGGTCTCCGCTTGTGGAACACACACGTAAACAAGATGGTCGCAGTGCTCCGTCGCGGAGGTAGACGCGAGCGTCTTCGTCATATAAACAAAAATGCACAGGCGACTGCGCAGCAATAAGGCGGGAGGAAAATATAACGCTGATTTTTTTTGAGAAGGCATTTTTGTGATGCAAATGTATTAATCTTTTGAACGGGTATTGTTTTGAGAAGCCAAACTTTTTACTTAATTGTCTCCAGCAACTAAGCAGGACTACATTCTTCATCACAGAAATCTGACCAGAACTGGACTTAGGAGACCAAAGGGGGGAAGTCGCTGTTAATGGACTACGATGCTGACGGGGATGTCATACAACTTCATGTCGAAAAATCCAAACTATCCCTTTAAGAAGACGCCCCTCAGTCTGGCTGACTGATCGATGACTGTCGAAGACAGTGCTTTTGTAGACAAACAAACTTTTTCGTCTCGACACATAGCTAATGTGCGTCCAAGGACCGCCAAGCAAAGTGCAAAGTCTCCACGCTTGATGACCGTGAAGACATTAACATGTAAAAATTGTTGGCTTTCTAACTGTGGTACATGTACGCTGCACATGTTATCACGCATTGATGAATTTTGGTGACTCAGATGTGTTTTCTGCTTAAACTTTTGTTTTTGTTGCACCAAAATGCCCCAAATGGGACGTGAATCTCGAATGTGCAGGCATCCGCTGCATCTTCTGTTTTTATATGCAGTAATATTTCATGCTCTTATCTAAAGCCTAGATATACTTGCAAGAAACGCACTGAGGGAGTGTGTGAGACGTGCGGATTTTCGAGCCGGAGACCGGCGGTTCTTTGTCATGTCAACCAAACTCGACGCGTGCTTAAATTTTTTCATGTTGCAGGACAAACCTACGCACTTTGTACGTCTTCGTGTGTCGTCTGTACGGCCAGCGTGTGTCTTTCGTACGTTTTGCGGATGTCAGGTTTGGGCAAAATGTCAATTTTTTCGAACGTCACACTGACGGACTCCTTATGTGCACTTAGTGCGGCCAGTGCACATGCAGATATTTTGTATGTGCTCCATGTGTGTCGAGATCTTACTCATCTTCATGGTCACCACAGCTACATTCTCCACAAACAAAAAAATATGCAGCGATTTTGGCCAAAAAATGGTACATCGGGTTGTGACCTAGGCTTAACAGAGCTGCTGCTGCAATTTCGCTTGATGTCTTGGCCTTTGTAAATGTGCAAATCGTTCTTTCGGTGGCTAACAAGCTGGAAAAAGATGAGACGAGTGCATTCTGTTAGTTGATGTGGTAGAATCCATATTAATGCTGCCCTGCTTTTATTTTGAAGCTTGCTTTGCACTGAACAGGAAGAGATTTTAATGCTGTGGAACTTAAAGATAGTGGCTGTCGTGTCATGCTGCTTAGCAATAACGATGACCTTAACAGTACAACAACGGACCCATTTTTCAGAAGAAAAAAATTGGGCTGTTTTTAAATGGGTTGCGCTGTACAGATTTTGAATTTCCTCACAGTATTTAGGAATGTCCTTATCTTGTTTTTCTCAGAAAGTGTTTGCCCATTAGTCAAGGAAAGAAGGCATGTCGGTAAGTGTTTTTTAAATTCATTTATTTTTACAAACTACGATTGTAATGTATTGTTTATATCAGCAATAATGAGATATCCATATGTATGCTCGGGCCAACCCATGAATACCTCCTTTTTACTTTTTAGACAGAAAAATATTACATTTTGGTATTTATTTGTGCATCCATTTATGTAATTTTATTAAGCCTTTGGTAAAATAATATAATAATAAAATAAAATAAAATAAAATAAATAAATAAAATAATATAATAATAATCCAATATGCTAAGAAGTTATATATATTAATTATTAAATATATATCCATATATTAATTCAATTGGAAGTTTACATGATGATGCTGTGAGTTAAATGTTTCCAAAATCAGGCTGTTAACTTTAAATTTTGGTAAAACAACTTGGTAACATTGTTCAGTTGCTATGTACAGTGCTTGAGCTGTATATATTGTGCTGCTTTCTTAAATAATATGAATTATATTAGTATTATTTTATCAATATTTTAGGATTTTATGCTGCTACTGTTCAGATAATTATAGTGCAATACATACAGTGGTGTGAAAAACTGTTTGCCTCCTTCCTGATTACTTTTTTTGCTCGTTTGTCACACTTAAATGTTTGAGATCAAACAAATGTAAATACAGTATTAGTCAATGACAACACAACTGAACACAAAATGCTGTTTTTAAATGAAACTTTTTACTATTAAGGGAGAAAAAAAATCCATACCTACATGGCCCTGTGTGAAAGAGTGATTGCCCCTCCCCCATTAAAAACATTGAAAACATCTTGATGATCCAAATACCTTTGGGAAAATACTCTGTGGTCTGACGAGACAAAAGTTGAACTTTTTGGTGGGTGTGTGTTCCATTACATCTGGCATAAAAGTAACGCCGCATTTCAGAAAAAGAACATCATACCAACAGTAAAATATGGTGGTGGTAGTGTGATGGTCTGGGGCTGTTTTGCTGCTTCAGGACCTCAACCTGAAACCAACTTGGGTTGTGCAGCAGGACAATGATCCAAAACACACCAGCAAGTCCACCTCTGAATGGCTGAAGAAAAACAAAATGAAGACTTTGGAGTGGCCTAGTCACAAAGTCCTGACCTGAATCCTATTGAGATGCTGTGGCATGACCTTAAAAAGGCAACGATGAGTGGGCCAAATTTCCTCCACAGCGCTGTAAGAGACTCATTGCAAGTTATCACAAACGCTTGATTGCAGTTGTTGCTGCTAAGGGTGGCCCAACCTGTTATTAGGTTTAGGGGGCAATCACTTTTTCACACAGGGCCATGTAGGTTTGGATTTTTTTTCTCCCTTAATAATAAAAAGTTTCATTTAAAAACTGAATTTTGTGTTCAGTTGTGTTGTCATTGACTTTATTTAAATTTGTTTGATGATCTGAAACATTTAAGTGTGACAAACATGCAAAAAATAAGAACTCAGAAAGGGGAAAACACAAAATAGAAAACATTCAGGAATGTGGCAGCTGTAGCCTTCTGAATCTTGAGAAAGTACAATTAAATGACAACAAAGAAACTAAAGATCACAACCAATCAATATAAATCCAATTGCAATAAGCTGAAAAGTGTTTCAGCTTCACATTTGGCTTCCTAGTACTGTCACTTTTATTGCTGTCATTTGTTCTGCCACCAGTATCAACAACATTTGTAAAGACAACAATGCCATCAACAACCACAGCCCCATCGCCAACATCACCTGTGATGATAGCAGTAACTGCGCTGTCAAAACCAATAGGAAATAGCAAACATGCCGAGAGTGAAGCAAGTAAAAGCACCTGTAAGTATACTTGTGCTATGATGTCACTTCCACAAGAAGGGATGAAGAGGGATTTCCATCCATGTTTTTCTCTTTCCTTTACCCAGACTTTTTAACACTGGAGATACTTTTAGTGTTTGTTTCAAGTCTTGCTGTGGTCTTGCCCCTGGCTGTTTACGTTTACATGCGTCGCCAGAAGAGACAGGACGAGAGATGGCAGGTAAGGAAAGAAAATCATTTTTCAGCGCACACATACAGATAGTGGGCTTCATTCACCAAGAAGCATTAAATGTGTGTGCGTTATAGAAATGAATAAATATGACATTTATGAGGACTTCTTCAATTTCACTTTATACTTGTGGAAGTAGAGCGACAAACACCGAACATGACAGAAACGTTTGAAAACTGAAGCCAACGTGTGGGATGCTTCGTAGAGGCATTCAATTCAGCGGAATGGTACGCGGGCAAACGGACTAGTTTATTACTCACAATGTTTGGCCGTACGATAAACAGGACGGCATACGGGACAGACATTTTCAGCAAAAACCAAATCATACAAAAAGTTAGTCGTACGAAAACAGGGGTTTGACTGTACAGTCGCCCTTCGTTTATCGCGGTTAATTGATTCCAAACTCGACAGCGACAAATGAATTTCCATGAAGTAGGATTCATTATTAATAAATGGACTGTTTTTGTAATTAGAGCATAGAAACCTGTTGATGACCGTCTATGGAAAAAACACCCCATAGTCACCTTGTCACCTTTATACTCCTGTTACCTAATAAAGTAGACAAGATAAGCGTTAAGCGATAGGGAACGTTCATTGCTGTTGTGCTGTAGTATCTCAAACATAATGTGGGTCGATTGCATGGCATCAACGTGAGTCGATCGTCCATTATCACTACGACTATCTTTGTTTACACCACCTTGCGCAACTCTTATGTGCAGGCTTTGAGATAACTGCAGGGACACTAGAAACTATTAGCCTAGTTAGCCTCCAATTCAGAATCCTGGTCGGATTTTGGTGATGAGGAACATAGTTCCGGTTAGTTGGTCGGGCCATTTAAGTAAAGAGTTTGGCTTTTCAAAACAATATGCATTCAAAAGAGGAATACATTTGCATCACAAAAATGCCTCCTCACAGTGTTTACATGTGCGGATGCCACGCGAGAGTCTCGCATCACAGCGGCCTTCAGCCCCTGTGGAACACATACGCAACAATGGACGTGCAGTGATACGACGGGAGAGAAAGTAACGCCATGCGATTATGGGGTCTGATTTTTTTGAGGAGGCAATTTTAGTAATAAGGGGGAAAAATAAAATCCAAACCTACATCAGGAATGGAGGAATTTTGACCCGCTCATCTTTGCAGAATTGTTGTAATTCAGCCCCATTGGAGGGTTTTTCCAGCATGAACCCCCTTTTTAAGGTCATGCCACAGCATCTCAATAGGATTCAGGTCAGGTTGCGAACAGATGGCCGGACATTCTCCTTCAGGATTTTTTGGTAGACAGCAGAATTCATGGTTCCAGTTATCACAACAAGTCTTCCAGGTCCCGAAGCAGCAAAACAGCCCCAGGACCATCACACTACCACCACCGCATTTTACTGTTGGTATGATGTTCTTTTTCTGAAATGCGGTGTTGCTTTTATGCCAGATGTAATGGGACACGGGTGGTTAGCATGTTGGCCACAGCGTCAGGAGATCGGGTTTGATTTGGGTTCGAATCTCTGTTGCTAGCGTGGGTATTTTGTTTGGATGTTGTTGTGGGGTCTTTTGTGACCTCTTGGATGAGTCGTCTTTGCGCGGGGGGGTGGGTGGCTGGGGGGGGCAGTCACTTTTTCACACAGGGCCATGTAGGTTTGGATTTTTTTCTCCCTTAATCATAAAAAGTTTCATTTAAATACTGCATTTTGTGTTCAGTTGTGTTGTCATTGACTAATATTTTAATGTGTTTGATGACCGGAAAAAAAAAGAATTCAGGAAGGGGACAGGAAGGTTGTGGCTACTCTTCTAATGATCATTTTTAATGTCTGTTATCTCTTCTAGTTTGGCACAGTGCCTACAAATTCCAACTCAGTGGAATCTGCACATGAGGAAAATATACAGCTTCAACATCTAGTTCGGGTAATTTGACACATTTACTAAGAAGTTAAACCGGAGGTTGTTCTACCTTTGACCTGTTTGGATTTTTTAGAAAAGAAACTCAGCAAAAAGACGTAAGACAAGTATGCCATGAAAAGGGTGTACAGTCATCCCTCGCCACTTCGCGGTTCGAATTTCGCCGCTTCGCCCTATCATGTTTTTCACAAATATATTCATAAGTCATGCTGTTTCGTGGTTGAATACAGCCTATTATTAGTCAAAACAAGCAAACGAGCAAATGTTACGTATTTTTCGTGTAAATTAAGCATTTTTTAGCATAAAAATGGCATAATGAACTAAAATACAAATATAAGGCATCCAGAAGACGCATCCAAAAAAGTTGAAGATACTGTACACTGGCCACTAGGTGTCAGTAATGTCACTGTGATGTTCGGTGAGAGACACACAACTTGATCGTCGGAACCACAGGCTGTTATTGCAAGTTTGAATTATCTCACAACAGGCACAATAATCTCTAATAAAAACATGAGCTACTGTTGTGGCCGTAACCCATGACAACTTTGTACCCACCACGTCACTTCCTGTCCACCACTCACTCTGTTCCCATAGGGAACACATTTATAGCAACACACAGGTGGACAAGTCTTTGTCTTAAATGGCTTATTTACTTTTATTGTGTCTACTATATTGAGTAATACGAGTGTAAAGGTGACTATAGGGGTGTAATTTAATTTCTAGAGGGCTCTAATAATGAATTTTAAAAACAGGTATTCTATGCTTTAACTATGGAAATGTTCCATTCTCTAAATAAGGACTCCTACTTGGCAGAAATTCTCTTATCACGGTCGGGTCTGCAACAAATCAACCACGATAAACAAGTTTCTTATTTTTTAGGAGTTAATATTATTGTACTACCAACCATAGAGGTATTGAGACTCCATTAAAATGTCTGTTTTGACACTGTAACACAAACCAGCAGGAGGTTATCAAGCCAAATGCCTTCCTCACTCACGGTGCAACCAAAAATAACACGTGTGGAGCACACAGTCAGGGCCGCACGGTGGCCTAGTGGTGACCCGCGACCCTAATGAGGATAAGCGACATAGAAGATGGATGGATGGAACACACAGTGAAACTACACCACGCTGTATCGAAATGGTGTGTGGGTGGTTTCGGTTTTGGTTATGTCAATGACTTCCCATGTCAACATCAGTCAGCCAGTCCGAGCGGCGTTGACATAAATGTACTGGATTAGATATTACTTTGCCATGTACGGTATTGCAGAAACCTGAGACGTAGGTGGGTTTTTTTTATATATATATTGATGTACAATGGGTTTTAGCATCTTTAATGTACAAAATGTATCATCCTTCAATGTTGCTGTATGCAGCCCTCGCTGGACTGATTAAAGCCATTTTTAATCTAATCTTGTTAAGACACTATAGCAGGATACTGAACTTGCTCTCTTTCTTCTCTAGACACACATATTATAGTGCTTACAAGACCGGAAATGAAAGACAGCCTCATGGACCACACGTAAATTGGCTGTGAGATCATCGTCAGATTGCTTGAGAACAAGGCTGGAGGGCAGAATGATTTCTCTGTCCTCCCTTCTCAGCGAGAGGATAAACTTGCTATGTTTCACTTCAAGTGGAGCGAAGCGATGGAACAAGCATCATCATGCCTGCTAAACTCTGTTGTACGGTTACAGTGGTGTGAAAAATGTTTGCCCCCTTCCTGATTTCTTTTTTTTTTTTTGCATGCTTGTCACACTTAAATGTTTCAGATAAATTTAATTATTAGTCAAAGACAACACAGCTGAACACAAAATGCAGTTTTTAAATTAAAGTTTTTATTTTTAAGGGAGAAAAAAAATCCAAACCTACATGGCCCTGTGTGAAAAAGTGATTGCCCCACCCTGTTAAAATATAAATGAGTTAATTGATATCATTGATATCAGTCTGGTTATTAAGCCATTTCTAAAGCTTTGGGACTCCAGCAAACCACAGTGAGAGCCATTATCCACAAATGGCCAAAACATGGAAGAGTGGTGAATCTTCCCAGGAGTGGCCGGCCAACCAAAAATGACCCCAACGACTCATCCAAGAGGTCACAAAAGACCCCACAACAACATCCAAACAACTGCAGGCCTCACTTGCCTCAGTTAAGGTCAGTGTTCATGACTCCACCACAAGAAAGACACTGGGCAAAAACAGCCTGCATGGCAGAGTTCCAAAACAAAAAACACTGCTGAACAAAAAGAACATTAAGACTCGTCTCAAGGAGTGGCCTAGTCAAAGTCCTGACCTGAATCCTCCTGAGATGCTGTGGCATGACATTAAAAAAATTCTGCAAAGATGAGTGGGCCAAAATTCCTCCACAGGGCCGTGTAGGTTTGGATTTTTTTCTCCCTTGATAATAAAATGTTTCATTTAAAAACTACATGTTTTCAGTTGTGTTGTCATTGACTAATATTTAAATTTGTTTGATGAGATGGAACATTTAAGTGTGACAAACATTCAAAAAATAAGAAATAAGGAAGGGTGCAAACACTTTTTCACACTACTGTATATGATTGCGTAATGGAGTAATGCATTACCAAGCTAACTCAAATAATCAATATTTACTACTCAATATCTCTATAACAATAGTGGTAATACAGTCCTTTAAAAAGTATGAATTCTATCAGTAATTGTTCACACTATCGTATCGTGTTTCATGGTTATGAAAGCACTCCCATAAATTAATTAAAAATGTAGTTTTGGTCCGTAAACACGAGCTGGGTGGATGAATACAGTGTGTGCCTATGCAGCCACACTGAGCCATACAACACTGCTTAGTAGTTAACCTTTTACACCTCATTATGTCTCCCAAGCGGCGGTGCGCCAAAGAAAAGGAAAGCCATCGCCGTGAAAGTGAAAGTGACCATCATAAAAAGGTCAGAAAGTGGAGGCAGCGCTCAACTGTTGGGACCATCATTAAGGATAAACATTATCGAATGCTTGTGACATCATGGATTCCATGCGATCCTATAAGGAGATCTGGGAGAAGAGAATGGTTATCCTTCCAGACTAGCCTGGGGAAATATTTTAAGAAGGTAGAAAGACCTGCAAGACACCCACAAGAATATTAAGTAAGGATTTGTTCTCATTTTATCACAGTTCAATGTAATTATTGTATTTAATCTTTTTATTACTGTATTTTATATGTCCTTCATGTGTTCTGTGAACAGTGTGAAGGATTTAGGAGTTGATTTAGCTATAATTGAGGTATTTTTAAGTTCCGACTTACTCTAAAAAACGACTAGGAGCGGAACTCGTTCATTACCTGAGGACTACTTGTAATGCATTTCAACAATACCACACTAACAACTGAAATAAGTAGAAAATAAGCTTACAGTATAAAGTACATCACATCCACTCAGCTACAACCAATTAAGTGCTACAAAGCTGCATTAATTGTGTTTTAATGCTTTTTAACACATTTCATGTGATTCAGGTGCACTGGCGTATTGACGTTTCCACATGCAGCTAATATTACTGCCACGGAGGCTGTAGTAATTATCCTGATTAACAATAGGCAGTAATGTTACCTAACATGACGATGCCGTCATCAAGTTTACAAGCCTATAAAATAGGTTGACCAGCCTTCTTGTGTCAGCAAAGCCAAAGACTGAAATGATCAAATGATTTGAAATATTATTCAGCCTCCACGTTCAGTGACTTGATTTTTTTTTTTCTCTTTATTGAAGACCGTACCTGTATGTGTAAGGAATGCACTTTTATCTTCCTCACCGATGTGTTTATTTACCAGTAAGTAATTCAATTGCTCAAAATGTTGAGTTGAAATGTTGAGTTATTTCCCACTTATTGTCACAACTGCGGGAAAAAATGTCATTTGAAAGCTTTATTGTTGTTTGGGTGGAAATTGTGTGTTGCTGGTATCCAACTTCACCATGAAATGTGGCCTGTTTTTTTTGAAAGGTTACTTTAGTCAATTCACTTTTTAATAACATAAATTGGTAGTGTGTTTTCATGTTGTTGGAAAGCGTGATTAGTCACCTTTACAACTTGTAAGAAACGACACTGTCGTATTCCGCAGGACTGGAATTGTCGCTTCCGGTCCTGCGCTCTTATTTTGGAATGCTGCACTTCCTGCTGGGGGGTTTACCCCAGTGGAACCGTGCGCAGCTGTGTGCAATCGCAATCAGTTGGGTTCATAAGCCCAGCGTCGTCACCTAGACTTTGTTTTCTTCGCCCGTGCTGTCCCCTAAATGTTCTCCTTACCTGTTGCGACTTCCCAAGATTACCGGTTGTGTTTTCACAGAGCCTTTTCCTGTGTCGCTTTTTGTTACCTGTATCCTGCACGACTGTGAGTACCTGCACCTGCTTGTGCATAATAAAAGGACTTTTCTTGGCACGCTGCGTCTGTCTCTGCATACCGGGGCTCCAGCATTCAACAGCTCTACACGAAACGTAATCGACACAGCTTAAAATGACCTCTTCTGCTCATTTCAGGGGATTTCAAAATGGTATTGGATCCCACTGGTGACACTGTAAGTTCATTTTAATAAAATACTCCATAAATCTCGAGGTTGTGTCTAGGATAACTTTGCATTCGCTGAAATTCTCGGATTTCCCTGCCTCCACCACTACTATGCCTACGTCAGGTAGAATAAGAGTGCTGTGTAACATTTTACACATATACATTACACAAGTCTGAGACATCGGAAATGAAGGTCCCATCCAGAGGCCCCAACAGACTCTAGTCCTGGGTCCTAGGACAAAAATTCAAAGCTGGTCCCTCCAAAACGAGCGCTCCAACACCAATCACGAAATTTAATTGAAGGCTTAGGAATTTATCACGTCACAACTTAAAGGAAAACTGCACTTTTTTTGTAATTGTGAGTTTGCAATTGTGTTAACGAAATGTGTGCAACCAAATTCTGTGTTTGCAAGGGGGTAAACTTCCAAAAAATTGGCAGGGGATCAAATACTTATTTTCCCCACTGTACATACAGTATATGCATACACACAGGTACATCTCAATAAGTTTCAATATCTTTGAAAAGTACATTTATTTCAGTACTGTGGCTCAGTTCACAAAGTGACACTGATACATTCCTTAGATCTACTCCCACCAGACAAATATTTCAAAAATGTATTCCTAAATCACTTATTCATTTTGGTTATATTTTTCAGTTAATTACCCCCAATTCCGTATCTCATAAAACTGTCACAAAGTTCAATAAAAAAAGTGGTTAAAGTGGTTCAAGCTCTGATCAGCAAATAAACTGCAATAACTTCCTGAGCCTTTAACTGGTCTTTTAGTCTGAAATGAACTCCTGAATCCTTGTTGATCAATTTCAGCAGTATTGGTGTTCATGGAATTAACGACAGGTGCACTTCAGTGGCAACAATTAGCAAACCCTCAAAACAGAACTGGTTTTACATGTGGAGGTCATTTCAAGTTTCTCCCTCTTGATCTTTTTTGGCTGGTTTTCCACTCGTGTTGATTTTGGCTTGCGTAATTATCTCTGCTGACAGTATGAGGCGATTCCTTAACCCTACAGAAGTTGCACAGGTTGTCCAACTTCTCCAGGATGGCACATCCATACATGCTGCAGCAAGAAGGTTTAATGTGTCTCCCAGCACAATCTCCAGAACATGGAGGAGATTTCAGGAGACTGGTGGTTATTCTCGGAGAGCTGGACAGGGCCGTAGAAGGTCCTCAACCCCTCAGCAGGACCGATACCTGCTCGTTTGTGCAAGGCAGAACAGGCTGAGCACTGCTCGTGCCCCACAGAATGACCTCCAGAGGGCCACTGGTGTGAATGTCTCTACCCAAACAATCAGGAACAGACTTCATGAAGGTGGCCTGATGGCCCGACGTCCTGTAGTGGGCCCTGTGCTCACTGCCAAGCACCGTGGAGCTCGACTGGCATTTGCTCAAGAACACCAGAATTGGCAAGTCTGCCACTGGCGCCCTGTACTTTTCACAGACGAGAGCAAGTTCACCCTGAGCACCTGTGATAGACGTGAAAGAGTCTGGAGAGGACAAGGAGAACGTTATGCTGCCTGCAACGTCATTCAACATGACAGGTTTGGTGGTGGGTCAGTGATGGTCTGGGGAGGCATATCCATGGAGGGACGCACAGACCTCTATTGCCTAGGAAATGGTGCCCTGACTGCCATAAGGTATCGAGATGAAATCCTTGAACCCACTGTCAGACCCTACGCTGGTGCAGTAGGTCCTGGTTTCCTCCTAATGCACGACAATGCCTGGCCTCACGTGGCAAGAGTATGCAGGCAGTACCTGGAGGATGAAGGAATTGAAACAATTGAATGGCCTTCACGATCCCCTGACTTAAACCCAATAGAACATCTCTGGGACATTATGTTTAGGTCCATGAGGCGCCGCCAGGTTGCTCCTCAGACTGTACAACAGCTCAGGGATGCCCTCACACAGATCTGGGAGGAAATGCCACAAGACACCATCCGTCGTCTCATTAGGAGCATGCCGCGACGTTGTCAAGCATGCATACAAGCTCGTGGGGGCCACACAAGATCCTGAAAAGCATTTTGAGTTGCAGAAATTAAGTTTTGGAAAAAATGGACTAGCCTGCCACATCTTCATTTCACTCTGATTTTATGGTGTCTACACAATTGAGCCCTCTGTAGGCGGAAACCTTTTATTTCCATTAAAAGACTTGGCATCCTTTTGTTCCTAAGACACTGCCCTATCCAACTTCATATTGAGATCTGATCTATCTGTGTTTCTTTAAAGTGCTCCTTTAAGTATGTCACAAAAGTGAGTACACCCCTCACATTTCTGCAAATATTTTATTATATCTTTTCATGGGACACCACTGAAGAAATGAAACTTTGCTACAATGTAAAGTAGTCAGTGTACAGCTTGTATAACAGTGTAAATTTACTGTCCCCTCAAAATAACTCAATATGCAGACCTTAATGTCTAAACTGCAGGCAACAAAAGTGAATACACCCCTAAGTGAAAATGTCTAAATTGGGCCCAATTAGCCATTTTCTTTCCCCAGTGTCATGTGACCCATTAGTGTTACAAGGTCTCAGGTGTGAATGGGGAGCAGGTGTGTTAAATTTGGTTTTATCATTCTCACACTCTCTCATACTGGTCACTGGAAGTTTAACATGGCACCTCATGGCAAAGAACTCTCTGAGGATCTGAAAAAAAGAATTGTTGCGCTACACGAAGATGGCTTAGGCTATAAGAAGATTGCCAACACTCTGAAACTGAGCAGCAGCACGGTGGCCAAGACCATACAGCGGTTTAACATCACAGGTTCCACTCAGAACAGGCCTCGCCATGGTCGACCAAAGAAGTTGAGTGCACGTGCCCAGCCTCATATCCAGAGGTTGTCTTTGGAAAATAGACGCCTGAGTGCTGCCAGCATTGCTGCAGAGGTTGAAGGGATGGGTGGTCAACCTGTCAGTGCTCAGACCATACGTCGCACTCTGCATCAAATTGGTCTGCATGGCTGTCATCCCAGAAAGAAGCCTCTTCTAAAGATGATGCATAAGAAAGCCCGCAAACAGTTTGCTGAAGATAAGCAGACTAAAGACATGGATTACTGGAACCATGTCCTGTGCTCTGATGAGACCAAGATAAACTTATTTGGTTCAGATGGTGTCAAGCGTGTGTGGCGGAAACCAGGTGAGGAGTACAAAGACGAGTGTGTTTTACCTACAGTCAAACATGGTGGTGGGAGTGTCATGGTCTGGGGCTGCATGAGTGCTGCCGGCACTGGGGAGCTACAGTTCATTGAGGGAACCATGAATGCCAACATGTACTGTGACATCCTGAAGCAGAGCATGATCCCCTCCCTTCGGAAACTGGGCCGCAGGGCAGTATTCCAACATGACAACGACCCCAAACACACCTCCAAGACAACCACTGCTTTGCTAAAGAAGTTAAGGGTGAATGTGATGGACTGGCCAAGCATGTCTCCGGACCTAAATCCTATTGAGCATCTGTGGGGCATCCTCAAACTGAAGGTGAAGGAGCACAAGGTCTCTAACATCCACCAGCTCCGTGATGTCGTCATGGAGGAGTGGAAGAGGATTCCAGTGGCAACCTGTGAAGCTCTGGTGAACTCCATGCCCAAGAGGGTTAAGGCAGTGCTGGAAAATAATGGTGGCCACACAAAATATTGACACTTTTGGCCCAATTTGGACATACAAGCTGTACACTGACTACTTTACATTGTAGCAAAGTTTCATTTCTTCAGTGTTGTCCCATGAAAAGATATAATAAAATATTTGCAGAAATGTGAAGGGTGTACTCACTTTTGTGACATACTATATATATATATATATATATATATATATATATATACACACACACACACACACACACACACACACACACAGCTCTTGGCTCTTCATATATACACACACACACACAGCTCTTGGCTCTTCTACTCCTGAACTGCTGAACACAAAAGTTTTAATCTATAAATCGGACTGGCTTGAAATTTCAAGTAATAAACCCCTTCATTTGTTCGAGGTGCAAATGAAATTATTTTATTTTGAAGAATCCATACCGGAAGTGGGGTTGGTTGCAGCGCAGTCCACCGACACTTGTCAGACGCTACCAGATGATGTTTGTGCTGTAGATAAACATACAACTTTTGTCGAAGACAGGCAAGTGTAATGTGTATATATTTTCGCAATTAAATCGTAATCACAACAAAACATGAACCTGTTTGGTTTAAAAATGACATGGGGCAAAGCCTCTGGCTGCGTTCTGTCGCCGTGATGCTAAAGCTAACGCTAAGCTAAAGTATACTCCTAGTTGCTGTAGCAACGTAGTTATCCACTCGGTACTTACATACTTGTACAGTATCTATGTGTAAACATGTTGTATCAACATACTTGCTTTTACATGCTTTTAGTTGTTGCAAAACTTTATTTTAGTGTAATGTGACGTCTCGGAGTATGTGTGCGTTTATTATCTGTACATGGAAAAACTCCATCCTTTGATTTTGATGCAAAATAATACGTGTACCATAATAGATGTGTGCATGCAGACAGGGGATCAGATAATGATTATAAAAACTGACATTTCTTTTACATGTACTGCAATTTGACGTAGCCTTCTTGCAATACTTTGAATGAATCATGACACAGCTTCAACTTGCTTGAATTTTATTTTTTCCCCCACAAACAACTACTTGTTAAAGTCATGCATTTTTGTCCATGTAATTCCACGCTCGGGCCGCACGGGGGTCTAGTTGTTAGCATGTTAGCACAGTCAGGAGATCCGGTTCGAATCTTTGCATGTCCTCCCCGTGCGTGCGTGGGTGTTCTGCGGATACTCCAGTTTCCTCCCACATTCCAAAAACAAGCATGTTCATTTAACTGGCGACTCTAAATTGTCCATAGGTATGAATGTGAGTGTGAATGGTTGTTTCTCTATATGTGCCCTGCAATTGGCTGGCGACCAGTCCAGGGTGTACCCCGCCTGTTGCCCGAAGTACCCCCGACTTGGGCGACTTCCAGCACACACCCCCGACCCTAATGAGGAAAAGCAGAAGCATAGAAAATGTATGGATGAATTCCACGCTCTGTTTGACTAATACGTTATAAGTTATGCATGTTGTTTCATGTCACAGAAACAAGTTCCTGAACTGAGCTGAACTCGGCGTATAAAACCATGACAACAGACTCAACACTCCTCACCTCTGAAATGGAGTTACAGCAGCAAGAAGACTTGTATCAACAGCTGTTGTTACAGGTAATAGACCTCTTCTTTTTTATGTATTCAGTGTATTTTATTTGCAAGGTACTGTCTTTCATCTAGACAATGGGAAACATGCACACCGAAAATCCAGACTCCAGAGTGATCCGACCGCAACCTGGTCAGTAGCTTCACATAATAAATTACAGCAAATCTGGCAAATACCCGATAAAAGCAGCACACGCTAATTAGTCCTCCCTCTCAGGAATATGTGTGAAGACGACGTCGGAAACTGGCAAACAGAAGGTCTTTGTCAACATCTGTCAGTCGAACTCAGTTCCGCCTCCACCGGAGCTGTCCAGAGAGGAGCTGGTGGAGTTGCTCCAATCAGAAGATCCCAGTGGCTACAGAGTTCCCATGAGCCTTGGGGAGCCACACACTGAAGTGGACAATAGTAAGTAACCACAGTCATATTTCATTCATGAATGCTTACAACGTATCCAGAAAGTATTCACATCGCGTCACCTTCGCCTGTCTGTACTGTGTAAGGTCCCACAGTTGACAGTGCATGCAGAGCACGAACCGAGCATGGGTAAGAGTAAGGGAAGGGTCCAGAAAAAAATCTGCTACTATGACAGTCCCCGTGAGAGACGGTGGCCTGCATCATCCGTAAACTGAACAATTCTGACTACATGGAGGTGGCCACGGCTGCAGCTGAGCACACATTTTTCCAAAGAATCTCTTTGTTTTTGTTGTAAATAGCCTATTTTGATACAAATTCAGCCTCATTTGTGTTATTAAAATGCCCTGTGTCTTTAACAGAAGACCTATACTTGCACTTACACGCAGCAAAGTGCCATTGAGAACTTTAACAAAGGTTATTAGGAAGGGGTGGAGGAATACAAGCTAAGACCAAGCTAGCACACCACACAGACTCTTCTTACCGAGCATTTTTCTCGCTAATGTTTGGTCTTTAGTGAATAAAATGGTTGAGTTACGGTTCCACATCACACCACAGTAAAAGACTTTTGGCTGCAACAATAGAATTTTCATCGAGACATGACTAAACAGCGGCGTACCGGACTATGCTATTGAGCTGGCCGACCGCCACACACTTTGGGCTGATAAAACAGAGGCTCGAGCAGGCAAGACGAGAGGCGGAGGACTGCATCTATGTGAACAGCTTTCTGTTTTCTGTGTTACTAAATAAATAAAGGTACTGTTGTTGCACATCTACCATGTTCAGTTGTTAACAGAGTATTAGCATTATTAGTATTAGCATTTCTTTGAGGTGGACAAAATCGCAAACGAGATCTGTTTATTTGTAGGGATCGCCATTCGACTATGATTCTTAGTTGAAGAAAGCCCTAACATAAACACATTATAATGGGACTGTCTGTGAATGTAGCTTGTCATTCCAACGCCGTATAGTCGATGGCATCGTAACTCTGCTTCTTATCACACCTTATTTGCAACTGTCAGCCAGAGAAGAAGAAGATGTAGCAAGAGGGATCAGTGATGACAACTTTTTAGCGAGTATTCAGACTCCTACAGTGCCTTTTTCTGGTCTACATGGACATTTTAGGAGTCTCGTAACATGAAAGCATGTATCAGGGGTGCTGCATCACCCCGCCCCCCAATCTAACAACTAAAAGCACTGACAAGCGGCCTTGCTTGTGACATAAAAAACACACAACAGAAGCATGTTCACTTATATGTCTAAATATTTGTTTTGCTTTAAAAAAAATTCTCACTTTTGGTGTTAATAAAAAAAATTATATGCACCTGTATCAAGGAAAATCATCCAAATTATATGACGGCACATTATTAATATTGTTTAGCAGCATCTTTTGTTTCTACTGTTCATACAGTGATACTTACCCATCTTTCATCATGCCTAAACTCAAAGTCTCTTTGTGTCAGATTCTCAGGGATGCACAGCGTATGACGTGGTCATCAACCAGGAGTTCTTCCAGAAGTGTCAGGTGTGTTCCTTTCCATTAACAGCCATTTTCATACTTTGTTATATTACTGTAATTTAAAGGAAGAAAAAAATCTATTGATTAATTACACGATAGATACAAAGTCAAATTGTGCAGTTTTGTGGGCAAACAGAGAGCCGTGTGTTACCATATATCCATTAAAGTTCGTGGAATAAGAGCGACAATGCTTAAAAAGTCCCTCTTTATGTGGTTATTCAACTTGTGAAGTGGTAAGACAATGCAGGCCCAGCAATGGCAAGATCCAACACGTCTCTTGGAATCAGAGAAGCAAAACAGGAATAAAGCAAGAACATTTTATCTATCCTTTCCTCCTTTCTATGACCCATTTCAGTTTGCATGCAGGTCGTACGGGTCCCTACGTGATGGTATTTCTGCTGCTCTCATTGACCCGGACTCAAGGACGTCGCATGTGCTGTCTCAACACGAGCATTCCTTAGCAGCTCATACAAAATCTATAACTGCGTGCTGGATTTCCTAATGGGGAGGCCACAAAATGAGCGTGTGAGAAGCAACATGTCCAAAACCATCACACTAAGCACGGGGGATCCACAGAGATATGTGATCAGCCCACTGCTGAACTGTGTGCCAACCCACAGCACCAAACCGTGGGCCTCATTACCAACAACGCAAACAATACAAAATACAAAACTTTCCAGACTGCAACTTTTATTGACCCGGGGCGTGGTCTAAAATATAAAACGAAACTACAAAAAATAAAACAAAAATGGATAATATAGTGTAATTAACAAAATTAAAAATAGCAAAATGGCCCCCTCGTCAGTGTGCGCCCCTTGATGGAAACGCCCCTGGTGTACCTAATTAAATGTCCGGTGAATATACAGTACATTTAGAGAATATGTATTTATATGTGTGTCTTGTAGAAGGAAGCCTTGTTCCAGCAGTTTGTTATCATGGTGTCTTTGGAAGGTTTAGAGAACAAATACAATCTCACGCTTAGCAGAGGTAAGAGTGGATTTGTTTCTTCATTTCAGTATCACGCCAGTTGTTACGCTTCCAGTTCTTGTGTTTTCCCAGAATGGAAGGTGCTGAAGAACAGAAAGTTCTTGGGGTCGGTCAACGAGCAGAACATTCGCACGAAAAGCAGGCCAGTTATTCAAGAGCTACAGCCTCAGTAAGTGTGCAATGTGTATTATATGGGGTCATTTAAAAGTAGCCCGCCACAAGTAGGTTTGGCGTTACCTGTTTGCTCTCGCTCATGGCTCATGATGGGTTTTAACATGTTTAACATACTGCCCTTTTTCTTAGGGAGAGCTCCTCTTCTATTGCAAAAAGGTAAATGTCTCTGGGGAAACAACAGTTCACACACAGTCACGTTTTAATCTTTGACTTAATTGTAGGCTTTTAGTTCATCTTTCTCAATGTCTCCTCAGACCAGAGTTCACCTTGTTTGTGGAGCCCCCTGCTGGTGTCCCTGAGTACCTCATTGCAGAAATAAAGCTGCCTGGTGTGGTGAGACACACACACATGCAAAATAAAGGCAGACACACTACATAGGAGTGGTACCTCCGCCCTTTTTTAACACTGACATTTTGCAACATTGCGATAAAAGTGAGTCAACCTTGCATGTATCGGTGCAGGCAAAATGTCCCATGAGTGTACAAATAAAAGATGTGTTTTGTGGTTTCATTATGCAAGCATTTGCGTTTTTTAGTGTTAACTCAGACACTTAAAAATGTTGAACAGCCTGCTTAAATAATGATATTCGTCCATTTAAGAAAGCTGAGTAAGAAATGTCGTGGTTTAAAGTGTCAGCTGTATTTAAGTGTCGGCTCTCCAGGTTTCATCACGGTCGCTGGTCCTTGACATCGGCGAGGACCGCCTGGTGTTGACAGCAAGACCCTCGCTGTACCACCTTGACATCTTCCATCCCTTCCTTGTTGACCAGGACACAAGCGTGGCACAGTACAACAGCAGCACTCAGGTACAGCCAATAAAACGGCACCAGTTCAGCTACCTAACTTCCAAAAATGTCCATGAAAGTTTGTGATCATTACACATTGATTGTGCGTAAAGGGACAAGATATGGTAAGGATATGTCAGACAATGTCTGTGCTAAAGGAATTCATTTGGAACACAGCCCAAGACTTGCCAACTTAGTCACCAAAACAGCAACAGAAGGTCCAAGATTAGAAAACTGCATTATTTTTATAGTTCGATTTTTAACTTTATGTTAACACAATGCTATTTTTGCAATGCAAAGCAATGCAATACCCACATCTGTTAACTCATTCATCTCGTTCCTTCTGTCACAGATCCTCACAATCACCTTACCTGTGGTGTCCTCCTGAAGTGACAAACGTAGACGCCAAGTATTTTTTTAAGATTCGAAGGATGTTAAATGAGGTTATGTACTGTATATACCGAAAGGCACACCACATATGTTCACATCATTAGCTAAACAAGTGACTATTGTACTGAAACATGTATGGAAATAAAAATCAGAAATAAATTCAAGATAGTTCCATTGTTGTTATTTATGTTTTGTCTGTTGATGGGACTTTCAGAGCATTCAAAGTCGTTCGAATCGTTCCAAGCATTTTGAGCACTACCCATAGGGGGCGCCACAAACGGCATTTACAGTACACTGTACACATACTGTACTTAAATGCTATTTACAGGAATTCACTGCAGATGATTGGTCATAACAAGCCATAGTAATAAGCTATAGTGACTTATTGTGTGGATTCTTTTTATGTAGAGCTTTTAGTCATGGAACCACACCATCCCTCTTGATGGAAAAAGCCAGTGCGTCCTTATTTTAGATGTCCCTCCTCCTTTATTCATCACCTGCCACTCTGTTTCTAATGTAACTGAGCATCCACATATGTTCCTCTCGCTTCACTCATGCTTCTTCTCACTTCTACTTGGCAGTAGAAGTGAGTTGGTGCAGGTCGAAACATGCTATTGACCCAAAATAAAGAGCCTGCACTAACCGATAAACTCAGCCAAAACAGTGACGATGTAATACAGTACATTCTGTTGCTCCGCTTAAACTAAAGAGTAGTTTTGGCAAAAACAGTTCACTCAATGTCTACAAACAAATATTGTAATCCTTGTGAGGGATCCATTTAAATGACTGCCATTGTTCTTTGGAACCCATGTGAAGTCATGTAAAGCAAAATTTTGGGTTTGCAGTGACGCAAATTGTGTGAAAGTTGCAACTGGTCAGTGTAATGATGTCACATTTGAAACCCTGCTACCCAAGTGCCTTTGGTTTTATCTGACAGTACCTGAAAGTTTCTATAAGATCTGCTAAAATGATTCATAATATTTGCTGTACAGTAGATGCCTGCTTGGCAAAATTGCAAAAAACGAATTGATATGCCTATAAAGTGTATTTTTGACATACGCTAAAAACATTCATATAGAATTTATGCCCATAATGAGTGTATGAGAGCTTATGACCACAGCTGTATAATGACATTCTGAAATTGATCAAACAAGAAATCTAACTATGACACAAGACTTTTCAGTGAACAGTATTGTAAACTGTATTTAGAAATGGTTCTTCCTGCCTGCACTAATGCCTCTCTGCTAGCTCTCTCATTTAGTCATTCTCTCTCCACCTGCCCTGCGCCACAAGCCTCCATTTGTCCAGTGAGGTCAGCCCACTGTTCCCCTTAATCCCACGGGGTGCTCATCTTGCAGCCGCCTAATCCGCCCATGGCTGCCGGCCCTGAACACACACGCACACCTGCAAGTTTGCACACATGCTCACGGTTATTTTTGAACTGTATATTCAAAAAGTCCATCATACCCATTGCATGCATGTACACATAGTCATCCATGCAGCACACACACACACACACACACACAGTGTTTCCCTCTTACTATAAAACTCCCGTCCATGCACTAAAGCCACACTCCTGCCTGTGTGTCAGCTGATACCACACCTTCATACAGGTATGTTTGTCTAACTCATTGTCTTGAGTTTTTTTTTTCTTTTGGGGTTTATTTATTCACACAGACACCAACTAGTTGTGGTTTCAGCATAGTGAGGGTGTTGGTATGGCACTAACTGTGTAACGACCCCGACTGCCACTAACTGGCCCCTAAACACTTCCTGTGTGTTGATCCTGTGCTACAACACCACTATAGTAGTTATCACCTTTCTCTTTTCCCTAAAGGCAGCTGATTTATGTCTGACAGCTACTAAGGTTTCTGCGTTAATATTCAGAATTGAACAGTGTTTGCAGTAAATCACTTCAAGATAGGTTACGACATTTACTTTGTGGAGTCTTTCGTAAATGTTTCTTAACTGTAAAGGCAATTTTCAAGTAACATTTTATCCTGCATGCAAGTTTGAAGTATTTCTTGCAATAATGACAAAATGACTTATTGTAAATTCCAGTAATAAGTTTAACCACTGTAAAACATGCAAACAAGGGAATTAGAATTCCGTAACTTTTCATGAATTTACGTATATGTGTGTTTTATCCCTTGTCGAGACTGGCTCTTACATTCATATTTATATCAATTGTTGTATTCCATATTATACGACCTTGGCGACATTGCAAGTGAGGTTCAGTAATATATTGTGAATATGCTGTAATGTAGAGTAGAGTAGAAATTACACATTCCTCCAGAAATTTCAGTGAAATGCTTTGAGGATGCTTGTTAATACATCACAGTATGTCATACAGTAGCAATGCCTACACTCCTGATCAAAATGTTAGGACTTTTTTGCAAGAATGTACATTTTGCACTTTTGGGTCTTAAGGAGGCTATAAGTAGAGCTTGAAAATACAAAAAGAAGAAATGGGAATGAGACAAAAACAAATTGAGAATGCAATTTATGTCACAATCTCTTGATGGCAAAGGCTGCTGAGTTTGAATGCAGTAAAAAAAAAAAAAAAAAAAAAAAAAAAAAGGTCAAATGGTACACCCCAAAAGAAGTCACCAACCCTGAGCAAGAGGATCTGATTGGCTGTCTGTCAAGACACAGGACGATCCTCGCCCGAAATGAAGGTTGTTACTGGTGCCAAGTGCAATTCAATAACCATCACACGGCATCTGCGACAGAAGAGCAAAAAATGTCTTCAAAGGCCTTGTCTCCTTCAACGCCCACAAAATTGCCCAAATTTGCGCAAGGGACATGGGACATTGAAAGGTGGAAGAAAGTTTTATTTGATGAGTAAAAAAAATGCAACCTTGACGGTCCTGATGGCTTCAAATGTTACTGGCATGACAAGGAGATCCCACCTGACATGGCACACCTGATGGGGCGCCATCATGATCTGGGGTGCTTTTTCCTTCAATGGAACAATGGAGCTTCAGGTTGTGCAGGGGCGTCAAACGGCACTGTCTATATGGAGATGTTGCAGCGGGCATCCCTCATGACTGAAGGCCCTCGTCTGTGTGGCAATGACTGGCTTTTTCAACAGGACAACGCTGCAGTTCACAATGCCTGCCTGACAAAGGTTTTCTGAGGAATAACCTCACTCTTTTGGACCATCCTGCATGCTCCCCTGGTGTAAATCCAATGGAGAACATTTGGGGATGGATGGCAAAGGACGTTTACAAAAATGGACATCATTTCCTGACCGTGGATGCTCTTCGTGAAGCCATCTTCACAACCCGGAGCAACATTCCCACTAGCCTCCTGGAAACACTGGCATCAAGCATGCCCAAATTTTGAGGTCATTAACAAGAATGGCGCAGCTACTCATTACCGAGTCCTATTTTGAATATTTTATTTATATTTTAGGGGTGTTTTGTGTTTTTTTTTAGCTATGGTCGTAAACTTTTGATCAGTTGATGAACAGCCTATTTCACTTAATGGTTGTTTGCAATGAACTGCTTATTCAAATTTTTTGTCTCATTCTCATTTCTTCTTTTTGGATTTTGACAGTGCAGAATGTAAATTCTTGCACTTTTTTTTAACTGGTCTTAAAAATTTTTTTATCAGGTTATTCATGTACCTTCTGCCATCTCGTGGTAGAGCATTTTACTGCTCTGCTTGTCACGTTGACTCCGTTATTTGGCGTTTAGTTTATTTAGTAGTGAAATTGGATTATTTCTCACGACACACCTGATCATCATTCCAGGTATACACCAATGTGTTTGGGAATCACTGTTATTGGTAATAACCTTTCTTTTGTTCTACTAGGACAATTGTCAATGGTGGGGGGGTTTTTTGACACAAAAATAATTGTGGAGATCTATTATAACACACACACTGTCCTTGACTAAAATGATCCCACCTAAGACCGGTGCCTTTTGCCTGCTCCAACCTGACGTGCTTTAAATCCCCTGGTTTATTCAGGCTACCACTCCCTGTCTCCATTTAGCTCCTTACAGGCAGCAACAATGCTCGACAACGATGCTCGATACTGATATCTGCACCAGTCATTCCACCATGCACCATGCATCTATCATGGTTTTTCCAAAATAAATGAATAAATCATGCTGTTTCGTGATTGAATACAGCCTATTGTTAGTCAAAACAAATGCATATTTAAGATCATGTTTCATATTTCTGCCTAAATGGAAGCATTTCAACCATAAAAATGAAGTAAAATACAAATACAAGGCATTCAGAAGACACTTTCCGGGACGTTGATAATATTTAGTACCCTACGCTGGTCACTAGGTGTCAGTAATTTTTCTGTGATTTTCCATGAGACACTCAACCGCCAGACTTGAACGCCGGAACAACAGACTTTTATTTATTTATTTTATTGAATTCTCTCAAAACAAGCACAACAATCCCTAATAAAAACACAAGCTGTTGCTGCTGCCGTAATCTATGGCAAGATGAAACTCAACTCTGAACCCCAGATGTCACTTCCTGTCCACCACACACTCTGCTCCCCTAGGGAACACTTTGCTATAAAAGTGTTCCCTAGGGGAGCAGAGTCTTACTTATGTCTTAAATGGCTCATTTACTTGTATTATGTCTACTATATTGTAATGTAAAGTTGGCTATAAGGGTGTTAGTTCATGTTTAGAGGGCTTTAATAATGTTTAAAACCATATTTAGAAGGTCGTAAACAGGTTTTCTATGCTCTAAATATCAAAATATTCCATTTATAAATAATGAATCCTACTTCGCAGAAATTCATTTATCACGGTCACGTCTGGAAACAATTAACCGCGATAAACAAGGGATTAGTGTAATGAACAATGGCAACTGAAGCATCCAAATTGCTGATTACTCATTGTCGGTAACGGCGTTGTAAACGTTTGAAATAGTAATTAATTCGATTACCCGTTACCAGAAAACAATAACAGCATTAGATTTATTATTATTATTTAATTTTGTAATGCCACTGTGAATAAATTCTTTGGTCATCATACATCAGCTGGTGTCCAAAGTGTTTAAAAATAAAATTCAACCGTTCAATGCTTTGTCATCAATAAAAACAAAGCTGACACAAAATGTTGCTTTTAAATCGTCTTTTTTTTAGCCTTGTTATAAAACACCAAAATGGGTCCCAGCAGCCTTCAATTTTTCTGTGTGTAGAACTCAGTGGAAAAAGTTTGGACACCCCTGACATACTGTAAATCCTTCCCATCTAATCTGTTGGGGATAAAGAGTGTGTTTGAGGACAAATAGGAAGCAATGCAGGGAAGAAAGCGAGAGAGAAACACTACCTCTCTTTGTTTAACCCTCGTCACATTCTCACCTGTTGTCCCTCCATCAATTCCCCAGCAGCCTGTGCCAGGAAGGTGTCAGCACACACCGCCTGTGTCACTGCATGGTTTTATGTCACAGCTATGGCAGCTCTTAGGCACAATTTATAGCCAGAAGCATCTCAACATGCATTATCATGCTGTGTATTTAAAGTGATTTACAACAAGAAAAAAGGCCGGGGCCACCTGTGCAGCAGTGATGATGAGTCGCTGCCATACTTTCTGCCAAAGATGTTCTAGAACAAAAGATCCAGCCTTACTAGCTGCACCAATGGTATGAAAATGCCACTTGCTGACAGCCACTTAGGAGGGGTACTTGGCTCCCCCCAGTCATGGCGATCACTGCCTATTTATGTCTCTTTTTACTCAATGGCGCTTTCATATGACAAAATATGGTGGGTACAGACTGGCATGCCAGGAAAACTGCTACATTATGCTCTCTTACTGACTGATATGTACTGTTTTTTACTTCTAGTAAAAACCAGTTACAGCAAGAAAAAAATGCTTTAGTTTAAGTTTGGTTCTCTGAGAGGGGAGCAGTCTCATTAGTCTCAGACTTCCCGGTCTCCGGCCACCGAAATGTTCCTAGGCCAGCTGTGAGACATCATTCTCCCAGTGTGTGCTCGGTCTACCCCTGGGCCTCCGCCCGGGGGTAGCATTCCCAAGACCTCTCACCAGGGAGGCATCAGGACTAGATGCTTAAAGCACCTCAACTGGCTGAAGGAGCAGTAGCTCTACTCTGAACTCCTCCCAGATGACTGAGATAGAGTGAGTCCAGACACCCTACAGAGGAAACTCATTTTGGCCGCATATATCCACAGTGTTGTTCTTTCAGTTGCTATCTGAAGCATAGGTGAAGGTAGAAACGTGGCTTGACCAGTAAATCAAGCACCTTGCCTTCTGGCTCAGCTCTCTCAAATCAAAACATACATAGACAGTGATCCCTTGTTTTGTTACGGCTACTGTTTTTATTAGGGATTTTTATTTAGGATAATTGTGCCTGTTGTGAGATCATTCAAACCTGCCAGAAAAGCTTGTTGTTCCAGTCTGGTGCGTGTGTGTCTCACCAAACAATACAGGAACATTACTGACACCTAGTAACCAGTATAGAAGTATAGAATACTACATAAGATCACATATTTGGTAGTGGATTCTCAATGTCTTAGATTGGTATTTTAGTTTATTTAGCCATTTTTATGCTTGAAAATGCTTAATTTAGGCAAAAAATGCATATAATTTGCTAATTAAAAAAAAAAAAAAGGCCAAGTTGGCATAGTGGTTAGCGTGTTGGCCACACAGTCAGGAGATTGGGAAGATCTGGGTTTGATTCTCCTTTGGGCATCTCTGTGTGGAGTTTGCATGTTCTCCGTGGGTTTTCTCCGGGTACTCTGGCTTCCTCCCACATTCCAAAAACATGCATGTTAGGTTAATTGTCAACTCTAAATTGTCCATAGGTATGAATTTGAGTGTGAATGGTTGTTTGTCTTTATGTGCCCTGCGATTGGCTGGCGACCAGTCCAGGGTGTAGCCCACCTCTCGCCCAAAGTCAGCTGGGATAGGCTCCAGCATACCCGCGACCCTAGTGAGGATAAGCGGCATAGAAGATAGATGGATGGATGGAATAGGCCAAACACATGCTTTGAAAACAGAATTGGACCAGTTATTTACACCCTCTGCTTCATTCATGATGAGCGTACTTGAATTCACCCATGTGTTTCTTGCAGCCATGTCTGATATAGAAGAGGAATACGAGTGAGTAACTACAACATCCATCATGTCACTTAGTCTTTCTGAAAGCACTAACTTTGCCTTGTAATGTCCGTTTTCTCTGTCCAGGGAGCAGGCAGAGGAGGGTAAGTAGAAGAGGATGTCTTCATAGGTCTCTTTATAAATACATAAGAATGAAAAGATGAGTACAGTTCAAGATCTATTTGACTACTGCCCTATTTTTATTTCCCTCCCAGAGGCAGAGGAGGACGAGGAGCAGCAGTACGAAGAGGAAGAGGAGGAGGAAACTGAGCAGCCAGAGGAGGACGAGCATGTGGAAGAAGATGAAACAGGTCAGATATGAACAGTACGGAATTTTTATTGTGACAGAGTAAGAATGTTAAAAAAAAAACAACAGTGAATAAATGTACATTTGTAAGTATTTTCATCTTTAAGAAAAATGAATGAATGATTGGATGATGATTTCTGCAAATAGATGACTTTATCAAGCTTTTATTTAAGTGATTAATAAATAATATAGTTACATTTATGTTGCATTGTTCACATGTTGGTCTCTGAAGCGTCAATACTGTAGTACACTTGAATTCAGACAGTTTTACACTGGATCAAATCTATGGTGTAAATCTAGATGAATCAAAGGTAAAAATAAATCAATAAAGGTAAGGAGCCTTTGTGCTGAGGTTTAATTATAAATAAAGGGCAGTGTAATGATATTATTTATGTTTTTTGTTGTTTTTTTTGCTATTTTACTATTCGGACACGCATTCTTCTCGTTTCTCTCCCAGAGAAAAGCCAAATTTCTTCAGCGTAACAACTCTTGAAGTGTGTATAGTGCCGTATGTAAACTGTATTTTTTTTTCTTATCTGCAGAGGAGGAACGTCCCAAACCCAAGTAAGTCTACTTTTTGTTCTGCAGTGAACAAAGTAGGAAAACTATGCAAAATGCACCATCGTAATTTATAAAACATAGCTGGTGTGTTTTGGGTCATTGTCCTACTGCAGAACCCAAGTTCATTTTAGCTTGACGTCACGAACAGATGGCCGGACATTCTCCTTCAGGACTTTTTGGTAGACAGCAGAATTCATGGTTCCATTTATCACAGCAAGCCTTCCAGGTCCTGAAGCAGCAAAATAGCCCCAGACCATCACACTACCACCACCATATTTTACTGTTGGTATGCTGCTCTTCTGAAATGCGGCGTTACTTTTACGCCAGATGTAATGGGAAACACACCTACACACCTACAGTATTTCCCCAAAGGTCTTTGGGGATCATCAAGATGTTTTCTGGCAAAATTGAGACAAGCCTTACTGTTCTTTTTGTTCAGCAGTTGTTTTCGTCTTGGAACTCTGCCATGCAGGCCATTTTTGCCCAGTGTTTTTCTTATGGTGGAGTTATGAACACTGACCTTAACTGAGGCAAGTGAGGCCTGCAGTTGTTTGGATGTTGTTGTGGGGTCTTTTGTGACCTCTTGGATGAGTCGTCACTGCGGTCTTGGGGTAACATTGGTTGGCCCGCCACTCTTGGGAAGCTTCACCACTGTTTTTGCCATTTGTGGATAATGGCTCTCACTGTGGTTTGCTGGAGTCCCAAAGCTTTAGAAATGGCTTTATAACCTTTTCCAGACTGATAGATCTCAATTAATCTCAGTTATGTTTTGTCAGGGGGTGCAATCACTTTTTCACACAAGGCCATGTAGGTTTGGATTTTTTTTCTCCCTTAATAATAATAATATTGACTTATATTTAAATTTGTTTGATCATACGAAACATTCAAGTGTGAGAAAAATAAGAAATCAGGAAGGGGGCAAACACTTTTTCACACCACTCTATATTGGATTGGTTTTAGCACCTTCATTGTAAAAAATCTATTAAAGTGACCCCCGCCTCCTTCAATTTTTATGTGTCCTCACTGAAGAAAGTGTAGACACCCCATTAAATAGAATTACACTTATCAGCTCTAGGGGGTGCCTGGGGGTGAAATAAAAAGATTGTTCCTAATTCACTTGTTTGTGTTTCCTCCTTTCTATAGACCACTGGCCCCTCAACTTGCCCCCCCAAAGATTCCAGAAGGGGACAGAGTGGATTTTGATGTAAGAAAACTGGTTTGAAACAGTGGAACCTGCTTAAGTCGGTCCCGCTTATGTTGACAACATGTCTATGCCCACCGAATCCACCATGTTCTTTTTATTACTAAAAAGTGTCCGCTTCAGTCGATGTCAACATACGTGGTCGAGCACCTTTTGTAGCACCCTCTAAATGCTTATGTCAGCATCAGTCAGCCAGTCCGAGGGGGTGTTGATACTGTATTTACTGTGTAACTTTGAAGTTCTAGTTAAGTTATTTTGACAGCTATCAGTGCTATGATTACTACACAAAACAGTATTACCAGTCTGTCGAAGCTGCGACTTAAAAACAGTGCCAGAAAAGACAGTAGAGGAAGTCAGACAAGGCAGAAAAGCCTTAATTCAATCATTTGAATTGAATTGTAACAAGACGTCCAAAAAGTTACTGGTTAAAGTGATTTGTTCCTCCAGGACATCCACAGAAAGCGAATGGAGAAAGACTTGCTGGAGCTGCACACACTGATTGACGTCCACTTTGAACAGAGGAAGAAGGATGAGGAAGAGCTTATCGGCCTCAAGGATCGAATTGTAAGTTGTGTTACAATTGCAACAGTGTACATGTTGAAAACTTGATAAAATACCGCCTGCCTGACTGGTCGGTGATTGCTTTTTATACTTAAAGGATGCTGGACTACACTTGTGTTAAGAAAGGAAACTATTTAACCCTTCATTTTCCCCCTCAACTTATATTTTCACTTTTTTTCACTTCACTTCCTGTTGGTGCTGTGCAATGATCTTATGGGCATGTAGACACATACTTTCTGTCACAATTTTTCATAATTGTACACTTATCATGAGAATGATAATGATGATTGATTTATTTTGGACCCTTAATGATTTATTTGAACTGTTCTTTTCCAATGGTAGAATGATTATAAACATACATCTTCAGTGATTGATCACAAACTCTTGAAATAAAGGACATAAAATTGGCCTCAGATATTGCCAGATTGCAGGAAATGAGGTCTAATTTTAACAATTTTAATACATAATATAATTTTAAAAATCTGAAAGAGTTACATAAGTAAAAAAAATACTCAAAAATACTAAAATAATGTGTCTTTTCAAATGTATTGAATTATTCTTACTGTCTTTGACAGATACCTGTAGTGTTGATATCATCTGAACATGATGTGACAATGAATGTTTCCAAACAGGAGCGGCGTCGGTCAGAGCGTGCAGAGATCCAAAGAGTCCGAGCGGAGAAGGAGAAGGACCGACAGAACCGGATTGCGGTAACACACACAAACAATTCTATATATAAAATAACGATACTCCGCCCCTCTAGTAGGGTCGGTTGTGAAGAACTGAGACAATATTAGTGGCTTGTTATGCATTTCTGATACATAACATTTACATGATGTGACTCTTTCACTAGCAGGATGTAAAATATGACACATAAATAAACGTTTCCTTCATTGTGTCACCAGGAGGAACGTCAGAGGAAAGAGGAAGAGGAGGCCAAGAGAAAGGCTGATGATGATGCCAAGAAGAAGAAAGTGCTATCTGGCATGGGGGCAAACTTTGGAGGCTTCCTAGCCAAGGTCAGGCTCTTCTTACTGCCTGTACTGGTGACCATACAGCCGATGGCTTCAGCCTGTGTGTGTGTGTGTGTGTGTGTGTGTGTGTGTGTGTGTGTGTGTGTGTGTGTGTGTCCCAGGCTGAATTGAGGAAGGGCAAGCGTCTGACTGGCAGAGAGATTAAGAAGAAGACTCTGGCCGAGAGGCGTCAGCCGCTGGCTATCGACAATTTGAGAGAGGACTCGCTCAGGTGATTCATTTCAGTTCATGCAACTTTATACGTAAATCGTCCGATACTGATTGGTGGCCGATCTATCAGAGCGTCCCTAGTCCCAATAGATAGCCTACACGTCCTGAATGAGCGGAACATTTCAATGTTAGAATGGTTTGAAGCGGTTGAGAAATGTGGGAGTAATAAGCGAACAAAAAAACAGCAAAAAACAGCAAAAACGGAATGAAAAAAGGGAGAATGACTGTGGAAAAGTATAACATCCGCAATGATTTTGTCATTGTGTTGTCACACTTATTGCTCATTTGTTGCAGGATGATAGATTTCATTTTCAAAGGATCAATCAATCAAAGCATTAAGGGCAGTTTGGTTGCAGAAAATTCAAAATCCAACTCTGAACTCCAAATGGTTAATTGTATTTTTAGAATATGACTTGGGCCAATTAAAAAAAAAAAAAACAAGCTCTCGGGCTGCACTTTGGACACTCTTTGCTTATAGTATTCTTCTTGGGTACTGGGACGATCATGGCTTATTTTAAGCAGGAGGATGTACAGTATATACATTTTACTGAAAGGAAAGGTTCACCTCCTTTTAAAGCGTTGGACATCTTCACTGATGTGTTAAGCTCATCGGTCAAGAGCGAAGAAAGATAATGCGTATTAAAACACTGGAAAAAGAATAATAAAAGTTTGTTTGTTTTTTTTTTATCCAAAAAGGCAACAAGCCCAGGAGATGTGGAACTGGATTTACCAGCTGGAGTCTGAGAAATTTGACTACATGGAGCACATGAAGCACCAGAAATACGAGGTCAGTAGTTCTTTCAGTGTATTTGGGACAAATACTGTATTTATTTATTATTATTTATTTATTTATTATGTGGAGGCAAAAGCTAGTTTTGCTTTTGTCGTGAGTCAGCCAATCCACGGGATATTGACTTTCCACAGTACATTGACACATTCAACAGCTTTCAATGTTTCATCAATGTTTTTTTTTTTATGATGTTTCTGTTTGGCAAAACACTATCACCTATTTATATTTCATATGCATAGATCATCGTGCTGCTGAACAGAATCCAACATGCTCAGAAATTGTGAGTATTTTTTTTAAGAAAGATACTAATGGGTATTTATTCTGCTATATACCGTAATTTCCGGTGTGTAAGACTCACTGGTGTTTAAGCCACACCCACTAAATTTAGAGAGGAAATACAGATTTGTACATATATAAGCCACACCGGACTATAAGCTGCACATGTCCACGTCATAAAATGGCCTACTGTGGTGCACACAAGTTCGTGAGGACCAGGTAGTTTGTTTTTTGACAGGAGCCAATCATAAGCTATGAGAAAACGATTATTGCTGCCGGGGTGCTGCAATGATGTCAGCCTCCCTTTGGGCTCCCTCTGGTGGACAGAGGCAGCATTCCAGCGCCCCGGCAGCAATAACCAATGAAATGCATTATGGGATGAAGTTAAAATAGTTTGTTTTTGATTTTAAACTGATTTTAAACTTGGTACTTGCCTTGTATATATTTCTTACCTGGCTTTTGAGTGTTAAGTCGCTGTGTGATCACTTTATCGTTCTTTGTAAGATGACACCGTGAGTCAGACTGTTACATCAAGTAAAGACCTCCTGCAATTTCCGATGGGTTGATGAGCTTGTAGTGAGTCCCCTTATAGCTCATGATTGGCTCCCGTTTGCTCACTGACTCGCAAGCGGCACAGTATTTCAAGGATTAGTAGTAGTTCTGAAGCAAGAAGATGTCATGAGATTAGAACATGGCCACAAATTAGCCGCACCGCTGTATAAACCGCAGGGTTCAAAGTTTACGAAAAAAGTAACGGCTTAGACTCCGGAAATTACGGTATTTTTTTTTTTTCCTCCTTCAATCTTTGTTTTGTGTTACAGTAAAAAAGGGCAAGGCAAAGGAAAAGTGGGCGGCCGCTGGAAGTAAAAGGACTAATAAAAGAAATCTAAAATGTAAAAGTACACAAGAAGTCCTCTCCTGTGTGTGAGACTGTTTGTTGATAATGTATTATAATAAAAGCACGCACAATCTTTGTTGAAGATTCATTTTCAACTCCACCAAGTGCAAAAAGACATATTTGTTAGCCAGTTACTATACACTACTTTTGAAAATCTTGCTGGGGCGGCATCCTAAGTACATGGGCTAAGATGAACCTATTGAAATTTTAGTGAGGGTCTGGATAAAAATATAGATACAGGATTTTATTTTCTATCCCTCACTTTGTTCATGAAGTATATCCAACTATCTATGGCATTTTCTTGTTTGGGGCCAAGTTGGGCAGTGACCCACAAGATCCAGCAGATGGTGCTGTGGTGAAGCAGAAATGGTTGGATGATGGGGTACTGGCCGGACTCGAACCTGCTCCAACCAGTGTTGTCAAATTACTTAAAAAAAATAATTTGTTATAGTTACTAGTTACTTTCTCCAAAAAGTAACTGAATTAGTAACAGATGCACTCCTTCATAAATGTAATTAGTTACCGGGAGAAGTAATTATTGCTTTACTTTTTTGAAAAACCTTATATGTAAAAGAATTTGGATTTAGCTTTGTAGTGACGTATGCTGTTGAGAGATTCTCCATCAAAACACTAGGGGGCAGTGTTAATCCTTTCGCCGCCGCTGCTTCTTTCGCTTCTTTTGCTGCAAGAAGAGGAAACAACAAATTCAAACTTGCCTTTCTTTTCGTGTCCATTTCAAGCGACACACCTTTTTTCTCCTCCTCTTTCTTTTTTGACACCTCCTCCCGCTGTTTCCTGACGACGGCGAGGCGGGCGAGATCAGCTTTGGTCCGTTTTCCTCGCGAAATGCGTCTCCATATGCGCTCCTTTGCTTTCTGCTTCTCAAGCTCCTCTCTGTGCGCATACAGGTATGTTCTTTTAAGTAAATGTTTTGAAACATTTTCATCAGATTAATCACAGTTTTCAAATGAATTAATCAGGGTTAATCACTATTTGCAACTGTGTCTGAAATATGCCTATTTTAACTGTATTTTATTAACAAATATATGTAACTGTACACAGTTATATATATTCGTATGTATTAACAGATCCAAATGGGGCTAATAATCACACTTTCACTGCGTTATTATGAGCAATGTGGGGTTGCATTCAAAGACACCAAGTACCTTAATTTGAATTTACATTTTTTGTATTTTTTGGGATTCCAAAGCATCCTTAAAGCTGCAGATTGTACATTCGCATTAAGAGTTACAAAGTGAGTGATAAGAATATCCACTTACTTTTTTTCTGTTGTCTTTCTGTTTATTTAGACCACATGCACACACACACGCATAATAAAGACGTTATTGTGATGTTCGGAGCGTCCATGAATGCATCTCGAGCGAGTGTGGCGAAAACAGGAAGTGTTGTTCCGAAAACAAACGGAGAGACTTGTTTGCGAGTTGATATCTATTTCAGATTAGCTATGGGGTGCAAATGGCCTTTGGACACACCTGGTATAAGGTTAGTAATACTCAGAAATGTATGTGTAATATTTGCGGACCCAAGAAAGCATTCTCCAAAAAGTAGTTACTCAGCACCTCTCTCTCCTCGACAACTGCTGGGACTCTTCCAGTTCGATCTGCGTCACATTCTTGGATTTCTGAGTAACTCTGTTGCGGTTCTCGATTTCTAATCAAGCCCTCCACACCCGCTCTCTTCCTCTGTATGCGCAAGTATAGATTAAAACGCAAATAGCCAAACATTGCACTCCATTAAAAAAAAACATTATCAGTGAAGCATAAAGACATAAACATGTAAAAAAAAAAAAAAAAGGCGGGCTTTTTAACAGTGGTGCATGTATGTCATTAAAAAGTACAGGGAAGCCTTCTGTGAGAGGTTTAATGACACCTGGGAGCTTTCATCGTCACTGTCATCTGACCCTGACACTTGTAACTTCTCATCCGGCTTGTCATTCTGAGCCGCACCCTCATTTTCTTCTTCTTCCTGAATCATGTCATTATCAGTCACACCACAAAGTCAAAAAGACCATCAGAGGGCCCCCTTACCCTGTATTGGGCTGGGGGGGAAAGCACTGGACATTCCGGGACACTGGACGCCACCCCCGCCCTCAGTCGCCACCACAGGGGGCCCTCTTTACGCTTTAATATCTATCAAGTGAGTCGCTCTTCCTCTTCTTCGTTTAATCATTTAACCAGCAGCTTGTTCGCTTGAGCGCCCCCGTATGGCAGGAATGTGGCCTTAGGCAAAGCTACACTTGCACACTATAAAGAGATGGTTTTCGAAGGTGTACGACTACTCAATAACTAAATACATCATACAATAAATACATGAAAATATTTAATTCTCAATTTTAACTGAGGTATTGATTTAACAAAATGTTTATTATTACTGCATGCATGTAATATTTCCGTGTATTCTCTACTGCAGTCTCCTGTGCTGTTTTCAACACGTCAGAAGAGTGTAAGAATAGGTTTATTATTATGGTGGAAGTTAATTAGTGGTTTCAAACTGCATCACAACACTGTTTCTCATATTTTGCCCACACATGTAGCTAAGTAAGGTAAAAGAATACCTGTAACTGGACACCGATATCGGTGTTAAGGCCCTGTCACACCTTGACGATTTAGCCAGCTTGCACCAAAAATTTGGCCAATACGCTGGCGTACGTCGAATAAGTTGTGGGTAAGTTTTGTATAAGTTAAGAGCACGCTGAAGCACGCCGGCATATGTCGTCCAAAAATTTTCGACGTATGTCAACGTATGATTCGTACGTCCCGCATACGCGGGCAATAAGTGATGCGATCGTTGACGCCCGTTCACACACGTGATTTGTAAGTTACGCACAAGTCGTAATACGTCAACATACGTTGAGACAAAACTGTGCCTTCTTGGCTCTCTTCTTGGCAAGCGTTGATTGAGAGGAGATAGAGACCGCTGGGGAAGCAGCTTCCGACACCACTGACGATGCCAAAGAGGCGTTAGAACCTGCGTCATCTCCATCAGAGTGAGAGTGGGAGGCTGTGGGTGGTGATGGATCCCTCCGTCACTGCCCTGATACTTCTTGGCAGCAGCCTTTGAAATTTTCTTCCACATGATGGTGATGGTGACACTGCGATGTCTAGCGAGGTTATGATTTGCGTCATCAAGTGGCAGCCTTTTTATAGGCTACGGCACGTGGTCGTCGGCCTTCAACAGTTCAACGTATGCCATCAAAATGATCCCGTCGGGCATGCGCTGGCTAAATCGTCAAGGTGTGATTGGGCCTTTAGCAACGCCGTTTCTCCCAACACTGGCGCTTACTACAAACAAAGTATCAGCATTTACCAGTACTTTACCTGTGCAAATACTGCAAACTGTAAATAAATGAAACACCCTTTTGCTATCAATAGATGTACTTCATCTTGTAGAGGTCGTATGTAGCTATCTGTAACTATAAGGTAGTATATTGCATTGCCTTTAAACTACAGTATACTATACAGTACATTATAGCCTCCATAGCCGTAATTGTGTCTCCTTTATGGCACCACCCTGTTTAATTCCTGCTGCACATGTTTGGCCTACAGCGTGAGACAAGGACTAAAGAGGACACCCTGCTAATCCAGTCTTTCACCAGCTGCAGCACACGCACACACGCGCACGCACACACATAAAGGATGTGTTGCTGTGTGAATGTATGTGAAATGTCATTTTTCGTCACATTAGTTTAATGTATAACATCAGAACCAAACTATAAACAGGATTAAATTGGCTCCGCTTTTTTCTACTCCTTTTCAACAATGTTGAATTGCGCAAACATGCAAAAGCAGCATTATGAGTATTTATCCCGTTCTCAGGCGTCAATTTTTCAAAGTATTGGTACTGGTGACGATACAGCAGCGTGTGTGTGTGTTTGTGCGTGTGCAGAGTAAACATAAATCCACATATTGAGCCATCTGTCACTTGGTTATTGTGAAATATTCAATTTATTAATATTTTTTTATATACATTGACAACGTATCACACACAATCGCATGTTCGTCGTTCATATTCAAACAGAATGAATCAATACAAATATGTAACTAAACACTATTTTACATGAAGAAAGTAGAGATGCTCCGATCGATCAGCCACCGGTCAGTATCGGCCGTTTTCCGCAAAAAATTGCGTGATTGGCATATGCTGGTAAAACGCAAGCAAAAAGCCGGTCACCCGTGGCTAGCACTATTGCAGGCCGCAGCGACCCTTTCGTGCAGTGTAGTGTCTTAACCTCACTAACGTCTTTGGCAGTGTTGTCAAAACAAAAACAATCATGCCGTGTGGAACCTAACTGATAACACATGCCACCAAAAATACTAGGTGGAGTTAGCATGTTCAAAAGGTTTGATACGGCATTTACACCTGACGGAGTATGTCGACTTTTGGAGGCTCACGTTCACGGCAGCTAACGCAGCCATGTGGCTAACACTCTCCCGTATGTGTGTGATAGTCAGACGGCTAAGCTAATAACCCCAAAAAAGCATTGAATTCATCGGAGGAGAGCAGCCTTTCACACAGCGTTCGCCAAAGTCTCCTTAAAGAAGGCGTCTCATCCTCTGCAAGTTTCAGAGTGATATACTGTATGTTCAAAACGTAAGTCAAATATGTTTTTTCTGAATTAAGGTGATTTTATGGTTCCTTTTTTCATCTCATATAGCCAGTAGCGGGGGTGCAGCCAGGAATTCTGGGTCCCATGCAAAAATCATTCAATCACAAAAAAATCACCCCCTTATCAATTAATGACTCATTTTCTTTGTAACTACCTATTTATTGGGTCCCGTGCAAATGTCCTGACTTGTCCCCTTTAAACGGCACCAACAGCACTCATCAGAAATAAATTGAAAAATGTAGAATGAATCCATGTGATCGGTATCGGCCGATGATCGGTATCAGAATTGGCAGGATAAAACCCTGATCGGAGCATCCCTAGTCAAGACATAAAGAAACAGGGTGAAACATGTAGGAAGTCATAACAATACAAACTCACTATGAACAATGTTAACTTTGCCTCGCATATTTTCATGCAGGGGTGTCCCAAGTTCGACCCGGAGGCCATTTGTGGCCCCCTTGGTCTACCTGTTTCACATCTCTTACTTAATACACCCATGGTTTCTTTCTTCTTCAGGACATTCCAAAAGGTTGCAGTGGCTACGACCAATGATTGTGCAATGGTTCTGAGTGATTTCACACCTTCTCGCCGATTCACAATTGCTTGTTTTCCACCCACAAACAGCTCTTTGGTTTTCATGTTGTTTTCACCTCTAAACGAGCTTCTAAAATCCTACCCAATCTGAAACTGAGCGTAGAAATTCAGTGCGATGTATTGATTGAATAAGCAACATCATAGGACACACCTGTCCAGTCCAATATGTTCGTGTCTTGAGCCACTTGTGTGTTAAATAATAACAATTTTTCCTAATCTGGCCCTGGAGGGATAAAGTTTGGACACCCCTGCATTAAGCATTCAAAGCCAAGTAATCATTGTCACGTGGTCCCAAATTTCCTAGAATTAAATGTGTACAGTTTGTACAATATGGGAGACTTACAATCAAGGTATAAAGTGATAGTTGCATTTATTCTAAACATACTGTAGCATATTCTTCAAATATATTTCACCATACTAAACTGATGTAAGACATGTCCACCCTGAGACATTTATTACACAAAAAGAATGAGCAGCATGTACAGTATTGAGTATGTGGACGACTGTAAAATGTGCTTTTTCTCTCAAACACTTTATAGAGCGACCAACGACGATCCCTTCAAAGAGTTGTATATACTGTGGAATGGTAGACAATGACTCCATGTACAGTGTGTGTGTTTAGCGAATGGGTGCCTTCAGAGCAGCATCGACCTCCTCCTCTGGCTGCAGGGTGTGCCACTGAGCCACCGGACGCCGCGGATTGGCCAGCATGTCGGACCAGTGGCGCAGTCCGACGCCTGAGGCGCCGTAGCCGATCCAGCACTTGCCGATGGGGTCGTTACTTCCCAGTTTGTCGTAATCGTACACGGTGATGAGCACCTGGACTTTCTGTGGGGTTCAAACAAACATATATGAAGTCGATCCTGTTGGGTAACATTGGGTCCTCGGCATATGGACTACACTACAGTAGACTGGCTGACTGACGTCGACATAACCGAAAGTCGCCATTGCTTGCGTGTTTACTTGTGACTTTGGCCAGAGTCGTAAGGAGAATGGGCGATAATAAAGGTTTGTCGTCATCGTTTTCCTCCATTTGAGCATGCTGTGAATCTATTCAAGCATATGTGGTCAAAAAATGGTTATATTTATTAACACATTACAATTATTATCTACTGGATTGACATAATATATTTTTTATTTGAACATTCTTCTGAAACATTTAGTTTTTTTCTACAGAAAAAAACATCCCATCCCAGGTGAAATGTGTCGCATACATGCACCACTTTTAAAAGCCTTTTTTACATGTTTATGTCTTTATGCTTCACTGATAATAACTTTGTTTGGCAGTCCGTGAATGCACCACAGTTGCTTTGAGCAAAAGTACAACTTACATATAACTTCTATGCTCCAAATCCATGTGTTCATGGATCATTTTACATTAGCCGTCATTGGTGGTGAGTACCTAAACATTTTATACTTTAAAAGTGTTTACCCACCTGGATCTGGGAGAAGGGGATCTCAAAGCTAAAGCTCTCATTGAAGTATGGATTCAGAGTGTTTTGTTTCACAGACGTCTTCTTCTTCTTCAGTCGTTTCCCGTTGTGCTGCAGCACCACTTTGACAAAGGGATCTAGTAGGTAAAACCAGATTAAAGCGATATGTCATAGCGATATGTAACTTTATGAACTTAGAGTGTGCAGTGTTATTTTTATGAAAAAAGACAGAAAAGAATCATTCATAAAACACAAAATCAAATAAAATGACAATGGAAATAGAGTGAAACCTCGGTTAAGCGTTCACCCCGGTTAGCGTGTTTTTTGGTTAACATAAAAAATGTATGCCAAAGTTTTTCCTCAATTTGCCTACATTTTCCGGTTAGTGTGCAATATGGTGCTCGTTATTGTGGTGCTTGTTGCGTTATTAATACACTGCATGTGTCCAACTATCCTTGTTAGCATAACTTGCAAACAAAATGGAACTGGAAGTCAGCTGTGTCACCCGTCTATGATGTCATCATCGGTTGACATGTTTTTATAGTTTTACAATTATAGTTTTACGTGCATAAAACAATTCTAAATACATATAAATGATGAATGAAAGGGATAAATGAACATTTAAGGTTATTTTTACCTTCATTGAAGACGTGACTGTTCCCAAAGACACAATGTGGTAAGTGAGACACCACACATCTTTCTGTTTTGTCATGAGTTATTTCTTTAATTCATTAGCATTTCTATTGTCAAGAATCACATCTTCAATGTTTATTCATTTGTGTTTGTTGCTGTAATGTTCGGTGAGACACATAAGACACAGACTCGATCGGCAGGCTTTTAATTCAGGTTTGTATTATCTCACAGGCACAATAATCCCTAGTAAAAACACGGGGTACTGTTGCGGCCGTAACCCACGCCGAGCTAAAACTCAACTCTGAACCCCCCACGTCACTTCCTGTCCACCCACCGCACTGCTCCTCGGCACCAGAACACGTTAGCAACACACACGAGCACGAGTCTTGTTTATGTCTTGAATGGCTTATTTGCTCTTATTATATCTACTATTTTGGGTAATACAAGTGTAAAGGTGACTATAGGGGTGTTTTTCATGTCTGGAGGGCTCTATTGGTGTTAGTGTGTGTGTGTGTGTGTGTCCATGCCCACCTGACAGTCCTCCAACATCCATCTTCTTCAAATTCTTGGCCTCCATGATGTTAACCGTGAGCTTGCCAGCCGTGGGGACGTAGCGAAGGGAAATGCAGATATCCCCAAGTTTCTCTTGCTGTGAACCCCGAAAAAGAACACATTTGCATTTCAACAAAGGTGATACATTTTTGCTTTCGAAATAAACCGACTCACCTCCTCTTTCTCTCCTCCAATCAGATCCTTCCACTCGTGGATGGGCTGTCCGAGGTCCACCGTGTTCATGGGAATCTTGATCTCACCGATGACGTCGTGTTTGCCGAAGCGGTCAAAGTCAAAAACCTGAAGCACCAGAGTCTGACCGCCCAACTCCGTGTAGGGTATCTTCAGGGGCAGAAGATGTTTACATGTTTCTATTCATATTTACATAGAAATACCAACGCTATTGATGAGAGGGTTGGACTGCTACCAAATATGACGCACCTTAAAGATAAAGGTCTCATTGAAAACAGGACAGAGGTTCTTGCGCTGGACTTTGGTTTCAAACTTTTTCTTCTTGTCTGGCAGCATGTAGACTTTAACGTAAGGGTCTGAAGTCCCGCCCATGTCCATGGCGGCCAGGTCCTGAGCCTGCAGGATGCCGACTATCAGCTGAGGAAGGAGAGGAACAACGACGTTGGTTAGTTGTTACAGATAAGACGTTGTGTGTGTAGAGATGTGTACCTGGTTGTCAGTGAAGTTGTAGTCCAGCGTGTACTCCAGTTTGCCAAAGTACTCTTTCTCCTCCTCTTGTTTGCCTTCCTCTCCTTCCTGCACGGTCCAGCAAAGTCGTCAAACAGTGTGCCACAAGAATGTAAGATCTTTTTCAGGGACGTTTTTAAGCAAAAAAAAACATAAATATCTTGTAGATTACAATTTAAAAAATTATGTAAACTACTCACAAAAAGTCATTATGTTAGGACTTGTTCATGGCGCAAACCTCCTGGCATCTCTCCCCCAAAGGTTGTCTCATTCCAAGGGAAGAGTGGCCACTCATGAGCTGTTATGCCCACAGGAAGGCAAATGACTTGTTGTTATGCAACAAGCAGTGCCGTTCACCAGCAGTGCCCAGCAACAACCGTAACAACAACCCTATTGTGACTCCAGTGCAGTTTCTGCCATTGGAAAATAATATCCAGTAATAAAGGGATTTTTACAGAGGCACAATAATCATCTGGGCGGTGATAATGTGAGCTGAAACATTGTTCACAACTTACTCCCCCTTCGCCTCTTTGCCCCAGGATGAAAACGCTGCCTACAACTCACTTTCACTCCTCTATGTCCATTTTCTCTGGATGAACATGCATCGTGATCCCCATGAGCTCACTTTGAAGAAGAAATGACCAAGTTGAACTGATGCAGGGATATAAACAGGGAACATTTTCATTGGTTTGGGGGGTTTTGGGATCAGAAAAAGTGGGGAATTATATTGTAGAGTGAATCTTTCTGTGAACTCAACTGCACTAAAGAAGAGGTCAACTTGAGCTGACGCCTTGCATAAAAGCCCCACTTTTGTAGATGGAAGGCTGTCCAGATAAGGAGTAACTTCTCATAATCCATCCATCCATCTTCTTCCGCTTAACCGAGGTTGGGTCGCGGGGCAGCAGCAGGAGGCCCAGACTTCCCTCTTCCCAGCTACTTCGTCAGGCTCCTCCTGCCGGATCCCGAGGCGTTCCCAGGCCAGTTGAGAGACATTGTCTCTCAACGTGTCCTACCGGTTGGATGTGCGCTGAACACCTCCCTAGGGAGACATCCGGGAGGCATCCTGACCAGATGCCCGAGCCGCCTCATCTAGCTCCTCTCAATGCGGAGGAGCGGTAATTCTACTCCGAGTTTCCCCTAGATGACAGTGCTTATCTCTAAGCGAGAGAGAGCCCAGCCACCCTTCGGAGAAAACTCATGTCGGCCGCTTGTACCCGTGATCTTGTCCTTTCGGTCACTACCCAAAGCTCATGACCATAAGTGAGGGTAGGAACATTGATGGACCAGTAAATTGAGAGCTTTGCCTTTCGGCTCAGCTCCCTCTTCACCACAAAGGACCGATGCAGAGACCGCATCACTGTAGACTAGAAATTCTGTCCATAAAAGTAATGAACAGAATTGGTGACAAGGGTAGCCACTGGCGGAGTCCAACCCTCACTGGAAAAGGGTCCGACTTATTGCCGGCAATGCGAACCAAACTCTGACACTGGTCATACGGGGAATGAACAGCATGAATTAGGTGGTCCGATACCCCATATTCCCAGAGTACAGTATTTCATCGAGGAACACGGTCTGATGCCTTCTCAAAGTCCACAAAATACATGTAGACTGGTTGGGAAAACTCCCATGCACCCTCAAGGATCCTGCCGAGAGTATGGAGTTGGTCCACAGTTCCACGACCAGGACGAAAACCGCACTGCTCCTCCTAAATCCAAGATTCAACTATCTGGCGGATCCGACTCTCCAGGACCCCTGAATAGACCTTACCGGGAAGACTGAGAAGTGTGATCCCACGATGGTTGGAACACACCACCCCGGTCTGCCAATCCAGAGACACTGCCCTCGATGACCACACGATGCTGCAGTGTCATGTCAACCAAGACACATCCACAGCATCCAGGGCCTTACTTCTGATATCACGTCATTTGTTACCATTTAGAACTCTATTAACTGTTCTTTAATAAGCAAGAGGAGCCCCTTCTCTCTCATACTGTGCAACAAAAGTAAGCATGAAGCAATGACAAGATTGGTCAGCTTTCATGACTTATTATCAAATATTCCCAAACAAAATGCCATCTATGGGTTAAATTTGTTGGTTATTTTTATATTGTACTATTTCTACCAGCTCAGATTTCATGAAAAGCTTCTACAATATACTCGTAAAGCACCAGAGTCAGCAGAGAGACAGCAAGACCCCAATCATCAGTGCAACATTACAACTTCGATGAAGCTATCAAGACGAAGGATTCAAGCTTGTCATCCATGCATCTTCTCTCACCTTCTTCTCCTCTCCATCCTCTCCTTCGGTTTCCTTCTTCCTTCGTCCTCGCCCGCCCTTCCTCTCTCTGACCTTCTTGGGCTTCTTGCCCTTGTTGAAGCACTTCTTGTAGATGCAGAAGGCCATGCAGGCCACGAGGGCAAGGACCACCACCACGATGGCACCCACTGCCCACATGGGCACTGGAGCAAGAAGATAGGGGAACGTGGAAGTGAGTTTCGTTCCAGGATGGAACTTTGTCTTGCAAAGACTTTTTAATGTAAATCGCTCCAAGATCATCTGTACTAGAGGTGAGCGGATCTACCCAAATAGTGATATTATCGATACCAGGGTAGTATTAGTATTGGATCAATCCTTGCCTGATGATATCGCTGTATTTCAGTTCTACTCAATGTTTATTATCACAAATAGTATTGTTAGATTGTGCAAATATATATTGTTGTTATATATTCTGCATTCACCGCCCTGCAAAGTTGAGGATTTTTGGTCCTCCCAATTTTTTTCTACGAAAATTCAGGTTTTTTCTGCAGAAAACACATCACATTCATCCCAGGTTGGCAATCATTTTAATTGAACTATATTATAAGACAGCGTAGATGTATGGACTTTGTGCTTTGACTTGTGCGGCCTCACTCTATCACATTTTTTTTCAAAATATATTAATTTAAAAAATCCCTGCTGTTTTGCGGTTGACCATGACCAATTAATCATTTTTTTAAAATGCATATTTAAGCAAAATTTTTGCATTTTTGCCTAAATTAAGCATTTCAAGCATAAAAATGGCTAAATGAACTAAAATATAAAGCATTCAGAATACACATTCAAAAACGGGAAAATATGTAGTATTCTACAGATGTCAATAATGTCACTGTAATGTTCAGTGAGACACAAAAGCACCAGACTTGATCGCCGGAACAACAATCTTTTATTTGCATGTTTGAATTATCTCACAACAAGCGTAACAATCCCTAACTCAGGCTACTGTTGTGGCCGTAAACCACGCCAAGCTAAAACCCAACTCTGAACCCACGACGTCACTTCCTGTCCAAATCCCCCCCACTCACCGGAATCCACCCCTAGCACCGGAACACATTTTCAGCAACACACACGAGCACAAGCCTTATTTATGTCTTAAATAGCTTATTTTTACTTATTATGTCTACTATATTGGGTAATACAAATGTAAAGGTGACTATAGGGGTGTTATTTCATGTCTGGAGGGCTCTATTAGTGTTTAAAAAAACGTATTTAGAAGGTCATAAACACGTTTCCTATACTTTAACTACAAAATATTATATTTATAAATAAGGAATCCGACTCTCACGGTCGGGTCTGGAACCAATTAATCGCGATAAACGAGGAATTACTCTACGTTAAAGCTCTCAAAAAGGTGATTTAGTTGCTGTCATAATAATAATTATTATTATTATACAAAAATCTTTACATTTATTTAATAGCTTAGCATATTTTGACTCGCATTGGATTGATACTTGCATGTTTAATGAATTGAAATGGGACAAATGTCATAGCGGCTGCCAGAAAATGAACACAAATGAAGAAAGCCTTTCCAACAGTGTTTGTGTGGAATGGTACTTACTCCCGAGTTTATGGTCTGGAGCAGAGCGGAACGGTCACATGATGAAATGAGAGAAGGAAGAAAGGAGACAGTACAAATGGAAAGTGAGATGATGGGCGGATATTGATATAATAGGACCATTTGGATGTAAATGGATTATGCATATTAAATAGCTGTTCACGTCTAATGCCTTTTGTATGGTCCAACATAATGACAATACCTCAAAAAAGTATAATATCTTATACTTTATTATACTTTTCAAGGGACAACACCGAAGAAATGACACTTTGATACAAAGTAAAGTAGTCAGTGTATAGCTTTTATAACAGTTTACTCTTCGCTCAAAGTAACTCAACACACAACCATTAATGTCTAAACCGCTGGCAACAAAAGTGAGTACACCCCAAAATGTCAACACTTGTGTGGCTACCATGAAGTATCTTGGACATGGCCGATAAAAAACAAGCTACCAGGCCACAAAAAATAACACAAAATTGTGTGTGTACGCACTTACTGGGCAAGTGTGTGAGCTCGTTGAAGAACTTATTCTTCATGCTGGCAAATTGGTGGTTGGAGTGGTGTGAGGGGGGCGGGGGTGGTGGGGGCTCCTTGTCTTCCTCCTCCACGGCCCTGCGGGGCCGCGCCCACGACACGCTGATCAATCGCATCGTTGCTGTGTAGAAAATAAAATGAGTTTCAGGTGCATGTGCATTGTATCGGCCTTCATAAACACATTTTGTCAACACACAATGAATGCCATCTATTTTGCAGTATTCGCCCATCCACTAACAGTAGTTTCCCTCATGTTAGTCATTGATTTGAAATTATTTTATACATGTAGCTAATAGCTGGCTAATAGGATGCTAACAAGGCAGGACATTGTGCGATAAAAAAACATTAAGAACACAGTCGGATTCATGCGGTGTATTACCGACACAACAAGAAGCGCGCTGAACGTAGAATGCACGCAGATTTTCCACCTTAACCGAAAAACCCGCTAACCGAGGTTCCACTTCATATCGGATATCGTAAGAAAGCGAATATCGAGCATCTCTGCTCGTGATCTTAATGAAAATGAACGAATCTTGCTCGAGAACACTTCATTGGGACCGCAAAGCGGCACTGAGCATCTCACACGTGAGCTTCAGTTACAGCAGCCACCTGAGCCAATCCGCCCTCACATTCAAAGTGAGAGCGAAGCGAGAAGATTAAAGAGACGGCAGTCAGGTCAAACATCAAGCATGATGCATTTGTGAGAAAAAGATACTATGTAACATGAGGCATAAACGAACATTTAAGGTTACTTTTACTTTCATTTTTATTATTTATAAAAAATAATATATTTAAATATATAATATACAGTAGATTTAAAATAATATTACAAAATAAATACATATTTTCTTATGATTAAGATTCAATTAGATGGCAGGAAGGAATCTGTGTTGTGCAGTGAGATTTCCCTAATGTCAAATGCATGCCTTGCCTCAAGAAAGGTTGGGAAATACGACTTTAAAAGATGGATACAGCTCAAAAACCTAGATTTATCATCACTATTAAATAAAATAGTATTAAAATATACTTCAACCTGTCACACCACACAAAGCCGCACTCAATAACCAGCCAAAGTAGGCATCCCTGTGTTACTGTGCAGCCGTGTAATGAGATTAAGCGGCAAAGGTAATCCAAAAATCCCTAGGTTTAAACAAATTAAAGACCGTCTCCACCCCTTCCGCAGTCCATCCCACCATAATGTGGCCTTCACTCCACCCCTTTAGGACAGTTTATACTCTATCTGCCATTAATCCTCCTCCCTCGTCACCACTTATACGTCATATTTGAATACTAACCTATTTTATCCCTTCCCGTTGCAGATTAAAGTGTGTGTGTGTGTGATAGGCTTGCAGAAATGTGACAGTGTTAATAGGTGGTAATTATTTGAAAATTGTAATCAGATCCAATACGGAAATATAATATAAAAAGTCAGTCAGTTTATTTGATTATGTCAGAGAAGTATTGATGTATTATTGTTGTAGTACAGTGGAACCCACTAAAGTCAAGCCTTTTCTGGTTATAAACCTGACTTTTTTTTTGTTTAATTTCTCATTTAAAACTTGAAATACATCTAGATAGCTAGATAAAGTATATCCATTTTCTAGACCGCTTGTTCTCACTAGGGTGGAGGGTATTACAGAGGCCATCCCAGCTGTCTTTGGACGAGGCGCGGGGTACACTTTGGACTGGTCGTCAGCCAATCGCAGGTAGTATTTATATAGATAGAGTGGTGTGAAAAAGTGTTTGCCCCCTTCCTGATTTATTTTTTATTTTTTTGCATGTTTGTCACACTTAAATGTTTCAGATCATCAAACAAATGTAAATATTAGTCAATGACAACACAACTGAACACAAAATGCAGTTTTTAAATGAAACTTTTTATTATTAAGGGAGAAAAAAAAATCCAAACCTACATGGCCCTGTGTGAAAAAGTGATTGCCCCCTAAACCTAATAAGTGGTTGGGCCACCCTTAGCAGCAACAACTGCAATCAAGCGTTTGTGATAACTTGCAATGAGTCTCTTACAGCACTGTGGAGCAATTTTGGCCCACTCATCTTTGCAGAATTGTTGTAATTCAGCCACATTGGAGGGTTTTCCAGCATGATGCACCTTTTTAAGGTCATGCCACAGCATCTCAATAGGATTCAGGTCAGGACTTTGACTAGGCTGCTCCAAAGTCTTCATTTTGTTTTTCTTCGGCCATTCAGAGGTGGACTTGCTGGTGTGTTTTGGATCATTGTCCTAGTGCAGAACCCAAGTTGGTTTCAGTTTGATGTCACCAACAGATGGCGGGACATTCTCCTTCAGGATTTTTTGGTAGCAGAATTCATGGTTCCATTTATCACAGCAATTCTTCCAGGCCCTGAAGCAGCAAAACAGTTCCACACCATCACACTACCACCACCATATTTTACTGTTGGTATGATGTCCTTTTTCTGAAACGCTGCGTTACTTTTACGCCAGATGTAATGGGACACACACCTTCCAAAAGGTTCAACTTTTGTCTCGTAAGACCACAGAGTATTTTCCCAAAGGTCTTGGGGATCATCAAGATGTTTTCAAACAAAATTGAGACGAGCCTTAATGTTCTTTTTGTTCAGGAGTGGTTCGTCTTGGAACTCGTTTTTGCCCAGTGTCTTTCTTATGGTGGAGTCATGAACTCTGACCTTAACTGGGGCAAGCGAGGCCTGCAGTTCTTTGAATGTTGTTGTGGGGTCTTTTGTGACTTCTTGGATGCGATCTTGAGGTAATTTTGGTTGGTTGGCCACTCCTGGGAAGGTTCACCAAATGTTTTCGCCCTTTGTCGATACGTCAATGGTTCGCTCGAGTACCAAAGCTTTAGAAATGGATTTATAACCTTTAATATTTAAATTTGTTTGATCTGAAATATTTAAGAGTGACAAACATGCAAAAAAAAATAGAAATCAGGAAGGGGGCAAACACGTATTCACACCACTGTACTGTATATCAAGTATATATTATCTCCAATAATTTGCAAGTCTGCTATTTGTGCATTTTGCATAATTTTTTTCTCTCAAAACCAAGAAACCATGCAACCGCACTGTATATCCACTTCCATGTATTATAATCACCACTGATTTTTGCTCCATTTCTTGTTACCGTTTCTGAAATTCCACACAGATAATCTGTTTTCACACAATAATGGCACATGTAAGACATATAAGATAACAATATGATATCACATCACCACCAATGAATCTTGTTTCTGATGAAAACACAACACAGATGCTGCCTTTAAGAACAATAGGAATTTCCCACACAGGCATGCCTACTTGAAATAAATGCATCAATATAATCTATTCCTGCTTATTTCCTTTTTTTTTTTAAACAGTTACAGTAGATTCCTGCTTTTTGCGGGGGTTACAATCCAGGACCACTAGAGAATGGCAAAAAAAAAAAGGTGAGTACCACGCCCATAAAAATGTTTTGCTAGCTTGATGTTGACGTGCTCCTCAGATTTTGGATCAACATTTGCAATAAAAGTGACTGGTGTAAATATGAGATTAGATTCAGCTCCAGAACTCTCCCCTTCTCTCTTGAATTGCCACTCACTTGGTACTTGTTCACTCACGACACAATGCCCTAAATATGCCTCACCACTACTGAATGGTGTTAGATGATTAATGAACAGATGGAATCGGAGTCACGGTGTAGCCTTTAGCCCGGTAGCCAGGCTAGCATAGAGCAGGGGTCACCAACCCATCGATCTTTGGGACTTTGCCGGTCGATCATGAGGACATTTTGAAAAAAACGTATTATCACATCAGTGCCCTCACCTCCCTGAGAGCGACCAACAGGCGACAGAGGGAGGGAGTGACAGAGCGCTGCAGCGATGTGCTTGCACACACAGCAGTAATTATTGCACGTGAATAGGGCTTAAAGTCTGCCTTTGCTGCCTCAAAGTTGAGGCGCAAATATAACTCCATAAGCGTGCACCTCCAAAAAAAACCTTGCCGTGACGACGCCGCTCGTTAAGGGCTGTTGTTGCATTGACCAGCCCCTCTCTCCTCAATCTGCATCGCTGGTTCTACACTTAGCCAACAAGCCATACAGTTGGTTTGAAGCTCTTGAAGTCGACGCCACAAGCCCAACCCGGACTAATAACCACAACCACAAAAGTAGGGGTGCCCAAAGTGGCTCAGGTGCAAAAATAGTGGTACATGTATGCTGTACATTTTACCTGTATGATCACACATTTATAAATTATTACCGACCGTGAATAAAATGGGTTTTTATGTGGATTCTGTTTTTGGAAAAAAGTTAAAATAATTTTAAAAAGGCAAAAGGCCGTGAATACTGGATCTGGGGTCCACTGTAAACAAATACACTGTGTAAAGGTGTGCTGCAGGTGAGTTCACGTAAATAGATTTGCATATAATCCACTTAAACTAATCTTTGCCAGTTTAGGAAGACATCTCTCACTATTGTGCATCACACATGTTTTTCTTTTAACCCAGGGATGGAAATTGCAATTCGCTCATTAAAGACAAGGCAAAGGAACATAAACGTATAAACGTATCGATCCCTGCTATTCTTTAGCAATTTCAGTCAGTGTATTAAAAAAAAAAACAATGAAGTAAAATCCTTAGTAATCACTTTGTTCATGTGAAGGATTTTGGTTTTACTCGACTCTACTTTTAAGACAATTTTCTCTTTATTACAATCAACATCATCAACAAGTTAGCCAGAAAAACGCAATGAAAAGTCAAGTAATGTGCTCACCTGAGTTGGCGTCAGTCCTCGGTGCTTTATCTTTTATTAGTAATATTACGCATCCGAACGTATTGCAGTGCAATCCACCATCAGTGCTGACTGAATACAAGGATCCCTCCCTTCCCCCCTCCTTCGTTAATCTCCTCGTTATCCCTCTCTGCCAACTACTTACTTACCGGCCACGCGGCACACAACACTGTCTTAAGGCTTTCATTTCAGAGATGCTACGTTTACTATCAAGTGAAATTACAACAAGCACGCTCTTTTTTTACTTGATTATGCGTGATGAAATGTGCATATTCAGCACATATATTTCAAAGAAAAAAAAACTGCATCTCAGCTTTGTGTTATAAGTGAAAAAGCGTGTTGTTAAGTTTGAACTTCGCTCTTTGCTCCTTTTTTCCCCTTTTGGCTGTTGTTTTTTTATGTTCCGAATATTTCAACTTCGTTCTTGAATAATCTTCGTAAATTTTCTTTTTGCAATATTACAGGATGGCTTCATTCCCATCATGTTTTGACTTTTTCCAAACCTAATTTTCCAAAACTGACAACTTTATTTTGTTTCACTCACTCACTCATTATCAAACTATGTTTCTGTCAACTACTAACCCTTTCATCGGCCATTATCTATTTATTATTATCATTAAGTCTGCCATATAATTTATTTACAGTAGGTATAAACCTTATATTGCCTTGTCACTTTTCCTATGTATTTACAAATGGAAAAGAGTACATTTGGAATACAGGAGGTGAAAAAATGAATTGCAACTGATGTGAAATGGATGAGTGATAGGATTAAATAGGCTTTGCTTCTTCCAAGTCCTTTTGGACATGTGGAAGTGTGAATTGTACTATGTGATGCACTCCAGTGTAACTTGTATGCGTATTCAAAATGATAGCTTGTTATCTTATAATATTACGATTCATTTTTTTATATTATATATATATATATATATATATATATATATATACACTAATTTATTTTTGTACATTTGCATTTTTTAAATGACTTTTTTCTCTTAATATTTTGACTTTATTCTTGTACATTACATTTTTTTTATACTTGACTATTTCAACTTTCTTCTTGCAATTCTGACTTTATTGCCATAATTAATTTTATTTATTTTATAACACAAATTACAACTTTTTTCATTTTGTCAATCTTACCCTCCCTTTAAAAAAAAAGTATTTTGTATTTCAACTCAATGCAACAAATGTTTCCTCATATTACCATTTATTTCCATAAAATTACGAACTTGTAAAACTTATTTTCTGTTACTATTTTGATTTATTCTTGTAAAATTACTGATTTTCCCATTTTTTTAACATTACATTATATTTTCAGAATGCACTGCGGGCTGCAAATGGCCTCCTGTGCTGGACTACAGAAGCACCAGTGACGTGAAGCTGGAGAAAAGCTGAAGGTAAACTTGTGTGGCGCCACCCTGTGGTTAAACAGTTATGACACCTATTACGGTTAGCGTGGATATAGTCAAGCCTTGAAAATAAGGGAAATGCCCGTCGCCAATGTGCTGCACCACTGTCTTGCAAGACGGGAGATGATATTTTAGGGATAAAAGTTAATGCAGGAAATATTTAAGAGGGGCAAAACATGGGAGTCTCCACGAGACGTTAAAGCATGTTCATTAAACATTAGCCAGTAAACAATACTTTTTTTCTACGTAATAGCCACTACAAGTGAACAGATAACTTTTGTTATATAGACATCTTACCGCAGAGTTAGTTCATCTGTAATCGGCATAATAAAGATGAGAGTTGCATCTTCGCGTGTTGCTTGAAACGCTGCGGGGGAGCAAGCGGGAATCAGGAGGGGAGCTTAACGTCAGCTGACTGATGTCATATGACAACTACAAAGTGACGTTTACGCCATCGACTCTATCTACCTTGGCGATCTACCAGTCGATGTAATGGCCGCCCCTGTTCTAGAGTGTGTAATTACAGCAGGCTGCAGAATCTTCAGCATGGTGGCCAAGAGGAGAATGCAGATTGACCTAGCTCACAACTAGAGATCTATGCCATAGTTCACATTGTTACTATAGTGCCTCACTTGTGGCCCCCCCCCCCCAAAAAAACAACCCTTAAATATGCAAAATATGGCTCCTTTAAAGTTATATGGCTATTTAAAGTTGGGTTCAGACAAGTACAGTAGACCATAGTCCAGCTCAAAAGGTTTATTTAGAGTAGCTTGTTAAAGACATGATCAAATCTTAACTTTTCAAGTCAACTTCAATTCTCAATATTCCTTGCAACATGTGAGAAACCAGATCAGATATGAAATTATGTTAAACAGCTGAAGAGAATGCGTGCGTACATTGGAGGCCCGTTTAAACTGAGAAGGCACTCAAACAGCATTTAGCTCTTTCCCCCCAGAGAGTGCTTGTCAAACAGGTACTCTGCCATCTTGTTGTTGCCGGCGTCCATGCGGGACAGGTTGCTGATGTAGTCGCCCAACTTCTTGATAGCTTCCACTTGCTCGTTCAGGTAGTGGCTTTCAAGGAAGTCACACAGCTGTGGACACCAGAACCAAACGTTTTAGTACAGGTGTACCTGATCAATTTAACATTTCAGTCCATCAGACCGCTTACATGAGGGTCCACGTGATCAGAGGCCAGTTTGTGCAGTTCCAGTAGAGCCTGGTTGACGTTTTTCTCCAACTGCAGAGCACCCTGCATGGCCTCAAGTCCACTCCCCCACTCATCACGCTCTGGTTTCTACAAAAAACAATCGTTATATAGCACACATATGTGTAGTGGTATTATCAAACATGTAGTATTTGCACACCTTGATGTCCTGGAGGAAGATGCGTCCACCTCTGTTGTTCTGGAAGGACAGCAGCTTCTCAGCATGCTCCCTCTCCTCCTCACTGTTCTCTTTAAAGAAATGAGCAAAGCCTGGAAGGGCCACGTCGTCTCGGGAGAAATAAAATGCCTGGTTTGATGACCAAAAAAAAAAATAGAGACATTATAGCACTTGTAAGTCAACTGTCTCGTCATAGGTTGACGGCTAAAAAACTGCAAGCTAAACGTGACTCGGCAATTTTATTTAGCGAGTTTGAGCGATAAGCAGTCTCAATTTGCGCACTTCCATACTTACACTTAGCATCTGAGTGCTCAAGTGCGTTCACGCCGAGAATTGCAGTGCGCCGCCAGTACCCGGATGTTACACTCGACACAAATAGTGAGTGTGCAGCGACGAAGCCTAACTTCAGCAAATGATGGTCATATTTGTTAAGCAGCGGAAAGGTATGGAGTAACTTGAGTGGTTGTAATTCATTAAAAAAGGGGGAGAAGTAGAAGATGAAGCGGTTAAATACTGCAATCGTCATTTCTGTTATTACTCAACGATAGTAACTTGTACTACACAGTCACAATTAGCGCCCCCAGGAACTAAGTACACAGTGTACGCCGTATACTTGAACTGTACTGACGAAGTATTCAATTTTACACATTTTTGTGACCAAATTCGCCCACTATCATACGTACAATTACGGTAGCCTTTTGAGTGGGTAACGTTCGTTCACTTGTGCACTTATAATGCTAAAGTGTAAGTATGGAAGTCCGCGAAAACAGAAATTCCACGCGACGGCTTTACCACAATCGTTCCCCATACACGATTTAAGTCATGTGTTATGTAAACGTTTAACTGAACCAATACTATTAACATTAGAAATCCAATTTTGCTTACCATGGAAGTGTAGGTGTAGGAAGCGAACAGCTCCATGTTGACCATTCTGTTAATGGCGGCCTCGCATTCGCGGTGGTAGTTCTGGCGTACTTGAGACTCCATTTTGGCTGGCTTGTTTATCTTTTTTTTACAAAAAGGTACAAAAATAGAGCTTTACGTAGAGTTGTTTGGAAGTGTAAAGTTCTCACAGAGTCGCTGAGGAAAGCAAAAGGACCGAAAGAAGTTCCGTTCAATCACTGTTGAAGCAAGAACCTCTGCTCGTTTTGTGGCTTGAGGCGAACCCCGAGTATTTATACCTCCCAAGTAAACCTCGCGACGTTTATTGCGTCATTCCGCATACGTCCACCAATCACGGGCCTCGGCATCACGTGACACGGACTTGCAGCGCAACATTCCATTGGCGTGTTCTGATCATGTGACCGCTGATCGTTAAAAATGTAATGAGTCACGCTCCAACTGTGCAGGATTATTTATTGCGACTCACTCATTTGAGTTCATAATTACAAATTCAGTAAATCTACCTGTTAACAAAGAGCAAAGTAATAACACTAAAAATATGTAATTATTCAGACACCATGTTAGATAATTAAAGCATTTTGCCGTACAAATAAATCACATGACATCTGCTGATAATTGTGCATTGCTCAATAACACAGCCTTATTTCTGAACTACAGAGCAAAGGTCACTTTTAGCATCAGTAAGAGCAACTGTATAAGTGGATAGAAATTGGCAAGATCACTTAATCTCTAGCCACCATTTGTTTATGAATTGTGCATTTCTGTCCAATTTCTTACTCCAGCATGTTGTTGTTCATTTATCTTTAATATCTTTCCTCTTATTTTATATTCATAATTTGCATTGCCACACTGAAAACAAAAAGCACACATCCACATTCAGACGCCTGATACGTCTTCTACATGAGATAGAATTATTAAACATTTGCTAACATAAGACACCATAAAACGTACTCTGACTTTTGCTGAGTCACAGTTACTCAGCACTGCAAGTTAATACACAGCCCTTTCGCTGTACCCTGACTTTGTGAATTTGTAGCGGGGGAAGATTTTGTTGTGTCATTGTTGTGACTCAGCATCTTGCCATTGCAAGCTTTTAACCTTTTTTTGTTTTTGCACTGTCATGGGTTCCTAGGGGAGGGATCTTGTGACCGGGGGATGTCTGACAGGAAGTTGACCTCATGGCTCTGCTGGCAGGAACAAAACGCAAAAGGGGGGGAAAGAAGAGAATTGCACAAGATGTGTAGAGTTCAGGGTGGACTTGTACAACATAAATGACACAATGTGGTATTTTCATGCATTTTTGTTTCTCCATTTTATTATACAGAGCTGTGCAGAAAAGCCTTAAGCCATCAATATATATTTTTTACATATTTCTCAGTTTCTTGCAAGTCCAATCATAGATCACACAAAACAAAATCACGTTATATAAGGCTGGTAACTGGTAGTATTTTGTGTAATCTCCTTTTTATTCTTTTATTTTTCCACATACTTATACTATACTTGAACAGTGGAATGTACCTGATAGTCATTCCTATGTATCACTAAGTTCAATAGTATCTAAAAAAAAATCAACAACAAAAACATTGACCAACAAATTGCACAGCAATCTAAATTATGGCACCTTTAGAATAAAAAAAAAATGTATAGACTTTTCATGATGCATTGCTTAGTTGTCTACCAAGCAGGCGGTGCGCCAAAGAAAAGCAATGCCATCACCATGGAAGTGAAAATTAACATAAAAAGCTCAGAGATAGGAGAAACGCTCATCGATATTGGCCACTCTTTTGGTCCCAACTACAGTACTCTAATGGCTAGAGGGGTCATAGATTCAATGCGCTGTTAAAAGGAGATCTGGGAGAAGAAGTGGAGGTGATCCTTCCAGAGTAGGCTGGGACAATAGTTGAAGAAGGTAGAACAACCACAGGGATAAAAGTAAGGAGTTGTCTTTGTTATTACCGTTTCATTTCATTCTATTTTATATGTGCTTCATGTGTTCCATGTATAGTGTGACTGATTCAGGAGTTAATTTAGGTATCATCTGCAACTTACATTTCCACTAAAACTCAACTTGCATCACAGCCTGGCGATGGAGCTCATACCTAACCCGAGGACCACCTTACATTTGCAAGTCTCCAGACAGAAACGGGGAAAAAAACCAACTCAAGTCATATTTTAATTCTACATTTTAAACAGAAAGGACTATGGCTTATTTGACAACGGAATGTTTATAAGCTCAATTATTATATTACAGTCGTAAAGGCAACATGTTATTTGAAGAGGACACACTCTGCACCAGGGGTATAAAACTCATGCCATGGAGGGCCGAGACGCTGCAGGCTTTCGTTCCAGCCGGTCACAACAACACCTTCAATATCATCAATTAAAACACCTGCTGGAGAAACTGGTTGGAGAAAAAACCTGCAGTGTCTCGGCCCTCCATTGACACATGTGCTCTACAGGATTCATTTTTGACAATGCTGCTCAAAAACATGGAGAAGATGAAGCTGTACAGTGAAACAATCTGGGATGTCGTACCTTCAAGTTACATTGAAATCTCTTATTACAGAATAGTGTATCCATGGTCAGTGTAGCTGTCACACATGATCTAACATTCTGTACACGTGTGAGCAACATGAGGTAGGAGAGCAGAACATGTTGGCAGAAAGTCCATCCATCCTTTTTCTGTGCCGCTTATAGTGCCCGGAGAAAACCCATACACGCACGGGGAGAACATGCAAACTCCACAGAAAGTCAGCATAAATAAATCACCATCATTGTTGGAAGTGCCATTTTATAAAATGTTACTGCTTGTTCTGCCAGTCTACTCTCTCTGCTGCTGACTGTTGTAAAACTCTACAAACTGACCTTTGGCCTTCACTTGATTTAGGCCTTATCAGTCATTGCTCGACAACATATTGATCGGATGTTTACGGAGCATTTTCAACCTTTTGGAGGCTACATTTACACAGATAGATGAGCATTTATTTATTCGTCGATGCACCAAATATTTTAGCTTTCTGGTGTCATATCATACGTTTAATGAGTTAGCTAAAAAAGAAAAAAAACGAAGCTTTTTTAATGCACTTTCCAAAACAACCATAATAGTTGTTCATTGGAAGCACATTTACATAATTCACAGGGATATCTTTTTTTTATAATAAACTTTTTACACTTAAAGTTGGTAACATTTTTTATTAAATCGTCAAATTACAGTGCAACCCGCTTATGTCGACACCCCTAAAACAGTCTGACTGGTGTCGACATAAGCGGTTGTCGTAAGAACCAAAACTAGATTTTGATTGCACATTTACGTCGCTACAGACATAAGGAGAATGGGCGATAACAGGGGTGTCTGGAGACACTCATTTCACAAGACAAGACGGTACACAAGATTAGGCCTACGAGGACGAGACAATATGACATTTTAACATTAATTAAGAAAATAAGTAAAATTAAAAATCTAAATAAATATTTATGACAACATACTGCAGTCTATTAATTGAATTTCTACGACGTTACACTCTGCACCGTGTGTATGCTAGCGGCACCGCCTCCACCCATTACAACAAAGAAACTGTATGCCAGAAGGGCTCACTCCGTTCATGCTGTTCTATGGAACAAATGTGTCAAGGCGCTGACACCAATGCACAGAGTGAACCCTCTTCCTGCCTGTTTGGAGGCGAGAGACGATGAAAACAGACACGCATGCACATGGCAATATACTGAGGCCGGCAAAATGACCTAGTTCATTTTCATTTAATGTGTGATGAATTCATTTATTATCGTCGCAGGCCTTATTTTTTTTTTTCTGAACGAGAAATCTTGTCACGTTTTAATCTCGCAGGATCTTGTGACACCCCTAGCGATAATAAATATTTCACTTTGTTAGCGTGGTTTTCTGCATTTCTGCATGTCATTCACTGAGATTCTTCTGTTGTCGTATGATATTTTATACTCTTATCTGAGAGTATCTGCTGTGATTTTGTTGTATGCTTTCCAGTGCCGCAGTCAGACATTTTTCATTGGGGGGTGGCCGAGGTGAGACCATTCCTCACATGGGGGTGGCAATAAGTTGATACCTGAAATGTCCACTGATGTCTTGGCTACAATGACAAAGCTTTCGTACGTGTATTTTGTTAGTTGCTGTGGTAGAATCCAGGTTAATACTTCCATGCTTTTATTTTGAAGCTTAGTTTGAACAGGAAGTCAATGTGTGCACATTTTAATGCCGTGTAACTAGACACAGTTTGACACTGCTTAGTGATCATGAGGGGGTTAATGATACTACAGTCCGACACATGTCAACATAAACAGACCCATTTTCATAGAACCTGTTTGGGTCTGAGATTTGATGGTCATGGTGGACCAGGGCTTCGTTGGCTGACATAAGCGGGTTCCACTGTGTATGTAAAACTCCATAAGTTGATATTGGAAGAGTAAAAACTACATTTCTAGTCACCTTAATTTTTTTGTAGTTGGTGTTTTTATGCTGTAGGAATCCACACACTCTTCCACTGGACGGCGTTTCTCCACATCTCCTCTAAGACAGAATTGTGAGTCCAGTCTCTGTTGCCATCTTTCCCATCCTTGTCTGTTTGGCAGAACAGGTGTAGTGTTTTCAGAGGGCTGGTGCAGGTGTATCGGAGGTACTGGCAGCCCTGCAGCAAATAGAGACCAGCGCCATTGTGAGGTGTCTGGATACTGACGATATGGATTAAAGATAAACATGACTAAAGGAATTGTTGAGCTCCTTCAACTTTGGGCTCATCAGGTCTGATGGGCGTAGTCCTCACCTCACGGCTGCCCCAATACCAGATGGCCTTTATTACGCTGTGATTTGCCAGAGCCTTTGTCAGCTGGTCTCTTCTTCCTGTAATGATGTTGACCAAGCCTGCTGGCAGATCTGAAGACAGGAGCACCTGAAGACACATGGACATGAACCCTTCCATATGTACACGCGACAAAAATAGACAATGCAACACTTTTGTTTTTGTTTGCATCTTTTATGTGTTAGTGAGCACGTCTCCTTTGCACCTATCCACCCTCCCCACGGGTGTGGCGTATACAGAAGCTGTTTAGACAGAATGATTATGGCACAGGTGTGCCTTCGGCTGGCCCCAATAAAAGGCCACCCGAAATGTGCAGTTTTATCACACACCATGATGCCATGAAGTTGTTGCCGTACCAAAGGGGTGTCTAAACGTTTTTTTCACCGAGGGCCGCATACAGAAAAATTCAAACATGCGTGGGCCACTTTGATACATTTTGTATATTAAACATGCTAAAGTCAATCCAGTGTAGGTCAATATAAGCCAACCCATCTGAACAAAACATCCACATCAGAGCTTTGTTGAGAAAGCAAATTAGTGTAATACAGAGGTGGTCCAAACATTTTCCATCGAGGGACACATACTGAAAAGTAAAGGACGTGGGGGGCCACTTTTATATTTGTATGTATTTTTTTATTTTGTAAAAAGGTTGAAAAAAAAACACATTATATATACACGGGTATATATATTTAAAGTAGGGCTGTCAAATGATGAAAAAAATGTAATCAGATTAATCAACATTAGCAACTATGTCTGAAATAAGACCTTTTTTATTTAACATACAGAAAGATGAATGTCGGGACATTCTTCTGATGACGGATCCGTCTGCCGTCATAACAGAGAGTTGTGCTTGCTCTGGTGCGCATGCATTAATTACACTAAAAAATGTAACATAATTTATGAAATAAATTAGTCACCGCCGTTAATGCGTTATTTTTTACAGCCCAGATTTAAAGTCAAAGCTTTGTTTTATTATTAGCTATTAATATTTCAGCTTCTTCTCTTTACGTTTTGTCTTTTTGCTCTAGTTTTCCCATTTTTGTTGTTTAAATTTTATTTCTACAATGTGCGCGGGCCAATAAAAAACAGGCTGTGGGACGCAAATGGCCCCCAAGCTGCACTTTGGACACGTCTACTGTAATATCCAATAATATATGTCATTAATAATACATTAGTTTTATTTTTACAATATGCCAAGGGCAAATAAAAAAGGAGCGACAGCCCAACAATGGCCCCCAAGTCACACTTTGGACACCTCTGCCCTACTACATGACTTTATAAATCCAAAACTAATGATCCTAACCAGCACTAATGACTAATGTGAGCATGTGTATACTAAGACTAGCATGAATTTCCGCTGTTTTATTCCCAACATGGAGACTCAGTAACATTAATCATTCATTTAAACAATGCAGTCATCACACTCACCTGAATAAATGTCAGTGCTGGTAGTGGAGACTTCTCACTGGGTACCATGATGATGGCGTTGCCTGTGGAGATGGCTGCCCCAAGCATTGTTACCATGGAGAGGAGGGGTTGCTTGTCAGGTAGGACCACCCCTACAACCCCCAGGGCTTCAGGGATGGAGAAGCCCGAGCCAGACTGTGGCACGGGCTGAACAAGACAGACCAGACGTGATGTTAACGAGGGTTTACAATCATTTACGAAGCGTAAAATCCTCTCCGATACTTAAAATGTATTAATTTGTGAGCTCACCAGAGTTCCGCCGCGAACTTTGTCACAGTACGCCGCCCAATCACTGAGCCTGGCGATGCTGAGCTCCACCTCCATGTCAGCTTCTTCCATTGGGAGACCAGTTTGGCTGCTGATTGATGCTGCGATGTCTCGCCTTTTTCCCTCAAGACCCTTGGCCAGAGACTGGATGGACTGAGCGCGTGCAGATGGACTCTTTTTCATCCAACTAGAGGAAAAAAAGTTATACTGATGTTAAATATTCAGATCTTACAGAAAAACACCATGACACAGAAGTATTGGAACAGCGGGGGCCAATTAATTTTTTTTTTCTTTTGCTGTAGACTGAAAACATTTGGGTTTGACATCAAATACGAGACCAGAGAGCAACATTCCAGGTATTTATATCTGGATCATTTGCACAACTTAGAAGGCAGCACCCTTTTGCTTGAACCCACCCAATTTTCATGTGAGCAAAATATTAGCACATGTGACCGACACCTGTGTTTTTTTTGTTCTTTAACCCACGCGTGTCCGACTAGAAGGCTTATTTAATATAATAAATATCACAGAATGTTTCATTTTGGGTAGGATACGTTTTGCTTGTGGAGACTGCATTTGGAGGTGAAAAACACATGAAAAGCAGAAAGCTGTCTATGAGTAAAAAACAAACAAAATCTGAGAGAAGACGGTCAATAAATCAGTACCAATGCACAAACATTGATCATAGCCAAACTATGTTGACACACTGTCTTCATTTGCTTTGTATGTCACATCGTGTCAAGTTGGTCTTTAACCAGCAATAAACCAATAAACAGAAAGAAAGGTTACACAACACCCTACCAGATTTACTCTATACAAGTGCCCTGGTAAGTCTTAGCATACAAAAAAGGTCCATTTCACATTTCCTACCATCAAACTAGCTCGTAATGATGGTTATAATTTTTTTTTTCTTCCACCAATACTTCTTTGGCTGTGTCTAAATTTGCGCACTTCTGCACTGACACATAGCATTTTGAGTGCATACGTGTGTTTACACTGAGAAGTACAGCCATCAGTTGCATGATGTCACCAAGGGGAGAAGAAGAATCGGAAGCCAACTGGCAGAAGTTTAGGTTAATGATGGGAAAATGTGGTTGAACTATATAAAAGGCCTGTGCCAACTCTGTTTCAAGAGGTTTTTCTTCCGGCTGGATTACCCAACATAGAGTAGAGGTGTTTGCGTGTTTCGGTAAGTGAATCTTACCCAGGCTGAACTTTGATAGCTGCTTCCACAGCATTACGGACGTCTTTCTGGCCGCCATCAGGACAGTAGCCTAGCACGCTGCCGCCTCCTTGTGGATAAACCGCCACATTGCAGCCGGACTCTGCTTTGGATGCCTTTCCAGCGATTAACTGGGAGTAGGACTTTGGCGTACTGTACAAGAGAGTATGTGAGCAAAATTACCTTAACGATCAGTAGAAGATATTTCATCTCCAAAACGTTATGTTAATGATGATGTCAACACCACATTTGGATGAATACAGGGACATATAGAACAGGCTTACCCTGCTGTGTCATCCGGAATGATAACTTCGGGGGCATCAGTTCCAAACTTTGTATAGTCCATAGCAACCGGTGAAGCACGAGGGAGAGCGGAAGTGTAATACGGTCGTAGAAACTGATACAGACCCTGGAAGAAAGAGATGTACAGGTAATAATTATTTAGGCTTAAAATAATTTACTGAGAAAGCTGCTCCATCCTTGCAGTTATGATATGTGTTTGCATATGCAGAGATTTAGAGTGTGACAGAAATTAAAATAACATAGGCGTGCAAGGTACCAGTTTGACCTATTATTGAACCAACCTCCTGCCCTCCGTCGGTGCAGGTGCCGCTGTCTTTGTGACCCGAAAAAGGAAAACATGGATCGGATAGAGGGTGGGAGTTCACCCACACAGAGCCAACTGAAAGACTAGAGTGAGAGAGACAGGAAGAGGAGGACATTATCAATATCAGGTTACAATTAAAGTAAGGATTACTTTATTACAATTTACAATTTTACAATTTTCACATTTGGGACTGCACTGTGTGTGTGCACGTGAGCGCGCAAGTGTGCATGCTCAATTTCCCTACAATGCGTAATCTTCTGCACGCTACACTCCTCCACGCTCTCTCACTTCCTCCTTCCTGTCATGTGTGATTCTTCCAGTGAATGATCCCTGCCGAGCTCTTATCAAATGTACTCCTCCCACCTTGTGGCTGTTTTTATGGCTTAAAAGTGCTGTGAAATGTTAATGCGTTAGTGCAGAGTTGCATCAACACCTCTTTTTGCCTCTTGCTCAAAAAAACATAAAAGACGTATGAATACGTTGTTGGAATCGGGCGATAAATACGCTTATGGCTTACGCTTAGTTAATGGGGAAAACCCTACCCAGCAGCAGTTCTACCTTTACCACCCAATTTCAACTTGTTTTCAGAAGTTCTACGAATTAGCAGCTAATAGCAAAACAGTGTGTGTGAATGCCCATGCCTCTTTGCCGTCTCCAAAGCCAGAGTGAGGTCTTCAGTCCAGATCGAAGCTGCTTGGCCATGTGGGCTGTGATTCCCTGTGTACAACACAGAGAGCAGTAGTGAGGTTTTAGTGGACAATGGGTGGTCCTCAACAATTACTTTAAACATGAACACACACTACCGAGAGTCACTGCTTCTGTGTTGCTTCTGAAGGTCATAAGAGGAAGCAGCGGCCCAGGAGAAGGTGTGACAACACATGGAGAGGAGGGGGCCACTCCACAGAGCACTGTGGGAGGATACTGGACACCAGCAGATGGGACAGCGCAGGATGGCACCAACTGAAGAGGTGAAAAATGGACCTTATTACATGTTATTAATTAAGACAGAGGCTCAAAAAATGCAATTTTGTTTTAAGAATTGTCATAGGGACTTGAACTGGGGAGAAAATGAGAAACATTGTGTTACGTTCCAAAACCCCATGCGAATGCAAAAATGGATGCACCCATAAAAATCCCCAAAGATGCTTATAATATGCCTCTCAGTTATTAAACACATTTGAAATTCAGTTTTACACATTAAGAAACAATTACAGGCAGACAGTACTTGCAAAACCACAGTGGAGATTTTTAAAACTGCATCTTAGTGTTTGTGTGTGGATGGCTAAAACAGAGCTTGTGTGTCTTTATCTCATGTTTGTAAACCTCAATTAGGGTGTTTCACTTGTGTCGCGGTAGATGCTTTCTAACACGCGGGTATGTGCGTATGAGGTGTGTTAAGAACCAGCGTTACGATGCCATCGACTTCAGGACAAGCCACATAGACGCTTCCATTATAATGTGTTCGTGAGCGAGGGTGAACAGTCAGCACCAAATCTTAAAGTAAAAAAAAGTAGTGGCCCAAATGTATTTGTGGCAAACCACCAGTGCATGCATAATGTATGTCAGCAGAGCAGAGCAAAGATCTCGTTGAATATTTCGTGACTAACCGTAGCCCCCTTGCGTTGAGCTTCCTGCACTGTAGTGTCCACTAGCAGCCTGGCGTCATTGCTGGGAAGAGTCACACACTTCAAGCCCACCATGCGCATCTGTAGACGGGCCACCACGCTGTCCAGCACACTCTCCTGCACACACAACACCCAATGCACCTGCAGGAATGGAGGAAGAAAGGACTGTTAAACACACAAGCATTAAAAATAAATAAATCTCTCTTGACTCGCCTCTTTCTTCTTCTTGAAGACAGTCTCTATCACGTCATCCAGCGCACTGTTGATATCAGCAGACTCAAAAATAATAATGGGGCATGTGGCGCCAACGTTTGGCGAGACAGAGACTGGCAGACCCATCCCTGCTGTGGCTTTACAAAGATTCACGCCGTCCTGGCACACAATAAAAACAACACATCATACAGGTATGATCTATTATGCTGGTTAAAGATATGTTTTGATGTGCACCTGCTTGTTGCCACTGTAGGTGACACAGCTGACGCTGGGGTTCTGGGCCACGTCAGCAGCCAGCGACATGTCACTGCCAGTTAAAACACTGAGGGCTCCTGCAGCAACGCCTGCTGCCATAAAAAGTTGAGCCAGTAGAAGCGCTGGAGCGGAGGTGCTCTGACCAGGGACAATGATGACAGCGTTACCTGAGGAGAAGACAGTACCTCAAAACATCTTCCAAAACTAGATTAAATATTATATGATGTACGTCATCAACCCACAGCAAGTATCTTACCCACTGCTAGCGCTGGTAAGACTTTAAGCAACAGGGAATAGAGAGTGCAGTCATCAGAGACAACCACAGCAACCACACCTGCAAAACAAGAACAGCAGATACAAGTTGAAAACTAAATTGTAGCAAAAAATCTAACAAACCTGTGACGGTCATAATCGCTCATTTGTGAGAAAAACTCAAAACTGCAACAGGTAGAGCCCAACATAGTCGTACAATAGTCATACCGAGTGCAATACCTTTAACATTTACTTCAAGCATTATGGGTTAGATCAGGGGTGCACAAACTGCAACCCGCGGGGCACATCGGGCCCGCCAAGCGTCTTAATCCGGCCCACCGGGCATTTCCAAATTCCTTTTTTAAAACCTTTAACATGGAAACTGTAGCCAGCAACATGACATGCCGAGATCTTCAACTCTCACTGGATCGGTTCGCAATATGTGTGAAGCGGCTGGGAGGAGGATCAGCACCTGTAAGTCTGAATGCATGGTTGTCACCCGGGAAAGGGTGGCGTGCCACCTCCGGGTCGGGGATGAAATTTTGCCCCAAGAGGAGGAGTTTAAGTACCTCGAGGTCTTGTTCACAAGTGAGGGAAGAATGGAACGCGAGATCAACAGGGGGGATTGGTGCGGCGTCTACAGTGATGCAGAATCTGCATCGGTTTAATAATCTTAAAAATAATGTATTTAGAATGTTGTAAACAGGTTTTCTATGCTCTAACTCAGAAAATATTCCAAAATAAGGAATCCAACTTTGCGGAAATTCAGTCGGGTCTGGAACCAATTAATAAATCAATTAATTCGTAAACATGAGATTACTTTACAGGCATACATTATACGGTGCTGTACTTACAAAACACGCAGTTACATAAAACCACATCTTGTTAGAGCACCTTCCTGCTGGGAAATGTTGAGTAAATTGACGTGTGAAACCCCGTCCTCTGTTGGATTCATAGCTGCAGCACTCATTTTTCAGTTTTTAAGTTTAATACTGTCTGATAAACCTCTACAGATGTGCTGGGCCGGGACTTCGTTACACAATAAAATAGTGTGCTTGTTTGTGTGTCAGCAGAATAACATGGCCTCCTTCACCCACCCAGTGGCGTCCAATTTGTGATGAGAGTGTCTCTGAGCTGAGCCCAGCTGCTGTAGTACTGCAACATTCTCACAAGGGTGGAGGAGGAGATGGGGGCTTGACACATGTCACACAGCTCAGTAACACTCTGGCCATGTTGCCCGAGAGTGCTCGCCAACCTGTTATAAGAGGACAAATGATGAATGAACACAGGCATCATGGGATTGGAGTCTTTTCCTAGGTTCCTAGAGTGTTATGTTACACTTACCTGAGTAGGACTTTGGATCTTTGGTAGCAGGACAGGCCACTCCAGGCCTCAAAGCCCTGAATGGCAGAGGATACACACCGGGAAATATCAGCCTCCACAGCGCACACCGTACTGCACACGAGGCCACCTAGACAGCAGGTGTAGGGTGAACGGCCGTGTATATGTTAAATTTCTTTTACTCAACTTCGGCACTGTGCACATGAGGTATTCTGGTAAATTTCACAACCAAAAGGCACAAAAATGCTTGACATTTGTGGTGGTCCAACATTATTTGTGGCGTCACAAATGATGCGCTATACTGTATAGCCAAATCAATAAAACTGAGAGCGGAGCTATTGTCATTGTAATATGATGTTAAAACCAGCTTTAGTGTTGCCATCATGTGCATATGCATCACTGTTGACCATCTAAGAAATACAATGTGAAGGATTTTTTGTCAATTGCCAATATGGCTGCCAGGAAAAAAAAAATCTGTGTTTACCCCTGGAGTCCATCAGTGAGCGAGTCCGTCTGTCTGCTGGACGGACAAACTTGCCGTCAATAAACAGACCCAGAGCGCGAGAATGATGATCCAGCCAGGCCTAAAGGAGCAAAGAGATAGCACAAAATTGCATATAGCTTCACAATATAAACATAACTCCAACAAGGTCAACCTGAAACAGTCAGTTAGGAGATTGGTGATTGGTTGGAAAGAGGCCGCCGAGGCTGGACATTGGCTGATCAAAGCCAGGTAGATGAGGAAGAGAGTAAACTATTTACAGACTGAGGAGCAAAGTTCAAAATTGACCAATCTCAAGCATAAATGTTTCTGTCTATTTGACAGTTAAAGTTCCCATCCGAAATGTCCCTCCATCTTGTCTCAACCATAGTACAGGTGTGTCCAAAGTGCGGCCAGGGGGCCATTTTCGCCCTGCAGCTCTTTTTTTTTGTTTTGGACTAATGTATCGTCGTCTAGCACAAACTGTATCAAAGTGGCCCGTCAGCATCATTCTACTTAGCTTGCCTTACAGAATGAGAAAACTAAGGTGAACTATTATCCTCTTGTAATAACACAATAATTAGATTTAAGTGGAGGCATGACATTTCCTGAGGTTACTGTACAGTCCAGTCACATGTTTGCCTTGTGAGTTACAGCCACCTAAAAGTTAATGAACTTCACATGACTACAGTAACGACTCTACCAGTGGCTTGCTATAAGCCGTATAAAACAAGAATAAGTCTGTTTGCTTCGTAATTTTCATGAACAAATATTGACGATGTACCTGTGCAGTGACAGTGCTGGAACTTGCTGCTGGTCCGTACTCCATGCTTTGAAAAATATCGTGCACAGTTTTTGTGGCGGTACCGGCCATTATAGTTGCAACTTGCTATAGCAATAAATCTCCTCTGCGCCCCCAATTCGCTTCTGAAGAGCCGTTTGAGTTCAAACTGTTTGGTTCCTAACGCTCCCACCCTCGCATGAACAGACGAAAGTCACAACACGTAAAAAGTGAACGTGCTGCTTTTCAATTCCGCCGGCTAACAACTTGAGGTGAATTTTTTTTCCGCCATGGACATAGTTTGTTTTATATTTGTCCTACAAACTAAAAAGTTTAAATTTTTAGCTAAACTTAATTTTTATTTGAATATTTTAAACTATATTCTGCAACTAACCACTTTTTTATTAACGCAATGTGAACAGCAAATTCAACATAAAAAGGTGCCACTGTAACAATTAATTCATACAAGCAATAAATAAAATATTGTGTATACTGCCAAACAATAAGTGAACACAATAATCGAATATTTTACACACATAAAAGCTGATTTGACACGTATCTTGCCTTGTTTCAACACGAGATGGTTTGGTCGACGTACCAAACATGCGCAGTTGAAGGAGAGGCGGAAATCTTGATGCGCGGTTTTCAGCTGACTGTGCTCACGTCAAAACGGAAGGATTTGTGTTCTAAATTTATGGAATCTGGGATACATTGCTCGCAGTACACAGATTGTTAATCTGTCCATGTCACATATGTGAACATGCCCCGCAGAAAGGTAAGGCATATATTTGCTACAAAATCATATGTGAGACCAGACTGCAGCTGAACCAACATAACGTCATAGCTTATATTATTCTGCTTAAAATGTAAAATTAAGAAATTTAGAATAACTGTGGTCACCGTCGAAGCGGAATTAAATAACACACCATTAGATGTTAATGTGTTTTGGGGTGCGCGTTTTATATCAACATGGGGTCATTCAGAAGAGTCGACGTTGTGGTAGCAAATGTTTATTTTTGAGTTGTCTGATGTTTGCAGTTTCAGCTAACACTGATTAAAACCAAGACTGCCAATTTTGAGCTAGTAATCTTCGCACTAGAAAAGAATGCGTTTATAATAATATCTACTGCGATGGATACGACAACTTTACGTTTGCTTTGAAGATGGTGCCGTGCGTCCGTACCAAAACAACGCAAGTGATAGGTCAAAATCGTAATTAGCGTTTATTTCATTGGTTCGGCGTAAGGCAGTCCCGCCTTTCCTCATATGTCATTGGCTGTATGCAAATTAAGTGCTCAACTTCCTGTCATTAAGTTGTCAAATGACGAGCATAGATACGTAGTGACGTCTTGTGTCTTATTTGTTTATCATGAACATGTGATTAGTCTTTGAATCAATGTTGTCAGTTTTTTTAAACAGCATATAACCGATTACATTATTAGGTACACTTGCTCCACTTGAAGGGGGTGATCTAACACTATTGCTATTTATTACTATTACTATTTATTATTGTAGTAGGACTTAGTAGCTGTGGTGAGGTCCAATTAGACTGAATAAATACATACTACTATTGTTGTAAAAATCTGATATAATCATTATTAATAACTACCATATTAGAGGGGAGATGATGCTCCTCCCCCAGGATGGGATCTTTGTTGGATTATCCCATGGTAAAAAAAAAAACAACAAAAAAAACACAGAAGCACACTGAACTGTACTCTTTATTACTTTTCTTACGTTTAACCTGGGAAGTCATTATTACTATTATTACTGTTTTTTGTCAGAGAACCACAGGCAGCAGTTCGGATGGGACGGAGGACTCTGATTTCTCTGCCGATCTCGAGCCGACCGAAACCGTCGGGAAAGCGCAGCGACGTAACAGCACCCGCCTGACTCGAACGTCCCTTCGTCTCAGCCAAAGCACGCAAGGTATCTTTATTAAATAAATGTGTGCATCTATTGGAATGTCAGCTAGTGTGGCTGTGGCAAAGTACGTCCATAAACCTTGCTTCCTGTCTCCTTGAAGACCTGCGCTGGATGAGTTGACAGCTCGGTCTTATAGCTCTTTGGCAAGCGCTGCTCAACTGAGTCAATCAGTGGGGATCTGTGGACACGGGTGTGAGCCCAGGCAGTATGCAGGGCTGACTGAACTGCATTACACATCCATGTCTGACATAATAAATGTTGGATGTGAAATTGATAGAAACTTTAGCAAGTCAGGCATTTATTTTGCAAAATGCCTACTAGTTATTGTTAAAGATGCTATCCCTCTTTGTCTCCGAATGTCATACTTTTCTCTACTCCAGATAACTCCACCAGAGTGCGAAGCAGTTCTCCTGCAGCAGTGGGCCCTGAAGAAGGTTTGGAGGGAGCAGCAGCCTCAGTGTTTTCCTCAGGACGCAGGATCACGCGCAGCCAGCAGGGGGCGACAAACACAACAGCCAAAAAATACCCACTGCGTCAGGGCAGGTCATCCGGGTTAGATGTGGAGACTAACGGTGAGTGTAACAAGTAGTCAAGATGTATTTCTTACATATGAAACTAGAGAGGGACTCGTTTTAAACATGAGGAGCAACAAAACAAATGATTAATTTAGGAGAACAGCATAGCATCATGGGCAAAGATAAAGGCAGGATAGACTGGGAGAAAAATGAAAAGGCACTGTCAGAATAAGAGGACAAAGAAATGACTGACAAAAGCTGAAAATGAGGAACAACGACAGAACGGCCAGGAGGAAAGTAATCTATTCATTGTAGTGTGCTGTGCGTTCTGCGTGTGATCACAGCATGTTCCTGATTCTAAACAAGACAAATGTGGCGCATATTCCCTGACCTGCTATTTTCAATTCACTGCCATGAATGAATCAGCGTAAAGATAGCTGCAGTATTTTAGATTAATACATTGTAAGAGGTAATTATCGCTGTCACGGGGAAATGATTTAGAATATCTACTTCGACCTAGATGTTAGGGAGCCTTCATACAAGGAAAACTACAGTACTCTGGCTTACTGTCTGATGTGCCTTTTAAGGCAGCTTCCATACCTAATTTGTTCATTTTAGACTGAATATCAATCCTACTGGAAATGTTAGAGATTACACAGACAAGTCATTTGCATTTTGTTGTAAAACTACACCAGCCAACACAGCAATTTAACGAACAGTATTACTGGGATTACTTTAGGTTGTCCTGATTTCACATCATGCATTTGTGAGACTGGTTGTTGTCATGCAGAGTTCATCGGCTTTGCTCATGACTTCCTCACAGGCCAACAGTGCTTGTCAGGCATGACCACTAAACTGTTTGCATGGTAAACTAGGGGCTGACAGGGTTGTGCCCCAGCACAGAGCCGGCAGGAAGCCAAATAGACACACACAAAGGAAAATTACTCTATATACGGATTACGAGACTGAATTAACTATGAAAATAAAGAAACAGCCATCTGGTGGAGCACTACCAGTCAATAAACATCCAAAGTCTTCCGGGATGATAAGATATTGGTGAAATATGCTGTATAATACTTGAAATGTTTCCCACAGGAATGCAAGTATCTGTGTTCTTGAGTGGGTGGGGTTGGGTGCTAAATGACATCATTGTCTAATTTGCATAATTGGCCATGATGCAAAACTCAGTGTTTGCGTGGATCGTTTGTGTCATAATAAATGTGCGACATTATCTTGTGTTTTTAAACCTTATTTAACAGAACATGAAGAAATTGGCTTATGGCGTGTGGGTGTGTCTTATAACACACAGCGATTATGTAAGTCTGCTGGCATTAGAGAGTACATGTCATCGTACATCCAATATATCGCTATATTGATGAACAGAGGTTATAGTGCACGACCAAGTCAGCCGTTGTATGTGTGTGTTTTGGGTCTCGACTTAACTCTCACTCAGTGGGGATGTGGACACTGGGTGCAGGGATGGTTATGATGCCAGCGACTATATGGAACTGTAACGACAAACTCCACAGACAGTCCCATTATAATGTGTTTGCGCAAGGACGAACGTACCAAATCTGGAAAATAAAATGAGTACAAAATCCTTCTGTGTGAGTCCAGTACAAATAAATTAATATATCGGAAACACTGACTTGTCAAGAAACCTGTTAGGTATAATAATTAACTCCCCTAACTTTAAATGAGTTCCAACACAAAATGTGACATATCATTAAAAGCAGTGGAGGATTCTAGTTTGAAATTACTCCCAAAAAGTCCAGTTTTAATGGTACATCCAGTGTGGAGAGGTAGGAAAGAACAAGGGCCACGGTGTGTTTTTTCATTCGTCGGCCAGCTTCTGGGAGCTCTGCACCTCTTGCGGCACTCGCATCAGTCTTGACTATTGGATTTCTCTGCAGGGTGTCATAGAGTGTTAAGTGCATCCTGATGCAGTGTGCATTGAATGGGGTGAATTGTTAGCTTGTTTTGCTGGGGCTTCACTACCATGCAATTAAAAGAAAACAAGAAAAAAACAAAATGCTTCATGATGCCACAAAAAAAAAAATCTATGTATGAATTTACCAAAACATAGGGGCAGGGGGGCAATTTGGAGGTAATGTTAAGCCTCACCATTGTTAGAAGTGCGGTAGCGCTATTTGTAGTGCAGTGGTTCACATAGCTGGTTTGCATGTAAAAATGTCAGGACCCCAAATATAAGACGACTCCTCTTTTTGAGACTTAATTTCCTAGAATAAAGATACCGTCATATAGTCGGGTCAATACGGTAATGATGTGCAAATACTTATTAATATTGTGATAGATGTGTGGGCAGTAACTGACACCTTTTTGTGACAAAGAGGTTGTTGCTGCCTCCACCCAATAATTCTAAGCTCAATCCTCATTTTAATGTGCCTGTCTTGGCTCAGCAGGAGTAAAGCAGGTGGCAGACCACGATGAGACCCCTCCCCGCACGCCAACAGGCAACGCTGCGTCTTCAGAGTCAGACATGGAGGTTTCCAGCAACGGGAACGACCTTGTGTCTCCCAGCAATGATGTCATAGTTTCTCAAGAAGAGGACGAGAGGTTGGCAAAGGAGCTTTCGCTCAAAGAGGCCGCCGCTCACGACCTTTCCCACCGGCCCAAACGACGGCGCTTTCATGAGAGCTATAACTTCAACATGAAGTGTCCCACACCTGGATGTAACTCACTGGGTAAGTAACGCTGATCCTTTATTTGAATATAACTGTTGGATCGAACACACTGCTCCTATACAGCAAAAAGAGATCTTTGCATTCACCGCCTTCCCTGACCTCTCTTAGGTCACCTGACAGGGAGACATGAGAGACACTTCTCCATATCAGGATGTCCTCTTTACCACAACCTTTCAGCTGATGAATGCAAGGTACGAGCACACGCACACACTCTCCATCTTTCTCAGAAACACACCACACACACACACAACATGATTACTTGAGTAAAAGTGTGAAACCCTGTTGGTGCAAAGCAGGTGCACATGTTCAGGGGGAGGTGCAAGATGGAGCGGCATTGTCAAATAGAATATGAAATTGTTTATTTCTATGGTGCAAGGTGGTGGTTATCATTTATAACATACGGGAGGAGCAGTTTATTGAAATGCCATGTCTTCAATAGTGGCTTGAATATACTTGCAGGTGAGCGAGTGTTTTGTGGGCTTTTTTGTGGACCAATCGCATTACTGTGAATGACATGTCATTATGTGCTTGAATGTAGGACATGCCATGGGTTTGGACTTTGTGGATTATTTCTAGTATTCCTATTGATGGCAGAGTAAAATGACAGAGTAAAATTATCATTATCATATCATTATCTAAACATCATTATCTGATCAAATAAATGCCATTATATTTCAACCACTTTTGACATACAGTAAATGCATTGTTCACTTTCAGTGTTTTTCTACACATTATGCATTTTTTACAGATTAAAATAGTTCCTCCATGTCTGAATAACATGTCTGAGACATGCTTGCATCAAAATACCCCAAGGATGAAGAATTAGAGCACCCTTATACGCTCTATTGAACAGACCTTAGACATTCACAGCAGCTTGCAAATAAGCCACTGATCGCTAACGCCAAGTTATGGCATTACAAGTTATACAAGTTAAAGCTGTGGTTCATATCAGTTAAGTTGCAAGGTGCATATTTGCCCTCCACCTAACGTTAACTAAGTTATCGATGTACTGCAAATCATTGTCGTTTGCAAAATCACAGCAGGATGTCCTTTAGCAGCACAACACTAAGGTTGACTGATGTCCATCTAACATGGTTTTATGTTTTTTTATGTTTAATTTATTGCGATATTTCGTCCATTCTATCAATTTAGTACATTATCCAAGCGTGTTGATCAATTTACAGCCATTCATATATGTCAAACTGTTGTGCTACATGTGCCAATGACAGACAATCATTTTTGAATACTTGCACTCCCTTCATCTGTAGCCTTGCCGTAGACAGTTGGGGTTGATCCATCTTTTATGAACAGTCAGGATTTTGTTCAGCCTTTTAAGGTTCTACTGTTCTTCTGTCATTGGTTTATAACTATGAGTGACTCAAACGCTCCAAGCAGACTGTTACACCCACGGTGTAAGAGGGAGAGGTTCCGCAGGTCCTTCATACCGACCGCTGTCAGGCTCTACAACACCTGCACCACCTGAACCATGTTGTAGACACTATGCTTTCTTTACACTGTTCTCTTTACTTGTCTTGCTTGCTTGCTGCTGTAACAAGTAAATTTCCCCACTGTGGGATAAATAAAGTACATACATACAAGCTTGCTCTGTATAATTGGTGGCCAGCTATTAGACATTAAAGTGTTCAAAGCTGCTTTACCACATGGGGGCCAAGACCTAGCTCCCAATTCTGCTTGGGTGAGTAGCATTTTTTCATGCATTTGGTTATGCACAGCCCATCCATTCTGTGTAAAATAGTTTTACGTACAATCGTTCCATTGCGCAATACAACATCACTGCTTTGCGTTGCTATGGGAATGCGATTATTGAAAGTGGATGGCAGTGAGAGGATGCAACAGTTTCAAATTGAAATTGTCAGGTTGCAAAGACACCTGGAAGACAGGAAGGACACGATGCAAGGTTTTGTGCTGCGGGGCTGGCTGTGAGTTGTTGGTGTTACACATTGTTGATGTTTTGTCAGGGCAAATCATCAACTCGTGAGAAACAGGCCGAGGAAAGGACACTGTCTCATCGTCAAGACGAGAACAGACACTCCACAAGAAACCAGGTATGTTGCTGTTTTCACGTGAATTCCGGTGCACTGACTCATCAGTCACATTTTTTTTCCTCTTGTGTGCTGTTGTGGAAATGGGTACGCGTGAAACAATCAAGGCAGAGTCACAAAGTCAAATTGAATAAGAACTGGGGATAATATGAGCATTGGAGTTGTTTTTTTCACTTTACATTGTACCCAGAAGCAATTGCTGTAACTCAGCGTGCAGAAGCCTCATAAAATCTACAGATGAACTTTCTAATGAAATTTTTACAGTCTGCGATTCCTTAATTTAGGCAAGAACAGGCTTGTTATGTTGCATCACGCAGCCATGAACTAAAGCAGCTGGGTTATCTCATCACATATAGTTAAGTCCAGAATGATTGGGCAATTACCAAAACTTTTTTTTTGTTTTTTTTTTGTCTTTATACACCACTATAGTTTTGAAGAAAAACAATCAAGGTGTCAGGGAAAAATCAGGGAAACGTTTTCTCCCACAAGAATTTCCATCAGCACCTATTCCCCCCTGCCCCCCAATGCACAGGCAACAAAAAAAAAAGTGGCGTTGTAACGAAAAGGTCCCATTGTAATGTCTAACCTGTGGGAAGAAAAAGGGCACCAAATTTATTTGTGGTGGACGACCGACCACAAACCTTTCGGAAACACTAGAGGGGAGAACACTATTCACCTGAAACGGAATGAGAAAAAATGGCTTTCCTTTGTGAGCAGAACTTGTCCAACATGATCAATGTGTGGGAGGCCACTGGCTAAATTGTCAGTCAAAATAAAAGCGTAATCTTGCCTTCACACACCTTGTCCACGTGTGATGAGATCCTTGAAGACGCGGTATTACCAGGTGTGAGCAAGTCGCTCTGATGTGTCAGGCCCCAACAGATTGTCAGCTGCGCTACAAGGAGAAGGTGACTGAGCTGAGGAAGAAGAGGAACTCTGGCCTCAACAAGGAGCAGAAGGAAATGTACATGGTCAGTGGATGAGAAGTTTGTCCGTTTGAAGTTGAAGCACTGCGCATGTTATTAGTCTTAATGGCTGTCTTACCTGTAGGACCATCGTCAGAGCCACGGGACCAGCCGTGAGCCCCTGCTGGAGAACATCACCAGCGACTACGACCTGGACTTGTTCAGGAAAGCGCAGGCACGTGCCTCGGAGGACCTTGTAAGAGAGAAAACTCATCATCACCCACCTCCTTCACTCCTCTCTCCTTGTGTTTGTTATTTGCCTCCCTGTCCCCGTCCCCCGTTCTGCCTTCTTCCTCTTCTTCTCTCTTCCAGTCCGCACACCCTCCTCTGCAGCCTCAGGAGGAGTCTGAAATATACTTGGTAGATGGAACAATCCCTTTCAGTTACTCTGTGTTGTTTCTCCCTCTGTTCTGTTCCATTGAGACCCATTCAGAGCCATTTTGTTTTTGACCTCGCTGACATTAAATATGAATGTCTCAATCAAGGCCTCTGTGGGGGCCCGTCCTCTTATCTGTTGCTGCCTAGCGAGGTCATTAGAATAATACAATATAGCTTTAATTAGCTTTTCAATTGGATGCCCTGTAAACAAAATCAGTTGTGCTCGTACTGTATTATTTTACGACAAAGTCTGCAGTTATTGTACTGCAACATACCGTGGACTTTGTTTACCACAATATCAGCGTAAACAGATGCCTGCTTTTCACGGGGGTTACATCCGGGGCCACCAGCCAATCTGCGAATAATTGATACACCCATAAAGATTTCCATTTTTGACACACGCCTCGCTCCTAACCCTCCAAAGCCTCGTGCTAGCTCGATGCTGATGTTCTCCCGTGATCTCGGATCAACATTTGCAATAAGAGTGGTATTAGGTTCAGCTCCAGAACCCTCTCTCTTCAGCTGCCATCGTTCACCAGCGACGGACGCTAACAAGTTGAATGCTGGGTGCACGATCCAGTTTTTTTGAGGCCAGGTTGTTATACAGTATATAAGTTTCACTTTATCAGCAACGCTGGTGTGTTCAAGGACCGCCGAACAAAGTGCGGAATCTCAACGCTTGCCGAAAAATCATTATCAGTGAATCATAAAGACATAAATATGTAAAAATTTTGGGCTTTATTTAACAACGGTACATGTAAGTTTTACTGGTATTATTATGTATTTATAAATTACCAACTTAGTGGGAATGAGATTTGTTTACTGCAAATTAAATGGATATTTATATATTTTACCAAAAATCCATAACTTAGTGGGGAAGTGAATGATGAATTGTGAATGTGCGGGGATCCACTGTATTATAATTCTTCTTTTTCTTAATAACAAATAAGCATCCCTAAAGCAGGTTATTGCCACAAGTGTGTGTACTCTCTCACATGGACAAATAGAGTAGTTAAGAGACTGGCATCGCTCTTGCAGCCAGTTTAATTTCCATATTTCAAGGTTTCAAACATGTCTGGTTGTTCTGATATTGGTCTGTTTGCTTTCCCGTGCTCCGGTCTTCTTTCCAAAGTTTACGTCATACTCCAGCTGCTTCCATGCAGTTGTATGTTTAATGATTGTGAGTGCTCCTCTGCAGATTTGGCTAAAAGAATCAATGATTATTAGTTTTCTAAAAACACATTGGACTGCATTTTTAAATAACTTATTGAAGTTTACTCATTTTTTTTCCTTTGGTCTCTTTTCTTTGTATGTCTTCATTGTTGTTTTTTTTTTTTTAGTCTTTTGTGGCTGGTTTTCTCGCTGTGATTTATGCCTTATCTTCCCCTGACTAATGGAGATCTTTTCTATTATGTGTCCTCTCTTCTTCCTCCTGTGCCCCCACTGCTTATTTCCCAATCCTCTCCACTTACCATTCCTTTCCTCCACCCATCTTCACCACCATCCTCTTACCCTGGTCTACACAGGAGAAGCTTCGTCTGGAAGGCCAGGTGTCAGAGGGGAGCAACATGATAAAGATCATCGTGTTCGGTCGCTACGAACTGGACACTTGGTACCACTCGCCATACCCGGAGGAATATGCACGCTTGGGGAGGCTGTACATGTGCGAATTCTGCCTCAAGTATATGAAGAGCCAGACCATCCTGCGTAGACACATGGTAAAAGCCTTTATTCCCTGTCCCTGTGTACAGTTAGCTATTAGCGTCCTGCAGTACCAAGTAGGTGTTTTGATGGTCAACTGTGTTCCTGCACCGCTCCAACCTTCATACGAGTAGCACGGCAAAGTCTGTGATTGTGTAACTGCAAAATAAACCAAACTATAGCATCCAGCATGACTGCCCCAGTGCACAATCATATGATTATTTTTCTCTTTGAGATTTAACCTTGGAACTGTTTTAGGTGAGGGGTAAGGATTTGTTTAAGAAGCATCCCCGTCACTGATTTTAAGATTTAAACATGGAAATAGACTGTAGCTCAAAATACAGACTAAATCCACTTTGTCCAAACTATTATCAGAATCAGCACTAAAGCCAGTTTTATTTTATATCACTATTTTAGATATAACGTTGTTTTTTAAGCTTTCTCTTTAATAATGACACACTTTGTCCAAAAGACTAAATTGTGTTTTTCTATCTCTTTCACACAAGGCCAAGTGTGTTTGGAAGCATCCTCCAGGCGATGAAATCTACAGAAAAAGCAACATCTCAGTCTTTGAGGTGGACGGCAAGAAGAACAAGGTGAAAAAGCCCCTGGGGGCCCCCGCATGAAGGTTACACACGCACAAAGTGGGCCTGAAAGCATGTCGGACGCTTTTTACGTCACATTTATAAAAAAATAAAAACGACTTGGTGGTAGAATGTGCATACCTGCACACACGTTCTGCCATATGCACATTTTGGAGGCAGTGCGAACGAGACACTCAAATAGGGACAAGTTCATTTAATTCCACATATTAAGCAAATGTTTTTCATTTGGTTCATCACAAAACCTGTCACACTATTTGTTATTACAATATCCATCAACTTCCATTTGTTAGTACAATAAAAGCGTGTGCTTATCTTACTGTAACAGCAGTGGATCCCTACACACTGCCGATATCATTTTTGGATTTGTATTTTTTTCTCTGAAATGCAGAGGTGCATGCCATAAGTTCCTTTCTTATCACCCATTCGCCGTACCGTATGTTTCTGGGGAAAGTCGCAACTAAATGACAAACAAATGGCTAGCTTCAGTTTTGATTTCAGTTGTGTCGACAACCGCTTGTGTCAACGTGAGTCAGCCAGTCTCAGAGTTTGTCCAAACTGTAGCCGTACTTTACCATTCGTTCTGGCCAAAAATAATAAACTGTCAGAGTATGTTAATCACAGCGGAAAATGGACTTTATAATATTACTGTTTTTACAGATTTACTGTCAGAACCTGTGTCTGTTGGCCAAACTCTTTCTGGACCACAAGACCTTGTATTACGATGTGGAACCTTTCCTCTTCTACGTGATGACTGAGGCTGACAACACAGGGTGCCACCTGGTGGGGTATTTCTCCAAGGTAAAGTCCTTTCATTTTCAGCATGCAGTGGTTTTCAGATAAAGTTGAGCTCTTTTTCCAGAACCGGCTCTGCAGGCTCGACTCACTATAAAGAGACAGATCTTTTGGCAGATTTTTATTGTTGCTTGAATTTAGTTCTAATGAAAAATATGTGTAAAATTAATTTGTAGTGTAAAAACACATTAAATGTATTGTTTATATGGCTTTATGTATACTGGATGTTTAACATGGAACACATTGCTACAAAAACAATTAATAAAATGCACAGACCCATCTCAATAAGACAAAAAGGTCCAATTACTATTGTTGAACTATTTGCAGTGGAAAACAGAACATCAAGGAAAAACAAAATAGACATGGAAATGCGCAAAAAGAAAAGAAAAATCAGCATCCAGGTAACCGTTATTGTGAGTCTTTCATGAAGACTGGCATTCCGAAACACAAAGTGCTGTTAGCTTTTGTTTCCTGCTGCTCATTTTCCTGCGTGTAACCCCCTCCCTCGCCCTTCTGCTTAGCGCCGACTAATAATTTGCCGAATTTCGCCCAATCACGTGCGGCTTTAATAGGAAAAAAAAAAAACACGAGAGCAGCTTGTTCACTTCAAAGAGCCGTCTCTTTTGGTCGTTTACACACAAGGCACTCCGGTTAATGCAAATAGTAAATCCCCATCAACCTCCTCAGGAATAGTTAGATACTAAACGAGCCAGGCCACCGATGTCTAATAAACACAAACATTTATTGACAACTAACGTAGTTGGATCCTGCGTTGCCATGGCAATGACAGCGACACTAGTCTTGTTATAATTGACTGCACCACATGATTTTGAAGCTGTTGTGTCGATGTGTATAAACATATTTGTGTATTTGTCCTCTCGTGTGCAGGAGAAAAACTCTTTCCTCAACTACAATGTGTCCTGCATCCTCACCATGCCCCAATACATGAGGCAAGGCTATGGGAAGATGCTTATAGACTTCAGTAAGTATGAAGTTTAGTTGTGGTTCCGGTTCAGGAAAACTGCATCCTTGGAGTTATTATTACTATAATATTGTCTTTATTTTGATATATGCTTCCAGGTTATCTATTGTCAAAGGTGGAAGAGAAAGTGGGCTCACCCGAGCGCCCCTTATCTGACCTGGGCCTTATCAGCTATCGCAGTTACTGGAAGGAGGTGTTGTTACGCTACCTGAACAACTTTCAGGGGAAAGAGATCTCCATTAAAGGTCAGAGCTGAAGTGACTTCCTTAACTCTGCAAAACCTTTCTGGAAAAATAAGAAAGAAAGGCCCTGAAAGTTGTTGTCTCAGAAATAGAGTAAACCCTCATTTATCACAGTTAATTGCTTCCACACCCGACCGTGGTATATGAATTAGGTAGGAATCCTTATTTTTAATGGAATATTTTCATAGTTAGGTCATAGAAAACCTGTTTATGACTTTCTAAATATGTTTTTTTAATATTATTAGAGCCCTGCAGACATGGAATAACACCCTTATAGTCACCTTTATCATTATAGCCGCTCGTATTACCCAATATAGCAGACATAATGACCGAAAATAAGACATATTACACATAGATGAGACATAACGGAGACTCACATGTGTTAATGTTGGGAGATCTCCTTGTTGTTGCTCTTTTCTTTACTTCCTGTTATGGACAGTACTTCCTGCAGTGGCTATTGTCTTATCAATGTAACATTACTGACATCTAGTGGCCAGTGTGGAACACTACATATCATCATAATGTCTTTGATGCATCTTCTGAATGCCTTGCCTTATATTTGTACTTCAGTTCGTTTAGCCATTTTTATATCTGAAAATGCTTAAATATGCATATTTTTGACTAATAATATGCTGTATTCAACCATGAAAAAATGAATATATTTTTGAAAAACCCTTTCTCCGCAAATTTGAAGCACAAAGTGCCGAGGGATTACTGTATTGTATTTGATATGGGTGTAAAAGCAGCCGATCACAAAAAACGTTCGCTGTGCGGCGGCGACATGCCAACCTAAACATGACATGAATGTACAGTGTGCTGCGTCACGTAGGGTTGACAACACCCGTATTGAGCCGACAAGGAACGTACTTTGTCCCGTGTTGCCGCAAGAATCAACACTAGTCTGTAAAACCTCCATCTTTACACAGGCTAGGCCAATCGATGCCAGCGTGTTTGATCACTCCCTTATCACACCTATTGCTGTTCGACTTAATCTTGCATCTTTCTTTACACGCTTTGCCCAGCTGTCCTAGCTAATAGCTAGCTAGCTAGTGAGTTAGCTATTATTAGAATTAGAATTATCCGCCTAGCTTCTCATCTTCGGACTCCAAATGTGACTTTTTACCACAGTGACATTTAGTTTTTAAAACAAACAAGCAATGCGGTTAGTTTGGAGCTTGTTTTTGTCCCACGGGGAAGTGTATATTACGTCCATTGGGTACGTACTAACTTTTTCAATCGTCTGTCGTTGTCGTACTAATTATGACTTGTCCTCCAAACACTGTTTGTGTGTTGTTGTTTGATCAACATTTTGCCAGGGGCCCTTGGAATTATCTAAAGGCGGCCCTGGCCAAAAGCACTACAGTTAATCCATGTGATCGGTATCGGCCGATCTCATTCACGGATGATCGGTATCGGAATCGGCATAAAACCCTGATGGAAGCGTCCCTATTAAAAACCTGTGGAAAAATGCACATATAACTCAAGTCGGTTCCGCTTAAGTTGACAACCCGTCTATATGGACGAACTCATGGAGTCCACTATGTTCTACTTATGACCAAAAAGTACGGGTTGAAATCCACGTTGCCATACATGCTAGATTGCTTTTGTTGACACATTCAAGATCCAAAGGGGTCATTTCGATGAAAAATGGGCCCCTCGACATGTGTTGTAGTATTGTTAACTTCATCATTATCGCTAAGCGGCGTGAAATGACAACAGCAACACAACTTCTTTTTAGATTATTAGCCAAAGGAAGAAAGATTTGCGCATGTAGGAAAGCTTTATTGTCTTTGTATTCAAGACAGCCGTAGCCGATATTACAACATATACTGTAACTGTGTACAATAGGCTTTGCAATGCAGTGCAAAATGTCATCTAATAATAGTATGCGTGTTGTCACCAGGTCCAACCTGACAAGATAACAAATCAGCATCAGAGGAATAGCAACATGCTGTTCTTTCCATTCCAATGCTGGTTTCCCCGTTCTTTTTCCTTTTAACCCTGCCAAGCGGCACGTCTCAAAATGCCTGATTCTTACTTTGTCGGTAAGGTGTGTGTTTACCGATATCAGAATGGCAGAAATGATTTCCAAGCCGTTATCACGCGGTTGAAAGGCACTCTCAGTGCATTGTCATCTGCGTTTTCCATTCTCCGCCACGCCTGTGAGAATAAAGAAAACACAAAGCACATTTCGTCGTCTTTTAAAAGCCTTTTGATTGCATTTAGAGCTTTGTCTCATAGTGCGCTTTGATTTATTGTTGAGAATTGTTACTGGAACGTCATTGTCCAACATTGACGTGTGGCGGCAAAGCCATGAAAAATGAAAAATAATGATTACAAGACCTCCCCGCAAATGGCGAAAAAACGCGAGGAATTGATACACCCGTAAAAATGTCTCTTTTTGACACACAGCCCCACAAACACTGCCACGTGAGACCAAAGTACTTTTAAGGATGCTTTTGTTTGACGTTGAAAGCAGAAAGAGACCAAGCCAATGAAGTGCTGCATATACTGCATATATATAAAGCATTGCTTATTTGAATGTCCTATCATGTGAAATGTTTCTGCTCAGAGATCAGCCAGGAGACGGCAGTGAACCCCGTGGACATTGTCAGCACTCTGCAGTCCCTCCAGATGCTCAAATACTGGAAGGGCAAACACTTGGTTTTAAAGCGACAGGTGGGTTGGATCACACTCGGCGGATGGGATTACCGCTTTAGGAAATATCTCCGGCACAAACGCATCTTATTTCTTTCCAGTTCAGACCGAGGATGCTTTCTATCATCTACTTTAAAGATTTGTCTAGCTTTGTATCTATCTCTCAAACCGCTTACACTGAAACGTAGGCCTGTCACGATAACAAACTTTGCTGGTCGATAATTGTGCTACAAATTATTGGCGATATTTGATATTATTGACATTTTTTGAGGCCATTTTTTAATGAATTGTATGGCATAATAATGGGATAAACTTTAATGTCGGAAGAGTATTTCACGTTGCAATTGGAATGTCAAGTGCTTTTAAAGAAATTAAACAAACAACATAATAATTTCAATAAACAAACAAAAAACATAAATGAAAATGGTGGCTCATATTTCCCTGATTCCTCGTCAATACTTTCTAACAAATGCGACATCTCAGTTCCCCCCATTTCATAGCTGTCCCAGGCGACGCCTGTAACACAAAGTTACTTTTTTCTCGTAAATTTACGACTTTATTTTCGTAAAGTTATGACTTCATTGCCAAAATCTCAGATTATTTTAATACTCCGTAGGAACAGGCATTGAAAAGGGCGGACTTGTGTGACCTTTAGCCTTTGGCAAAGGCAATATTACAACTTTTTTCTGGTAAATTTACGATTTTTGGGGGGGTAAATTTACGGCTTCATTCTCATACATTTTTACGTCACTTTTACAGACACAGGGCACAAAGCGCTTTCTTTACAAGACACATGCCAGGTACCCGCAAGATGCTAAAAAAAGGGACAAAAACATTAAAAGACGTCAAATAAAGGCTAAAAAAAACAAACATAGTCGTTGGACGCGAGTGTGAAGTATTTGAATTGAACCTCCCTGTTGTCCCGTAGGACCTTATTGACGACTGGAAAGCCAAGGAGCGTAAACGTGGTTCGGGCAAAACCATCGACCCCACAGCCTTAAAGTGGACGCCGCCGAAAGGGACGTAGAAGAGCTTCAACACAACACACATCCTCTTCTGCACACACACACCCACACAAATATCCACACTCACACTGTTTTTGTTCACTTCCAGCAGCTTCTTACAGTTTTTGCCACTCGTTCTCGAATTAGCACAACATCCTGTCTTTTCTGGCTGGCTGGTTGCTGCATTCAATCACTGGCCTTCATAAAATGGATAAATATAGAACTAAAACCTGCAGTAATGTCAGTGCTTTCGTCAACCTGCGCTAAAATTCCATTCCCCAAAATGGAGCATGTTTGCCATAAAAGTAACCTGCCTGACCTGACTGAGCTCCGACTGGAAAAAACTTGAAAGTTATTCATTGCTCTGAAAGTTAAAAAGAAACAAAAAACTAAATGATTGCCTCATCCAAAAATTGTCTTTAACTTAATTTAGTCTTTCAGAAGGCCGCTTCTTTGGGTCGTTAAGAGAAGAAATGTGAAAGAATGTGAAGAAGACGTGCTGGAGATACACCTGTAATAGCTAAAGCTGCCATTGGCCTTATTTGGACTCTTTTACGTCTTTAAGCTGCCTTCATTTCTTTGTCGTCTGTATTTAACTTAGTTAGTTTTCCCTGTCTAATTTCAATATTTAATCATTTTCTACCTCTTTGGGTTTGCCACTGTATAAATGCTCAAATACACACCATTTTCTCTTCCTATTGTGTGAAAATGTTAACGTGCAGAGCCTTTTTTTTTTTTTTTTTTTTTTAAATTGCCATCAATTCCGGTGTACAAGCCGCACCCACACAATTTAGAGGAAAAAAACGATTTGTGCATATGAAAGCCGCACCGGACTATAAGCTGAGCTCGTCCACGTCATAAAATGGCGTGCGAATGAGGAGCACGCAGCTCTTTATTTGACAGGAGCTGATCGTGAGCTATGAAAAAAGTCATGACGAGCTTGTCAACCCATTGGAAATCACTGACTCACGGTGTCCAACTCATCACACAGCAGCTTAACACTCAAAAGGTATACCTAAGAAATATACAAACAAGTACCAATAGAGGTTTGGAATGGGAAAAAACAAGTCCTTTCAAGTTTTCCCATAATGCATTGCGTCTGAGTAAAGCATTTAATTGGAGAAAATGGATGGATGGTGCTGCAATGCTGCCTCTGTCCACCAGAGGGAGGCTGACGTCATTGCAGCGCCCCGGCAGTCACCAATGAATCCTTTGCTCAGACGCAATGCATTATGGGAAAACTTTTTTTTTCATTTTAAACTCTTATTGTACCGGACTGTCGTGGTGAAGAGAGAGCTGGCGGGATTATGTCTCACAGCTGGCCTGGCAACGCCTTGGTGTCCCCCCGGTGGAGCTGGAGGTGGTGGCCGGGGACCGAGAAGTCGGGGCTCCCCTACTGAGACTGCTGCCCCTGTGACCCGGACCTGGATAAGCGGAGGAAAATGGATGGATGGATGGATGGACTCTTATTGGTACTTGTTTGTATATTTCTTAGGTACACCTTTTGAGTGTTAACTTGCTGTGTGATGAGTTTAGTTTTCTTTGTAAGATGACACCGTGAGTTAGACTTTTATATTGAGTAGCATCAGTAGTAGTTCTGAAGTGAAGGAGATTAGAAGTTAGCCATAAATTAGCCGCACCGCTGTATAGCCCACAGGGTTAAAAATGTAAGAAAAAAAGTAGCGGCTTATACACCGGAAATTACGGTAGATTTCTTCAAATATTTATTTATATAGTTCAATCATTTGTAAAGTGTAGAAAAGGTTTGTTAGAAGATGATGCTTCCATGTGAATATAAAAACTACTGAAGCGATAAGTTCTTTACATTTTAGGCATTTTATCCGTAGGTCTCTAAAGTTTAAGTGAAATGATGTCAATGTTACACAAATTCGATGTGTCATGCTTTTTATATTTGTTGCTGCAAACACGTTGGGTCTGTAACAAGTGCATTTTTTGTTTTCTTTGACTGGAATTGCACATATTTTACTGATGTAGGAAAAATATTTGGGACGAATTTGTGCAAGTTAGGTTGATAAACACAATAATAGGCAATTAGCAAATTAGCTCACGTTATTTTAGCTTAGCTTAGTTTAGCGTGTGACTTGTTGGAGTTTACGGCCCTTTGGGCAAACAACCTTTACAAAATGGCTCATCGTTAAATAACATACGAATGAAACAATATATTCCATTTTACTCGTTTTAGTCTGTTTTCAGTGCTAATGCTAAGCTAAGCTAACGTTTAGCACTTTCCATTAACCTTATTAACGTTCTGTATGATGTCTTCGGATGGTGGTGTAATGGTACACGTTCTGCCTTTCCTGGCTGAGGGTGCGGGTTCGATTCCCAGCCAGGGTTGTGTCAGGAAGGGCATCTGGTGTTAAAAAAAAAAAAAAGTCAAAACCGTTATTGACTTGTTGTGGCGACCCCTGGTGATGAAAAGCTAAATGCTTTTATTTTCAAAAATTCCCCAAAGTTCGATGAGCACATTCCATATGGTAATGGGGACGGTATCCAAAGTGCGGTCCAGGGGCCATTTGTGCCCCACAGGTTATTTATTAGACAAGAAAAGTAAAAAAAAAACAAAAGAATCAGAAAATAATGGGATAACGTTAAAATGTTGATGTTAATAATATGCTTTTTCACCTGTATGTACTGTATAACGGCTTAGCTTAGCTACATGGGTTGGTTTTAGACTCTTTTACAAAATTAAAAATATCAAAATGGCCCTGGCATTATTTAATTTTTCAGTATGTGACCCTCTTGGAAAAAGTCTTTGTCTATGTGCCTCTGAATTAGCGAGCATGTTTGCTATTGGCTGAGCCAATGGCAGCTACGGACCAGCAACTACAAACTATACTTTTGCTTTGGGCATTAACGCGTCTTACTGCGTAATCCAGCATCTCCAAGCACCTTGCTCCATATTTCCATATGTTGACACAACACAGCAACAATCGACAACGTAGCTTAGCGTCAGTGTTTAGCTCTGTTGTACAAGCTTCTGCCTTTTGCTTCCTCTTCAATAAACCGGAAACACTGAATGGTAATGGCTTAATTTATTTTGAACATGCATACATGTTACAGTGGAATACATCACATATTACAATGCACACTTCCACATGTCCAAAAAGGTGACGGAAGAAGCAAAGCTTATTTAATCCTACCCCCGCTCCATTTCACATCCATTGCTTATGCATTTGTTCACTTCCTGTATACAACATGTACCCTTTACCAATTCAGGAATAACAAGGAAATGATACAACGATGCAATATAGCGTTATGGGTTATAAATAAATATAAATAAATTATATAACATTCATAATCAATAAATGTAATTAGGACAATTTAAATATTTAATCACGATTAATCGTGTTTTGTCCATAGTTAACTCACGATCACAATCACAAGTTTTTAGAATAAAAGATCATTTGAATATTTATTTGGGCTGTCAAATGATTAGAAATTTCCATGAAATTAATCACAGTATTCAAATTAATTATGATTAATCACCATTTGCCACTAGGTGTAAAATATACCCATTTTTACTGCATTTTATGAACAGAATGTTAAACGACAATCAATCGTATATATTTGTATGTATTAACTCTCCAAATGAACTGAAAATTCAAAGTAAGACCCCTGGTTTTTTCGCCTCAAAATGGCCGGTTCAAACCAAAATGGCCAAACGTTGAGACTTTTTCCTGCGGCCTGTGATGATAGACGTCGCCGCCAAATTTCCTGGCGTCCGGAGGTGACCCATGCACACTAGTTTCAGGGTGTCATGTCCTGCGTGTCCATTTCCTGTTTTATTTTGGTGTATTGGCCTCTGTGCTGTAGTTAACTTTAGTTCCTCTTGCAGAAGCTCCCTCTCCTGTTCGTCGGCGAAGCAGCGACGCACACCTGCCAGCCATTTGTAATTAGACAGGCTAATTAGCTTCTCTTCAATGTGCGGAATATTTGATGCTCTATACGTGGGCTGTCACACGAGTGCTGGTTAGTAGTTTGTTTCTTGCCTTCTCCCTCGCTCGTTTCTTTGCTACTTTTGTCCTGTAGTTTCCCCTCCATCTGTAGCCATCTACTTTAGTTTCCTTTTCGTTGGGCATTTAGCTCATTACTCGCCATTTTGGCGTTCTTATTCTTTTTTAATGTTTTGTAATAAGTATCCTTTTGCTTATTGGATCATCTTTGCGTCTGTGTTTGATTTTGGGTCCATTTTTTTTAATTCAGTAAGTTACCCAAATCCTAACAGTCGTCGTCTTCTTCATACCCACCAGTTGTGGTCAAGCTCTGACCTTGCGGAGGCGAGTGTCCTTTTTTGTGGCAATTCATCAAGGCTGAACCGGCGAAGTTTGCCACCCTGCCCCGCCCACATTGTATGACGTAGGCTGAAGTGCTTCACTATATATCAGCACCCATCTGTCTAGCATGCTTGATTTTGGTTTGGGCTCATTTGGTCGAAGTCCCCGTGAGGAGTCGGTCAAAGTACGACCCCTGGTTTTTGCCTCTAAATGGGCGGTTTGAACCAAAATGGTGACAATCCATGAAACTGGAGGCAGAGGCAAAGTTTCATAAATTTAAAAGCGGAGTAACTGAGTGAAGTTTTGGGGTTTTTGTTATTTATATAAAAATAAAATCGGGGCGCATCAGTGTATCACCTTTTTAAAACAAACAGGAACACAGAATAAAAATGTTTCTAATAAATGACCTTTAATTAAGCTGGACATAAAAATAGAATATTAATAGTTATGGCTGACAACAGAGAAAGACCACAAAGACACTGATGATTCAGTGAAACATCACAAATGAAACAATTTTGTTGTTGATGTCTTTAGTAGGGGTAGGATTTCCACTCCTCTTGCATATCTGAAAGACAACATGAGCACAAATAGACAAATACATTTGCGTACCTTAGTGTGTACGCAATTGGGGATTAATTGGAAGATTTAAAATAGTTATACCTTCATCTAAACTCCTTCTGCCCATGAGTCCCACAAACATCTCCCCTTTATTTCCTGGTGAAGACAAAGAGTCACGTAGCGTCAGGAATAATATTTCTTTAATAAAGGTTTAATATTCTTACTTTTTCTGTCCAGACTCATTGGATGAGTGCCTTCTGAAAGAAAAACATAAAAACACATAATGCACACAATATGTCTACAACAAAAGAGTCCCTTAAAGTACAGTGGTTGTATGTACAGTGCTGTATGTGTGTTTTTACCTAAGCTCCTTCCCATCAGGCCGTGGAACTGCTGGGCTTTGGAGCGTTTGAGGAGGTCTACCAGACGGAGGGTTAGACCTCTCTCTATCGGGTAGTCCTACACACGCACACACGCAATGGGTTAATTAATTTCCCGGTGAATAAACGGGATAGAACCAACACAGGTGAACATAATGGGGGATGGAGCTGGAGCTGTCTGTGGTGCTGACTGAGCAGCATTGTGCAAATGAATTCAAGAGGCTTTCAAATTTGCATTCAATCAATTCATGCAGTCCTCATGGCGCCCCTAAAGTCTGGACAGGCAAAAATGCCATGTATTATACAATGGTGTGTGTGTATATATCATGTATATATATGTGTATATATAATATATTTTTATAACATGTTTTTATTAGCTATACCGTAATTTAAACAACTACATTTTTATGTATTTTTGTAATCAATATTTTTTTAACGAGTTCATTATTTAACATTTATTTGTAATTAGTAAACTTGTTGCATAATGTATTATTTTATGTGTGTATTATACTATTCATATGATTTGCATTCTTTTTTAATTTCCTTTTATGGACTTTCTGTGTAACGCAAAAGGCAGCATGTATTCTTTTTACTCCCTTTATTGCACCGCATTGCAATATACGCTAGGTCCTGATGATTCATAGCAATATATATTGCAGAAACAAAATGCACAACGTAAAATGTACAATGCACTCTTGCTTTTGTGCTTTTTGAGGCTGGAATGAAAAAGAAATGAAATAGAGGTCAAATTCCCATCGACCGCTTGCTGTAATGTGTACATTTCTGGATACGTTTGTTATTGTACGTTTTTTGCTATAATATGACATTTTCACCAACTATGTGCAACAGAATTCTCGACAGTGAAATGTGATTCAGATTGGACTCAGATGACGCAATGCAAGCGGATAAAAATTCAAATACTTTCTACAGGACAAGATGTTACCTGCCAGTTGTCCAGGGTCCACACGCCACTGTCGTCTTCCTGGCTGGAGAGGGGGCTCCCCAGTGTGCAGAGAGACTGTGCCGACACCACCATCAACACAGTTACAAACCTCAGAGCTTCCATGCTCACCCTGAAGGCGCCGGAGGAAAAGGCAGGTGAAACCGTCCTGATTTTACTGCATGCGGTGTCTTTAAACAAAAAGACGGGCTTTCTTGAAGGTTGATGGAGAAGAAAGTTGCACGTTTATAAACCCTCTCATGCTCCTCCCCACCACCCTTACCTCATACTGAGGGGACGGAATCCTGTGTGCATGTGTGTGTGAGTCAGCCACAGCTACATCGATATGCATAATCAGTATTGCTATAACGGCATTAAAAATAACCTATAAAGGGCAATCTAATTGCCATTACTGATAGTGAAATGTGTGTTGTTATGCTATTATGTCGTTTTAGTCGCCATTGCACTACTACTACTACTACTACTACAAAGGAAGCTAAATAGCCAGTCAACGAGAGTTAAGACTACTTACTCAGAGAAACACTGCCCCGTAGACAATCAAGTCACAAGCTCAGCCCTCAGCCTTAATCTCATGAAACATATCTCAAGCACACACGCCTCTACAAAGCTAAAGCCAGATTTCTTTTACATATTTGACGTTTTTTCAAAAAAGTAATAATTAATAATGACGTCCCCCGGCAACCTGGTGCAATTATTTTTACGTTGCTCATTCAGTTACTGTTGCAGGAAAGTAACTAGTAACTATAATAACTTTTTTGAAAGCGATTTGCGCAACAGCAGTGTATTTGCGACTCATCCTATTTTATTCATTCCTAATAATAAAGATGAATAAATAAAACTCCCAAGGTTTATTTGCATTATTATTTTTTCTTTTGTGCCAGTCTACCGCCACAGTGCTGACAAATTGAAATCTTGATTAAAATCCTGGGGGGTGGCCTCCAAAGCCCTTCCGTGTCCCGTGATTTGTACACAATATAACAATACACAACCATATCAACGCTGTAACGACATGAGCAACACAACAACAACACATCTTTGTGAACATGAGCATAGAATAAGATTGACAAGATATCAGTAGCATCACATTAGTATTGATCTGATACTGATACAACCATTGATATCGATACTATCGGCATTTGGATCCATCCGCCCACTCCCTAATGCCGGGAAACTGAGCAGTTTTTATGAAAAATGATCCAAATCGTTGTAACCACGCAGAAAGTGATTTACAGCACAGGCCAGTGGACACATTATTCTATATTTTTTTACTTTTCATGATGATATCCCTGACCGCACGTCACTGGTGTCAAAAGGTTGAAACTGGAAACTTCTCCACTGTAGTTCACTGGAATGCAGGAGAAGATCCAGAAGATGTCAACCAGGTATTCCTAGTTTACGTCGTTGTTACGACATTGTTGAAAATACAGTACATGTGCTTCAAGTTACTGTTTGAGCAGCAAAGATAGACTTTCTATCTATCTATCTATCTATCTATCTATCTATTGACTGACCTACCAAACAACCTACCTTCTTACCTGACTATTGACTGATCTATCTACTGCCTATTGACTGATCTATCTAATAACTATTGACTGATCTATCTAATACTATTGACTGATCTATCTACTGCCTATTGACTGATCTATCTACTGCCTATTGACTGATCTATCTACTGCCTATTGACTGATCTATCTAATAACTATTGACTGATCTATCTACTGCCTATTGACTGATCTATCTAATAACTATTGACTGATCTATCTACTGCCTATTGACTGATCTATCTACTGCCTATTGACTGATCTATCTAATAACTATTGACTGATCTATCTACTGCCTATTGATTGATCTATCTACTGCCTATTGACTGATCTATCTAATAACTATTGACTGATCTATCTACTGCCTATTGACTGATCTATCTACTGCCTATTGACTGATCTATCTAATAACTATTGACTGATCTATCTACTGCCTATTGATTGATCTATCTACTGCCTATTGACTGATCTATCTAATAACTATTGACTGATCTATCTAATAATTATTGACTGATCTATCTACTGCCTATTGATTGATCTATCTAATAACTATTGACTGATCTATCTACTGCCTATTGACTGATCTATCTAATAACTATTGACTGATCTATCTACTGACTATTGACTGATCTATCTAATAACTATTGACTGATCTATCTACTGCCTATTGACTGATCTATCTAATAACTATTGACTGATCTATCTACTGCCTATTGACTGATCTATCTAATAACTATTGACTGATCTATCTACTGCCTATTGACTGATCTATCTACTGCCTATTGACTGATCTATCTAATAACTATTGACTGATCTATCTACTGCCTATTGACTGATCTATCTACTGCCTATTGACTGATCTATCTAATAACTATTGACTGATCTATCTACTGCCTATTGATTGATCTATCTACTGCCTATTGACTGATCTATCTAATAACTATTGACTGATCTATCTACTGCCTATTGATTGATCTATCTACTGCCTATTGACTGATCTATCTAATAACTATTGACTGATCTATCTACTGACTATTGACTGATCTATCTAATAACTATTGACTGATCTATCTACTGCCTATTGACTGATCTATCTAATAACTATTGACTGATCTATCTAATAACTATTGACTGATCTATCTACTGCCTATTGACTGATCTATCTAATAACTATTGACTGATCTATCTACTGCCTATTGACTGATCTATTTACTGACTATTGACTGATCTATCTAATAACTACTGACTGATCTATCTAATAACTATTGACTGATCTATCTACTGCCTATTGACTGATCTATTTACTGACTATTGACTGATCTATCTAATAACTATTGACTGATCTATCTACTGCCTATTGACTGATCTATCTAATAACTATTGACTGATCTATTTACTGCCTATTGACTGATCTATCTACTGCCTATTGATTGATCTATCTAATAACTATTGACTGATCTATCTACTGCCTATTTACTGATCTATCAACGATTGCCGATTGACCGACCTACCTAACCACCTACCTGCCATTCTATCTATGTATCTAGCCATCTATAGATTGATCGATCAAACGACCTGCTTACCTATCTACACACCTTCCTTTCTACCTTCCTACAAATCTATCTATCTATCTATCTATCTATCTATCTATCTATCTATCTATCTATCTATCTATCTATCTATCTATCTATCTATCTATCTATCTATCTATCTATCTGAATTGAATCCTGTTCAATGCAATGTTATGTCTGTGTGAGAAAGAACACCAGTAGAGTGACAAATGGAGAACACCTGCACTGCTTTCACGCTGGAGATAGCCGACATGATGCTGGTCCACGACACGGTTCATGGAGCACAAGTACCAAGCCATTACCCCATTTATGTTTAGCCGTTGTACCGTGATGGCCAAGCAGCTGGGAATATTCATGTTGCAAAATGATGTCAGCCACATTCGAAGGTACAGTACATTTAGGACCATGGTGTGTCATAGCTACCATGACTATAAGTGGGGATTTGTAACGAACAAAAACATATCCAATCTTATAATGCCTAACATATAATAGTGTAAATATAATATTTAAGCCCTGTGTGAAAAATCGATTGCCCCCTAAACCTAACAACTGCTATCAAGTATTTGTGATAACTTGCAATGAGTCTCTTAAAGCAAAGTGGAGGAATTTTGGCCCACTCATCTTTGCAGAATTGTTGTAATTCAGCCACACTGGAGGGTTTTCCAGCATGAACCCCCTTTTTAAGGTCATGCCACAGCATCTCAATAGGATTCAGGTCAGGACTTTGACTAGGCCACTCCAAAGTCTTCATTTTGTTTTTCTTCAGCCAATCAGAGGTGGACTTCCTGGTGTGTTTTGGATCATTGTCCTGCTGCAGAACCCAAGTTGGTTTCAGCTTGAGGTCAACAACAGACATTCTCCTTCAGGATTTTTTGCCAGACAGCAGAATTCATGGCTCCATTTATCACAGCAAGACCCTGAAGCAGCAAATCAGTATATAACCCTGTCCTGTGAATGATCTTTCTGCACATAAAATACAGTCAAAATGGGCATATTTCACACATAATTGCACATGGTGATTAATCATGATAAATTAATTTGAAAACTGTGATTCATTTGATTACAATTTGTAATCCTTTGACAGTCCTAGTTTGTGTTCAATTTTATTGCAACACTTTGTCAATAAAAAACAAGCTGCGGTTCGCAAATGGCCCCCAGGCCGCACTTCGGACAGATCTGTGTTTTCCTGAGCTCTGCATGCGCTGCGGTCGTACTGTCTTGTTGTCATTGGATGAGTCCCTAAATAACCCCCTATTGTCTTTCTTGTTTTATAATTAATGCTCATTGGTATTTGCGGACAACAGAGGTGACCAAGCAAGGTGCCATCGGGTGCAATTCTCACCATTCTGATGGGGACACAATGAAATCTCATTTCTTCTAATAGAGGGAATATGTTGATCAGATGACTTCTGGTGATGTCTATATAATAGCCACATCGTAGTAAAGAAGTATAACAGTAATATTGTGACTGTATGTAGTGTCTTTACAACACGAGAGGGGTTGCATGTAAATTATTGACACGTGTGTCCAAATTGCACCCAGGCGATTGTGGATCACGTAATTGAGTTCTTAATCAGAGTGAAATACTTTGAGGTCCGATGAAATGCACCGGGATGTTATTGAACTTGTATCGGTAGAGCAGATACGCACCACTAATTTCCCCACTGTGCCTTGCCGCTGTGAAGTGCTGCTTTGTTTATGCTAATTGCTCAAGCGCCATCCTGTGATGTTATACGGGACAGGAGAGAATGCAGAAAACAAATGAAAACGCATATTTCTTCTCAAGTTCTCGCTTTGTGTAGATCCGAAGAGTTGTTTAATTGTACATTTGATATTTCCATTGTAATTTGTAAGGTGGGTTTATTATACGGCAGACATTTTACACACACAAAATCAAACAATTGTCTCTACTCAGAGTTTAACATTTAGTATGATTTTAGGTCAAATGTGTGTCAAAATGAAAAGGGGTCCGTGGTCCTAAAACGTTTGACAACCATTGCTCTATACTGATCCAGTTTACCTCCAATTTAATCGGATTTTATATTAATATAATATTATTTTTGCATTATATTTAAATATATTTAAAAAAACATCTAAAAATTAAGCACATTAGATTAAATCAAAAATGTATTTAAAATATTTTTACAAAAATTTCAATTACAAAATTACAAAAAAATTAAATAACATATATTTATATCATATATGTTTATTTTAATGTTTTTTTTATTATTATTTCCGAAATTAGGAGGGCTATTGCTATTTGGCATACAAACATAGACAACATTATAGCCAAGAATTAGATAAGGAGTACCATTTGAAATGACACCGGATGTGATATCAGCCTATGATAGTGTCAATATTTTTTTGCTCAATGGTAATGGAGGCATAAGATTCCAAGATTGTCCTACTTTGTAACTTATTGCAGTATGAATACTTTTTGTGGTTGTTTTACTTATAGTACAGTACAACAGATCTACGAACCACAGCGCCGATCAGTGGTGAAAAGTTTGTATTACACCCGATTACACCCTCTTCTCACATCCATTGACACTTTTCTCACCCTGAACTTTCATTCATTCATATATTTTCTTATCCTCTTCAGGTGACGTGTGAGTGAGCTTGAGCCTATGACTGGACTTAATATTATAATATTAATAATAATATTAATCCGGACTAGATGCCTGAGCCACATTAGCTGGCTCCTCTCGATATGAAGGAGCAAAAAACAACACAGGTTTTATTTGAACCAAATTTTAACTGAATGAAATCGTATACGTGACGGGTTTGGAGGTGTAACCGGTGTGTAGACGCAAAAGAAGATCACTCAGTGGACAGTTTTCTCGGTTTAATTGCACCTCAAGAAGACAGGAACGTTTAAAAAAATAAAAAAAAGCCCTTGTCTGCTCTCTTCTGCATCCCTGCGTCCCTCATCGCTGCTATTGCACTGTGATGAACAGAAAGGAGTAGCTACGGAAGCCTAGAAGTAATGTAAAGTAAAACCCTTGAGTGAAAATAAAATAATAAATAATAAACAACAAAAAAAGAAATTAAGATAAATTGACAAATACACAAATAGTAAACGAAAAGCACACATTTAGAAATAATAGCTAATAAAATGCATTTTTAACTCTGTTATGTAGGCTTCTCTAAGAGTGTGTTATATACAATGTAAAAAAAAAATGCATTCTTCATTCACCCCTTGATATTGTCATGAGTTAGTGTGCCGCTCTCTGCTGCCATCTAACGGTCACTCTCTTGCAGCACAACTAATCATCAGAGGAGGGGCTCAGGTACACCTGTAGACAAGTAACTTTCGACTACTTAAGCCTTGCAGCAGCTCCCAGTCTTTGCCAGAACGTCTTCCTTTGTACACCTGATTCCCTTGCCTACCCAGTGTCTCGATACCGTTTCCCTTGTTGTAGAGTACTTTTCATGTTTTCCTGCTTGTGCAGTGGTTTCCTTGCGTTGTCATTTTTTGCTACCTAGTTACTAGTTGTATTTTCCTATCACCCTTTTGGTGTTAGTGATTTTCTGTTTGGACCTTTTTTCTCCTGCTAATCGTGTATGCAGTGTTTTTTTGTTAGTATTTCGTTTACCCTGTTTCCCGCAGCTAGGCCCGGTGTTTTTGTGTTTACATTTTTTCATGGACATTTTCTATTTTTGTATTTTGTGAACTTCATTAAACTCTTTGTCTGCTCCTTGGGATCCAACCACGAACACACGTCACTCCGTGACAGATATATTCTATTATTACACCAGACTGCACACAATAAAGCTGAAAAAAAATGTCCCCCTCTCCAGAGTACTGACATTTCTCACTTGTATAAATTTTTATTGTTGGTATCCAACAAGACATCCACTCATGTCAGATAGGGCCTGGATTACAAACACAATCAAATCAATTGTCCTCCAGCCTAAGGCTCTGTTTTCCAAACCTCAGGAAAACCATTGAAGGCCTTCCTGCTGTCAAAAAAATAAATATTTATAACCATCAAGGTAGCGATATCAAAAGTGAGTATTAAATAAAGACATTCGTCAGAGTGTGTTGTCGGCAGCAGATCATATCAGGACACATCAGGTTGTACAGTATATGCCTTGTTTACATTTGCAAGCATAGCCCTCTTTTAAAAGTATTAACACACAATGATATTTACAAGCAGTAATCCCTCATTTATCGCGGTTAATTGGTTCCAGACCCGACCGTGATAAGGGAATTTTTGCAAAGTAGGATTCCTTATTTATAAATGAAATATTTTTGCAGTTAAAGCATAGAAAACCTTAAAAATGTGTGTTTTTTTAATTATTAGAGCCCTCTAGCCCTCTAAAAAGAGCTTGTGTGTTTTTTTAATTATTAGAGCCCTCTAGACTTGAGATAACACCCTTATAGTCACCTTTACACTTGTATTACCCAATATAGTTGACGTAACAGACAATAAGCCATTTAAGACATAAATAAGACTGGTGTGTGTTGATGTATGCGTTAGCTAGGGGGGAGCTCAGTGCGTGTCGGACAGGAAGTGACATCGGGGGTTCAGAGTTGAGTTCCAGCATGGCGTGGGTTACGGCTGTGATAGTAGCTCGTTAGGGATTATTGTGCCCTGTGTGAGATAGTTCAAACCTGCAATATAAGCCACAATTAAAAACTGTGATAGAGTAAAGCTGTGAAATTCAAAGTGGCGGGGGACGACTGTATTGGGAAGAACTCCTGTTTAAAGTGTTAATGTCTGAGTTTTTTGTTGGGGTTTTTTTTCCCTTTGTTGTTGATTTTGCTCATGGGGTCCCTCTGCTGCTGTGGAGTCCAACTTTCACTGTTGAAAATTGTAAAATGTGTTAACTCTCTGGAGTCCATGACCTTGTATCCACGGTCTATGCTGGCACAGTATGATGAGGCGTCCACACAGACACTTCCGTTTTGCTTCGACTTGACACTACGTACGAGTCTTTAAATGGTGTAGATCGGTCAAATAAAACCAGACTTATGAGGTATAACATTTGGCGCATTATTTCTCATACGTAATAGCTTTCAAAGGAAAGGTAAACAGGGAATGAAACATGACACCACCTTCCTTCTGGTGGAAAAAAGAGCTTGTTACCAATCAATCAAAGCATTAGAAGCTATTAGCTATTAGAAGCTAACTTCGAGTGTACAGTTCTGTGGCTTTCTCTTTGAATTTAGGGCTCGTTGTCGTCTTCTCTTTGAAAGTCAGACTATCTCCTCCTCCTTTCCCCCTCTGCAACCAAATACAGTGTTCCCTCGTTTATCGCGGGGGATAGGCTCCCAAAATAGCCCGCAGTAAGTGAAATCAGCGAAGTAGCCAACTACTATATATGTTTTAAGGCTCTAAAACCCCTCACTTTATACACTTTTCTCAGACAGGCAATAACATTTTCTTGCATTTGTCTCTCGTTTAAACACTCCAAAAAGTTCAAACCTCCATTTGAATTTTAATGATCAACCTACGGGTTGGACACGAGAAATGATCAAGTCACTCACGTGTATTTCACTCCTGTTGCAGTCCTCCTCCTTCAAACCAGAGATTTCATTTCATTCAAGCTAGCAAACAAGCAAGCTAGCAATGACACAAGAAACACGGCAGGACGCCACGAAGGAGATTGATTGACAATGGTCTACAGCCAATCAGGATGCAGAAAACAATGGGCGGCGCAGCCAGACGAGAGAGGGAAGAGAGAGACACTCAACTTCCCACAATGCAATTCTTCTTAAAGGGCCAGGCTCGTCCTGGAACAGCGGTCCTATTCTGTAATTTAAAAAAAAAGCACTACGAAACAGCAAATTCACGAAAGGTGAATGGCGATGGAACGAGGGAACGCTGTATTTGGTTGCAGAGGGAGAAAGGTGGGGAAGGTAAGCCAACACCGCCATCAAGTGGCCATATGGCTTTGAAATTCCTGACACTGGACAATCAAGTAAAATTCCTTCTCACAAATTTGTCGCTGTTTGGTGTGTCTCGAGTGTGCACAAGCGTTGGGCATGTGCGTACGAGTGTGTGTGCATGAGGCTGTGTACAGCGTGTCTGTACCTGGCTGACATCACGTTGTACAGTAACGGGTTGATCGCAGCGCTGAGGTAGAAGAGCACGGACGAACCCAGGTTAAAATACTGCGACAGATAGTACAGAAAATACAAATGTGTGCCAGCGTGTGTGTCGTCGTTGAAGCGTGTGTCATTGCCCTCGGGAGTTGTGCGATCGTGTGTGTGCTTACATTGCAAATCAACACCGATGCTTGTTGTGTCGGTGTGGTAGCTAAAAAGTTTGTGTGATCCATGGCGTGTCGTGTTGTGCATTTTGTTGCCTGCTCTTTTGTTGCTCGTCTTATATCCACGCATGAGCTGTTGTGCAAGTGCGGAATCCTTTGGTGATATCGTGTGTGCGAGTGCTTCACTGCTTCCGGTGGGTGACATAACATGGTAATGTAATTGTGTCTCCGTGCTCGTGGGCATGCTCAAGTTGACGTGTGTTTCTGCGTCGATGTGTGCGTGTGCTTTAAATGTGGGCTTCACACACATAGTATCAGAGGGTGTTTCATTTTCGGAGGCGTTTCCAGAGGTATTCAGGCGCAGGTCTGAGCTAACAGGCGTGGTAACTTTGCATCCGTGGCTGATCGCTTCGTCCGTGTTGACAAAGTACGAGTCCTGCTTGTCCGTACCGGTTCCCAGAGAGAAAAAGAATATAGTTCGACCAACGTGGAAAGGCAGCCAGCACAGGACGAACGCCAAGACAATCACTCCTGAGGAGACATTGAGGGAAGAAGACGGTGCAAGATAAAAATGTATGCTTTAGCAAAAAATCACTACTGCTATCAAGCATAAAATACCAGAGGTGGGAGAAAGTCAGTATTTTGCAAGTCTCAAGTAAGTCCCAAGTCTTTAATCTCAAGTCTCGAGTCAAGTCTCCAGTAAAGACGTGCACCCCAAGTCAAGTCTCAAGTCAAGACAAGATAGGTCAAGCCAAGTCCAAAGTTATCTGTTGGAAATGCACTGTTTAGTGTTTACCAAATAAAATCATTTTGACAATGTATGTCAAATGCATGTATTTTGAATTTTTTAAATAAAATAAAACCAGTGTGACAAGACTTAGCGCCTGCCAGGGCGCTGCAATGATGTCAGCCTCCCTCTATCCTACTCTGGCTGGTGGAGAGAGGCAGTATTGCAGCGCCTTGGCAGCCATCCTTCCATCCATCCATCCATCAATTTTCTATGCCGCTTCTCCTTCAATGAAATGCTTTTTTCTCGAGCGAAATGCATTATGGGAAAACGTTAAAATAGTTGCTTTTGTTTTCAACTTGTATTGGTACTTTTACTGTATATTTCCTAGCTACTTTTTGAGTGTTAAGTTGCTGTGTGATGATTTTAGCGTTCTTTGTAAGATGACACCGTGAGTCAGACTGTTATAAGGAGTTATAACGACCTCCTGCGATTTCCACTGTGTTGACAAGCTTGCTGTGAGTTTTTACATAGCTCATGATTGGCTCCTGTCAAATAAAGCGCTGCCTGAATGCTAGAGGGGGTCATGGATTCTGTGCGCTGTATGCTTCAGGAAGGGTATCCTTCCTGACTCGCCTGGGACAATATTTTAAAAAGGCAGAAAGGCCTGCAAGACAACTGCAGGGGCAAAAGTAAGAAGATGTTGTTATTGTTTCATTTCAAAATTCTTTTTATGACAAAAGGTCTGTGAATTTTCCACTGTATAGTAGTAAAACTTGTACGTAGTAACATCGACGTATTTAGCAAGTGTGTGGTTTTCTCCTCACCGAGCATTTTGACGGTGTGTCTGTGACTTTGCTCTCTGCGGCTGCTCTGAGGGCGCAGCCAGAGGATCCTTCCAATCAGACCGTAGACCAGTACGAGGATGCAGACTGGAACCAGGAAGTACAGGTTGGACAGAATCATCATGGCGGAGAGGAGGCCAGAGGAAATGGCATAGTCTGTGCAGCGGCACTCCCTCCTATCAATCTCCCGCTTGTGTTTCTCACCAACGTTTGACTCCCATCCTTCTCCTTCATCTCTTTTCAAAAGGTTTTCCTGCTCGCCATCATCTTCCTCGACGTGTTGTTCGTTTTTAATTGCAACTGCGCGTTGTTTCATTTTCTCACCTATTCCACCCATTTCGCCATCTTCCAACCAATTCCATTGTCCAGCTCCTTCACGGTGTCTCTCCTTTTCTTCCCCCGTCTGAGCATCTAATTCGCCATCAAGTGAAGTCATGTGACTGCCATCCTCGCCCATCCACCTTCCGTTCTCCCTCCATCCACTGACCCTGAGATCTTCCTCCCCAACTTCCTCGACTCCAACCATCACCAACACGGGTGCTGCACTCAGCGCCGCGCCCAGCCACAGGCAGCCAATGACAGCTCTGGTTCTGCGGCGTGTTATCAGTGTCTTGGCCGTGATTGGCCAGCGGACAGCCACATACCTCTCCAAAGAGAGGAAGGTGATGTGGAGGATGGTGCAGAAGGTGCAGCACTCAGAGAGAAACATGGTCATCTTACAGGCGAGCTCTCCGAAGGGCCAGGGTCGAGGCCTCCATAGCTGAGAGAGCCAGAGACACATATTAGTACTTGTCTTGTACACTATGTATTTTCACCATAGTATAATTCCAGATATAAAATACTGTCTAACCTCTGTTTTGGAGCGCCCCAGTTTTTGTATGATTCGGTTTTTGATAAACATTTTAGCCCAAATTTTGCCTCGATTTTTGTCCAGTGTCTATCAAAAAACAGAGCGTAACCAACTAGTTCGTTTGCCCTGTATCATTCGGTGGAATTGAATGCCCAAACAAAGCACCCTACGTGTTGCTGACTCACTGTCTGTGTACTTTTTTGATTGCGACTACTAAATAACCCACCATGGGACCAAAGAAAGGTGGCCACACCCTCTGGCCCCTGATTGGACCACAAAGTTCCGTCACCATATGCACAGATAATAAGGGACCATAGGGAATATGTTGTTGACATTTCTGGTGTTTAACGTATAATAATAATAAATGTCTGCTTTAGCTTGTATGCATGTGAGTTATGAAACAAAAATGTTTATTATTACAGTATATAACTGTTTGTATATTAGTGATGGGAAACTCGATTTCTTTTGCTGACTTGAGTCACTTATTGAACTGATTCACAAACTAAAACTAGCACAAGCGCATTCATGAGCCAGTGAAACTCCAGTTTTCTTCAAGTACCCGTGAGTCAGTGAAACTCTAGTATTCATTGAGCAGTCATGAGTCAGCCAAATGCAAGCCTTCGCCGAGCACCCTTGGGTCTGAAAACTTGAGTCTTTGTCAAGTACCTGCAAGTGAGTGAAACGTGAGTCTCCGTGGAGTACCCGGGAGTCACTGAAACTCTATCTTGAATCTTAGTCGAAGACCCGTGAATCAGTGGAACTCGATTTTTCTTCAAGCAATCGGGAATTAATGAAACTCTGGTCTTTGTTGAGCGTTTGTGAGTGAGTGAAACTTGAGTCTTCATCGAGTACCCTTGAGTCAGTGAAACTATAGTCTTTCCAATATGTCTGCACTGTAGGGGAGCTGGTCTACGTGTTTTGTGTTTGTACCTTATAGAGATCCAAAGGTAGGAGAAGTAGTATCATCAGATCACTGACAGCCATGCTACTCAGGTACAAGTAAGTGGAACTTCTCATGCGCGGACGCAGCCAAACTACCAGAATTGTTAGGACATTTCCCAGGAGACCGAAAAGCATCACAGGAATGTAAATGACTGTCACACACACTGGAAATGAAAACAATGGCATGTTACATCACAGCTTTACTTCAAAACTGGTCACATCATTTGTCTGTTTGACTGGTACAAACCTAACTCTGTCAATCCAAACATTGGTTCCTCCCAGTCACAGTCTTGGTTCGGGCAGTCCTCTGGAAAACTGGACGTTAGACCACAGTTCTCATCTTCACAGACACTGCTCATGTCTTGCAGCTCCAGTCGATCCATTATTTCACAGAAAAGCAACAGCAGAGAAAGCAGCAGGATACATGCTGATGGATTTCCTATATTACGCTTAATCACAGTCAAATCAGTGTATCGTCAGGGTGGAGAGGTGGTTTTTAGTCACAACAGCAGATAAATCAACATGCAGCAAAATGGTGTAATTGTATCTTTTTCCTCCAAAAATAGGCTGTTTTTCAGCAGAAAACACATCTTATTCACCCTAGGTCTGTAATAATTTATAAATATGTCATAATACAGGTCAAATGTACAGCACATATGCATTAGCCCACTATTTTGTTTTTTCGTCAAGCATTTCACCATAGTTGCAGGCAAAACAACTTTCTCCAACACTAGTGCTACTTATTCCAGCCATCTGTTCATCGATCATCTTAGATTATCATTGATTAGTGGTGAATACCGATACTTTTTACACTTAATGCATTTAATAAGTGGGTTTAAACCCAGATTGTGTTGCGTACGAATAACGGCGGGAGGATTTGGGAGGAGTCGCATCTCAATTACTCATGTTTTTTTGCCATTCGCTGGTTGGTCTGGAACGGCACACCCCTCAAAAAGTGGGGATCTGCTGTATACCGTATAGACACACACATATCCAACATTTTTAAATCTTGTATTTATACAAATCATAACATCTCACATGGGTATAATTAAGATAACTTATCTGGTTTCCAGCATGTGACAACGTATCTCATGTGTACCAATACAGCTACAGTATATACTAAACATATACAGTACATATACATTACATTGCGCTTGCAAACAAATAAAAACTGCTTATGTCAAATCTAATACTTACTGGTCTGGAGCAGCCGCGGTGCGTGGTGTACCTCCACAGACACACTTGATCTCTGGCTGTGACACCTGCAGGATACGAGCTTCCTCTCACTAACTCACTTTTCTCCCTCCAAACCATGCTTCCGGGGGAAATACATATTTGATCCTCTTATAATGTATGTGAGGTAGGTTTATTTTAACAGAGAGAAAAAAAACATGAAATAAAGGTTAGAAATGAGTTTGTGTTCCATTGAGTGAAATACATATTTGATCCCCTACCAAGCAGCAATCATTTTGGAGTGAACCACAATCCCTCCTGAGATGTGCAAGAAACATTTGAAACCTGCTTGCCAACAAGGTTTTCACCACCAAGTACGAACTCATTAACCATCAAACACTGGCAGTATTTCACTCAATGAAATACAAATTAATTTATAGCTTTTATTTAACAGTTTTCTAAATATTTTTTACATTCAGTCTGTCTCTATTAGAATGAACATATCATCAAATTCTGGCTGTTCGTATCTTTGTAAAGGGGTAAACGCAACTTAAATTATATTTATACATATATATATAATTATAAATTATATTTAAATTAAATTAATATTTCCCCCTCTGTACATATTACAGCCACACAAGAAAATCTGTGTGTTTTATTCGGCAGTGGGGAGTTATTTAAATCTGCGGAAGATTTTGTTAAATGGCATATAAACTCGGAACGACAACCAGCATCAGTATTGACAGTGGAAGGAAACTAAAATAGTTTATTAACATCTTTATTGTTTAAAACATTTAATGCAGGGAGTGACCTTACTTACAATTGTATGGGAGTGCTTGATTTAAATTAGCAGCTATGATTTGTTTCAATAAAAACAGGCATTCGCTATGCATGTAGCACAACAAATAAATCAAAGTACATTCAATACAAAATCATGAATGATAGCAGTGCAAGCTGAAGGAGAAATATAAGATATTAGGCGTTTTTCTTTGTCCATACAAGCTAAGCTATCCGATCAAAACAGCCACATTAGCGCTGTGGTATAGGCGACAAAGCAAATTAGTGTAATATCTAATAATATGTGAAAATGTTATTAATTTTATTAGATACTACAGATATTGCATTATGTGTTATTCACCCTCGGCATATGTTAAGAATAATATATGTCATTTAAATGAATTTTATTTTAACCATATTGCCAAGGGCGAATATAAACGAGGTGCGAGACGAAAATTGTCTCTGGGACCACACTTTGGACACTCCTGACTTAGATGGGAAAATTTAATTAGAAAACACAAATAAAATGCTTCTGAAATTAATCTTTTTGATATATTGCTCATGTCACATTTTAACTATGCAGGTTTTACAATTCAGAAGTAATTTTTATAATTGATAAATCTGACAAATATCGCACGCGTGAACCCGGATGTTGTAATTACCGACACTGGCCACTGTCATTTCCAAGCGCTGTTGTTCCGGGAAGTGTGATATATATTTTTTTCTACACTCAGCCGCGAACAACAAAATGGCTTTGAGAGCAGCTTTGAGAAAGAAGCCTGCTTTACCAGGTATGTCGTGTCTATGCTGTTTTAACATATTGAGCGAACGTCTTATTTTAAAATCCTTAACGTTCGCCTGCTCTTGACCATAAAAGTCGGCTAACGAGCTAGCGTGGCTATCTGGAGCAAGGGTCATGGTCGGTCTTGTCCTACTTTACTACCTATTTAAACATTGTTTGCACTAAACTCAAGCTGACATGTTCTATCACTTTTAACTAGATCCCCTTTCACTGTGAATTCAATTTGAGTTATCTGTGTCCAGGTCTCCTCTCTCAGTTGTCCTCCTGCAGTCATGGCAGAGTTTGTGCATCTTCTGTGTTTGTCGCACAGCAGAGGAGCAACTCCACATCACCCAAAATGACAGTGGATTTCGACCAGAGCACAGGTGAGTGTTGTAAGCGCCAATGTCAATATTTTACTTAACTCTCATTACCCCAATGAAAGTATGCAGTCACCAGCTATAACATTGGACTGCATAATCTGCTCAACATCAGGAAAGACCTGTACTGTATTACAAATCTGGTTTTGGTTGGTACTGTTCCAATGACGTACAGTCGGGCACTGTTGCCAACGCCTCAGGAAGAAAAGTAGCTATTGACTGTCCTAGAAGTCGCTAGATGACGGCGTCGGCTAATTTGCATATTATTTGCATATGATGTAACAGATGCTGTAGGAAAAAAGCATAACCTCGTAGGAGAGACAAAAAAGTGAGTTAAAACACCTTAATTACGTTTAGAATTACAAAAAAAACATGATTCTTGGTTTGCTCATTTAAAATTGTCATCACTTCATCAAAATACAAAGAATTTTAATATTTTATCTCGGCCAGCGCCACTTATAATTACATAAATCATAATTACATCGCCTCCAGCCTCCGCCTTTTATCTTGTCGTTAGGACTACTTGTTTAATTTATCACACAATGTTCTCCCATCACACATTCTAACACACTGACAGGTAGGTGACCGATTCCGAATGAGACTTGAGTGTAAGGAGTGGTAAGTAATTGAAAACAGCACGACATCCACCTCGTGCATGCTTGATTCATGGATGCGTAGAGCTCCACTATGCTCTCAGTGTGCCAAGGTAGCTGACTGTGCCCCATCGGCTTGTGACTGCTTTGGGGCAGGGCGGACCTCTCAGCAATGAGAACAGAAACTGCAGAATACGTGCTTTCACTTTTTTATCAGAAAACTCCCAAAGACGCCAGAAAAAGTTGCTAGATTTGCCGCTTTTGTCACCAGGGGGGTTTGGAATGTCACCAGTTTTAGTGACAAAGTCACCGAGTTGGCAACACTGGTCAGGGGAGTCATCATGAAAAACAAATAACCTAAAGTAAATATTATTCATCAGTTGAACTGCCACAAGCTTTTCCTCTCAGCTTAGTGCGCTGTGAGTGTACTCGCACAGCGCGCGTCCTTTTCTGTTCCTCAGCGGTTGCTAAGTTAATGTTTGCAGAAACATTTATTATACACCATATATATTGAAATTGAAATGACCAGTCCAGGGTGTACCCCGCCTCTTGCCCGAAGTCAGCTTGGAAAGGCTCCAGCATACACCTGCGACCCTAATTAGGATAAGCGGCATAGAAAATGGATGGATATATATTGAAATGCACAAACAGCATTCCAGCGTCATTGTGTCAGAGAGGGTCAATAATCAGTATATATGATGTCATCATCTAATTTTCATAACTGCCCATGATGCAAAACTGCGGCCAGTGTGGAGAATTTTGGGAAAACCTCACTCTACACATTCACGATATTTCCTGGGCTCCATGTAAGTGTGCACTTGCACATGTAGACATCATTGTGCGTCGAATATGTCACTATACCAGCGGTTCTCAATTATTTTCTGTCGTGCCCTCCCAGGGGACGGAAATGTTTTCACGCCGATTTTAAATACCGACTTAAATACACTCGATTTGAAATACTACTAAGAAACTGGTAATATCTATTTATTTATTTGTACTGTATGGACTGAAATCATAACTGAAACCAGGGAAATGCAACAAAATGGAGAGCTGTGAGTCATACAAGCGTATTCAAGAGTCCAATTGCGTGCTGAGTATGATAAATTTGTACATGTTGGCAGGTTTGCACGAACATTGAAAGTGGTGCCTGCCTCTCATGCACGCCCTGACAGTTCACCACTACCCCCTCCCTCACCCCCCACCCTGCACCGTATTGATCCAGTATGTTAGCACTATTAGCATATTGTTTGCATATTTTCTTCTCAGAGGGCTTCAACTGCTTCCATGGTTGAGTATGTATTATAGAACAAGATGGTTCTACACAATATGCTAATATTCAGAAGTGCAAAATGGATGTTTTGCTGTGTCACTGACAGTGTGTAGTGGTTCACTTAGCTGGGTTTCTTGCAACCAGTTTGGGATTTGGCTAGGGTGTGTTTCGCCTTTTGCCCAAAGTCAGCTGGGATAGGCTCCAGCTCCCTGTAACTCAAAACAGGATAATGGGTAGAAGAATTAAAACAGCGGGATTCAAGTGTAGGCCCCTAACCATGTATTTCATCGACATGCCAATTCTCTTGTTGTGATGAGTGTGTATGCCATATCTGTCTGTAGGCGTGGCCGTGATGCGTATGAAGAGTCCACCAGTCAACAGCCTCAGTTTGGATTTCCTCACAGAGTTTTGCATCAGCTTAGAGAAGCTAGAAATGGACAAGAGCTGCCGCGGCCTCATCATCACCTCGGTAACTCCAACTCATTATATGTTCCTCAGCATATCCTCCACCTTTCCTAATGAACTTAGAAAGTTGAAGCTAGTTTTGTATATGTTATTGTTGGTATATATACTGGCCTCCACTGTCGTTCAATGGGTTGACAAGCTTGTGAGTGCACTTATAGCTCGTGATTGGCTCCTGCCAAAGAAAGTGCTATTGATTCCTCACTGACTCGCGAGCGGCTCATTATTTAAACAAGATAAGACATAAATTAGCCGCACAGCTGTAAAAGCCGCAGGGTTCAAAGTTTAAGAAAAAAGTAGTGGCTTATACACCGGAAATTACGGTAATATTGCATTCATGCCCACGATGAGTCTATGTTAAATTCTGACCATAGCTGTAAATTCTGTATACTGCATGTGTTGTTTGTATCCAGAGTTTGCCCAAAGTGTTCTCAGCCGGACTGGACATCATGGAGATGTATGGGACGAGTCCAGAGCGCTGTGGAGAGTTCTGGAAAGCTGTCCAGGAGATGTGGCTAAAACTTTACAGCTCCAACATGGTCACGATAGCTGCAGTCAACGTATGTAAATTTATCACGGCAACCAAACACAAAGACCTTGATTGGAGCAAAAAGCCAAGTTGGTTATTTTTTTCCTTCTTCTACAGGGCTCCAGTCCTGCTGGCGGCTGTCTGATGGCGCTATCATGTGATTATAGAATTATGGCAGACAACCCACGCTACACCATCGGCCTTAATGAGACTCAGCTCGGCATAGTTGCACCTTTTTGGTAAAAATTTACTATCAAGTTGGTGAAAAATGTGGTTGTGGCCACTCTATTGAATGGTATTGAATGCGGTGTGGCCACACTTTTCACTGGTCCAGTACATAAACTGCACCATGTGTTGCTGGCAGGTTTAAGGAAACCATGAGTAATACAGTGGGCCACCGGACCACTGAGATGGCTCTGGCTCTGGGGCTGCTCTACAACCCGAATGAGGCTCTGAAGACAGGATTAGTGGACCAGATAGTACCAGAGGATAAGCTCATGACCACTGCCGAGCAGGCTATGGCCAAGTGGTTGGCCATTCCAGGTATGTCAGAGTCTCCAAAAGTATCAAATAAGACCAGACAAAGTTGCTAGATTTGTTGCTAGTTGCCTTTTTATAAACACGATCTAGAGGGGTCTTAATACTCGCTAAATATAGCGACAAAGTTGATTAGTTGGCAACACTGATTTCTTCTGCAGGTAGCGTAAAATTTATTTGTGGCAGGCCTCCACAAATGAATGTATGGGAAACACTGCAAAAAGAGCAATGAGATGACACAAAAAGAGAGTGCCTGTAAATAAATAGTGTGCGGAAAACAAATTACAACAGAGATCAACATTTTAGTGGTTGTCACTATAAAAATGTAATTTGTACAAACAGGCCTTACCCTGAAAGTCCCCCCATTACTTGTCCCCTGTCTGTGCCCTTAATAGAAAACACTGACCTGGAAAAAAGGCAGAAATATCCCAGGTTGACCAGACTGTTTAAAGGGGGCTTATATTTTGAAATCAAACATTTTGTAATTGTTAAATGCATCCAAATGTAAACAATTTGAATCGCCATTTTTTGCGATCATGATTCTTGGGACAATTTTTTCATGAATGCAAGGAAGGCTATGTGCTTCAGTTTAAACAAACAAAGGTTTTATTATGAAATATTAATAATCAAAAGTTGTACCGGAAGGACAGTTGACGGGGGACGGTCTTGATAGAAATGAACAGAAAGTCTGAAAACACTAGCTGATGAATTAATGCAATCGCTCCTCCTGAGCTAATGAATGATAGCCAACGAGGCTATCAGGCAGCAGGTAAAACCAGGGCAGTGGAGACAACTCACCCTGGCTCGCAAGTTTTGCTGGGGGATGGGAAGGGTGAGGAAAGGACCACAGTGTGAGTACGATGGCAGTGTTTGTCATGCAGTTCCTCACGTAAAATTCTAAAAAAAAAAAAATAAATTGTCATCTTTTAGAAATTAGATCGAGTGATGTTAATATTTTTTTCCATTTTTTTGTGCAGCCCTAGCCAGTAGGTCACATAGTCAGGTTGAACCTCAGTCTTGGAGTAAGTGATTGCTTGAAATGCTTTCCAGACCACGCCAGACAGATCACCAAGTCCATGATGAGGAAGCAGATCATTGACAAGCTCACGGCCAAACGAGAGGCTGACATCCAAAACTTTGTGGGTTTCATCACCAAAGACTCCATCCAGAAGTCGCTCCGTGTGTATCTTGAGATGCTCAAAAAGAGGAAGGCTTAGTGAGAACGGGGGAGCAAATTAAGTAATGAGTAATGTCATTTTCATTAGCCAGTGGCTTATGTGCACTATAGTTGTGTGTGTGTGTGATATGATTTATTTGTGTTGCTGCAAGGGGCCATATCAGTATATTGAAGGTCTGTTCAAAACATCCCTAACATAGTGGTATGTGCCCCCCCAGCATGAAGGTAACTAAGCTAGTTCAGCTCACACAAAGTGACTTGCAACTTTTTGTAACGTAATTACCAGAGCCTCACCATTAAAGTGCCTCGCCCACCAGTAACGGTAAGCTTGGTACTTTTTGATTTATATAACGTTGTCGAACTTGTTCTTGGACTGTACGGTAATTTCATCATCAGTTGTTGTGTTATTCCCTTACAGCCATGATGTATTTAATGCCACTCTGGTACCAGGAGAAACAACAATCGTTTTACTGATCCAAACAATTATCACAAGCTGAAAAATAAAACCTGATAAACATGAGAGAACTCTTTGGTGTTTTAACGTCATGTTTTAAAATACACAAATACAGTAAAGCCCTGCTTTTCATAGGGGTTACTTTCCGGGACCATCAGCAAATGGCGAAAAAAAGCAAGTACAGTAGTACCTCGCATTGGCTGATTTTCGGGGCACCACCTACGCTCTCATCTCATTGTCTGATTATTGGGGCACCGCCTACGCTTTATCTCATTGGCTGAGTTATACAGCACGTACGGGAGTTTGTGTGAGAGACAGGCTTGTCCCTTCAAACTCCTTCGTCTTCGTAGTCCCCCTGTAACTAACTTAAACAATTAAGTTAAGTTACAAATTAAAATTTTGCACACAGCATTATTGTGTAGTGCGTGTGCGTTTGTCTGTGAGACCAGCTGACTCTTTGAGTCGCGTTTCGACTCAGGCTGGTCCTCCTCCTCCTTCCTGCCTCCACTTGCACTCCTGATCAAGACATCTCGTGAACGGTAGGATTGTTTTTGTTTTTCAGTTTTATTCATTTACAGTCATCTTATTTGTTACCTTATTTTATATTGGAATGTTACTGTACTGTGTTTATGCTAATGTTTTCTTATATTTTCCCACCATATTTGGTGGACTTTGAATATTTTGAAGTGCCAAAGGGGTGAGTTTGGGAAGATCTTGGAACGGATTAGGCTATTTACATGTATTTTACGCTTCGTGTAACATAAAATCCCTATAACATAAAGGTTCTCGGAACGGATTATTTACGTTGTAGGGGCGTCTACTGTCATCGAGGTGCCTATAAAATGGTAATTTTTGACGCATGGCTCACCCTGGTAGCCTGATTTTGACAGTCTCCTCTAATTTCGGCTCTGCAATTATTGTTGCAATTATTAGATTGTATTCCGAATGTGCGGGGATCCACTGTATATAAATAATATGATGACTCAATCAGTTATGGAAACAGATGGGTTTGCATTGAAACTGATATTAATGTGACATCAGTGTAATTCCATCCATTCTTTTTCTATGCCTCTTATCCTAATTAGGGTCGCGGGGGTATGCTGGAGCCTATCCCAGCTGACTTTGGGCGAGAGGCGGGGTACACCCTGGACTGGTCAGCAGCCAATGGCAGGGCACATATAGACAAACAACCATTCACACTCACATTCATACATATGGACAATTTAGAGTCCTATCATGCATGTTTTTGGAATGTGGGAGGAAACCGGAGTACCCGGAGAAAACCCACGCACACACGGGGAGAACATGCAAACTCCACACAGAAATGCCCAAGCGGAAATTCGAACCCAGATCGTCCCGATCTCCAGACTGTGTGGCCAACATGCACTCAGCCACCGTGCGGCCATCAGTGTAATTAGACTAATCAAAATAGCAGAAGAAGAGCACACCCTAACTTAAGTGGCTCCATGCCCATTTCAAAAGGTTTAAAAAGCGATGTTCACCTCTAAAAAAAAAAATGTAACTTGGCGGGATAAGGTTTTTGGAATAAAACCTCTTGGATTCTGTCAACCCTGCCTACAGTTATTGGACTTTTTTTTTTCACTGATGCATGAAGCACTACTAGTATATTATTAACGCAAGTCAAAGATCTTGTATATGACAGGTGCATGCGATTTTTAGGGGCGTACGGTAATTCATTGGATTCCATATGAATGAAAGGAATATTTTCGTAGTAAGAGCATAGAAGACCTGTTACCATTATTAGAGCCCTCTAGACAAGCAATAACATCCCTTTACTTACCTTTACACTTGTAATGCCAAATATAGCAGATATAATCAGAGAAAATAAGCCATTTAAAACATAAATAAAAAATAATGTTTTAATAAATGTCTTCTGTATGTGTGGACAGGGAGTGACGTCAGCGATTCAGAGTTCAGTTTTAGTTGGAGTCCGTGTAATGATGATGATGACTATTATTATTATTATGTTATGTGATATTAATTTAGGCCAAAAATATGTAACATTTGCTTAAATGTGCATTTTCTGGACTAATAATAGGCCGTAATCAACCATGAAACGGTGATCAAAAATCACGATAGAGTGAGGGGCGATGTTTGAACCGTGATGGGACGAGTGTCATACAAAAGTGCCAGTCAAATATTTTTATATAACAGGAGTGCTTTGCTGAATCTACTGCAGAAATGCTGGTCAAAGATCCTCTATGCTTTGATACATTTTCCACATTAAGAATGCTAAAAACACAATCCAGTGTAGGTCAATATACTGTATGTGCAGAGGTGCATGGACACCCTTGACCTATATTGTGAGAGTACTGAAATGATAATGAATGCTAGAGGGGGTCATGGATTCTGTGCACCGTTCCAAGGAGATCTGGGAGGAGAAGAGCATATCCTTCCATACTAGTCTGGGGCAATATTTTCAAAAGCTTGAAAGGCCTGCAAGACAACTGCTGGGACAAAAGTAAGAAGATGTTTCATTTAAAAATTCCTTTTATGACCAAAAGTCAGTGACTTTTGCAAGGTCTCAAATGCTGAATTGCAAAATGTGCAAGGATCCACTGTATAGTAGTAATACTTGTACGTAGTAACATAGACGTATTTAGCAAGTGTGTTGTCTTCTCCTCACCGAGCATTTTGACCATGTGTCAGTGACTTTGCTCTCTGCAGCTACTCTGGGGGCACAGCCAGAGAGTCCTTCCAATCAGACCGTAGACCAGTACGAGGATGCAGACTGGAACCAGGAAGTACAGGTTGGACAGAATCATCATGGCGGAGAATAGGTCAGAGGCTCCCGCCTGTGCCTCTCATCCTTCTCCATCTCTTTTCAAAAGGTTGTGAAAGCATTGGCAGGCAGCCAATGAGAGCTCTGGTTCTGCAGTGTGTTACCAGTGTCTTGGCCATGAGTGACCAGCAGTCGGCCACATACCTCTCCAAAGAGAGCATGGTGCAGACGGTGCAACACTCAGAGAGAAACATGGTCATCTTACAGGTAAGATCTCCGAAGGGCCAGGGTCGGGGCCTCCATGGCTGAGAGAGGCAGAGGCGCATATTCTCGAGTCTTCTTCAAGTACCAGGGAATCGGTGAAACTCGGGTCTTTTTTGAGCGTTTGTGAGTGAGTGAAACTCAAGTATTCGTCGAGGACCCATGAGTCAGTGAAACTCTAGTCTTCATGGAGCACCCACGAGTCAGTGAAACACGAGTGAGTGAATAGTTTTTTCAGGCAGGAAGGGGAAAGGAGAGTTATAAGTCAAAATACATAAAAAAAAATAATTATGATGTCATTAAAATAAATTAATTGTATTTTTACAATATGCCAAGGCCGAATAAAAACGAGGTGCGAGCCGGAAATTGCCCCTGGTCCCACACTTCAGACACTCCTGACTTATGTAGGGAAATACAATAAAAAAAAAATTAACAAAATACTTCTGAAATTAATGTTTTTGGTATGTCACCTTTCTAACTATACATCTTTTATAATTCAGAAGTAATTTTAATAAATCTCTCTCTCTAAGAATGGAAACGTTTATGTGACTTCAGAGCAGCTTGAACCCGGAAGTTGTAATTATTGAACCTGGCCACTAACTTTTCCAAGTGCTGTTGTTCCGGAAAGTGTGATATACACTGACTGTACTGTACTGTATATTCCTATTCGACACTTAGCTGCACACAACGAAATGGCTTTGAGAGTAGCTTTGAGAAATAAGTCTGCTTTACCAGGTATGTCGCTTTTATACTGCTTTAACATACCAAGAGAACGTTTAATTTTAAGAGGGATTTCTTTACGTTCGCCTGGTCTTGACCATAAAAGTTGGCTCACTAGCAAGCGTTTCTTTCTGCTTCACAGAATCTGGAGCAAGGGTCATGGTGGGTCTTGTCCTACTTTACTGCCTATTTAAACATTTTTTGCACAAAACTCAAGCTGACATGTTCTGTCACTTTTAGCAAGTTCGTTTTTCATTGTGAATTCAATTTGAGTTATCTGTGTCCAGGTCTCCTCTCTCAGTTGTCCTCCTGCAGTCATGGCAGAGTTTGTGCATCTTCTGTGTTTGTCGCACAGCAGAGGAGCAACTCCACATCACCCAAAATGACAGTGGATTTCGACCAGAGCACAGGTGAGTGTTGTAAGCGCCAATGTCAACATTTTACTTAACCCTCATTACCGAAAGAACAGACTTTTCAATCAAAGTGTGCCGTCACCAGCTATAACATTAGATGGCATAACCTACTCAACACCAGGAAAGACCTGTACTGTATTCCAAATCTGGTTTTGGTTGGTACTGTACGCCTCAGTAAGAAAAGTAGGTATTGGCTGTCCTAGAAGTTGCTAGATGACGACATCGGCTAATTTGCATATTATTTGAATGTTACGTTGTAACAGATGCTGTAGGAAAAAAGCATAACCTCGTAGGAAAGACAAAAAAGTGAGTTAAAACACTTGTTTGTACATGTACATGTTGTCCAGCTCCCTGTAACTGAAAACAGGATAATGGGTAGAAGAATTGTGTATGTATTTCATCGATACGCCAATTCTTTCGTTGTGATGAGTGTGTATGCCATATCTGTCTGTAGGCGTGGCCGTGATGCGTATGAAGAGTCCGCCAGTCAACAGCCTCAGTTTGGATTTCCTCACAGAGTTTTGCATCAGCTTAGAGAAGCTAGAAATGGACAAGAGCTGCCGCGGCCTCATCATCACCTCGGTAACTCCGACTCATTATATGTTCCTCAGCATGTCCTCCACCTTTCCTAATGAAGTTAGAAAGTTTATGCTAAACTAGTTTTGATGCATGGTAGGGATCAATGTCCTGTTGGACGGTGACGGGTTTGGAGGTAGTCCTCTCCTATTATTATTCCAGCAAAACAGACCCACAGCATTATGACATGATGCCGATTGATTGATTGATTAATTGATTGTACTATAAGCCAGTGGTCCTCAATCCACGGACTTTTTTGACCCACGGACTGGCTTGTGTTCCCGCGGACCGAGGGTGGGGAGGTTCGTACATTATCGCGATCTAATTTATGTTATTTATTATGTATTGTGTAAAACTACGACATGAATAACATCAAATTAAAAGCACAAAATGAATGCCGACCCACCATCCACCAGTTCAAGTTCCAGCCACGTTTTTCCAGAGAGATTATTACATCGCTGTTTGACGTGTGTGGTAAAAGGCAGTGTGCTAGCATGAATTAACTTGACACAAATGTGCACATTAGCACTCAATAAGTCATCAAAACTTACCTTTACGCATTCCCACATAGTATCAGCATTTGACACCAAATATGAGGTGAAAGAAAAATGGTAAAAATACAGTAGTAGTCTATCTGTGCGGCGAGAGCAAGTTAGCACACGCACAATAGACATGCGTCAAGTGAGATGGATGTAACAGAGAGAATCCGGCCACTTTTCAAAATAAAACATTAAAAAAATGAAATAATGGAAATTATTTTTTCTTTCTGTGCGGCCCGGTACCAAATGACCCACGGCCCGGTACCGGGCCGCGGCCCGGGGGTTGGGGACCACTGCTATAAGCTATATAAGGTTTGTGTTAGAGGTGACAAAGCAAATTAAGGTAATATGTAATAATATATCTCATGCACAAACATGGCACTATGGACACCTCTGGTTTACAATGTTTTCTTTTAGGAAGGTGCCAGGTGATAATTATTTTATTTTTAGTAAAATACCTCAACATTGGAGCCAAGAGGTGGGGGGCCGGCGGGCATGTAGCGGAGGAGATCCGCCAGGTCTCAGTTGCCTCTGCGGATCTCAGACACAGACAGGCAGGGCTGTTGTTGCCCATACTGTTGCCAATGCCTACCCATTTCGTCTGCTTTTAGGCGACCTGTCCCTCACTTTAAATACAGTACAGTATGTACAGTGTGGGAAATGTATCGCGGGGAGGGCTTTTTGCCAGCCTGGACAGGTACGCGTGTGCACACATAAACCGTCTAAAATGTATTGGAAAAAGCACTGGTCCATAGAGGCGGATTGTACTGGGCAGGGCGGACTGTAAAACCATGTACCGTTGCATCCCTAGTTGCAAATGTGTTCTTAGTTCCCATGATGAGTCGATGTAAACAACTCACCCGAACTGGATGCATTTGAGCCTGTATGTATAATGTGAAAATTCTAACATGCACCAGTAACAATATGCAGTAAAAACAATTTGACCTTCATTAACAATTTAACTTCACGATAATGCATATTGATGATGCATTCTCAAGATTCAAGAGAGTTTTATTGTCATGTGCATGGTAAAACAGCAGTTATACTATGCAATGAAAATCTTATTCTGTTCATTCTCCCAAGAAAAGAAAGAAAACACAAGAAAGAATAAGAACATAAGAAACATAAACATATATACCAATAAATTAAGCAACAACAACAGAAGAGACATTAATACAAATAAATAAAATAAATAAATAAATAAAGTGCTATGAGTGTGTGCGTGTGTTGCGTGCGGCGTGTGCGAGTGCTTCGTTGAGAAGCCTGATGGCCTGTGGGTAAAAGCTGTTTGCCAGCCTTGTGGTCCTGGACTTCAAACTCCTGTAGCGTCTGCCTGACGGTAGGAGTGTGAATAATGAGTGTTGTGGATGTGTGCTGTCCTTGATGAGGTTGTGTGTTCTTCGTAGGACTCTAGATTTATAAATGTCTTGCAGTGAGGGGAGGGCTGCCCCAACAATGTTCTGTGAGGTCTTGATCACCCGCTGGAGTGCCTTCCTATCATGTGTTGTACAGTTACCGTACCAAACAGTGATGGAGGCGGTAAGGACACTTTCGATAGTGCATCTGTAGAAGCAACTCAGGATTGTGGTGGACATGCCAAATTTCCTCAGTCTTCTCAGGAAGTACAGTCTCCTTTGGGACTTCTTCAGATTTTGTTGGGTGTTGTGAGACCAGGTGAGGTCCTCGCTGATGTGTTCTGATGTGATGTGTGATGTGTTCCAGCCACGACCTGCAAAACTGAGAGCAACTATCAGCAGAAAACTATACTCTGTAGAGTGTGTGGGGCAACAATTCCAAAAAAGAGCAGTAATACGACCAATTTGTTTTACCACATAAAAAAACCCTCATATTTTTTGTCTTGTTGTGTTGCCGTTTACTTTTTAACTTAGTGTCAATTTCTCTGTTTTTATGCATCTTTCGTGTCTTTTAAGCAAAAATAGCAAACCAAAGTTACTGCCACCAACTTACTGTCTATGGCATGGCTGTACTGAAAAGAACATTTTAAACTTGAATATTTTCTTTAGTAGAAGTAGGCATGCCTTATACCGGAAGTATTTTCTTTCTTTGAGGAATTCTTTGCTTTAATTGCAAAAAAAAAAAAAATGTGTCCAGCATTAAATGTTGCAGGGTATTACGTGCAATATTTTTTTAATAAACTGAACGCTCCGCTTGAAGAATTTTCTTTAATTAAATATCCAAGCCTAATTTACTTAACTTATTATGTACCTAATTCAAAGTATTCGTTCCTGTATTAACAAGACACCAGTTTTTCCTGTTCTCTGTATCTTGGGTGTCATTTTACAAACAAGGACTCAAACTAGCTGTTGTAGTGCCTTTTTAGTGTGCACTAAAGGAAGGAAACCCAACACTCAAAGCTTTTTCTTTGAAGTGCAACATACAAAATGAAATAAATAAATACAAAATACATAAATAATAAATAAATCATTAAGGGCCCATTAGTATTATGACATTCATGCCCACGATGAGTCTATGTTAAATTCTGACCATAGCTGTAAATTCTGTATACTGCATGTGTTGTTTGTATCCAGACTTTGCCCAAAGTGTTCTCGGCCGGACTGGACATCATGGAGCTGTGTGGGACGAGTCCAGAGCGCTGTGGAGAGTTGTGGAAAGCTGTCCAGGAGATGTGGCTAAAACTTTACAGCTCCAACATGGTCACGATAGCTGCAGTCAACGTATGTAAATTTATCACGGCAACCAAACACAAAGACCTTGATTGGAGCAAAAAGCCAAGTTGGTTATATTTAATTTCTTCTACAGGGCTCCAGTCCTGGTGGCGGCTGTCTGATGGCGCTATCATGTGATTATAGAATTATGGCAGACAACCCACGCTACACCATCGGCCTTAATGAGACTTCGCTCGGCATAGTTGCAGCTTTTTGGTAAAAATTCACTATCAAGTTGGTGAAAAATGTGGTTGTAGACACTCTATTGAATGGTATTGAATGCGGTGTGTCCACACTTTTCACTGGTCCAGGACATAAACTGCACCATGTGTTGCTGGCAGGTTTAAGGAAACCATGAGTAATACAGTGGGCCACCGGACCACTGAGATGGCTCTGGCTCTGGGGCTGCTCTACAACCCGAATGAGGCTCTGAAGACAGGATTAGTGGACCAGATAGTACCAGAGGATAAGCTCATGACCACTGCCGAGCAGGCTATGGCCAAGTGGTTGGCCATTCCAGGTATGTCAGAGTCTCCAAAAGTATCAAATAAGACCAGACAAAGTTGCTAGATTTGTTGCTAGTTGCCTTTTTATAAACACGATCTACAAGGGTCTTAATACTCGCTAAATAGAGCAACAAAGTCAATTAGTTGGCAACATTGATTTCTCCTGCAGGTAATGTAAAATTTATTTGTGGCAGGCCTCCACAAATGAACGTATACAAAAACAGTAATGTGATGACAGTACAATCATGCACGTAATAAAGACAAAGAAAAAAATTGATGAATTAATGCAATCGCTCCTCCTGTGAGCTAATGAATGCTAGCCAGCAAGGCTATCAGGCAGCAGGTAGAACCAGGGCAGTGGAGACAACTCACCCTGGCTGGTGAGGCTTGCTGGGGGATGGGAAGGGTGAGGAAAGCACCACAGTGTGAGTACGATGGCAGTGTTTGTTTGTCATGCAGTTCCTTTCGTAAAATTCTAAAAAAATAAAAATAAAAATTGCTGTCTTTTAGAAATTAGATCGGTGATGTTAATATTTTTTCTTTTTTTTTTTTGTGCAGCCCTAGCCAGTAGGTCACATAGTCAGGTTGAACCTCAGTCTTGGAGTAAGTGATTGCTTGAAATGCTTTCCAGACCACGCCAGACAGATCACCAAGTCCATGATGAGGAAGCAGATCATTGACAAGCTCACGGCCAAACGAGAGGCTGACATCCAAAACTTTGTGGGTTTCATCACCAAAGACTCCATCCAGAAGTCGCTCCGTGTGTATCTTGAGATGCTCAAAAAGAGGAAGGCTTCGAAGAAGACCGCACCCTAATTTGTGTTGCTCCATGGCCATTTCATAATGATAACTTTTTTTTTTTTTTTTTTAATAAAAACTCTTGGATTCTATCAACTCTGCCTACATTTCCTTATTGGACTTAAGATGTTTTCCTGACCTGTGACACTGCGAAAATTTTCACCTGATCTGAACTTTTTTTCCACTGACGCATGAAGCACTACTAGTATATTATTAACGCTAGTCAAAGATTATCTATGTGACAGATGCATGCGATTTTTAAGGGCGTACAAGCAATAACACCCCTATACTCAGCTTGACACTCGCAATGCCAAATATAGTAGATATACTGTAATCAGAGAAAATAAGCCATTTCAAACATAAACAGGACTTTGTTGTGTGTGTTTTAATAAATGTCTTCTGGATGTGTGGACAGGAAGCGATGTTGGGGATTCTGATTTCAGTTTTAGCAGCAGTCTGTGTTGTTATGATGATGATGATGACCATTATTATTATTATGTTATTATTGTGCCTGTTGTGAGATAGGGAATTATAAAACAAAAGCCTGTTGTTGGTGATTGTCTGGTGTGTGTTACTAGTGAAACCAAGTGGCCAGTGTAGACGACAGTTCATCAATGTCTTGTATTGCCTTAAACTGTATTTGTATTTTAGTTCATTAACATTTTTATCATTGAAAATGCTTAATTTAGGCCAAAAATACATAACATTTGCTTAAGTATGCTTTTTTTTTTTTTTTTTTTTTTACTAATAATACACCGTAGTCCACCACGAAACAGTGGTCACTTATTCATTTTTGAAAAACCACGATAGAGTGAGGAGTGCCTTGCTGTACTTAGGAGTCTACTGCAGAAATGCTGGCCAAAGATCCTCTATTCTTTGATACATTTTGCTAAAAACACAACACACATCCAGTGTAGGACAATATATGCTAAACTATCTGAACATCCCCATCTTAGGTTTGTGTTGTAGGTGACAAAGCAAATTAGTGTCATATCTAATGATATATCTCATTAATAAAAGTGCATTTTGGACACCCTTGACCTATATGATGAGTACTCTGCTATTTTTAGGGATTTATTATAAGAAGTCACAGATCCTATGGAAGACAGGAGTGTGGAATCTGCTGCAAAATGTGCACTGAACTGATTGAATTTTATTGTTTTGTAATTTGTGATGATGTTCAGATTAAACTCAATCGCAAACGCTATCAAGACTGATGCTGATGGTTCAGCCAAGTAGCGTCACCTCCACAGGGAAATGGTCACTGACAGCCATAGCCTGAGAAAAGGGATAAAGCATATATTCAGGATATTTTATCACACAATACTGTAATATACCCGTGTTTCCCAACCTTTACTGAGCCATGGTACATAAACAAAAATGTCTGAATGAAAACAAAAAGTATGAATAGCAACAGGTGGATACATAGGTTAATTATGTACAATCGTCATTTATCGCGGTTAATTGGTTCCAGACGGTACAACAATAATTCCCGTGAAATACTTTTCAATATTAATAAACTCAATATTTTCGTGATTAGTGGATAGAAAACCTGTTTATGACTTTAGAAATACCGGTTTTAACAATATTAGAGCCCTGTTGACATGAAATGACACCCAAATAGTAACTTTTGCACTCCTATTATTCTTTGTTTACATCACATTGCGCAGGCAACCGGATTACTGCAGGGACATAACAGATGGCTGCCGCTAGCATAGCAGGCTACCGAGCTAACTAGTTAGCCTCTCCAATTTACTTAATCTAAATTTAAAGTGAAGGACAACAACGCCAAAAATGTACTTTTATATGTTTTTGGCGTCTTACTTTGTCCGTCTTCCCCAGTCCGTTTGAAACACTTAAGTCTTAAGTTTGAAAAAAGTTACTTGGAGAGGCTAACTAGTTAGCTTAGGAGCTTGCAATGCTAGCGGCGGCCATCTCTTCTGTCCGTGCAGTGATCCTGTAGCCTGCGTAATGTGGCGTCAAAAAAGAATAATGGGAATAATGTAAAGGTGACTATAGGGGTCTAATAATGTTTTTTTTTTTTTTTTTAAAACGTATTTAGAAAGTCATAAACAAGTTTTCATAAACAGTTTATAGTCGTCCCTCGTTTATCCCTCGTTTCTCGCAGTTACTTGGTTCCAAACCTGACTGTGGTAAGTGTATTTCTGCAAAGTAGGATTCAGTATTAGTAAACAGATCATTTTTGCAGTTAGAACCTAGAAAACCTGTTTATGACTGACAGATGATACAGATGTCAGCCTCTGCACACATTTGTTTTACACACTAAATGGCACTGTGGTAAAAAGTCACATTCGGTGTCCTAAGACCAGAAGCTAGACGGATAACTTTAGCTGGCTATCTAGCCGCCGCAACGTGAGGCAGGGTGACAGCCAGGAAAAGTCGTTTGATAGGTGGGCGATCAGACATTCTGGCATCGATTGGCTTAGCCTGTGACAAGCTGACGTCAATAGACTCTTGACATTTTGAATTAAAGTTTTGATTCTCATTGATTCTCAGCGCTTCTCTTGTTAGGTCGATTCCGTTTTTCAAGGGCAACCCTACCCATCATATTAACAACGGCCATGCAGACCCGGCAACATTTTTACCATGCTGTAGCTGAGGTCCATGTCCACCATGTAGTTGTATACTCCAGCACTGTGGTGCACTACTCCTCTCATCATGTCATCAGTCACCACTATCCTAAAAACACACAGATGTTCAGGGTCTGCGTACACCCAACTTTATACGGTACCCACCCAATGGGATCCAACACAAGACCTGAAAAGATTCAATTATAATCATGCTCAGAGAGATATTATTGAGCAATGCCTTAGTACATTTGCACAGCATCAAACTGAAATATCACTTGTGTATGTACTGCATCAATCCGAATATTGATTATATCGATACCAATGGTGGTATCGGTTGAGGTTGATATTTCTTCTATGTTTATTTTGACAAATATCAGCGCTTTTGTGTTGTGTTGTTCATATTGTTACATTATTGATATTGTTATATATTGTTTAGAAACTCGGGTTCTTCGACACAGGGGGGCTCTGGGGACAAAAAGCAGTAGGATTTGAGAGGCAATCATAGTTTTGCTTTAGTTTACTTATTTTTTGCACTACTGTTTTTATTTTTGCTCTATGTGATAAAAGGGAATAATTGTATTGCTTTGTCTTATATTTAAATCGTATAAATCGTTCACAAATGTATACAATTTGATGCAAATGTATTTTATTCTGTTGGTTTGTTTGACGGGGACAGCGTAAATTAATTAGCATGGCTGCAAATTCACCAGAAGAGGCCAAAAGCCTATTTTTCATTTGTTGTCCCCGGACAGATTTAAAAAATTGCCTCCCTGAAAACAACAGTAAAAATATTTTACAGTGAGCAATGCAAATATAAAACATAAGTCAGAAAAATGTTTTTGCGTGTTCGCCTGAAATCTTTGTCCTGTGTTTTATTCTGACTGTAATCATGAACAACAAATTAAATCAGTTTTCTTACGTTAACTTCAACAGAAAGTGGTCTGATTTCGCGATCTGCAGGGGGGAAAAGCGTGCCGCAGCTAGGACTCCACCAGCGGCCACTGCCTCACAAGTCTGTGCGCTCAAAATTTTCCAGCAGGAAAATGCTTTGACAAGGCGTGATGTGCAGCTGCAGATTTTGTAAGTACAATACTGTGTAGTGCATGCTTGTAATGTTTCTTAATGTTAATCTTTTTGCTATTCATGAGTGGTGTTGGAACGTACCCTTCTGTATTTACTCAGTATCAGATCGGCAACAAAATATGCTTTGTCGCCCAGCACTACTATTTATTTACCTGTCATATGCACAGTTGGTGTGAGACACTGTGGTGTCAGCCTCATTCGGGATCAGCCAATGGAAGCTCTTGTCCGTGAAGAGTCGGATGTGATCCCACTCTGACCCTGTGACGTAGCTGCAGTCTGTGTTGAAGTCTCCCAGGACAATGATATCCTGGATGGCGAGCGTACTGGAGTCACTCACGATGCTTCCCACTCGCCATTCACACTCGTTCTAATTTACTGTACATTGGTGCCCCATCTGGAGCGGACGTCGGTCACCACATCGTAAAGCTCGTCCACTTCCTGCACAGCGTAGTTAGGGGAAGTGTGTTGTGGGATCAGGACAAAGTTGTGCACAGCTGCGACACAATGGAATGAGAACAGACAACGAGACATTTCGATGTTAACGTTGTTTTTTTACATGGTGTGGAGAAGCGGTAGCACGTGTACAGGGCGTCCCTAAAGTCCCGGACACAAAAATGCACATTTTGAAGAAATTACATTTTAATCTACTGTATGTATACGGATTATTTTGGTATTTTTGTTTTTTTCCTTCATAAATAGGACGTTTTTTTCACCAGAAAACACATCTCATTCACAATACTTCTGTGCTATTGTAGCGTGCTATTGTTAAAAAAAAACAGTATTTGTACATGTTCATGTCTTTATGCTTCAGTGATAATGTTTTTTCATCAAGTGTTGAGATTTTGCACTTTGTTTGACACTCCTTAAACACACCATATTGCATGTGACACGCAAAAGTTGTCTGGGAAGGGAAGCAATAGTTTTGACAGTCAATTCGGCCTCAAAACCTGCAGCGAGGTGAACACAAATTAATATCCAGTATTACTGTAAATCGTTACTGGCAAGCAGTGTGGATTATGTAGAAGCGGCTTGGCGAAACACCTTCTTTAGACTGGTACCCTCTTGCAGTAGCCTGACGACCAGGCTAAAGGCTACATAGTGTCCCCGATTCCATCTGTTCATTTATCATCTTACATGATCATTCATTAGTGGTGAGTACCTATACTTTTTATACTTGAAATGTGTTTAAGAAGTGTGTGAGGGCTTAAAACTGGATTGTGTCGCGGGTGAACAATGGCAACTGAAGGATTCCGGATCTAGTCTGAGTCTAACCTAATTAAGCGCTCACTTTTATAACAAATGTTGACCCAAAATGGGTTGGGGGGAGGGGGGGCAGTGGCGGGATGGGGTGGGACTGTGTGTCAAAAATTACTTGTTTTTTGTTTTTCTGGTGACCCCTTGAACGTAACTACAGTTGTCCCTCGCCACTTGTTGGTTCAAATGTCGCAACTTCACTATCACAGTTTTTCAAAAATACATGAATGAATGAATCATGTGTCACCAGTCCAGCCGGTTGCCCTAAGTCAGCTGGGATAGGCTCCAGCATGCCCCCGCAACCCCAATGAGGATAAGCAGCATAGAAAATGGATGGAAATCATGTGTTTTGTTGTTGAATAAGGCCTGTTATTACTCAAAACATATGCATATTTAAGCTTTTTTTGCCTAAATTAAGCATTTTCAAGCATAAAAATGGCTAATTGAACTAAAAAATACATGTGCAGTATGAGGCATTCAAAAGACACATTCAAAGACGTTGACGTAGCATTCTGCACTAGTCACTAGGTGTCAGTAATGTTACTGTAATCTTCCATGAGTCTCACAATTATCTCACAAGAGGCACAATAATCCCTAATAAAAACACAAGCTACTGTTGCGGCCGTAACCCACGGAAAGTCGAAACTCAACTGTGAACCCTCTGCATCACTTCCTGTCTGCCACTCACTCTGCTCCCCTGGGGACCACATTCATAGCAACACACAGGAACCCTAGTCTTATTTAGGTTGTTTGTCTATATGTGCCCTGTGATTGGCTGGCGACCAGTCCAGCGTGTACACCGCCTGTCGCCCGAAGTCAGCTGGGATAGGCTCCAGCATGCCCCCACGACCCTAATGAGGAGAAGCGGCATAGAAAATGGATGGATGGATGTCTTATTTATTATTTATTATAGAGACTATATTGAGTAATACAAGTGTAAAGGTGACTATAGGGGTGTTATTTAATGTCTAGATGGCTCTAATAATGTTAAAAATCCTATTTAGAAGGGCATAAACAGGTTTTGTATGGTCCATCTTGTCACGGTCAGGTCTGGGACCAATTAACAGTATTTTGGATCGACTGTAAAATGTACCACATCCACGTTTTCTGGAAAAAGTTCAGACACCCCTGAAATGCTGCCTACATTACTCTAGGTGCTTTTTTGCGCGACCACCAGCAAATGGCAAATGCTGTACCTTTGACCTGTATTATCACACATTTATTAATTACTACAGATTTATGGCGAATGAGATGTGTTGCCTATTTTTGAAGAAAAAAATCCAAATAATTTTTTACCAATTTGCAGGAATGCAATGTGAGGGGATCCACCGTACATCAATTATTCCAGAGCCTACCAGTGTCATTGGAGGCGAACATGACAACAAAGGGCTCCCTGATGAAGGTATCGGTCCCACACGGCTCGCAGCCATCATCGTAAGTGTAGCTTTTGGCCACAGACACTATCTGCTCCCTGGAAAGAAACAAAAACATATTAGAACAGCATTCTATGTTGACTTATTCCGCGAGTAATTTCTTCTAAAGCCTTTAACAGGAGATCTCCTTCTCCATACTCAATATATTCATGTAAAAAAAAATAAAAATACTAGGCGCTAACATAGGTCTAAAAGAAATAAAATACGTTTGTTTGTTTATTCATATCTTATTCACTCTTATTTACTCGATCATATTTAATTTTTACTTTATTTTTTAAAACAACTTTCCCTTCTTTTTCCTTTGTCACTGCAGTTTTTTGTTAAACTTCTATTTGCTTATTTTGTTTGCATTTTTTGTACTCATTCATTTATGTTTATTTTGTATTGTATTTTGTATTGTTTATTTTATTTATCATTACTTATTTATTATTGTAAGTGTCAGCATGTAAGAAAGTCCAACTCTAACCGAAATGGACGTCAGCCGAATCAGTTTCCTTATAAGAAATAATGTAAATCCAATTAATCAAATCCAGTAAGCCAAAAATGTTAACACTGTATAGTTTTACATGCAGAAATGCATTTCAATGAATATAAATGACGAATGACAGGGAGAAATGAACATTTACGGTTACCTTTTCCTTCACTGAAGACGTGATTCTTGATGTGACTCGAGCGAGATCAACACGGACACCACTTTCCGTTTTTTCCACGAGTTATTTCTTGAATTTTAATAGTGTTTCTCACCTCATTCACCCAAAATAGAGCCAAAGAAAGTCGCAAGTGTCAGTATTTTTGACAAAGAAGGTGAGAAACATCAAGAGGTAACTTATGACAAAACACGCAGGTCGTGTGTGTGTTGCTCTCGCTGCCACATCGTGTCTTTGGGAACAAGTCATGTTTTCAAGGAATGTAAAAGTAACCTTAAATGCCCAGGTATCCCTTTCATTTATATACATTTAGAATGGTTTTATGCATGTGAAACTAGAAATATAAAACTATAAAAACATGTTTGGTGTTAACATCCAGGACGCGCGATGCAGCTGACCTCCGGTTCCTGTTTCCATGTAGTGGCAAGCTAATAAGATGCTAATAAAAACAAAAAACATTAATAACACAGTTGGACTCACGCAACATATTGTACGCAAACAGGAAAATGGACGCAAACCGAGGCAAAATTATGATGTAAATCAAAAAACACACTAACCGAGGCGGACGCTAACCGAGGTTTGGTAAACAGACACGGAGAAGGGTTAGGATTAAACAAACTCCGCTACTTCCTACTCCTTTTTGGACACGCTGACTTGTGTAAATGTAACCATGTGATGTTTCTTAATGTAACTGGTTAAGCATGTCTGAAACAAAGGAACCATACCATATTGAGGTGAGTGTGCACCTGTATAGGAAGAGGTATCGCTCCTTGTAGGAACTGCGACCTAGAGGCTCGCTGACAATGTGCTTGTACCTAAATTGAGGACAACCTCTGTAAAAACACACACAATATGAATAAGTGAGCAATTCTCCACATTTTGCATGTGAATGCTATTGTCATAAAATCACTACAGGCTACGATGTGTAAGGTTTGTATGCAGCCTAACTTGTTGACATGGTGCATGAGTTTTTTGGTGGCTGAGAGATCATTGTCTCTGACCTCCTGGATCAGAACGATGTCATAGCGGTGGACAATCTGCAACAAGCATCAAAACGAAACACAAAAATCACCACATTATTTTCCATGCTGCAATCTAACTGAACAAAGATCTTTTATTCCAACATGGTAACGTATGCCAGTACACAACGTCTATGCCATGAGCTGGGCTGTGATGTTCCAATTTAACATAAATAAAAAAACAACAACAGATGAAAAGGTGAATTTATTTTCAGGGAACAGTGGTGTGAAAAAGTGATTGCCCCCTTCCTTTTTCGCATGTTTGTCACACTTAAATGTTTCAGATCATCAAACAAAATTAAATATTAATAAATGACAACACAACTGAACACAAAATGTTGTTTTTAAATGAAACCTTTTATTATTAAGAGAGAGAAAAAAATCCAAACCTACATGGTCCTGTGTGAAAAAGTGATTGCCCCCTAAACCGAATAACAGGTTGGGCCACCCTTAGCAGCAACAACTGCAATCAAGCGTTTGTGATAACTTGCAATGAGTCTCTTACAGCGCTGTGAAGGAATTTTGGCACACTCATCTTTGCAGAATTGTTGTAATTCAGTCACATTGGAGGGTTTTCCAGCATGAACCGCCTTTTTAAGGTCATGCCACAGCATCTCAATAGGATTCAGGTCAGGACTTTGACTAGGCCACTCCAAAGTCTTCATTTGGTTTTTCTTCAGCCATTCAGAGGTGGACTTGCTGGTGTGTTTTGGATCATTGTCCTGCTGCAGAACCCAAGTTGGTTTCAGTTTGAAGTCAACAACAGATGACCGGACATTCTCCTTCAGGATTTTTTGGTGTACAACAGAATTCATAGTTCCATTTATCATAGTAAGTCTTCCAGGTCCTCAAGCAGCAAAACAGCCTCAGACCATCACACTACCACCACCATATTTTACTGTTGGTATGATGTTTTTTTTCTGAAATGCGGTGTTTCTTTTACACCAGATGTAATGGGACACACACCAAAAAGCTTCCAAAAGGTTCAACTTTCTTGGGGATCATCAAGATGTTTTCTGGCAAAATTGATACGAGCCTTAATGTTCTTTTTGTTCAGCTGTGGTTCTTGGAACTCTGCCATGCAGGCCGTTTTTGCCCAGTGTCTTTCTTATGGTGGAGTCATGAACACTGACCTTAACTGAGGCAAGTGAGGCCTGCGGTTCTTTGGATGTTGTTGTGGGGTCTTTTGTGACCTCTTAGATGAGTCGGTGCTGTGCTCTTGGGGTCATTTTGATTGGCCTGGCCACTCCTGGGAAGGTTTACCACTGTTCCATGTTTTGGCTATTTGTAGATAATGCCTCTCACTGTGGTTTGCTGGAGTCCCAATGATTTAGAAACGGCTTTATACCCATTCTAGACTGATGGATCTAAATTAATTTCAGTTATGTTTTAACAGGGAGGCAATAACTTTTTCACACAGGGCCATGTAGTTTTTTTTTCTCCCTTAATAATAAAAAGTGTAAATTAAAAATCATTGACTAATATTTACATTTACAGCTGCTAATGTGTGAGTCTATGTTATCTTATTCACGTCTTAGTTTCTCTGCTGATATCTACTATATTGGGTAATACAAATAAAAGATGACTATATGGGTGTTGTTTCATGCCTAGAGGGCTCTAATAATGTTAAAAAACGTATTCAGAAGGTTGTAGATAGGTTTTCTAACTAACATAACATAACTATGAATAATATTCCATTTATTAATACTGAATCCATCACATTTAGTGACCCCAGGATGCAGAGACAAGAGCGTAGTGCAGGTAAAAAAAAGGTCTTTAATGGCTGCACAACCAGGTGCAAACAGGCAAAACACTAACAAAAAGCAACAATGCAAAAGAGGAAGCACTCTGGGGAGGAAAAAAAACTACGCAGAAGTTGTGAGAGGTGACGCAGAGGAATGCATACGTCACGAATGCATCACGAGTCCAACAACCACACTACATAGTCCACACACTCTCCTGAAGAAGCCAACTAATTCCAAATGAGGGCCAGCTGTTACTGGCAGCTTCCTCAGAAAGAGGCAGAGATGACTGAAAACAGCACAAAACAGGAAGCGCTTGTAAACTAAGAGTATAAAACAGGAAATAAAGGATAACTAACACAAAAGAGGTTTTCCACTGTATTTGTTTTGCCGACTATAACACAAAGCTCAGATAAAAAGGCTTTACCATGTTTAATAAATAATAAATATGGATTATTTGATGTTTCTGTATGGTATTTATCCACAAAAACAGCGAGGCTAACTGACCTAAGACTGATTTATTGCTCAGTCATTTCAAGACGAGGATTCAATCCTACCTTGCTGATGATATTCATCAAGGTTGTATTGGAAGCTTTCTTGTCCCCAAATGACTTGATATTGAAGGCCCCCAGCAGCAAAGACGTGGACAGATGCAGCAGAGCCACAAGGAGACCCAAAATACACACCAACCGCATCCTGAAGGTCACTAAGAAGTCAAATATTGGTAAAAAAAGGAGGAATGATTTGCTTGAATCAATCTGCGTGCATGCTGTGGGAGTGAGAAGTGAAAGTAGCACCTGCTCCCCCAACAACACGGAACTTATTTGTGTATTTCATTTACAGGATATTACATTACCTGTAACCCAGGTTGCAGTGAAGCGCCCTCAGAAGCCAAGTCAGAGGTTTTACAACAAGATAGTCTGCTTCCAGGCTACTGGCGAGGTGTCCTTGAGCAAGGCACTCAACCCCCTCAGTCTCGACCCCCTTGGTTCGCTCACAATATGGAGCGCGTCTTGTCGTGTTATTAATACACTGCGTGAGTTCAACGGTACGGAGTCCGTTTCCGCCACTGAAACCAAAATATATATATTACAATGTTAAGTCATAATTATGAGATCATAATTATGAGATAAGAAAGTCATAATTATTAGAAAAAATCTAAGTTATGAGATAAAAAAGCATAATTGTGAGATAAAAAGTCGAGATTATGAGATAAAAATCATAATTATGAGATAGGAAAGTCCTAATTATAAGATAGAAAGTTGAGATTGTGATATAAAAAGCCAAAATAATGTGATTAAAAATCATGATGATGAGATAAAAAGTTGAAATTCTGAGAGAAATAGTGAAAATGATGAGGTAAGTCATAATTATAAGATAAGAAAGTCATAATTATGAGATAGAAAAGTCATAATTATTCAATAGAAAGAAATTATAAGATAAAAAGTTTGAGATAAAAAGATTATGAGATAAAAAGACAAAATTATGAGATCAAAATCATAATTATGAGATGGGAAAGTCATAATTATGAGAAAGAAGTCAAAATTGAGATAAAAAGTCATAATTACGAGATAAACAGTCCAAATTATGAGATAAAAATCATAATTATGAGATAGGAAAGTCATAATTATGAGATGGAAAGTCAAAATTATGAGATAAAAAGCATAATTATGAGATAGGAGAGTCACAATTATGAGATAGAAAGTCGAAATTCTCAGATAAAAAGTCGAAATTATGAGATAAAACCCATAATTATGAGATAAAAAGTCATAATTATCGGATAAAAAGTCATAACTATGAGATAAAAAGTCAAAACTACTATTTGCCATTTGACAAAGGCACATGCACGGTTTGTATCTTGTAATTTTGACTTTTTATCTTATAATTCTGACTTTCTCTCGAGGAAAAGGCTTCTTGAGACGTCATCTGTACTTCTGTGTAGAAGGTGTCGGACGTTTCGCTCCTCATCCGAAGAGCTTCGTCAGCAAACTAATAAGTGCTGGTAGCTTAGGCCTCTTTGACGAAGCTCTTCGGATGAGGAGCGAAACGTCCGACACCTTCTACACAGAAGTACAGATGACGTCTCAAGAAGCCTTTTCCTCGATGGACAACTCCTGTACGACTGAGAGCCTACACAGACGAATTCTGACTTTCTTTTTTTTTTTTAAACTTCTCTTTGCTTATTTTGTTTGCATTTTTTGTACTCATTCATTTATTTTTTTTTTTCCCAACACTTTTTCTTTCATCCCTGCGTCATCTGCTGCTTCCACTACTGCCACACATTCTCTGTTTCTTTCTCTCCCGACTACAAAAAGGTGACATTGATAGACATGTAGTGAACACATTGTATTGTTTATTTTATTTATCATTACTTATTTATTATTGTAAGTGCCAGCATGTAAGAAAGTCCAACTCTAACCGAAATGGACGTCAGCCGAATCAATTTCCTTATAAGAAATAATGTAAATCCAATTAATCCATTCCAGTAAGCCAAAAATGTTAACACTGTATAGTTTTACATGCAGAAATGCATTTCAATGAATATAAATGACGAATGACAGGGAGAAATTAACATTTACGGTTACCTTTTCCTTCACTGAAGGAAAATTCTGAAGTTTCTGATTTCATAATTATGATTTTTGTTATCTCATAATTTTGACTTTTTATCTCATAATTATGGCTTACCATTGGGAAACGGGCTGTCATACAACTGTGGTCTTAATGTATTTTTACCATGAAACGTATTTACTTGCTAATACTGTATTGATAGCGCTGTTTCGTGATAGTACAATAATACATATTCTGCGATCATTACAATACTCAGCGACAACAAGCTACTTTGAAACACTGCGGTGATGATGAGAAGGAAGTAGCTTTACCTGATCCTGAAGAAGAGCACAGACGCTTGCTGCCGTGACTCCTCAAAGGTGCCACCGCAACTTCTGGAACAGAACCGCTGATTGCGTCTGTGGAAAAGGCCTTTATTTGTCCACAGGGTCATGTGACGTGTGACCAAGTCGGCCAGGAGTGCCGATAGGCTGGGTGTTGTTGTCACGGATGGGCTACATGGTGGAGGTCACCAGCGACATGGTACTAAACATTCAGTTGCATTTACCAGAGAAGGAGTATTTTGGTCATCAGTGAACGACAGCTGTGGTGGTGACTCATTCACAACCATGAAGGTGGCATCTTAATGTCCAATAAAATAGCTTGTGAGTTGGCAATTATTATAAAATGGTTTTGTTTTGATGAAACAGCTTAAGAATTCTATCTTCTTCCAAACACAGAGGGCCACAAACTGAAAAGAAAAGGATGCAGGGGCCACTCTGATAGTTTACATTTTGTAAACCAACCCATGTTATTTATATTTAAAGAAAAAACAGCCTCCATCGGAAGCTTTGGGTGACACTGGCATCTTTGACATGACGATATTTTGAGCCATGACAAAGCATATCATCAATATCGACTTTTTCCCCTTACACTCTGAAATGTTTGAATCTTTTTTCTCATAATATGATTTTATCCCCACATATTTTGATTTCATTCTCGTAATATAACATTTTTCTAACCTAATTTTCCAGAAGTTACATTTGTATTCTTTGTTTTGTTTCTCAATATATTATGACATTAAAAAAACATCCATTTTTTTCTTTAATATTTTAACTTTATACTTCTTACATAGATTTGTCTCCCCATAGTATTAAGATTAGTGTAACATTTTGACTTTTTCTTGAAACATTACCACCTTTTTCTGAACATTATAATTTATACTCCTAATATTTTGACAGTTCTCGTAAAATGACTGCATTTTTGTTGTTTTTTTCTCTTTAGTTTTCCTGTTTAATTGTATTTTTAGAATGTGCCTAGGGCCATTAACAAAACAGCTAATCACCGCCGGGCCACACTTTGCTATGGCGGTAAAAACTGTGTAATTGAGCACGTGAAATCACCGGGTGTGTCCAAAGGGCGGCCCGGGGGACATTTGCGGCACACAGCTGTGATTTTATCGGCCCGCAGCACCCAAAAAATGTAATTTAACAAGGAAACTTAAAAAAAACAAAACAACAGCAGCAGCAAAAATGGGAAAATCAATCAACAGTCAAAATATTAAGAGAAGAGTTGCAATCTAGCAAGGAAAAAAAGCCAAAGTTTCACATGAATCAAGTAATAGTATGAGGAAAAATGTCATTTTAGTAGCATGAAGTTTAAATATTAAAGAAAAAGTTGTAATTTTTGTAAACTTAGGTTGGGGGAAAATTAGAAGAAAATATACAAGACAGCTGAAATATTCGGAAAATTATCCCAAAAAAATCAACAGCAGAAATTTTACCAGAGTGAAGTCAAATTATTACGAGAAAATAATAGTTTTCTAATGAGAAAAAGTTGCGATTCTATGAGAATAAACATATAATGTGAGGAAAAATATCATTTTAGTAACAATTTTGAAACAAAGAAAAAATACATAAATTGTTTTAAAAGATAAAGATATTATGGAAATAAAGTTATAAGAGGACAGCTGAAATGAAATAGTTAGAAAATAAAAAAAACAGCAGAAATGGAAAAAACAGCTGTAATTTTACGGGAATAAAGTCAAAATATTAAGAAAAAAAAGTCGCAGTTTTACAAGAATAAACCCATATGTCATTTTTAGTAGCATTTCACCTATATTACAAAGGTGAAATGCATTTTGTCCTTGAGCCACATATAGCTTCTTGGCATATCTCTTTGTTGGTTTAGAAAATGTTAAAGTGGCCCTTGCGTCCTTCCATTTTTCAGTATGTAGCCCTCGCTGGAAAAAGTTTGGACACCCCTGGATTAATCAGTGCTATTTTTAAATGGCCCAGGACTGGGAAGAGCAACAGATGCCATAAATACTCGATAAGAAAGTTTACTTAAGGTCTTGTTACTTTGAACCATGCCAAGATTAAATAATCTACCGCTTAGTCAACAGCAAATTGCATTTAAAAAAATAACATTTTTTTCCACAATGTTTTTGTTTTTTCCTTCCTGAGACTTTGTATGCAAGTAGACACATACTGCAAGTGAAATATGTACTATAGCACATTCCTGTTTCCACCTCCCATGGTGAGTTTTTTTGTTAACCCTAGCCATACTTTGTTATCCATCGACTTTGCACTTTTGTTTTTTGTGATGCTCCAGTTAACTTTTGCTCAATAAACGACTCTATTACTCCAGCCACCCTGTCCTCATATCCTTTGGTAACACTGCATGAAATCGTAGCGATACATGACGCCAACGTGGACTACAGAAAGTTGTGGAGCGTTGTTACATCAGTCCTCTCAGGATACATTCTGCTAAAATTGGATACATTGTATTTAGATCACCACCGGACCAATAAAGACCCTACTAACCTCCATAATGAGGAAATTACACAGACGCCATCTGCAAGAAAGGCCCTTTTGGGGCCACCCTGTGAATTTTTGGCTGTGTTAATGTCCAAAATTTTTCCACAGACGGCTGCACACTGAAGATTTAAAAGGATGCCACTTTTATTGCCACTTTAATTTATGAAAAGCCTAAAAATAACATGTGTATTGTTAAGTGAAGCTTTTGTGTTATTAGTTATGTATGAACAGTTCCGCTTTTTCTCTTTACATTGTACCCTTTTGCTCTGTTTTTTTGTTTCATTTTATTTCTACAACATTCCTTGGTCCAATAAAACACGAAAAACTTTGGACACCCCTGCCGTAGGTAAAACGAGTGGTTCTTCAAAGGGTGATGATGGGTCGATACATTAAGTGGCCTTTAGAGGGCAGTAACAAAACCGCTGCCGACAAGAAAAATGCTTTAGTGTGACGTCACGTGCTTGGCTTCCCTAAACAGGAAGAAAACATCCGGTCGAGATCTCTGACTCGAAACTAGCTTAGTTTTAGCTTCGCTCTATCGTCGACACCAGTAATGACAATAAAAAGTGAACGTGTGCTCAACCATGCTGTGTCCAGACTAGATTTATAACCAAATAATACAAATCTCCTTGACTTTCCTTCGGTCCGAGAGTTGACATCAGGTAAGAAGACGTTAGCCTAGCCAAAACGTTAGCTGGCGTTAGCTAGCGTCAAGGCTGGTGGAGCGGATATCCTTTGAAAAACCGGCTTTAACAGTGTGCTGTTTTTTCCCCCCTTTCATCTAAAGTTGAAATAATACGATTGTGAAAGTATTAATATAATTCGCGGTTGAGTGAAATGCTACAATGTTCTAGGCACACATTTCTGTCAGTTGATCATTGCCGTGGTTTGGAATATGACCTTTATGACAAGAAGTAAACGTTAATGATCTCTGTGTGGATTTTGCTACTTTTATTTTTAAACTCTACATGTTCTTGCAACTGTTGTTGCGGTGTGCTTTCGTCCTGTTGCAGAGCAAGCGTAGTTTATGTCAAACAGAAATGATGCGTTTGTAGGATGCTTGGTACCTAATGGCAGCTATATATTTTTTGTTCATTTGTATGTAATGAACACCTGATGCCACCTATTGGTGAACGCATAATTCTAGGATCTTTTCATTTTATGGGGGCATTTGCACACCTGTCATTTCTCTATAGATATTTGCCATACGTGTAATAGGACCTGCTATTCTGTGGGATTTGTTGTGTATCTGTTGACTGCTTCTTCGACTTGTGAAACTCTGATTTAAGTTGATCACATTCTGCTGCTAAAGTGTCTATCAGGGCTGCACGGTTCTGCCAAAAATGTGAATCCCGATTGTCTTGCTTAGGGATGAACTTTGCTTGCTTTGGTTTGACAGAAATCACACTTTATGATTGTTATTATCTTTATTATCAGTCATTGTCTTGTTCTGCCGCCCTCCAAGACAGGTCCTGGGAGGAGTGTTGACACGAGATTTTTTCAAATAGAATCAATATCGAAAGACTGAAAATAATCCGCAACGCATTTATGCGCGTAATAAAGACGAAAGAAAAGTCGCTTAACGATCCCTTCTCCCGTGAGCTGATGAATGATAGCCAGCAAGCCTCGCCAGCCAGGGCAGTGAAGCCAACTCGCCCTGGCAGGCAAGAGAGAGCGTCGTTGGTAATTCCTTAAGTAAAATAGCAGTGCTTGTGGGAATTTTTCATTCCACCCTATCATCAACCCTATCTTCATGTGGTCCCCACAGGTGTGAATGAGTGACGTGGTGCCTCCCACAGCTCTCAGTGAAGTCCAGCTACGGTTCTTGTGCCACGATGACATAGAGAGTGTGAAACTGCTCTGTGGTGATTGGTTCCCAATTGAGTAAGGATCTTATTATTTACGATGCAGCACGTTTATAAAACCAGACCCCAGCACTACGTTGTTTGCATTTGATCTTTTTTGGGCTTAGTTGATGAATGTCTTGACCTGTGACCCCCAGGTACCCAGACTCATGGTACCAGGACATCACCTCAAACAAGAAGTTTTTCTCTCTCGCCGCCACCTTCAGAGGAGGCATTGTGGGAATGATCGTGGCCGAGATCAAAAGTCGGACCAAAGTGCATAAAGAGGTAAGCAGTACAGTTCATTTTGCAATGTTACAGTAAATCCTCAACAGGCTCATGTTTAAGGGAAATCTGCACTTTTTTTTTTTTTTTTTTAATTTTGCCCATCATTCACAATCCTTATGTGAGACATGAGCACACGTCTTACTCTTCTCTGTGCGTTCTTTTTGCAACATTTGTAACTTAACTATGTGAGTTGGAACTGAACTATGTGTGTGTGTGCGTGTGCATGTGCGTGGAAATTTCCCTACAATGTGTATTTTTTTTGCGTGTGGTTCGCAACGTAACAGCTGCTTTTAGGCAAGATCTTCATCTTCCTGTCATGTGTTTCTCCTTTCTCTCCTTTCTCAGCTCTTATCAAATGCACTTCTGCCATCTAGTGGCCGTTTTTATGGCATGAACGTTGTTGAGATCATGCGTTTGGCTTATAAAGACGTCTAACCATGTTTTTGGTATTGAAGGTATATTAAAATACCTCCAACAAGGGTTTTATGGGTTTATATACATGCTGTAACCATGTAGTAACAGGTGCATGTACGATAACATGTAATACTTGCAGTATTTCACCGTATTTTGGTTCTTCCTTCCTGGGTGCACTGACTAGTAGGCCTGTCACGATAACAAATTTAGCTAGTTGACGATTGTGCTGTAAATTATCGATGATAATTTCAACTTTTTTTATGATGGAGCCTATCCCAGCTGATTTCGGGAGAGAGGCGGGGTACACCCTCGACTGGTTGCCAGCCAATCGCAGGACACATATGCAAATCAACCATTCACATTCATACCTATGGGCAATTTAGAGTCGCCAATTAACCTAACATGTTGCATGTTTTTGGAATGTGGGAGGAAACCGGAGTACCTGGAGAAAACCCACGGGGAGAACATGCAAACTCCACACAACAGGAATTGGAACCCAGATCTTCCCGATCTCCTGACTGTGTGGCTAACATGCTAACCACTAGGCCCCCTTGCGGCCCGTGTCACAGACAGTCTCATTAAAATGTCTTTATGAGCGACGGCAAACAGCTAGCACCTAATTTGTTTGTGGCGAGGCACCACAAATATGAACGTATGGGAAACACTGGAGCGTGTAATTAATCATTAACACATACTTACAGTAAAAATAGTCTTAAGAAAATAAGGGATGTGCTCTGTGTCCCAGTATGGTGCTTTCATTAAATATATTGTATTTATTATGCATTCAGTTTAATAGAGCTGGATGGCAATATGTTTTTTTTTAATGCCAATGTTTAATATCTTTGTTTGTGTGTGTCAGGATGGAGATATTCTTGCCTCCAGTTTTCCTGTGGACACACAGGTAGCCTACATCCTCAGCCTGGGAGTGGTCAAAGAGTTCAGGAAACATGGCATAGGTACTGTTCACTGTCTGAAGCACTCATGGCCACAGAAAACATGAATAATGCGTCCTCTTTCAGGCTCCCTACTGCTGGACAGTCTGAAGGAGCACATCTCGACGACAGCTCAGGACCATTGTAAGGCGATATACCTGCACGTTCTCACCACCAACAACACTGCCATCCACTTCTATGAGAACAGGGACTTTAAGCAACACCACTACCTGCCCTACTACTACTCCATACGGGGCGTTCTCAAAGATGGATTCACATATGTTCTCTACATCAACGGGGGTCATCCACCTTGGACAATATTATATCCTTTTGTCGTTTTGGTGTCAATTTGTGCACGGACGGGACAAGTGATAGCAGTAGTAGGGATTTCATTGAGAGTCATTTATTCAGTTATGTGTTTATGAGCCAAATGTATTTGTGGTGGTCAAAGTGTATTTGTGGCGGGTTGCCACAAATAAATATTTTTAGATTAGTCAATTTCGCAAGCTCAACCAATTTTTTAACAATCAATGGTTTATAAAAGGTTTTTCATAGCAGGTTAGCCCTGCCACAGATTTTTTTCTACTGCCTTTATTACATGTGGGAAGAATATTCTAGTTTTAGTTCTGTTTTTTTCTATCATTTTTAACATCTGCAAAGCAATGAATGTGCATGGATTGTTTGCGTCGGTTATTCGTCGAATGAAGCGCAATCACACGACCTTTTTCCTTGACGCTGTGTCTCACTGACTATATCCAGCACATAGGTTCAACCTTAGCCAGCCTGAGCCCATGCTCGATCCCCCAGAGGCTGTACCGACAGGCCCAGTCTCTGCTGCGATCACTGTTGCCGTGGTCCAACATTGCCTCCAAGACCGGCATACAGTACAGCCGAACAATGTGACACAACAACGGCCAGGTTTGTATCTCCTTACGCATCACCTCACTTGCTATTTGCCTGCGTGTGTTTAGCCGTATAGATTCTCAAACTGGTCTTTACGTCCAATTTTTAACACTTTTAGTAGAAATCCATGTTGACAACTTAGCGACATGTTTAGCAAGAAGGGGTACGGGTTAAAAGTGAAAGTCAGGATGTGTGTCTTGCTTGAAGTATCCACCGTGCAGCACCACAGGTTGTACATAAATACTGCCATGCAATGCCGGTTTCACGCCGGTCTAAAAGCTGCATCAACCCCTCCATAAAGCAGCTTGACAGACCAAAGAAGGCAGAGATTGGACACATTACTCTGTCGCCTGGCAAAGACTCACCTTCCTGGCGAAAACAAGACAGTGTGGCTCGCCGAACACGCATGGGTGTCCAAAGTGTGGCCCGGGGGCCATCTGTGGAACGTGGCTCATTGCAGAAATAAAACAAAAACCCAGCAAAAGTGGGAAAAATAGAGCAAAAGGGCATAATGTAACTAGAAAAAACGAAATTATTCTGAAAAAAATATGGCACAAACGCCAATTCTGCAACTTTACAGAGTGAAATTTGACAAATTAAAGGAAATGTTGCATTATAGTATAATTTTTTATTATTGTGTAATATGCAGTATAAAACAATATATATAATATACATAATAATAATAATATAATAATGAATAAAATATTATTATACGTCAACATCATAACAGTGCTTTATTTGGTCTAAAAAATGTAGATTGTGGGACAATAATAATAATTAAAGTACTTTTCTTAAAATTTATGTTAACATCTCGTCTCGTTCCCGTGAGTTGGGTGTCTCGTGACACCCCTAGTCAACGGTGAAGCTTATCTGTCGTATGCGTTCACTCAGAAGTTGGGTCTGTCCCCTCTGGAGAATTTGAGTTGCTCCGTGGCTTTTGCCTGTGGAGTCGAGGCGTTTCGGTACCAGCCCATTCTGTCTGCACCTCAGGTGAAAGCGGAGGTAGTTCCTGCGTTTCCTACACAGACATTTTGGACAACACACTTCAAATACACTACTGTGGGATCTCTTAAGACTAAATGGCGGTGTCACTGGACCGGCTTCTCATGTTTTCGCTCCCTTTTCTTTCAGGAGTAAGAAGAATACAGTTTCTCATCAGTCTTCCCTTGTGTCCACCAGGATGCACATCCTCAGCACGCTGTGTAGGACACAACCCTTCAACTATCAGCATATTACTCCTGATTCAATGCATGTTTCACACACGCACACACAGATCTGGGTTTGTTGCTCCGTGCATGTTGCTAAACATGGTGGTTGCACTGCATCATGATCCAAAGTGCAATGTTGACAATACAGAGTGATTTGGGAGGAACCATTAGGATTTGTGGTTTGGCATTAGTTATAATGTCTGTCCCGTCAATACTGCACCCTTCCATAATTCCGACATTAGCGTGTTTTTAGCCAGTCATACCAAAGCTGAGGCATTTCAGACTTGCTTCTTAGCTCAGAGAAACAAGAAACGGGCACAGATTTTGGTGTGACGGGATTTAAACACCGAAAGGTCAAACTCTATATCTGCCTATATTTCTGCCTTGCTTCATCCAATTCACCACTGTCCTGTAGACTATGTATGTCTGCTGTTGGTATATTATATATACTAAGGTAAAAGATTTCATATTTAATGTACAGTGTGTCTTATATTGCTGCTGGCCGTTTGGAATAACCTCCACTTTCCCTTCTTGACTGGATAGAATGTGACGTATGGACCCAAGAACAAATAGCATTGGACTGTGAATCTAGCAATGCTTTTAATAAAAATAGACTCGTAGTGTAGAATAGAGTTAGTTATTTATTGGGAACAACGGAACATAATTATTTTAATTTTCAAATGTTGTTCCCTTTTGAAAACTGAAGACGTTGAGTTTTTTTGTGTGCAATATCTAAATGTACTGTATTCGTGACTTTAGCACCGACACGGATGAACACATTTTAGCTTCTTCTTATTACACGCAACACAAAGTTTACAGGGCGTTTCACATGTTATGCAGCTATATTCCATTTTAGTTTCAAACCACCCATGATAGAGTTCATCTTATTTTAAAGGTTTTAAAAAAAAGTGGCTACAGCCGTGTCTGGCGCGCACCTGTCAACCCTTCCATTTTTCCTGGGAAACTCCCGTAATTTGCCCTTTTTTCCCCGGCACCCTCCTGTTTTAATTGTTTCCCGGATTTTAACTTTCATGGAAAAAAAATCTGGTAGAAAGACCAAAATTTCCCTTATTACGCTACACAGTAGCTTAAAGAACACTAAATTAACACGACAACCCAGCGAGTTGTGCTCACCAAGTTCACCAAGCTCCCGATCTCATTCCACATCACTGAATCCATTGAATTCGTCATCCACAGTGTTGCGAGCCTCGAGCGCCATGTTGCTGCTGTTGTTGGGAATGTTCACTCCTTGGTTCGTGACCGTCAGTATGAATTAACATTTAAAAACAAGTTAAATTATTTATTTTGATATATAAGCTGCAGCTGAGAATAAGTGGCAGGACCAGCCAAACTATGGAAAAAAAGTGTGACTTATAGTCTGGAAAATAAGGTACATTTGAGCCCGGGGGGGAGACAAGAACAAGGAAGTCTCTCAAAATAGAAATCCTTGTTACATGACATATGTGTGCAAGGTCCGGGATTAGCACCTATCAAGTGCCAATGTTGGTGTAAATACATTCAGCCAACATGTAGTTGGTCACACTGTAGTTCCTCCATTTGGATTGCATTCTATCGTATATAACAGTGACTGTGTGAAATGTGTTATTCAAAGGTGTGAATTTCAAAAGACCATTTCAGACAGTTTGTATGCAATAAAAGTTCCTTTGATTGTAACAACGCTGTTTGACTCGTCTTTGTCAAGTCATGTCTCCACTGGAAAAGACGCACAATGGGATTTCTAGTGACGTCATTGATAAGCAAGCCTAACAGGACCATCATTCAATAAGCTATGGGATTTGTCCAAAATCTTCCTATGTGAATGGATTTACAGGTCACAGGTCTGATTTATAGGTCACAAGTTCCACATTTCTCTATTGATTTAAACCATTCGGACAAGAAAATATTCAACTTATTCAGAGTTGTGGGTTTTCCCGAAATTCCACATTTTCCAGGCCACAAAAAAAATGGAATGAGTGAATTTTCCCGCACTTCTCAAGCCATTCCAACATCAAAACATTTCACTTTGCAATATGTACTGTTACTTGTATTTTTGTATTCTTTGCTTTTTGTGCTTTTTGTTTCTTTGCCTGTAGAAGGCAGTGTTGCATGCATACAGTACTGGATTTTTTTTTCTCGACATATTTTCTTTGCCAGTAGGGGACAGTGCTGCATGTACACTGTTTCTGTTTTTGTACAGATTTTCTTTGCCAGTAGGGGGCAGTGCTGCATGTATACTGTTGAGTGGGAAGACCTCACAAGAAGTGCGCGAGGCTGTTGTGTTCATAGTCATGCTAGTTCACAACCACTAGTTCAGTTTCAGTTCTGGCACCTAAAATTATTGAACAAAAACATTTACTGTGGGAGTTAAAAATGTTCGAGTGCAGTTGTGTATATATACAGGGCCTATATATATATATATATATATATTAAATTCATATCTAACACGCTTGTAGTACAAAAACATTCCGTCCTCAAAAGGAATGCATCACGGCGGTACATACGGTACGCTGTTGTTTTTGAGTTGAGTGAACGCTGGAGCCGTACTTACGGTATAGCGTCATTGTTGACGTCACTGTCGAACCAGCCCCGCCCATAGAGTAAAAGCGCGAGACAGCCAGCAAGTGTAGAAGTTCCTGGATTGTCAATCTTCTGAAGCCTTTAACGACCCAACATCTAATTAAACCAGCTCGACGGGACTTTATATTACCTTAAATACATGCTTTTATTTGACTCTTGAAGGTTCTTCGGCGAAGAGAGACGGTGAGTGACACAAAACAAGACGACCTTTTACTTCGAAAAGAGCGTATTTCAGTGTTTGCATATCTAAACGAAGTAAAGCACATGCAAAGCAGACGGCGATTTCGTTTGTTTATGGTTATTGCGGTCATGTTTGGCTGTGCGCGCATGAAACGAGGGCTGTCAGTTGCACTCTTCTCAGTTATCAATTGCAAATTCAGTGTTTTTTTCATGCTCTATTGCTTGCTTTTTGTGTTTTTCTTCTCCGTGTGTCTGTCTGTCTGTGTGTGAGCGACGTCCATGCATTCTTTCTCCAAACACACCACTCCCTGTAATGAAGTGCTGGAAGATGTGCATCTATAGCTGGGGTGTCCAAAGTGCGGCCCGGGGCTGTTTTTTTTTTTTTTATATTGGAAATCCAAAATCCAAAATAAATGCACATACTGCAAATGAAAAACGCTGAAATCACATAGGGATTTTAACATAACAAATAAATTAGGAAAGAGAATGCTGTAAATGCCAAAAACAAGCACACCCCACAAAACAACTGCGTGAGAGAAATGTTGCAAAGTGATGGAACATAGTTAGCCAGGCTACGAGGGAAGTCAGACCGGAGAGATGTTTTTCTTTAAAGAAATAACCGACACGCTCAGAAGAAAGTTGACTGACTTTTGAATAGGTGGAACGAAAAGGTACAGCTTCTATATGTCTTAGTTAAACTAATATTTTACAATATTATACGGCAACCAATTTATCATATGGCTCTCATAGCTTGGCAAACGTTCGGTTTGATCCGTGACGTTGTGTTTGGACATTGCTGAGTGTTTGCCTCCAATATCCTCACCACATTCTAAAATTGCAGCAGCAAAAATGGGTTAAAAAAAAGAGCAAAAATGTGAGAAAAAACTGTAAATGTTGATACGAAGCACACTCATGATAATATGCTTTATAACGTATAACGCTGTTTTAGTACAGGACTGGAAACTATTTGTGGTGGTGGTTGCAGGTGTGGGGGGGTCTAGATGATGTCATCACCCATTTGCATAATTGCATAATTTTCCCGAAAGACTAAAAAAAAAAAAGGAATACATATATTTCAAAACAAATCTTTATTATTAGCTATTATACCTTTTTTGTTAAATATTTATTTATTTTTTGATCATTTTAATTCTACAATGTGCAATGGACCCTTTAAAAAAAAAAAAAATTAATAAAAAAAAAGCCTTGGTCCTCCAATGGCCCCGGGCCACATTTTGGACACCCCTGGTTTAGTACGCTGGGAAGGCGAATCTCTGTCTTATATCACAAATCGTAGTCATGACTCCGCTAGTCAAAGGCTAGTCCGTACGCTTGCGGAGGTGTTCTGCACACTCCCACACCTCACCTTTCCCTGCGGTGCTAATGTACACTTTCCGGGCATGTTTGGATGTCCGCTCCCGCGGCTCATACTTTGCCTTCCGTGCCCGCTTGCGTTTGGTTACCGAATAAATGCGTGATGCAAGAAACACTGTTGATGCCTACCGTGTAGCGCCAAACCCGCTTGTGGCAGCGCAGATTTATTAATGGCGGGTTAGGGTTACAAATAAACAAATAAATAAGCACTCGAACGCAAAGTTTTTCGAGTAAACTTGTCCTTCTTTGGTGTAATGGCGGGTTACAACCATGACCTTAAAGCTGCATGCCGCCGCCTGCTGGATCAGAATTCCGTGTGTCTTTTACCGCCTCTGCTATACTTCCTAAAACACCCTCAATATTCAAGATTCAAGATTCAAGATTCAAGATTCAAGATTCCATTCCTTTCCTACCTGACTTTCCATTAACTTTACTCGCTCTGTATTTCCTACAATGTGTTCCACATTCTCTGTAATTTTACACTCCACACATTCATTCGATTGACATTTGACAGGACTCCAGAGCGCGTGTGTGTGTGTGTGTGTGTGTGTGTGTGTGTGTGTCAGGTATATCATGTCTGTGAGTTGTTGGAACTTGCCCCTTACCCTAAAGGGTTTCTGATGTTTTTAGCTTGTTTCCCCCCCCCTTGTGCATTTAAACCACACACAAGTAGTTCTGCGCAACCGTCCAATGAAAACCGCTGTATCAAAAGGCATTAACAATACACTTCCGATCAACATTTTTAAGACCAGTTGAAAAATGACAAGAATTTAGATTTTGCACTGTTGGATCTTCAAAAAGAACTGCTCTGAACTGCAAAAAGACAAAATGGGAGTGACACGCAAACATGTTTTGAGTAAGCAAATTATTGCAAATAGCCATTAAACTGAAATAGGCTGTTCGTCAGCTGATCAAAAGTTTAATAGCGTAACTTAAAAAAACCCTGAAACTCCCCTTATATACCCCCCTCTTATAGAAATAATACGGTATGTTCAAAAAGGACTCAATGATGAGTTTGAGTTTGTTAATCACCTGAAAAATTAGTTTGGGCATGCTTGATGCCGGTGTTTCCAGGAAGCTAGCGGGAATGTTGCTCCAGGTAGTGAAGATGGCTTCACAGAGGACGTCCAATGTCTGGAGGCAGGCTGGCTCAGCAGGCTGGTCCAAAAGAGTGAGGTTATTCCTTTGCAAGAAGTCCTTTGTCAGGTGGGGACAACATATAAATGCCAAAACTATTGGATTTGTAACTGTACATTTTTTTTCCATAAAATAATAGCCCTTATTTCCAAAATTGATATGCATTTACATCAAATTTGATGTAGTTATTTCCACTCAGTTTTTTTTTTTAATTTATCATTGCACCTGAAAGCTTTCCCCGGTCCGGTTTGGCCCCACCCATGGACCGGTAGTGGCCCACGGCCCAGTGGTTGGGGACCCCAGGTGTAAACCGTCCAAAGAATGCGAGTATTTGAATGCTTTTCCAGCTAGCTTGAGTCCAGCAACTCTAAGCACAAAAGCAAGGAGAAATGGAACTGGTTACCCCAACACATATTGGAACGTATCCCGGCATGACACGATCATGCAGGCACGTACAGGCGGTCCTTGTTTTATGGATACAACGCACTCTTATAAATTATGAATACTGTAGAAAAAGAAAAAGACCACTAAGTTACGCCTGCGCGGGTGGAAGAGTACGTTGGCGGAAGAATACGTAGTCGCGCGTCGCTACACTGAGGACACTGTCACTTTTGTTCTTCTCAGTAAACATTTTTCCCTTCATTATGTCCACCAAGCGTGTTTTGATGGCAGGGTGTCAAAGAAAAGGAAAGTGAAGTGAAGTTATTGTAAAGTGTGCATACGGTGTAGAAACGCCTGCTAACATTGGCCGCATGCTCGGTCTCAGCCTCTCGACTGTGGCGTCATCAAGGACAAAGATATCCTTGAACATGTGAGAAGATCTGCTCCTATGAAATGGACAGTGATAACTAAGAGGTGTAGCGGTCTCATTATTGAGACGTCCTCCTCCCAATGAGCCTGTCTCTCCCACCATTGCAACGCCCCTTCCAGTGTACAAGACAACCACAGGGATAAAAGTAAGGAGTTGTTCTCTTTTTTTTTTTCCAAATTTGGTTTCATTAAACTTTTGTACTGCCAAAAATAAAGTAAAAAGACAAACAACAACAGAATCACATGTCAAACGTGTTCTATTGTATGTCCGAGCCTTCAGTCTAGTTAATTTAATAAGAAATAACTAAGTAGCGCAGAGCCCCTCAAGTCATGTCACATTTCTTCAAAAGTGGCAAAAATGTATCCAAGCAAAGATGCTGATCCGAAACGGATATTGCAGCCTTGAATGTCGGCCGATGCTGATATCAATCCGATTATTTTGGAGTGTGGAATGTTAGAAAAGGCTTGATCAAGTGACATAACCCTGAGAACAATAATCAGCAGCAGTAGCTACGAGGAAAACGGACCCATTTGCGTCTTTCAGCACCTGGGGTATGGTTTTATCCACATTGTGGTGGCGGCTCGGCATAACACGGGGAGGTTTAAAACTGACTTTACTCACCACCGACACGGGACGGTCATCATTTCTGTTATATATCGACCTCTTGCCGTCCCGTGGAAGTTTCCCGTGTGATGTCGCTTCAAATGCGCGATGGCTTTAATGGTATTTAATGGTATTAATGGTTCTGTGCCACCACGGGAAGCCTGTGCATGACAAGTTTTGCGCTCAGCTACAATGTCTTTTTTGGACTACTCCTTGCTTAACACATTAGCACACGCTGTTGTTGTGATCACTTCAGCCGCCGGATGGCCGTGCTTGGGCACAATCGAACGCTTGTATCGGAGTGCCTTTATCGGAGATTGTAGGTGCAGACCGATATAATCCGATACTCGTTATTTTGCTGATATCGGCCCGGTATTCAGTATCGATATCGGATCGGGACACCCCTAATGACATGGTTTGTTGGGTTAGAAAAGAAAACAATACTCAAAGTAACTGCAACGTTTCAGTTTTTTGAACACTCCAGGTAGGTAACAAAGGCGCAACTTTTAAAAGTAATCAAGTTACAAACCAAAAAAGGTAAGCATCAGAAAAAAAGCCGACAGCACCCGTCTCTGTTGGTCTGACCGGTCAACATTTGTTGTGCTTCCAGTGTACGTCAGAGCTGCTCTGCATAGCTTACAAATGGCGCGGCTTTTGTCGAGGTTTCCGTCCTTCTTGTAAAATCCAAAGACGTTTTCAAACGTTTAGATTTTCGTTTTGCCGACGTGTTGAAATTCTTCCACTCTGACTAGCTAGCGCTAGCGAGCTGCTACTATTTACACTCATTCTCGTCTTCAGTCATGACAGTGGTTCTTAATTATTTTCTGTCATGTCGCAACCCTGCTATGCATAATGCAAAACGCTGAGGTGCTCACAAATGGCCACTGAAAGATATAAGCAGGCTAATATTTCCATATTGTTTGGTGAGAAGTGGCAAACGCTAGATCAAGTACGAGTACGTGGGCCCCCTCTAAATGCAACTGAAACAGGGCTGTGTCTATGGTGAAATATTAATGAGCAGAGCTGCAGGGAATGCTTGGTTGAAGCCTATTGTTGTTTGAAACATAAAACACCAGCCGATAGGGGGGCAAGGGTGGTGTTTTGTGAGTTGTGGGATTATCGCGGCGCCGTCGGATGTAACTGGCTTCAACAGGTCGAATCGGCCAGATATGCAGGAGGCTGTAAATCAAATGACAACAGGCATGTGAGCGGTTACTTTTTCATTCAGTTTAAGGGACAAACACAACTCAACACTGAAGAAATGTTGCATTTCCAGCAGCTCATTCGTTAGCCTACACACGGCACATCTCCGTCGTTCTCAACTCTATTGTAAATGCTTGTTTTGAAAGCATAGCACCTCTCACTGGAGGTCTTTTGGCTGTGCCAGTTACATTGTATTTGTTTTCAATGTAATATCCTGCGTGCTGCGCCATAATGGTTCCGCATACAAAGGCTGCAGGCCATAAAGCCGTAAAAGACGCTGCTGTGAAATTCATAAATGAAAAAAAAAAAACATCAGTGCTCGGATAGGTCAACCTAAAGAGCCGAGGGCAAAGGTGGAAGGGATGAGAGAGACGACGGGGGTTGTGCAGAACTGATCAGAACTTTACATTAGCGATATCCGATATCGGCATAAAAATGATATATAGGTTGTCAGTTTTTCTGCCGATAATGATATCGGCCCGCAAGTGATGACTTTGGAACCACATAGCAACAAGCTTGCTAGCTTAGTATGTCCACGGTCTGGAATTATTTCCAAGTGTCACCTTTTGGATTGTAAATATTCTATTTGCAATGGAAGTGCTGGTTCTGCGAGTGGGGGAGTAAGGCGTTAATAATTCTAATCTAATGCGTTTCGTTCATGCTGCCGTTTTGTGGCGCGCTGAATGAGCCCATTTTATACAGTAATTTCACTGATTGTATTAGTTCAGAGTTTCATACTTCGCACTTTGAACTCGGTCGTAACACAAAGACCGGCTGAATCGGTATTGGGTGATATCAGTATCGGTAGTGAAGTGCTGGACAATATTGGTGTCAGATATGCAGGATATCGGTAAGAAAGCCAATATCGAGAATCTCTATTTACATACACTCATCAAGGCATGACTGTCGTATTATTTTTGGGCTAAAAATGATTGAACCGTTCTTTTTGTAGGGTGGAATAATTAATTGAAGAATTTGGTGCACAAGTTTTAAGTTATTTTAAATGTTCTCTTAATTATACTAGGTCCAAATTAAGGCTCCGATACAACTCTAGTCCGCTTATACTAATAGAAAAATGATAGTTTTACATACAGAAGTGCGTTGTAATATGTATTAAAAGACGAATAAAGGGGCTAAACGAACATTTAAAGTCACATTTACCTCGATTGAAAGTAACCGTGTCAAGTCAGCAAAGAACCACAGCGTCGACTGGTGATGACGTCACAGACGGAGCTGCGGGGCAACGGCTTGCTGGTTGGCATGCTAACACAATGCTAACAGGGACGTTTTGTGATTTAAAAAATAGATTAAGTTTAAGTAAGTTTGACTCGTATTAACAACGTGACAAGACACGTGCCGTATTGTACGCTAACCGGGAAATGTATGCGAGCCGAGGCCAAATTTTCGCGTCCGCTTTCGACGTAAAACGCGCTAAAGCGCCACAGTTGTGCTGGCTAGTGTAGCAAACGGAAGCGTCTCTGCTGCATCAGCTGATTCACGCTGGGGTTGTGCTTTCATGTCTTTTTGTACACGATCAATAAAGCATTACCGTCAAACGGCTAAAAAAAAAAAAGTATCTCGGTTGCCATGGCAACTGCTTCACGAGTGGTCAATAATTAGGGATGGAGCCGATCCCATCGAGTGTCCGTATCGCGTAATTCCCTTATCAGAAATCGGGGTAGTGTTGGAGAAGTGTACACTCTGTGTGTCTGTCTTGGATTTGAAACACTTCCAGTTGCTTATTTGTTTTCAGGATGAGATTTTGCCTGTTTGCAGGATTTCCTGTTTTTCCGACTTCCTTTTCTGACCTTAAACTTACCTCAAGTTACCTTCTGGGACATACATGCATATTTCCTACGTATCATACTCGCCCGTAGAGAGGATTTTATGATAGCCTCATATAAAGTCAAAAATCATGATGCTAATAATATTATTGTAACTCCACTGCAGGTAATAGTTCCCCCCAGTTGACATGCGATGATGCCCCCATGGAAGAATATATTTCGACAACATATAGTGAAGCAGGTGTGAACTGCAGTTTTCATTCACTCCGAGGATGCGGCGCTGACGCACGTTGAGGATGAATCATCAAGTTGCAGGATCAGGACCCTCTTCTGCCGTTGCGTCAACGCATCACATACGCACGCCCACGCACGCTTTCAAGCCCACAAAGAGTACAATGTAATGGGCTGTCTGTGTTTAACGTCCATGCTTTCTGCCTCTGCCCCCCAGCGCTGGCTGTATAGCGCATGTGAATTAGCGCTGGTCACGTGTCAGCGCGTTCAGGTCCTCCATTACCTGCCTGAACCTCTTAACAGCAATTGTCTCCTTCATGTTATGGATCAAGAGCGATCCACCGGTCCTCCTGGCCTCACCAGCAACGTCTTAGCATATCATTGAGACGGTGGTGGATCCTTAGGGGTGAGAATCACCGTATTCTCCGTACTATAAGGCGCATCAGCCACAAAGAGGAAAAAAACATATACAAGTCGCGCTGGGCTATAAGTTGCATTTAACCTTTTTTATGATCATAAATTATAATGCATTACTCTCAGCAGAGCAGTTCATTGGCCAACGGCTGCCATGGGTGCTCCTGAGCTCATGAGCTCCCTCTGGTGGCAGCCACACATGGGGAAAATGTTAAAATACTTTGTTTTTTATTTTAAACTCGTATTGGTACTTGTCGTGTACATTTCTTAGCTACCTTTTGAGTGTCAAGTTGCTGTGTGATGAGTTTATCCTTCTATCTAAAATGACACCGTGAGTCAGACTGTTATATTGAGTAACGACCTCCTGCGATTTCCTGTGGGTTGATGAGCTCGTTGTGAGGATTCTCATAGCTGGTGATTGGCTCCTGTCAAATAAAGCGCTGCCTGGTCCTCACTGACTTTTGCGCACCACAGTATGTCTTTTAATGACGTGGACTTGTGCGACTTATAGTCCGGTGCGGGTTATATCTGTACAAATCTTTTTTTCTCTCTGCGGCTTAAATACTGGTGCGTCTTATACACAGGAAATTTTGGTAAATGTAAAAATCCTTACATTTATTGATGTTAATACATCATTGGCCAATTTTGCCCAGTATTTCAGAAAGTGATGTAGCTTGGCTAACTTTTCTAATAGGATGTCAGCCTCTGCACACGCAAAATCCTCAACAAACTGTAATGCCCGTGCTTGTGGTTAAGAAAGATTTAGTCGCCAATGTAATTCCAATTGCGTTATTAATGTAAGATACAATTAGCCAGTATTTGGTGAAAAATGCTCTTATTGTGAAGGCCGGAAGTGTGTTGTGTGTGTTGAGAATGTCTGACGGTTAGGGCAAGCTGTGCCTCTTGCCCTTATTTCACTCAGAACTTGCACAATGTCAGCGGGCATCGTAAAACACACTTATCCAGCCTGAACCGCGCACACACAGCCGCGCTAGCGTGCTGTGCAAAACTAAGCTAATCCTGCAAGCTTCCATTCAGGCTCCGTAAGAGAGGAGTTTCAAAGTTTTTTGCCAATATTTTCCAGTGTTTCAGGTCAACGTTTCGACATATTTTTAATTCAGTAGTGGGCTGGCTAGTGTTTGTGATGAGATTCGCCACGATTCAGCTGTCCGCCGGGGACATACTTCCCCACACAAACGTTCCTGCTCCTCAAGATGACAGCATTTCATTCACATTATGTCAGTTTTCGCGAGATTCCGCGTTTTTAACAGTAGATTCCATTTTTTTACTGGCCAATTCCGCGATTACGTTAACGTGGAAATCAAAGGGCTCTACGTGACCTCTGCAAGAGAACCCCGCCACTGCTCCCCAAGTCCCGAATGCACACGTCCAACCCTGTGATCCATGCACGAACCTATAAATGTGATGGTTCACCATTACACACCCTGACGCCCGGAAATGTTTATCATTTTTGCTCTGCAGGGGAAGACTGCTGTGCGATGTATTACTGGGTGCACTGGTGTGATCTCATCTTTGTTTGCATGATGCTTCCTAATGGCTTTAGCAGATTGAAGCAACCTGCTATGCGTTTACTGCCGATTAGCAGTCAATCAGTGTTATTGCCTGCACTGATGATGTTGGTGGCCCAACCACAGAGCGTTGTGGTCTGATAGTAAGGCCCTCGGCAGGATGGGAGGCAACAGGACTTCCTGCCACACAAAAACGATAATAGTCGCATTCAAACAATTCAAGCATCTCACCCTGGATATCCCGTATACCCAAAACATGAATTATTAAGTCCGTTTGCTCAGTTCCGCAAGATGTTTTGAAGAAGAAAGGAAAATCGAGACCAATTTTATCACCATCTATTTTTTATTTATCTGTACAAATCACTGTATGAGTTGCTGGCGCAAAATGCATACCATCACTCGACTGTCAAAGTTAAGTTTATTAAAACTGCTCAACCCGTGTGATTCTCAAACCAGAGTAAAAAGTGCGAATGAATCTAACAGCACTCACAGGCGGCGCCGTCTTGCTCGTGTGAGAAGGGGGGGGAAAAAGCCACAGAAGAAAGTATATTTATATTTGCGCACATTTTCTCATCCACAGCACCCATAAAAATCATCATGGCCAGTTATGCAAATGAAGGTGACGGTGAAAATAGGCTGCAGTCCTGCGGGAAACACTGAGCGCTTCTATAACGATCGTCCGTTTCATCCGTTGATGCCTCATGAGTTAGTGAAAAGCCCGTCAATGTCAGCACAGAAACCCCAAATCACAATGAGAGGAGTAATGCCTGCGGCTTGAGTGAGTTAATACTGTAGAACTGTAGGTTTCAAAAGTGAACAAAAGCAACCACTGGACACCACAAGGTTAGGGTTGATGGTACAGTACAGTCGTTCCTCGCTACATTGCACCCTCACTCTATCGCACGTTTTCATAAAGTAATCGATTAATAAATGATTATTGTTTTCGTGGTTGAGTACGGCCTGTTATTAGTATTAAAAAATTACATATTTAAGCAAATTTGACTTATTCTTGGCCTAAACTAAGCATTTTCAAGCATAAAAAAATGCTAAATGCACTAACGAAATGAATTAAAGTACAAATACAAGGCAGACGCGTTCTAATTGTGAATGACGTGATCGCCAGAAAATGCATCTGCTGCAATTTTACATTATCTCACAACAGGCACTATAATAATAATATAATAATCATACTAATAACACGGGCTACTGTTGGGGCCGTAACCCATGATGAGCTAAAACTCAACCCGTCACTTCCTGTCCTCCACACATCTGTCCGCCTGCCACTAAGGGAACACATTTAGTGTGACACATATGAGCAGGAGTTTTATTGACATCTTCAATGGCTTATTTACTCATTATGTCTCCTATATTGGGTAAAACGAGTATAAAGCCATTTAAAGCCGCCATTACAATACATTGACGAGACAACAGCCACCGCAGGAAGTACGCTGTCCAGAAAAAAACAAGGAAGTACTGATGTGTATGTCTAGTATGTCTTATTTTTTGGATTATATCTACTATATTGGGTAATACAAATGTAAAGCTGACTATATGGGTGATATTTAGAGGGCTCTGATGATGTTAAAAAGCGTATTTAGATGACCGTGAACAGGTTTTCTATGCCATAGCTACGAAAACATTCCATTTATTAGTATTGAACCCTACTTTGCGAATATTCACTTATCACGGCCGAGTCTGGAACCAATTAACCATGATGAACGAGGGACGACTGTATTACCCAAATGTGAGTAGTAATCGGCTACGTTACTGCAGCCAGAAAGCGATAGTTGTTACAATTCGGCCGGTCCAACACCGACACAAACACATACATTGCTGATGTTCCGCTCACACTCGTTTCCTCGCTCACAGTTGATCAAGTATTTCCTGTGAACACAACCTGAGATGGATGTGATCTTGCAAAGGAAAGTGGTGAGATTGAAATCTTAAAATATGTCATCCATCCTGTGCGGAGGCTGAGGGCCTCCAGTAAGTACGACCTCAACTCACGATCACCGTGTCAAAAAGTGTGTGTGTGTGTCGCCCAAAAAGGTGTGTTTGTATGTTCTGTTCACCCCGCTGGGCTGGTATTTGCTGTATCAGCAGGGGCTCTGGATAGCGGGGGTAGCTAGCACCAATGACTTACGATGGAAAATTCCGAGGACACAAGTGTTTAGCAGCGTGTGCTTGTTGGTATAAACTTATGACCTCCGTAGAAACCTTGTTATCATGTCAATGATTATTTGTGTTTGTGTTCATTGTGTTATGATAATATTAAAAGTGCTGTTTTTGTAATAGAGATTTAGTTAGTCTCATATATTTATGTAAAATACATGGCAAAAAAAAGTCTTATTAACTGAAATAATGTATCGTCCTCTAAAAATGTCAGTTTTTATGGTAATTATTGTGGAACTGCTTTTTTCAAACTATACATGAAATAAATTTATATAAATTAAAAGCTTTAACTTCAACATATCTCCATGTCTCAAAGTACGGTATACCCAGTTTAGGTAGATAATTATAGAATTCAAAATGCATCAGTAAAGTAACAAAAAAAAAAACCAAGAAATTATTGCTTTTGTCAGGAATCTCTCCAAAAGTAACTTTTCAGGTTTTGGATTTTCCTGGGAATTAAAGAAACAATCCTGCAAAAAAACAGATGCAAATACAGAACCCGTTTAATCCTGTCTGATTTACCCCAAAGGGTTCATTTCTATTGTAAAAACTGTTCCGTATATGTGGAATTGTGTCAATTTCATTATCAGTGGCTAATTTTGGTTTCGGCTATGCCGACTACCGCTTATGTCAACTTCAGTCAGCCAGTCCGAGGAGTGTCACGATAAGCAAGTTCTGCTGTATTATTATTTGATTAAAGCATTGTTTGATTAAACGTACCTTTTAAAAGAAAGTAAGACAGTAATATAACTCATTCACTGCACATTTTATTGTAAATACTGTTATATCAATAAAATGTGTTTTTATATCAGATGAAAATACCGTCAATTCCAGTGTATAAGCCGCACATGTCCACATCATAAAATGGCATATTGTGGCACGCACGAGTATGTGAGGACCAGTCAGCTCTTTATTTGACAGGTGCCAATCATGAGCTATGAAAACAACTCATGGCGAGCTTGTCAATCCGTTGGAAATTGCAGGAGGTTGTTACTCAATATAAGAGTCTGACTCACGGTTTCACCTTACAAAGAACACTAAGCTCATCACACAGCAGCTTAACACTCAGAAGTAATACCTCAGAAATATAGAAACATGTTCCAACAGAAGTTTAAAATGGAAAAAGCCAACATTTTAAAGTGTTCCCGTAATGCATTTTGTTTGAGAAATCCATTTCATTGGAGGATGATAGAAAGCATAGGAAATGGTGGATGGCTCTGCAGTGCTGCCTCTGTCCGCCAGAGGGAGCCAGAGCATGCGCTGCCCAAAGCCCAGAGGGAGGCTGATGTCATTGCAGCACCCCAAAGAATGTGTTGCTCAGATGCAATGCCTTATGGGAAAACTTTTAAAAAATGTCAACTCATATTGGGACATGGTTGTATATTTGTCATGTACACCTGTCGAGTGTTAATTTGCTGTGTGATGAATTAAGTGTTGTTAGTAAAGTATTCTATGAGAGATGACACCGGGATTCAGACTGTTATGCTGTTATACTGTTAAATATAATGACCTCCTGTGATTTCCAGTGGGTTGACAAGCTCGTTGTGAGTGCACTGATAGCTCGCCATTGGCTCCTGCCAAAGAAAGAGCCGTCGTTTCCTCACTGACTCGCGGGCGGCACAGTGTTTAAACAATTAGTAGTAGTTCTGAAGCAAAGGAGAAGTCACAAGATTAGAATTTAGCCATAAATTAGCCGCACCGCTGCATAAGCCGCAGGGTTTGCGAAAAAAGCAGCAGCTTATACGCTGGAATTTACGGCAGATAGTCATCAACAAACTAGCAAAAATAACAAGGTACAATAAAGGGTGAAATGTGAATTATGTCACATTGTTTGGGCTCCTACAAACCTCCTCCTGGCTGCTGCTACCAAGTACTTTCCCCTCTGATTATTGTCGTGCGTGTGCTATCATTCACAAGCCAACAGCAGAGACTGTGTGGTCTAGCAAAGCTGTAATCTCATTAACTTCAGGTCTATTAAGTTAGAACGCTCACTGGCCTCAGCGCTCGCTCTTCAAACTGTAAGATGCGCTCAGGTTTGAGCTGTAAATTTGAGTACGTGTGACGCTAAGCTAGTTATTTTCTACTATGTAGAGCGATCCGATACAAGAGCTAAAGAATACAATATGAAATATAAAACCCTGCCTTTACAAATATACTGTAATAATTCAGTGTAAGTAAGTCAGTGTCTGAAAGGGTTTCATTCAACAAAGCACATATTCAGGCAAAACCTTCATTATGATTGATGTTGAGTGCGAGTAGTCCACTCCTCTTTCTGTCATCCCCAGATGGTCTCTGCTGGGTCTCCACGAAGCCATCTCTCTTTCCTTTGAAATGTCATCGCTCTCTGTCACTCTTTCATTCATCCATTCATTTTCTACAATACTTTACACAGAGTTGTTGACAAGCATGAGATGGGGTGAGGTATGCTAGACAAAACACAACCTTATTTTGGAATTGTACGCATTGTCTAAGAAGTAAGCGTCGTCGTGTCAATACCAGTGATGGAAATTTCGGCTCTTTTTAGAGAGCCAGCTGTTTTGGCTCGGCTCACCAAAAAGAGCCAGCTCTTCCGGCTCCCGAGTGGCTCCCTCAGATTTATTTTGTATTGTGTAGAATGAATACATGATATGAAAAGTTTATTATTTAAATGGATTTATTTAAACCTCAATGAACAGCTGCAAAAATATATGTATATGTTATATTGTGAATAAAATACGAAAACAGTAGACAAGTTAAGTCGAAATAGGTCAGATCTCTTCATGTGAATTTCTCAGGAACGAATCGGCTCTAAGAGCACCACAGTGTGTGTTTAACCCCGCCCCTCCCCCTGCTCGGTGTGGACACAGAGACGCCGCCGCACAACTTGACCAATGACATTTGCCTTTTAACAGGGGGGGGGGGGGGGGACACAGAAAAAACTAATCGGCTCCCTGTCGTTCATTTCAAAGAACCGGCTCTTAGAGCCGATTCGTTCGCAACCGACACATGACTACAATACACTAAGATTGAGCTATGTAGGTCTGCTCTCCTGTCCTCCCCGCCCCCCCAGGTGTTTTAAACCACTTTGGAGTGCCTTCCCTTGTTTGTCTCCAACCGCCATGGCCTCTCAGACTGAGTCCAGCCCCGGGGTACGATCGACGACCCCCCCGTTGAACTCTGGCAGATCTCCGCCTCCCAAGTCAACAGGTAAAACTTCATGTTTACATTTTGTTGGGGAAGGGGGGGGAGGGGAGGGGGAGCAGCTGCTGACATGCTGTGTATCAAAGGCGTGTCAGGATGTAATGGCTTTTTCGTCCAATCAGAGTCCCTGCATCCTCCAGTGTGCAGACACAGAGACCGCTCACCTTCCCCCGTACGAGGCTTCAATATTCCCAGCCCCATGCCCACGCGCAGGAACAGGACCTGCTCAGCGTGAGCACACACGCACACACACACACACACACACACATTTATGTACGTTATACATGCATGTCAGGGGTGCACGCACTTTTTCAGCACGCAAGTTAGCAGTCAAAATGATCTACCTCTTCCTTTAAAACATGTAACAGATATCAAATCTAACCGGTAAACTTTGGAACACTCTCGTAAATAGTCATGATTAGTATTTCACATTTTCAAAGTTTACAGGTAATCAAAGTAGTTGATATCATAATAGCATTCAGTGTGGTAATAAAGATAATTAAACCTAATTCCACAATAGGTGTACAGTATATTTTAGAAAATTAAAAAATCCTGACTATGTGGCCAACACGCTAACCTCTAGGTCCAAGACTAGGCCACCACGAGGCCAACTTCCTCCGTGATTCAGAAAGTTTCTGCCTGTTTTTATTGGTTCCTCATCCACCGTATCGCACGTCTTTCACATTGCTTCGAAGTTGTTCTTGTTAGCAATGACCAGCAGCAATCATAGCTCATCTAACCACCACCTCACACCGGACCGTATTCAAGCCGAGAGTACCGGCAAGTCATTTTGTGATGGCAGTTAAGATCCGGGGTCTGGAAAGCACTAAAATAGTCCAAAACTAGGACAGCATATGCGGGGGCTCGTGCCGTAAGCATCCATTCGATTCAACAGTCACTGATAGTCTAGTGGTTGACTCACCTACTTTCATGCAAGCGGTGTGGGTTCAGTTCTCACTCAGTGATGCTGTGAATGTGTGAATGGTTGTCTGCCTCTACATGTGTCGCCTGACTGCCCTTACTACCAGCCCAGGGTTTACAGTCGGCCCTCCTTTAGCCTCCTTTAGCCTTTACAACGCTGATGCGCAGCCTACGGGATCACTGCAGGCACGGCCACCGCTCACAGCATATAGCAAGCTACTGAGCTTCAATTTATTTGTTCGAAACTTAAGAAAATGTTTCAAAAGGAGTGCGGAAGAAGAACGATGTAAGAAGCCAAAAACGTACCACTTCCACATGGAATGGGAGAACTTCTTTTTCACTCTATCATGTCGGACATGCCATGGCTGAATCCATGCACTGTTAGGTAATGCAATTTATTTTTCACCAGTGTAACATTACTGACACCTAGTGAACGGAATATTACATAAGACTTGTCTTTCAAGTAATAACACGCCAAAGTCAACCACAAAACCGCAATCATTTATTAATTCATGCATTTTTAGGAAAACCGCAAGGGACAAATGTATTTCGCCGTTCGCCCAAAAGTAGCTGGGACAGGCTTAAGAAAATTGATGCACGGCAGCAGATTCCAACTTTTTGTGGGGTTACGTTGAGTACCGAGTGCTGCCGTAGTCAAACTTTGGCGTCTCAGCGCATGTGATGCATTCAAGGGCTGTCGAACAAATTGCGAAATCGCAACGCTTGATGGAAAAACATTATCAGTGAAGCGTAGAGACACAAACGTGTGAAAATGGTGGGCTTTCTAACAGTGATACTTGTACTGCATGCTGTTTCTAAATGATCACTGACGTACGGTGAATGAAATGTTTTTTTTTGCGGAGGGGGGGGAAATGGTCTGTTTTTGGAGGAAAATTTTTAAAAAATCACCAAAAATCTGCAAATGCTGAACGTGTGGAGATCCACCTTACAAACCCTGAAAATACATTTTTATTTTCACGTGACGTCTCGTGGCTGCAAATGATATGCAGAATAATAACACAGCACACTTTCCAACCAATCCAAATTCCTCATGGCTGTAACAAGTGCATCATTGTCTCGTGCTGACACACACATTTATGGACGTCCTTCATCACTTACCGCTCCCCCTCCCTGTATCCCATCTATACAGGACGGCTCGTGCATCAGAGGGTCCGGTGTTTGCTGGCGTGTGTAAATATTTTTCCCGCTCCAGAGGCCATGGCTTCATCACGCCAGCCGATGGGGGCAGCGACATCTTTGTCCACATCTCAGAGTAAGTGTGTGTGTGCAGGCATCCTGGATAATACACACGGGGAGTAAATACTGTACGCCTGGTGTTAGATATTGTACAGTCGAGGCCAAAAATTTGGAAATTATTTAAACTCGGTGTTTAAATAACTTTTTTTTTTTTAAAGAAGCCCTACAAATGCCTGTTTTTGTCAGTTAAATTCAGTTTTACACATTTAAGAAAGTTGCCAGCATACAAAAATCTGCTGTCACACATCATGTCTTGTCAAAGCATCTTCCTGCTGGGAAATGTTGAGTGAATCGACTTGTGAGACGGCGCCCTCTGCTGGATTGATACCTGCAGTAGCCCTCCACGCCCCCAATAACAAACCTGACTCTGTACTTTGTAGGCTTATTCACATTGAATCTGAATTTTTCCAGCATTGAGGGCGAGTACGTGCCAGTGGAAGGTGACGAGATGAGTTACAAGGTGTGCGCCGTCCCTCCAAAAAATGAGAAGATCCAGGCCGTGGAGGTGACCATCACCCATCTCAAGCCGGGCAGCAAACATGAGACCTGGACAGGAAATGTCGTCAGCAGCTGAATGCTTGGATGGTGGGATGGGGTGAACAAACACATTGAATCATTGGTAACTTCCATTGTAAAGTCTTCTGTTGCCAAATGGATTTCTATGTTAGGGAACAGCAACACAGTTGGTTTGACTGCTGTATGAATAGATTTCTCATACCAGGGGTGAAGATTCTTATCACGAAAAAAAAAACCTCCAAATATTTGGTGTCTAGTTTGAAATCGTGCTTGTTTGGGAACATGTGCAGTACTGTATTTCAGTTTAGCGCGAGGTCACGCCTATAATATTGCGACTGGTGTCAAGTCATGCTGAAATTTCTGGTCCAACGCCACGAGTTGTATCACCAGGGCAACACTGTGCCTACTTCCACCATCAGAACTTAAACTTCTGCTTGTGCCTATGATACGTTACCTGTGTTTGATCATGTGTGTGCGGGTGGGTGGATATTAAAGAATGATCTATATCTATCTTTTTTATAGTGGAAAAGGAACTTCATCCCTACACAAGTGTCATGACAAAGAACATTATTTCAAAAATAATTGTGTTATTAAAGTTCTTATATATTATATTATTTTTATTATACAGTATATATATATATATATGTGTGTGTGTCAATGACAAAGAATAGCATTTAAAAAAATAATTATTTGTAATGTATTTATTTATATGAATGTTTAATTTTAATGCATTTTTAAATACAAATTTCAATAATGTATTTTTAATTATATTATCTTGTGTTATACATTATTATGTATTATTAAATGATCTAGTATTATATATGTATTTAATTCTAATATATTTTATTATTTATTATAGATACAGGCGTCTTCTTAATTTTTACATTTGCACACGTGTTATGTGTTTGTCTTTATGCTTCACTGCTTCACCTGAGATGTCGCACTTTGTTCTGCCGTCCGTGAACGCACCACAGTTGTGTGCCGCGTGAGCTCCAAAGGCTTGTTTTGCTACACAAGCGCTAGCTTCGACAGTCAATCCGGCCTCAAAACTTGCAGCAAGGTAAATTATTCATTAACGGTGGTAACTATACATTATATACTTTTTATAAGTATAATAATAATTTATACATTTAATAAGTGTGTGAGGCATATATACTGTATATGCAAGTAAAAACTGATTAACTTTGTATGAAGCAATTAATAATACAGAATATTGAAAAACAATCACAAAAAACAATGAATTCAGGCATTTGTAAACTCGTCCGTTGTCATGTCACTTTCATAGTAAACGTGGATATGCTGCCATCTGCTGTCCATTTGTAGGCAATGCAGGAAAACAACATCCAACCAGTTGTTTTCTATACTTTTATGTCTCAATGGGACTAGAGGCTATCCCAACTTCATATTTTTTTTGTAGTCTATTGGAGGACGCACACATCTCGCCATTACACCGAATTACTATCGAATTACCATGACAACATCCATAGAAGAAAAGCAAAAACATGCCAACTCCATACAAAAAGGCCCGAGGATGAGGTGACAGTTCTAACCACTGAGCGCTGTGCTACCCTGCAATCGCATATTTTCTCTGTTGTGCAAAGCCCTGCTCAATCTAAGGACATTCAAAAGGGAGCTGCTGTCATGTAACTAACTAATTATCCAAAATATTACAAACATCTCTGAGTATAATGCTCCTTATTGTACTGCATCAACACACACATCTGACAGTTTTACTACTTTTAATTCGATTGCACATTCCCTTTTTAGTTAGCAGTCAATCTGAAATTATTACAAGATGTATTGTGATCCTCAAAATATATTCGTGTGAGCGCTCCTCTCGTGAGCAATTAATGACAGAAAAAAAAAATCAGAACCACTCGAGATAAATCCGGAAATAATCCGCAAAATCAAAGAAATTGCATTAAAGCGTATTGTTTGGAGCACGTGCATCTTCAAAACTGCATTGTCATTAATACATTTGGCCAACAGATGTCGCCAAACATCGCTTTGACCACGTAACCTCTATTGTCGGGACTGATACTGCATATGTTGGTACTGATCCGATATATACATGGCCAGTGTTGGTGATACCGATACTGATACAGATTTTTTTTTTCACTTAAAAATGTCAAGCTCATTGCACGACTTTGTGATCTTGCCTTGAATTGGTTGAAATGTGTAAATAATATTACAAGATACAAAATAACATTTGTGAAAGTAAACATGGGCGACAGCTGAAAAATATCCATCTTATCATGCTAGTATCGAGCCAATTCTAACAGGCTTCTTAGTATAAATGCTGTCGATATTGGGATCGATCCACCCACCCCGAGTAACCACTGTATAGATTTGCTATTTGCTGGAGGCTTATTAAATCGCTTTATTTGGACATTGAATTATACGTTTTTTTGTACATATATATCCATTAATGACACAAAATGTTCAGGAATGACTGCTCTTAGGGTGAAATGTAAGACAGAATAGAAGAAAGAGAGAATGATGTAAAGATAAGATAAGGTCAATAAGAAGGGGATGGAGGGAAGCAGATGATGGGAGGGGGAGGAAGAAGAGGAGGAGGAGGAGGAGGAGGAGGAGGAGGAGCAGAAGAGAGGAAGGCAGTCGGTGTGTTTAGCCAGAAGGAGGGCTCAGTAGCGGCAGACGAAGAGGGACAATGGACTGACCTCCACCACCGAACACAAGCGGATATCAAGGTATGGCTGCCTGAGCGAGTGTCAGACGGTGTGACTGCTGTTCAACAAGGGGCCATATTGCCCGCGAAGAAGAAGAAGGAAGGAAGCGACGCGGCTCAGCAGACACCCAGCGGGGCCTGGCTCTTCTCTTAGCCCGCCTCCTGGTCCTAAACCGGCGCCGGTGACACGTTATTCCTCGGTCAGTGTTTATGACACTGTTCATGATCAGGAACACGCGAAGCTTTTCTTTCTGTGACGCTTCGAGCTCCATTTGTGTCCTGTTTGGAACACATTTGAGGATGCTAAGATATTCATTGACACATACCAAACAATAAATACAGCCGATGGAAGCTCTACGCAAGGGGCAACTCAACCCCAATGTTTATTCGTGCAGTGTTGTTTTTTTAATTAATAGTCGACGCCAGGGTGAGAATACTATGCTTTTCAATGGAAGTTCGCAGTGTGCATCGTCCACGCCAGCAAATGTTCTATCCAGCCAGCAGCAGCAGCAGCAGATGCTCACAGTGTGTTTGCCACAGTCTGTCTCTTAGCACAGGGCCAGCAGGCCTGGGAGTTTTCCTCCACTTATGCGGGGATTGTGAATAGATAGAGAGGCATTGTGTGTTCCATAATGTGTCCTCTGTTAAATGCGGTGCTCTTGTCTGTACAGTCAGCGTATTTAAAGTCACAGCATGCGCACCAGAGGGCGTTTCATATTTGTTGTTGACCCCATACTGCTTGCTTGCAGCAATCTTTAGTGTCTAAGGGTTCGTTCGGGGGTAGGCAAACTCCGGCCCGTGGGCCACATCAGGCCAACACGATGTCAACACGATGCGTCAGCACACACGACGCACATCGTGACCGACCAACCGCACCATGCGAGCATACAAATATTTACACGCAATACCCATGCAAAAAAACCACCCATATTATTCCTGCCGCAAGGCATGCTGGGTAGCCTGCGGTACTCTTTCTTCCAACATTTTGCTGTGTTTTGTTGCATTTTTCCTAGATTGCAAAATATGTTGCGGAGGAAATGTTTTGTTGTTCATAGTTCATATTGTTGTTGCGGCTGGACTACCCAGTATGCCTTGCGGGCATTTGGAAATAACAGTTTTAAGTTACATGTTAGGCTTAGCATTTACTTTATGTTTGATTTACAGTTTGTGATGCGTTATGGATGTGTTGTGTTTTCGTTTCATTGCACCGTGAGCACTTATGTCGTTCTGCTTGATGCCACCTATATATACAGGTAGATGGCCCCCGGCCAAATTTCTTAAGCCAGTGTGGCCCGCGAGTCAAAACGTTTGCCCACCCCTGCTCTAGTTCGTTTCTTCTGCTAGTGCGGCCCCTTTGGTTTTGTGTGAACACAGTCCACCGAACCCTGTATACCCTATATACCCTATATACAGTACACATACAAGAAAGAAGATGGCTGAACAAACAGGGAACGCTGGGAGTAGTCCGTCCACATCTTCATTAATATCACAAGATCCATCGTACCAAAGGTGAACTACAACAAAACGAGCAATACTGTACGATAACCGAGACAGCGGAGGCAAAATTTTGGCGAAAACTGAATCGTAGGAAAACCGGGGCCTTTGAGTGTGGACGCCAACCGAACCGTATTCAAGTACACACCACGTATCTTTACCTGATATAAGCTCACCTTTAACTCCAACCTAATCGTCGCCTACCGTGTGACAGTGACCCTGCAGCTCCTTTTTGGCCCTGAAAAAAGACAAATGAACAAAGACACACATTAAGATTCCAGAACAGTTACTTGGTGCTCTTGTCACAGCGTAGACAAGGCCACTTTTGCCGTATGTACCTGAATGCATCTCCACATGTGTCATTTAGAAAAACACACGCGTCGTCAGGACTGTGTTTATCCGATCGCTCAGATATAAACTGTTGTATCCGTAACCTTCAAATGCGAACGCAGGTTTTGTTTTCCATTGTTTGGTGCACCTTTTTAGAAAGCGCCATAGAGAAGTTGAATGGAGCTACTCTGTGTTTTGACTTTTACATAATTGTGCAACGTCTGCATGAATCATTTGGCTCATTTCTATCCGGAGGAGAGCGACTTCTTTCACTGAATGCAAAATGGAGTACACAGCACATTGTTGATGCAGCTTGCCTGATGTCTCGCTCTCAAACAAATGACAGGAAGTGACCCTAAACCACAAAGGAGTATGGGTAGCAGAGGACATAGCAGAGTTGTTCTTGGACAAACGAGCGATGTGGAAAATGTAGTTTTGGCTGACGCTGGTTAGCTTTTTTCAAGTACTCACAATGGCTCTCTGAAGTTCACATGATCCCTGAATGAGAATCCACTGATTTGTCAAGATACGATCACAAGACATGCAGTGTGGTTGCACTGTGTGTGTGTGTGTGTTTGTATGAATATCTTTAGCATCTTCTTTTCAAGTGTTGTCTCTGACAACTACAGTCTCATGCAGCTGCACTTGGGGCCACGTTGTAGCCGCCAACATTCAATCCTGTCGTAGAACACATTCCCAGTGTTCCCAGTGTAGCTCGTCGTTCCAAGTCCGTACAGAAATTAGGGTTGGGCGATATGGACCTTAGCATGTATCACCATATTTTTGGGATGTCTAACGATATGACGATATAACTCAGTCTTGTATAAAAAACGACAAACCTTAACCCACGCAATTAAAAATAATATAAATAAGACAGGATGACTTCAAAGTCCAGTCGCTGGCTATGTAGTGGACCGTGAGGCTAATATATTGTTGAGTCGCTCAGCTACCCCACATTAGGGGATGCCGATCCGCTGTTCCGTCACGAGATCGAGCCAATTCGGTTGCCGTGTAACGTTCGTAACTCGGGGCCCCACTCCAGCATGCGCATCAAAGCTGGTTGCCACTCGACTCCCGCCACCCTCAAGAAGAGGAAAACGCAACACTACCATGCAGACATGTCCGCGGTGTTCCGTGGTGAAGTTAGTTTCATGTTGGACGTTGGATGTTTGGCTCCGTAGCTACAGCGGTAGTTACCCCTCACTGTGCCTGGTTTGCTGTGTCATGGTGCGGGGAGCACGCACGGGAAGTGACGCTCGAACCGCTGGTTGTTTATACCAGGGACCGCCAATAAATTACTATTGTGTTGAAGAGAGTTTGTTAAAAAATGTCATATATTGTAAATCACACCACAAATTCATCTATAACCATGTCAACTGATTAGTCTTACCCGAAAAGTATTTTGCACACCGATTTTTTCCAATTTTATCTTTTATTGAATGGACTTTTATTGGATCTTTCATTGGATTAGGGACCTGACTCAGAGGTTTGTTACAAAAGCCAAACAATACAGTATTGTTGGTCATGCTGTGTAATAAAAAAGTAAATTCAGCGATACTTTTGCTACGTTATTTTTAATGCTTTGAAGAGCTATTTTCATAAACATATTCAATTCCATTTGTAACAAAAGCTTATTATTAAAAAAAAAATCGTTATCGGATCAGGAAGACTGTGAAAAAAAACCGGATCGGAAGTAAAAATCGGGATCGGGACAACCCTATTCAAAATAAAAGCATGGCAGTATTAACCAGGATTCTATCACAGAAACGTACAACATCCTTTATCATCGTCCATTTTTATGATGTCTCCGGCAAAAGTCACAAGTAAATGTACAAGCAGTGCCTAGTTTCGGCTTCGATTTCAGTTACGTTGACAACCTCTTATTATCGCATTAGTCGGCCAGTCCGAGGGGCGTCAACATAAATGGGTTCCACTGTACTCGCACCATGTATTACCACAGGGGACGTGCATCCAGTACAAAAAAAAAAAGGATCGGATCCGATCGGCAGGAATATAAAAAAAATCAGATCGGATTGGAACCGTAAACATGTAGATCGGGACATCCCTACTCCACATGTACGACAAATATATGCTCGAAACCAAACCACTTCCGTATTACAGAGGTACAATTCCAGCGTCTATGGTCTCCGCTTCTCCTCCGCCTTCAGCCATGCTCATTTTCTCTCATTTGTTGTTTTGTTGTTTGCTATGCTTTCTCCGACACAGCTGGACCATTTTGTGCGGGCGCGCACTCGCAGGAAAAACACGTCATCAACTCTGCTTCTTTCTTTTGAAGTTATCAATTGTACTCATTTTTGTATCGTTGGAATCATTTATACCGGTATATCAAATTTATCGCCCAACCCTAACTGAAATGGCCTTGTAACTCTGCTTTTTAACACACCTCAATCGCACCTGGTCTGCCAGAGAATAAGAAGACGTAGCAGGAGGGATCGGTGTTGCGGTGAATATTCGGACACCTCTAGATTCCCTTTTTAAAAAAAACGACTGGCAGCCAATCTAGCGAACAAACTGCAAACATAAATCCTTCATTATCGCCAATTCGCCTTACGTGTCCGGCCGAAGTCGACAACCGCTGAGTCAGGCAATCCGAGGTTGTCGACTTAACCGGGTTCCGCTGTGCATGCTCGTTTATATTTGCCATATTGACTAGTTGAAAGGAGTGTTCGTAAGCTGTGCAAAATGACTTAGATACTATTGTTGGGTACCCATTATCCAATAATGATATCCAGCTTGGTAGCCTTGATGTTTAGAATGACAAAGTGTGCCCCATTTTGTGTATTAACGGTTGTTTTTCCAGACCGTATGATTGCTCAGATGGATTTTCACCATCTAGGCTTTTGTTGTGGCATTGCTTGTCACTGCTTATTGGAAAACGTCCCTTCATCTTGTTGACATCAATGAAACCACTCATTTCGGATGATAGTTGGGCTCCATACGGTTTTTATGCATCTCAACCGCAGGGGGAACTAAAGTCATCTCCAGAAGTTTTTTACTGTATCTCTGTTTACTGTTTGTCAAGTTCTGACGCACACTAATGTTCTTATGCTTTAATATGACAGCGAAAAGTAGATGGTTGCACTGCTAATGATGGGTTCATCTCGAATAACTTCCCACTAGATTTCAAAGCTTGCCGTTATTTACACCAGGGGTATCCAAAGGGCCATTTGTGGTGATTTTTTTTATTGGCCCAGCTCAGCACTTTTAAAAAATACAATTAAACAAGAAAACAAACAAAAACAACAAGGAAAATGGAAAAAGAGCAGTCATTTTACGAGAATAAAGTAGAAATATTAGAATAAAGTCTATCCATTCATCCATTTCCTATGCCGCTTGTCCTCATTTGGGTCGTGGGTATGCTGGAGCCTATCCCAGCTGACTTTGGAGCGAGAGGTGGGGTATACCCTGGAGTGGTCGCCAGCCGATCGCAGTAGAATAAAGCCATAATATTAATTTAAAAAATACTGTGAGGGGGGAAAAAAAGTAATTTCCACAGTCATTTCTGCAATAATTTTCGCAATATCAGCAACACATTTTTGGAAAATTAGGTTGGGAAAAAGTTGTGTTACTATGAGAAAAAACTCAATTATGGGAGTAAAGTCAGCGTTATGAAACAAAATTAATTAAAGAAGACAGCTGAAATGTTTTTTACATTGAAAAACAACAATAACAGCAGCAGAAATGGGAAAACGAGCAGTGGAGAAAAAGCAATAATACATGTTGCCACCTGGAACACAAAGCTGATATGCAGGCTGTTGTTTCTTTAAATATATATAACTTGTGAGCATATCTACATGGGTTGGTTTACAAAATGTGAAATATCAAAGGGGCCCCCATATTTTGGGATTTTACCGTATGCCAGAGGTGTGGACTCGAGCCACAATTTTGATGACTTCGGACTCGAATTGACAATATCGTCAGAGATTTTCAACTCGACTTGGACGTTTGATGACTTGAAAATACTTGGGATTTTCAGTGAATGTGTCGAGTAAGCTCGAGTAGCTTGCTGCATTGTTAAAATGGATTTGGGAGACACGAAACAGTGCTTATGACTTGCAAGGACTCGAAAATTTCAAGCCTGTGACTTCGGACCTGACTCCAGCTGTCTTATCCTGACTTGAAACCTGACTTGGACTTGCACGTCTTTACTTGAGACTTGAGATGAAAGACTTCAGACTTGCAAAACACCGACTTGCTCCCACCTCTGCCGTATGCCGTACCCCTGGTTTACACCTTACATTGAAATTTGGAACGCATCGTATTATCATCTTTCTTATGATCAAACGTGCCAGAACCTGTTTGAAGTGCATTGGACAAACGTAAAGCTCATACTGATGAACAGGTGTGTAATCATAATATGCGACCAAGTCAGCTGTGGTATGTGCGTATGAGGTGTGTTAAGAAGTTACGGTGCCATCTACTGCACGGAGTTGGAACGACAAGCTACACAGCTAGTCCCATTATCATGTGTTGGTGCGTGACGGCGAACAGGTAGCACCAAAATATCTATCCGTGGCAGGCCTCCACAAATAAATGGATGTATGGGAAACACTGATTTGGATGCTGCTGCATGGCCACCATACTAAAACTAACAAAAAGAGGGAGGCTGTACAACAAGCTCCATTGTTTTTGGTCGGTTAGTGAGAGTGTCAGATAATAAAATGTGACAGTTTTCACAGCTCAGCTTTGAGGTGAGAAAAAACAAACAGTCATTTGGGAGAATGAGCATTCCCTTACATCCAACCATCCATTTTCTATGCCGCTTGTCCTCACTAGGGCCGCGGGGGTATGCTGGAGCCTATCCCAAATGATTTTGGAGGCGGGGTACACCCTGGTCTGGTTGCCAGCCAGTCGCAGGGGAAAAAATATAAACAAACAACCATTCACACTCACATTCATACCTATGGAAACCAGAGTACCCGGAGAAAACCCACACACGCACGGGAAAAATGTGCAATCTCCACACAGAAATGCTAACAAACACGCTAACCACTAGCCCACCGTGCGCGGCCCATTCCCTTACAATGTCCACAAAATAAGTTTTGTATTCAGTACGTTTGTAGTTGTCATATTTTTGATGCTTTAAAAGAGTGAGGGAACTTGGTGAAGTCTGGTCCTAGGGGGGACCCGTTGCGTTTCACAGCAGATCTGAACGAACAGACTTGAACCTTGTTAGATAGAGCGTTTCGTTGGTGGAACATTCAGAAATTGCAGTGGGTGGCATTGCACCAAGACGGAGAAGGTGTTAGCCTGTTTAGCTCGTCCTCACACCCAAATTGTTTTCATAGGAAGTGAGCAATTGTGTGTCTTTCTTTCATATTATGTCATTATCAAAGAAGAAAGACTCCATGGCCTTCAGTTTCAGATTCACCTGCCCCCGGATAACTTTTGGTACTATAAGGAGCACAATCTTAAAGCCGGGGGAAAATTACGAGTAGTCACATTTTGCACTAGTGGATTGTATCACATTGTAAGTAGAGCATTGGATTTTTTTTTTCAAATGCAAATGTTGACAGTTATGCACTGCATAACTGTCAACATTTGCATTTTTAAAAAAAAGTCAATAGGACAACACTGCAACATATCAATTTAAGCCCCCTGTATTAAGGTTCAGAGTGGGAGTACTTAGCAGTGCTAGCTTACTTAAGTAAAATTCAATACCTTGCACTGATAAACTCATTAATATGCTACAACTGGCATATTTTTTGGTGCTGTGTTTGGAATAAAAATTATAGTACAGTCCCTCGTTTATCACGGTTAATTGGTTCCAGAGGCAACCGGGATAAGTGAATTTCCACCCAATGGAATATTTTTGTAGTTAGAGCATAGAAAGCCTGCTTACGACCTTCTAAATACGGCTTTTAACATAATTAGAGACCTCTGGACATGAAATAACACCCTTACCGTACTACCCAATATGGTAGACATAATAATAGAAAATAGGACATAATAGAGACTCACACGTTAGCATTGGAAGAGTTCATTGTTGTTGTTCTGGACTCTAGTACTGTGCAACCTCGGTTAGCATGTTTTTGGGTTAACGTGGACAATTTAAAATGTTCAAAATGTTGCCTCAGTCTGCACGAGTCTAACTGTGTAGTGTATTTTTTTTATTTATCACAAGACCTTAGCATCCTGCGCTGACTAACAAAATGGCAACCGAAATCGAAAGTCAGCTATGTCACCTGTCTATGATGTCATCAGCGGCTGGCTCTCAAAAGTGTTAACACAAAACAACTTTTTACCTCTGCAAAGTGCAAGTGTAGCACGGAGGTTCTGTTTTTGCCAGCATTTATCTGTTTGTTTGTTTGTTTGTGTGAAAATAACTTGAAAGGTTCTGAATGGATTTGAATACAATTTTCAGGAATTGTCGGAAATGGGATATGGAAGAACTGATTCAATTTTGGGGGCGATCCCGATCACCGTCCGGATCCAGGAATTTTTTAAAAGGATTCTTTAACATTGCGAGAGAGGACCATTTTCGGCATTTGTGCATATAATAAGAATGGTCAGAGCACTTGGAAAAAAAATACAGGACAAGTTTTCAACAGGTTCTACAAAATATGATCCAAAAATGTAGGATTATTATTTTGGTGTGAATCACAATATGGGGGGGAACTATAGTGCTTGGCGGAGGTCTGCGCTCTCCGAGTATTTTTGTCGTTACCAAAAAGTGACGCTTAGGTTGACGTCGTCATACGCGGTCGACCGCTTTTGTCGACATTCAGACCCGAAGGGGTCATTTCTATGAAAAACGTTGATATGTGTTGTAGTATTGTTTACATTATCATTGTAACCACAACAGTAACATACAATAATTGTTTAGTTACCCAGCATGAAATAATGCACACACTGACTTCCTACTCAGTGCAAAGTAAGCTTTAAAATAAAAGCATGGCAGTATTCATTATTTGGATTCTACGCCCAATACATTTTTTGTAGATTGTAGACAGTCACCTCGAGGGGTGTCGACATACATCGGGTTCCAATGTATTTTTGAAAAAGTCAAGCGCGCATGCAGAGACAGGAAATGAGATTGTCAAAGACGGCTACATTGGCATTCAGAGCAGTAACATGATGACACATGTTACAAGTGAAATTAAAGCGTGTTTCTGTTGAACGAGTTTCAAATGACAACACCTGGAGCACCATGTGTGCATTGCCAAGTGCGCAGCTGTGATATTTCATATCATTTGTGTGTGTGACCAGGAGCTTTGGCGATTTCCCTGCAATCTGATGATGATACAGGACAAAAAGGGAGCTCCATATTTTTTCTTTTATGCAATCATCTTGCAGATCAAAAAAAAAAAATAACAGTTTTTCCACAGAAAACATATCTCATTCACAATAAGTCGGTAATCATTTATAACTGCGTGATGATACAGGTGAAATGCGCAGAATACGTGTACCGCCGCTAAAAATGCACACATTTTGTTGAATGTTTTTTGTCAAGCGTTGAGATTTCGCATTTTGTTCGGCTGGCCTTCAACACATCATAGTTGCTAAACATGCTAGTCCAGTGGTCGGAAACCCACATGAGGCTCTTCGGCGAATTCCAAAGCGGAGGAAATGTGTGTTTTCGAAAAGAGTTTAAAATATCTGACTCACCACTGGGCCGTGTATGCCTCTACACTGTGTTCAGACTGCTGGAGGGGGAAGGGATCAGTTTGTTCAGTCACTGAGACACGAAAAAGACAGCGTATTTCCAGCGGTGGCTATTGTCTCACTAATGTAACATTAGTGACACCTAGTGACCAGTGCAGAATACTACACATTACGTCTTTGAATGCCTTATAATTGTATTACTGTTCATTTATCCATTTTTATACTTGAAATTGCTTAATTTAGGGCAAGAATATGTAAAAATGTATTAAACAGAGTTTCCGCTACATGTAATTGATTGTGGCGGTGCGCCACTACAAAATAAAAGCCGCCACACCTTAAAAATTTGTTATTTTTTAAAAATTTGAAAACAATTTTAAGTAATATATTTTATGAATGGATATATATGCATATCTAGATGATTATTTACGCACATATTGACCAGAAGTAGTTTGAAAAACGATTTAAAATGTCATAAAAATGTTTCACTGCGCTTTATTTTGATACGCATGCACCAGAATCACCTGTCATGCCTTGGTGGCACTTGCGCATGTGTGATCGGATACGCAACACATCTTGTGTTGACTTTCACTTTGTTTCTTATTATGGGGAGAGCAACCGATAGCCCGTAAAATGTGTAGTCAATTGACGACAGCTTGTCACACGCTAAGCCTATCAATGCCAGCGTGTGTGATCACTCATGTTTCAATCTCATTCCACTTTTTTGTTTACATGCCTGGCTGTCGGCATCAAGCTAGTTCGTTTTTGTCCCACGGGCGAGCTACAATCGTCATCACAACTTACTTTTTTAAAGTGTCACTTAACAATTTTGCTCTCTTGTTATCATTATAATACTTAGGGCTTGTCTTCAAAACACTAGTTGTGTGTCAAAGTTGTGCAATAGAAACACGCTGGAAGTAAGTCATAAAAAAATTGCAGACAGTCCTCGAGGGAACCCTGATTAAATATACATATTTTTGACTAATAATAGGCCATAGTCAATCATAAAACATTGATAATTTATGAATTTATTTAGAAAATTCGCTGTATATGTATATAAAAGCATGGCTACCAAATGTGGAATCTGGGCGGTTAAACATTACAACATCTGCAAGCCCTGCAAGCAAAATGTGTTAAAAGTTTTCCCATTATCAGTAGTTTGTGATTTTTTTGGGCGGTAAAATGCTCAAATTTCACCAGTAACCTTGTTGACTTCCACCCACTGTGAATCGTTTTATACGACATCATCAATCAATTGGTCATCAAAATTCCTGATTTTGTCATAGAGGATAAAAATAAAGTATCTATTTTATGACATCGTCTATGTGTTTGCCACCGAAATGTAATTTAATGTTTGTTATCCGTTCTAAACCTTTTTTCATGTTGTTTATCTTGTTTTTAAGATTATTTATGACATTATAAGTTTAGTGGGTCTATAATTGGAAGAATACCCACATTGCTGGGAACCTAACCCTTTAGTAACGAGCCTACCTTCAAAAACTATACAAATCTAAAATGAATGGCACATAAGTTTGTGGAAAAGTTTATCATCGATTCTGTTTTTTTGTTCCTCTTCTCGTCTCTCACAGCTCATGTTCTCCAGACATGCTGCGACCCTCATCTCCATTAACCTGCTGTTCATCTGGTGGCATTTGAATGATCAAACATGATGAAGACAGAACCCTCGTCGACCACGGGGGACAACGGGTCCTCCAGCGGGAGCAGTGGGGGAAGCGGGAGCTCGAATCTGCGGAGTGCCTCGCCACATCGCAACGCGTACGAGGCAGGGCTGGCGGCGCTGAAGAAAGCCACTGATCACCTCAACGGAGGCTATGACCCCGCCTCCAAGCCAGCACCCCTTCCACGGCCGACCGGGAGGGGCCGCAAATACGGCTCAAACGTTCACCGCATCAAAAACATGTTTATGCAGATGCAGTCTCCAGGTGATGATGAAGAAGGAGACAAAATGCTTGGTAAGTTGCATCTTCATTCATAACTTCTGGAATATATGGCGCTAACAAGCGTCATAGTTAACCATCCTCTCGTTGGCAGAAAAAGATCAGGCGGTAAAACTCTCCCTGCCAAGGGCGTCCAGCCTCAACGAGAATGTTGACCACAGCGCCTTGCTCAAACTCGGAGGCACCGTTTCAGAGAGGGTGAACCGCTTTGACACCAAGGCAGATGGAGAAGGCGGGAGCTCCTCAACAGGACTGTCCAAACTCCAGGAGACCAGGCGGATTTTTGAACAACGAACGCTACAGGTCAGAGATAGCGTCGTTTAAAGGAGCCCGAGCCTACATTTGCAACTTTTCAAACATGTCTAAGTTTAAAATGCTGTAATTTTGTTGTGGAAGTGCCACATCAGGAGGTTGGTGTGCTTTTTCGTTATCCCTGGTTTACTTTTTATGCCACTCCTAAATCTCCTGAACAGTCGCGTACGAGAACTTTATGAGATTTTCACGAGAACTGTTGAATTTCTCACGTCACGACTTTAGGAAGTTCATGTATGGCAACTTGCCGGGTGTACAGCGGTTACTCTGTCCCTTTTTCTTGAAAATAGCAGCCAGCTAGAAAGTGTTTTTTTTTTTAATGTAAAAATGTTGTATCTAAAGCTGAGGAAGGCAGCAATTGGGGCAGCTAAAGACCTACCTCATGGTAACTGTTCCTCTGCTCTCGCAACTTCACGGACAGCTGTTGCGTAAACAAAAGCACAGAATCCACAGAGGATTCTTCAATATTCATCCAATTATATCCAATATCCAATTGTTCTGACCAATGGCGGCAGAGTAGGCGTGGTCGGGGTAGAAGGCTGAATCCAAGCATGTAGGCCAAGACGAGTAAAATGCAGATTTACCCGTATGCAGGTATTTTATTAAAAGAAACATTATTCTATGTAAGTGTGCACTGATTTGAGAGATAATGTACACGTTATTGTACATCTAATAGCTCACTATATTGTTGCGTACATGGGAGTTGCCGCTGGAGTGCCCAGCATGCCTTGCGGGCACTTGGTAAATAACAGTTGTTAGCTCTTAATTGTTGTTATCCACATAGAATGGTAGTTCATTGCTGTTGTGTGTTGACATACCTGTTAAATGTTATTGTTTTTAGTTCGCAGCGTGATGAGCCTATGTCCATCTCTTGCAAATTGAAGAGTACCTTCCTTAAGCAAGCTGAAGCGCCTCCGATTTTGCAGTTAGGATGCCATCTGCTGTACGGAGTCGACAAGCCGCTTAGACAGTCCTATTACAATGTGATGTCGAGCAAGCGAGGGCGAGCAGATACGGTCCCCGGGCCGCATTTTGGACATGGCTGACTTAAAGCAAGTCGGTGAGGATAAGCTTGACTTGTTTATTTATTTTTTCTTCCAGGAGAAGCAAGCTGCCACCAACAGGATTTTGCTGAAGAAGGAGCGAGCGTCTGGATTCCAGGACAGTCGCCTGGATGTAGTTGCACGTTTTAATGGTTCGACAGAGGCTTTGGACCGATTGGATGATCCCCCAATTCCTGCACCTGCTCCCGTTCCCGCCGCTGCAGCTGCTTTTGGGCCTGGTGAGGCCGTCAGCCCCACCGTGAGCCAGCTCAGTGCCGTGTTTGAGAGGCCTGACCTGCAAAACAATCTCTACCTCCCCAACCGTCGGTCAAGACCTGCCCCAGCACCAAAGCCAAAGCTTCCAGCCAAAGCAGGGGCCTCTAGCAGCCAGGTAAGACGATTTGCTTGTGTCTTGTCTTATTGTACTGTATATTATATTGTACTCATGAGATGACATCTGTGCCAAGTGCCTTGCAGTGCTTCAGCTGGTACACTACAATCCACAAAGTGAAATCTAAGTTTATTAAATGTCTAAAGAAGGTGTAGTGTGCTTATATTTCATGGGGTATTTGTGGCACGCCGGCACAAATAAATGCATGTATGGGGGAATACTGGATTTTAATGGCAATGTGCATGTCATTGTACATTTAATATACCACTATATTGGTGAACAGCAAGGTGATCATAGTCGACCATGTCAACATAGCCTTAGTGAATCAACTGGTGGTTTATCAACTTCATGTATTGCTCTTTTTAACAATCTTCACTGTCATTTACTCACAGTTCTTCTTTTTTGTCACTGTTGTGCAATACCGGAACATAACTTGTTCACTAATTATGACTTTTGTGAACCAAAGACGTTATCATCGGTCTTATTCTCTCCCAGATAAAAGCGCCTCCTCCAAGTAAGGAGGTCTCAGAGGAGGTGACAGCAGGATCTGTGACCAGCCAGGCAACAAAGACTGAAGCTCTAGATCCGCTTCCACAGAGGAGCGTAGAAGGAGAGGTGGTCAGCGAGGAGAAGGACAGACACGGACATTCAGGAGATCTGTTCTCCAGCTCGTTGGCTGCCACTTCATCTTCGTCGATTGCCGAAGCTAAACCAGCGTCCGAGTCCCAGTCTGGGTCGACTGAAGACAGGGGCTCAAGTACGGTGGATGTTTCTGGCCATGCTTCGCTCGGCGTGGAGCTTGACTGCTCTAGGGGGGACTCTGACCTCGGAGCCAGGTTGGTGCAAGCTGAGGTTCATGCAACACTTGAAAATGGAGAAAAAGATCCACCAGTGTTTGAAGTGACGCCCGCTGACTCTGAGATAAGGCACGATGAAGAGAATGACGAGGATGGCTCGAGGAAGGAGGATTACTCCGAGGGGGATCTGGTGGATGTCAGCGCGTACAGCGGCCTAGGTGAGGACGACTCTGGGGGCAGCCAGCTGGACGATGACGAGGATGAGGAAGACGATGACGCATATATACCGGAAAGCAGCTGCACAGAAATTGCTGGGCTTCCCGAGGAGGAGGAGCCAGCACCCGCCAATAGAAAGATCCGCTTCAGCACTGAGCCAATCAAGGTGAGTTTTCAGCCTCCAGCATTCATTCATGAACGAGGTATGTGCTCAAAATACATTACTCATTAGTAGGAGATGACCAATCACTGTGGCTTTGTCTCAATTTGCACACTTTCATGCTTACACTACAAGACACGGCCCTGTTTGCGTGTTGGTTGGTTAAAGTGACGGGCATTTGAGCACTTCACTGATAATGTGAATTTTAGGCGTTATTTTTTAAACTCTAAACGCCAGTATGTTCGCTTAAGTCCATTGTTTTTGCCCTGAGATGGGTTGATGATTGGCAGCAACATTGTTTTCATGCATTGTTGTTTTTCTAGTCTCAGATTCTACAGTGTTAAGAAAAACACACACACACACACACACACACTCTTTTTCTTACACACACCACCACAGTGAGTCAATCGTGTGAACTGTTTTGTCTTCATTTTTAGCAGCCTTCTTGACGCAACCCTGGCCAGGAATCGAACCCATGCCCTCTGCCATTAAAGGCGTACACCATTACACCACCCGGCATAATGAATGGATTGTTAATAAACTTGTAAAATGTAGCTGTTAAAGACAAGTTGGTTAAAATGTCTTTTTATATCATTTATTGTAATACAGACACAGAATGGAATGAAGTTATTCTGAATTATGGGATGGATCGAGTGAATGCCCTAAAAGTCTGTGTTTGTCTGGAGTAACGTAGACGTAACGTAGACGTTGACGTGTTTTGTCCTTATCGTCTCATACACACTCACGCACACACGCACACACATGCATGTGTATGCTGCAACTCAGTCAGCTGATTCACCGGGTTGCGAAACATGTCTTAACGTGCCATGGCGCATGCACCGACATCATACTTCCTCATTGAAAGTGACTGAATAGATTTTGGCTGAGAAAAGATGACTAGAATTCAAGAAGAATGAGCATATTGTCTTGATAAATGCTTTAGAACCTTCAGGGTTTTTTTTTTTTTTTTTAGGAAAAGGCAAGGCAAACCTAGTCATTGAGGCCCTCCACATCCATCAATCCATCCATCCATCCTTTTTCAATGCCGCTCATCCTCATTAGGGTCGCGGGGCTGTGCTGTAGCCGATCCCAGCTGACTTTGGGCGAGAGGCGGGGCAATCGCAGGGCACATATAGACAAACAACCACTCACATTCATACCTGCGGACAATTTAGAGTCCTAACATGCATGTTTCTGGAATGTGGGAGGGAACCCGGAGTACCCGGAGAAAACCCACGCACGCACGGGGAGAACACGCAGCCCTCCACAACCTTCTCTTTTTTTGTTTTTTTTTAATCAAATGTGAGTATGTAATTTAGGCCACTTTTTTCCTGCTGTTAGTTATCTGTCAGCTTAAGATGCAAAAACGATTTGAAATATTAATGTTTATCATCTTCTAACAAGTGTGAATGTGAGGAAATTCTGAACTAGATAAAGTCCTTAAAATCCTCTTGGGGGATTATTATTATCTAACAAGTGAATCATCTCTGACTGTAATTGATAAGAACATTAAGCAACATTTTATATAGTTTACAGCTTTAATACTCACATCTTTGTGAGGAAAAGCATCACTCTCAGTTTCATCTACTGCAGGGGTTCCCAAACTGTTTAGAGTTAACCTGAAGCCTTGTACCCCCTACTCCTGCGCACTTAATTAATTTTATAGTAATTCCATGTCAAAAATGTGTTGCATGGTCACATTTTGATCAAGTTTGATATGAGCACGAATAAATAGATAAGTAATCATCCTACATATCTTTAATTCCAGTCTGATGTTGGCATCCTTGCGTATGAATGGGTTGAATTTGAGCATCACTTTTTTGGTCAACTCACGATGGCTATGGTTTAACTCATTCAATCCCAGCCATTTTCCGAAATTCAACTCCTTCAGTAGCAGCCATTTTTAGATGATTTTGACGGATTTTTCAAGGCACACAGAGTGTTGTGTGCTATGGCTATATAAACAATGGGCCTAACAAAAGAAAGATTCGTGTCACCATCTGCATGTTTGCTTGCGTGACAGTTTGTTTATGTTGCCCTTTTTATGCCTTAGTCCCTGTTTTCATATGATTATTTTGTGCTACTTACTGCTTTGCCCTGTTCTGCGTTCTCCTGCTTCCTGTTAGTTACGCTTCTATTTAGTTCGGATGCGCGTCGGAGCGTTGCTTGTTTGCCGAATGTTGTATGTCGTGTGCGGCTCTTTTGTGGATCCCGCCGCTGCATAGCAGCCATAATAATTAAAAAAGACTTTTTACCTGCACCTTGGTCCTCGTTTCTCGCATCCTGGGGTCGTGACACAACTCCGCAAAGCCGCAAACAATTAGACTGCCGTCTTTCATCAAAAAAAAAAGTTTGTTTCTATCTTTTTCTGTTCTTAAGTAATCAGCAGTAGAACTTAGGTAAGTTTCAGGAAAATATCAGTTCCACAAAAGAAAAGGGAGGAAAACATTTTTGTGAAAAGATACATTTCAAGGGTAACTTTCACTTTTACACAAATTTTTTGCTTTTGTGACAGCTCAAATGTCTAAACAACGATATCACAACATAACACAAAAAGGGTTGTTTTATATCAAAACAACAATTTATTTACAAATATAACACCATAAACTATTTACAGTTTTCACATTTGGAACGAAATTGTGTGTGTGTGCACGCGTGCCTGGGCGTGTGCATGTGGATTAAAATGTTCCTACATTGCGTAACCATTTGCACGCTCCATTCTTCCATGCTCTTCCACTTCATCCTTGCTGTCGAGTGTGTTTTTACGGGCAAATGATCCATGCCGAGCGCTTATCAAATGCACTTCTGCCACCTTGTGGCCGTTTTTGTGGCTTAAAACTGCTGTAAAAGTGACATCTTTTAGTGTGCAGTTGCCATCACCTCTTTTTGCCTCTCGCACAAAAAAACCCCTTAAAAGACGTACAAATACGTCTTTGGGATCGGGCATTCAGGTTTAGAAAAACGTATAACTAGTTTTTGAATTTAATACCAAAATGAAGGGGAAAGTTTAACAATCATGATAAAGCAGAGTGACGTACAAAATGACATGCAACCAACGATAAAGCCTCATTTTTGGGGGAATCCCCACTCACAGTAACAGGTTTTCAATGCACCTTGCGAGGATTGGAACACCAAAACAAACAAGATGAAGATTAAACACTCTTATGCACAAAATAATCATCAAAAGTACTTATTTGTTCATATAATGCACACAGAGCAATGAACAACTTCATGCTGTGTCTCCTCTCTGCTCCGTTCTCCTTGTACCGTGAGGTGTTCAGGTGCACTTGTAATTTAGCGTTAGGGAATAAGTGTTTTTCATTTTTATTCCCGTACCTCCTATTAACAATTGGACCCCGCTTTGGGAACCACTTGCCTTCTCCTCCTCTTTGCTCCATTGGGGTAGCTCTGCCCCAATACGTTTCTTTCACTCCCGTCTTCCGGAATCAATGTGCACATGCACAGTAGCATGGAATAGTCCTTTGCATGAGAAATTAATAAATAGCATGTACTTTATATTGAAGAAAAAAAATCAATAATCAGTTTTCATGAGACGTTTGGGAAATCTGTGCCCTGGAAATCTGTGTTTGCTGTTGATGACCATTAAGAACAGTGCGACTCGTTAAGTCATGTCAAAAAGGAATTCTTACCATTTGTTTGACTTTAAAACATTTAAACCAGTGATGTTTTTTTTTTTACTCAAGTTTGAGGCATCTTTTCGGCCTGGGGCAGCTGAAGTTACAGAGCAAAGCGGCTGATGGGCATCCGCCTTTTTTTAATCGGCACCCGCGCCAAAACTTAAGCGACAATATGACCTTTAAGTGTAATGACAGGTTATAAGACGTGTTATTACATATGTGGTTGTTTTCTGACTGTCGCTTTGACTTGACCTTTACAACCACACATGTCCTTGTGATCTTTTTTCTTGCCGTGTTCTCTCACTGTGAATAATGTACAGCAGCCAAAAGGCTTTACTGTAGATAGCTCGTTTGCCATAACCCCTGTCAAAGACGTTCCTATTGCATTTCAGTCATAACGAAAGGAAGAAATGAAACTAAATGTAATGTTGAAGTCATCCGCGGTGACCAGACATTATTTTTCTTTTACCTCCATCAGCATGCATTCTCCCATTTTGCCTGACTCTTGTTAAATCCCACTGGTCCCTAAATGTAGAAGCCCTGTATTGTGATAGTCTGGAATCTCATGCACTGTTCTGGCAGGCATTGGCCAATCCACACTACATGTCAGCGATTACAGGCAGTACCATTGTTACCCAATCTTCTTGCAGACACTGGTTCGTCGACATGGTAATCATTGCACGTTATCACTCGTGATTATCCATGACATCTGGTCAGTAGATTGTTATTTTGGAATTTATTAGGCCAAAATTGTAATGGTTTTGGTTTATTGTGAACATGCGTAACAATTTACATTGCGGTGCATTATGGTTACACTTTTCGACATGAAAAGGAGTAGGAGGAAGCAGAGTTTATTTAATCCTACCCCTTCACCATTTTTCAGCAGTTCATACTGTAGTTGTTCACTTCTTGTCTAACAAGTACCAGTTTGCCTTTTTTTTTATACTGATTGAAAAAGGCAGAGATGTAGATACCTTGTTCAGTAATCTAGATAGACCTCAAAATGAATAGGAGTAAAGTCTTAAAATAAGGGAGTAAAAGTACTAATTTGTGCTTTAATGTTTAATCCATGAGCTAGAAATAAATACCTTAGTTAAATAATGACATAATTGAGAGTAAATGTACAGGACAGTACAGGAGGAATACACATAGAAAGATGAGAAACAGACATCGTAAATGAAGCAAATAAATAATAACAATAAATTCATCAAATAAAATAAAAGAGTACAGTCGTCCAATTGCCACTTTGTGGTTCGAATTTTGCGGCTTCACTCTCACAGTTCTTCAAAAATATATTAATAAATAAATATGCTGTTTTGTGGTTGAATATGGCCTATTATTTGTTTAAAAAAAAGCATATTTAAGCAAATTGTATGTACGTATTTTTTGCCTGAATTAAGCATTTCCAAGCATTAAAAATGGCTAAAGCTTTCCCTTAGCGATAAGGTGAGAAGCACTGTCATCCGAGAGAAGCTCGGAGTCGAACTGCTGCTTCTCCGTATTGAGGGGAGCCAAATGAGGTGGCTCGGGCATCTGGTCAGGATGCCTCCCGGACGCTAATAGACCTCGGGGGAGACCCAGGACCCGTTGCAGAGTAGAGACTAGCTGGACGAAGTAGCTGTGGAGAGGGAAGTCTGGGCTTCCCTGCTTAGGCTGCTGTCCCCGCGACCCGACCTCGGATAAGCGGAAGAAGATGGATGGATGGATGGAAAAATTGCTAAATGAACTAAAATACAAAGACACTGCAAATGTTTAGTAGCAGACTTGATCGCCAGAGCAACATGCTTTTATTGCAGGTTTGAATTAACTCACAACAGGCACAATAATCCCTAATTAAAACACGGGTCATTGTTGCGGGCATAACTCACGCCAAGCTAAAACTCTACTCCGGACCCCCAACATCACTTCCTGTCCCCCCGCCACTCACACACATACGAGGATGTGTAAAGTGTAAGTGTAAAGTTGACTATAGGAGTGTTAGTTTATGTGCAGAGGACTCTAATAATGTTAAAAAAAACATATATAGAAGGTCGTAAACAGGTTTTCAGTGTTCTAACTAACTAACTTTGCGGAAATTCACTCATCACAGGGGTCTGGAACAAATTAACCGCGATAAAGGAGGGATCACTATAATAGTAAATGAATAATAAATGATGTATATAATAGATATTACAGTAGTTAAATAATGAGAGAATGAAGAAAACACACCAAACATACACCAGAGACTGTGAGATAACTACCTAAAGGAGGAATACTTTTCTGCTTGTCCCTTCAACTCTGATACACTTGTGGTTACGTGTGCTGAATGGTGAACAAGGTTACCCCTGTGAGTCTGAGAAAAGCAGTTGGAATGTGGCTGGGTGTGTTTGTTTTTAGTTGAAAGCACACAACCACTCATGCACACACACACACACACACACATACAATAATATGGCGGAAAACAGTTACAATTCTAAAGATGTCATATAATTAAATGCATCTTTTTCTGTAAGAAAAATAAAATCCATGCACTTTTTTGTACAATATGCACTGTAGTTATATTTAGGTGAAAGAGAAAACTGTCCTTGAAAACAGAATAGTCAAAATGAACACTGATAAGCAGTGGAATGAGAGTGAATGAGAATATTCGCAGGCAGATCAGCAGTGGAGAAAATGTGCAACGGTGCTGACACAAAAACAGCTTTGAGCCCCATTGCCTCAAACATATAATTTGAAGTGAAACGGTTTTTGCATTAAAAAAAAACAACAAAAATCTCTGATCATTTGAAACAATACATTGTGACCTGTGGAGCGCTGTCTAGAAACAAGGGTCAAATCCAAAACCCAGGGCAAGTTGAAGTGATATTTGTACAATTGTCACTCGTTTGTCGCGGTCAATCGGTTCCAGACCCAACTGTTCAATATTAATAAATTGAATATTTTCATAGTAATAGAAAACCTGTTTATAAATATGTTTTCTACCATTATTAGAGCCCTCTAGACATGAAATAACACCCCTATAGTCACCATTACACTCCTATTACTCTTTGTTTACACCACATTGCTAATGCGCAGGTTACCGGATCACTGCAGGGACACGAGATGGCCAAGGCTTTAAGCACAGCATGCTAGCGAGCTAACTCGTTAGCCTCCAGTTTATTTATTCTACTGTAAACTTAAGAAAAGGTTTCAAATGGCGTGGGGAAGAAGGACAAAGTAAAAAGCCCAAAACTTACCACTTCCACACGGAATGGGAGGAGAACTTTTCACTCTATCATGCTATGGACATGCTATGGCTGACTCCATGCAGCGTGATGGTAATGTAATGTTGATGCCGAGTGGCCAGAATACCACATATAACTTGCCTTGCAAAATTTTTGGACTAATAATAATGAATACTACTTTATTAATAAATAATTTTTTAAAAACACAATGGAGCGAGGGAGCGAAGTTCAGACCGCGTTGTCGCTAGGGACGACTGTATGTTTGTATTCATATACAAAGTCATTTCTAACCTTTTTTTCTCTTTTTTTGGGGATTTTGTTGTTGATATTCTCTTAAACTATACAAAAAAAATATTTATATTAAATCATATTAATATTATATTAACATAATAATAATGTTACATTCATATTAATATCAAATTGATATTTTGCATTAAAATCATTTTTTATTCTCTTAAAAATAAAGACCATACAATTATGGACAAGTCATGTCTTTATGTAAAATTCAAAATCAGCACGGGGTGAAATGATTATTTCCCCTACTCTATGTACACCCATTTATCCTCATATTTTACAATGTTTAAGGTACACCTTTGGTAGTTTTGTAATTTATATACAACTGACAGTATACAGTTATAAAATTGAGTACACCCCCTTACATTTCAGCAACCAACCGCCTGTATTGGCTTACATTCAAGCATGATGGTGGTAGCATCATGCTCTCGGGGTGCATGAGTGCTGTCAACAGTTGGAAGATGCGGTTAATTGAAGCAAGCGTGACTTCCAACTGTGTCATTCTGAAGCATAGCACAATCCTTACCCTTCGGAAACTGGGCAACATGTTAGTTAGCACGTGTGGGGGGAGTCTCAAGCGGAAGGTGGAGGAGAGCGAGGTGTCGAGCATCCACCAACTATGTGATGTCATCATGTAGGAGTGAGAGGATTCCAGTAATAACCCGTGCAGCTTTGGATTGTCCTTTTGTACACAATGGAAATACAGTGGTGTGAAAAAGTGTTTTCCCCCTTCCTGATTTCTTATTTTTTTGCATGCTTGTCACACTTAAATGTTTCAGATCATCAAACAAATTTAAATATTAGTCAGTGACAACACAACTGAACACAAAATGCAGTTTTTAAATGAAACTTTTTATTATTAAGGCAGAAAAAAATCCAAACCTACATGGCCCTGTGTGAAAAAGCGATTGCCCTCCATGTTAAACCATAACTTCCCAGGAGTGGCCGGCCAACCAAAATTACCCCAACAGCGCAGCGACGACTCATCCAAGAGGTCACAAAAGACCCCACAACAACATCCAAAGAACTGCAGGCCTCACTTGCCTCTGTTAAGGTCAGTGTTCAGGACTCCACCATAAGAAAGACACTGGGCAAAAACAGCCTGCATGGCAGAGTTCCAAGACGAAAACCACTGCTGAACAAAAAGAACATTAAGGCTCATCTAAATTTTGCCAGAAAACATCTTGATGATCCCCAAGACCTTTGGGAAAATACTTCTGATGAGATAAAAATAGAAATTTTGGTGTGTGTCCCATTACATCTGGCGTAACAGTAACACCGCATTTCAGAAAAAGAACATACCAGCAGTAAAATATGGTGGTGGTAGTGTGATGATCTGGGGCTGTTTTACTGCTTCAGGACCTGGAAAATTTGCTGTGATAAATGGAACCATGAATTCTGCTGTCACCCAAAAAGTCCTGAAGGAGAATGTCCGACCATCTGTTGACCTGAAGCTGAAATGAACTTGGGTTCTGCAGCAGGACAATGATCCAAAACACACCAGCAAGTCCACCTCTGAATGCATTAAGAAAAACAAAATGGAGACTTTGGAGTGGCCTAGTCAAAGTCCTGACCTGAATCCTATTGAGATGCTGTGGCATGACCTTAAAAAGGCGCTTCATGCTGGAAAACCCTCCAATGTGGCTGAATTACAACAATTCTGCAAAGATGAGTGGGCCAAAATTCTTCCACAGCGCTGTAAGAGACTCATTGCAAGTTATCGCAAATGCTTGATTGCAGTTGTTGCTTCTAAGGGTGGCCCAACCAGTTATTAGGTTTAGGGGGCAATCACTTTTTCACACAGGACCATGTAGGTTTGGATTTTTTTTCCTTACTCACACTCCTGCCACGCTGTACTTGTTTAGACATGTTGATGTTTCCATTGTTTTCATTTTTGCTTTATTTCTATCAGTCTTTTTTGCGCTCTACTGTAGTTCTGCTCTTATTTAGTGAGTGCAAAGATTTTCTCCAGTAGCGGTTCTACCTGTTTTTTCTTGATAGTTGGGTGTTACTTTGGAAAGTTTGTGCCTTCATGAGTGCATTCACCAGGGAGGGGACACACACGCACACATACACACATACACACATGCATTCACACAGCTATAAAGTTACTCAACAGGAAGGAAACGTAACAACAGGAAGCACTTTAACAATCCTGCTCTCTTAACTCTATTTACAGTATGTCGGTATGTGGTGTGTGTATATCTAAGTGTACTGTATTAAGAGTAATGTAAATAACTGAGTACCTCCCACATGTTATGCCTCTGGCTGTGTCTGTTCCAGCGCTTCTCGCACAAACATATTAGCATATCTACCAGACAGAGAGAGCCATGTGATCATAGAGCTGGTCATCGGGGAGACAGACGCTGCTGGCTTTTTAGCGAGTGCGGAGCCGAATGTTTGAAAATGGGGTAAAGAATCATAAAATGAGTCCACAAAGGAAAAATACGAGCGCATATTAAAGGTACACTAAGGCTTTATTCATCATTCAACCTGATTCCTCCTGTCATGTCTGATCATGTGCAGTATCGCTTTGGTCCTTTTTTTGCCATCTTGTGACAGCTGGCATTTGTGCAAGGATTTTATAGCCCACTTTTGTTTTGTACCTTTTCCCTGCTCCAACCCGCCATGGCAGTGTTAGAGCTCTTATTTGAGACTTTGGCCTTTTGTACGTGGCAGGTCACTCACTGGCTGATGGAGACATTTGTACTCATAATGCACACTGACAGAAAGAACTCCTGTGCATCAGCTTGCACCAAGTGTCACTTCTTCTTTTATCACTGATCTCAGCTAGTTTTTCTGTTATTTTTCAGCTCGATTGTTACTGCTTGTCTAATATGCAAGACAAATTGGTAATATAAATGGGTGTCGATTTAATTGAAAGGGCCCTATCCTATGCTATTTGCAACTTTTCAGACTTGCATATACACTGGAACCTCGGTTGGCGTATTTTGCAGTTTTCCCAGTTAGCATGGCGTGGTGTTGTTGTGTTATTAATACACTGCATGAATCAAACAGTGTCACGTATTTGTAACAGTAAATGTTCCTGCTAGAAGCCTGTTAGCATGCTCTGAACTGGAAACCGGAACCTAAAGTCAATGTCCCCCAGCTCTGTTGTGACTGTGACGTCATCAGCTGTTGACTCTGTAGTTCTTTTACGCCAAGTCTTTGCTTCTTTTTTTTTTATTGATGGAGCCAGAGAAAGTTGCAAGGGCCAGACCTTTGATAAAGAAAGTGAGAAACACGATTGAATTCAAGAAATAACTCGTAGCAAAACACGAAGGTGGTGTCCGTGTGGAGCTCTGCTCATCCCTTGCAGCTGCCTCACATCTGTCATCATCAATAATCAAGTCTCCAGTCAAGGTGAAAGTGATTTTAGATGTTCATTTATCCCTTTTATTTGTCGTTTACGGTTATCGTTAGCGCGATTTATTGGTTCCAGCCCCGACCGCGATAGGCGAATTTCTGCAAAGTAAGTAAAATATTATAAAATTAAATATTTCTGTAGTTACAGCATAGAAAACCTGTTTATGACTTTCTAAAAATGTTTGTTAACATTATTAGAGCCCTGTAGGCATTAAATAACACCCCTATAGTCACTTTTATACTCCTATTACCTAACATAGTAGACATGATAAGCAACCCACAAAGCTCCTTGTTGTCGTGATAACAAACGTAATGTTGGTCGATCGCATGACATTAAAAAAAAAAAAAAAGATTGACAAGATTGACATGAGCCTATCATCCATCCTCACTATGACATTTGTCACCGGATTGTTATACAGGACAGCCAGTCTAACATTAATCAACCGTACATGGATGTACACTACAATAATCAATAATCAATAATCACAATAATCATGCTAGCTTTGTTTACACCGCTTATGCGCAAGCTATGGGATCTCTGACGTGGCACAAGAGACGGCCACCGCTTTAACAAGCGCAAGCTGCCCATTAACTAGTTAGCCTCCAATGTATTCTAAACTTAAGAATAGGTTTGAAATTGAGTGGAGAGGAAGGGCAAAAACATACCACTTGCACACGGAATAGGAGGACCACTTCCATCTACCATCTAGTGTTTTGAATGTGAATTACACCTCTCGTGACAATAATGAATGAAAAAATGTTCTCAAAAATATTTGTCGATACTATCGATTATCAACGATAATTTGTAGCGCAATTATCGACCAGCAAAATTTGTTGTCGTGACAGGCCTAACAATTGCGCACGAGGACGTCATGAAATTTCCGTGAGATCTTGTGAATTTTTCTCATCGCAACTTCAGGAAGTCCATCTATGGCAACTTGCTGGGTGCACACCAGTAACTGCGACTCTGGACCATTGGTTGCTTATTGAAAATGGCAGCCAGAAAGTGTTTTTTTTTTCAGATGTAAGAATGGTGTATCTAAACCAGAGTAAGGCAGGGAGCTAAAGGGAGTTAAAGACCTACTTCACGGTCACTGCTGTTCTGCTCAGGTGTTTTTTGAATAAAGATGTTCGACACTTGACCAATCTCAGCAGAGTAGGCGTGGTCGAGGGAGGAGCCTGATGAATTTGAGCATGCTGGCCAAGAGGAGAAGAATGCAGATTTACTCTGTACACACAGACTGAGTACTTCATTAAACTAAACTTACTATAGTGCCCCACTGTGACCCAGTATCATTTTAGATGCCCCTGAAATAAGCATGATCGGGCCCCTTTAAAGGTTTTACCGACAGAGAATAGCGCCTTGTTTAAATTTGGCCTTTGACCCCGTGTGTAGGTATTCACCACCTACTGTAATGAAGACTATGATCGGCGCAACGACGACGTGGACCCCATGGCCGCGTCGGCTGAGTACGAGCTGGAGAAGAGAGTGGAGAAGCTGGATCTATTTCCTGTTGAGCTGGAGAAAGGTGAACATCCACACACATCTGAGTCACTCAGACAGGCCCCTTATGTAACTACACACACGCACACACACTCACACACACTGACAAGTGGACATGCATCATCTGTTCGCTAAAAACTCCATTATCCTATTATGAGATTAAAGTTAGTGGGGATTAGCCTAATTAGGGTGGTGTAATTCTGGAGGGTGATGGGTACCCACCCTTGATGCCTTCACACTCACAGTAAAACATTTGAAACCAATAAATGCAGCCAATACGTTTTGGTTATTGTTTTGTATGTCAGCACTTGTATTGACATGATACTGTATGTTTCTGTGTCTTTTAGACAGTGATGGTCTAGGAATCAGTATCATTGGCATGGGGGCAGGGGCAGATATGGGTCTGGAGAAACTGGGCATCTTTGTTAAGACGGTCACCGATGGCGGAGCTGCACACCGAGATGGGAGGTAAATGCATCCATTTTCAGCGTTACCGGGCGCTGCACCCTTGCCTCGTCACCAGTCCAGCGCAGTCATGAGTGGGAATTGAACCCACGCGGGCTACCCTTTTATGATGTCACAACATTTCCAAGTGTTATTTCATTTTTATTTCATCTGCTGGCTAATTTACGGTATGGTACATTTAGAAAACTGGAGAAAAGAGCAATTTTCTGCTCAGGAGATGCTTGTTTCTTGCTTGTCATGTAGAATGAAATTTCAGCAGAAGCTAAAAGCTTAATTGTGTTTGGCCTAAAAGGTTTTTCTGGCCTTTTGAGTTGGCAAGTCGTTACATGTCACATAATATTTGCTGAGATACTGCCAACACAAAACCATTAGACTTCAACCTCTTTCATCTGTATGTTGTTGGGAGTAACGGTGTTGCAAGTAAGTCTTTACTGACGTTTTCCAGTAATGGATAAAGTAATTAATTACAATTTCAAATGTTACTGACAGTGAAACGTGGCACGCTATTATGCTACTAATTTCTATCTCAACAACCTGGATGTCGTGTCGGTGGCCATTATTCACTGCTACTACACAGGAAGCTAAACAGCTAGTCAACAAGAGTTGTGTTGCAAGTCATGAGCTCGACCCTCGGCTTTAATCTCATGAAACATCTCTCAATGGTGCACGTCACTACAAAGCTCAATTCTAATTATTTTACATATTTGAAGGTTTTTACGTAAGTAAGGCAATAATAACTCTCCCTGGTAACTAACTACATTTATGAAGGAATAATTCTGTTAACCATTCAGTTACTTTTTGGGGAAAGTAACTAGTAACTATAGTTAATTACTTTTTTAAAGTCATTTGTCGAATATGTTAAAACAGGTTGCTGATTAAGAGGATAACAAGAAAAAGAAGAGAATAATAAATATTTGCCAGTTGTTTTCAAATACTTTTTTTTAACGTATTTGTACATGAAGTACATGCAGCCTTTACTTCTCCAGGAAAAGTTCTGATACATTTGTTGTAAAAGGCTGATCACCTCCTGGTGATCTTGGATATATAAACCTCAAATCTTGGTAGTCAAATTAATCCATTCATTCATTCAGCAGAGCATAAAAATATATTGCATTTGACCTTCTGCTAGCTAGTGCTGCTGCTGTCAAAAAAAACCAAAACAACAACAAACGCTGGCTTTTCATCTATGGAAGGACGGCAGTGACAAGCACCTTCCAGCTCACGCACGCCAGACCCCTTTGGGATGAAGTGGTATTGCAAGTGCCTCTCGTATGACATCTCGTATTTTATTGTCCGATTAGCAAGAATAATCACGTCACATGGACGTTAAAGACATTACACAGGCTGTAGAAAGTCATTGTTTATAATAAATGTTTCTGACAAACAGAAACTGGCAGGCATGATCCAACTCACAGTGCACTCAGACGCTCGCGGCAGCCTCATCTTAGGTTTCTGGCCTGTACCTAATCAGGAAATGCGCAAAAACTGTTAAAAACGATTGGTATCATCCAGAAAATACAATTATAAATAGGTGAAGTAGGACAGAGTATATTCCTAATTTCAAGAACAAAATATGGGCTGCTTTCAAACTGTTAAGTAATTTAACCTGAGGAAAGTTTTCAATCAAAAACAAGTTTTTTTTGTGCTTTTAATGCTTGAAGGATCCAAGTGAACGATCTAATCGTTGAAGTTGATGGGACAAGCCTGGTTGGTGTGACTCAGAGCTTTGCAGCCTCTGTCCTTCGCAACACATCTGGCACTGTCAGGTATGCAACACATTTATCCACTGTCTGGTATGTACATATCTACTTTTTTTTAGTTATGCAGATAACTGACATTTTAATGTGGGTAACTGATGAAATATTTACTGTAGGGATGTTATTTTTATGGTTAAGTTGCGATTAATCAGTATAATAATGCAGAAAATGAAAAGATGCAAGGGCCATTTTGATATTTTGTAAACCAACACATATGCTAAGAAGCTATATGTATCTCAAGAAAAAAATGTTTTTCACCTTTGTATTATAGGTATCACCTGTAATATAGGTGAAATGCTACTACAAACGACGTCTTTTCCATAATATGAGTTTATTCTTGTAAAATTTCGACTTTTGTTGATTTGTTTGATTTTTTTCTTAATATTTTGACTTTATTTCCATTAAATTACAGCTGTTTTTTTCCATTTCTGCTGTTTTTTATTTTTACTTTCCATCTATGTCATTTCAGCTTTCCTCTTGTAAATTTTCTTCTCATAATTGTAACTTTATAATGTATTTTTTTTGTTACTAAAATGATATTTTTCCTAATTTTCCAAGTTTATATCATAAAATTGCAACTGTTCTCTCTATTTTTTTCTCTTAATATTTTGACTTTACTCTGGTAAAAATTCTGCTGTTGTTTTTTTTTTGTATAATTTTGGAAATATTTCTTCTTCTATTCTTTCTTCTCCTAATATTTTGACTTTATTCCTTTGTTATAAATTTGCACCCAAAAATTACAACTTTATTCATATTTTTTTTACTTTAAAAAAATGATTTAATATTTCAACTTCATGCTACTAAAATGGCGTTTTTCCACATACTATTACTTTGATCGTTTTTATGTATTTTATGTATGTAAAAAGACAAAAAAAAAGTTATTTATATTTAAAGACAGAACTTTGTTTGAATATTAGTTAATAGTATCCACATTTCAGCTTCTTTTTAAATTTTGCCTTTTTGCTCCATTTTTCCCATTTTTGCTGGGTTTTTCTTTTGGTTTAATTTTATTTCTACAATGTGCTGCGTGTCCAAAAAAAACAAGTTGCAGGCTGCAAATGGCCCCCGGCCGCACATTGGACACCCCTGTTCCAACACAAAATAATAATAGTACATAATAAATGTCCCCTATATTACATAGATCAGCACAAAACAACAGGATACTTTGAGCGCACTTTTGTTTGTTTAGCGTTCACGCTGGCAGTAAAGAGCAGATGTAATGGATGCCAGCTGGTGCAGCTGTGCGAGTATGTTGGTAAACCTCACTCCCTGACACCTTAAGAGTCGTGCTGGACATCGAGGTGACAGCTCGAGCTTTAGCTTGACGGCTAGTCCTCTCAACTCATTCATTCAGTGGATCCGGGTTCGGCACAAGGGAGGACCAGTCGGGTTACACATGCATAAAGTAAAGATGATTGGGCATCTTTTGTGATTCCAAACAAAATAATGCCGTCTAATTTATTGTCTGCGCACTCATTTATTGATGCCAATGAATCTTCAGGTTTGTGATTGGTCGGGAGAAGCCAGGAGAGCAGAGTGAAGTGGCTCAGCTGATCCAGCAAACTCTGGAACAGGAGAGATGGCAGCGAGAGATGATGGAGCAGCGCTACAAACAGTACATGGACGAGGATGAGGAGGTAAGGTCAACTGATTACACGCTGGGCAGTAAACGAACAAAAGTACTGATTGCGGGATTAATCATTGCAAGTGATGGGAGAAAACGTGGAATTTGTAGCGGTAACGGTTGTCACTCTACTGGGAAGACTCCACTACAAGATTTTGAAACGGGTCGGTGTTTTTTTTTGTTTTTTTTTTGTCAATTCATGTGGAAGAACATTTGTGAGGTCATAGTTCATTGATGTCTGGCTCAATCCCAGAGATGTTTGGAGGGGTTTGAGGTCAAGGCCCCTTGCGCTATGAATGTGTAGTGTGTGTTGCCTGCAGCAGTGCCAAATGTAGTCCAGCTTCTCCACCTGGTGGTCGCAGAGAGAAATGTCCAGTGTAGTTACACAAACTTTCCTGCATTAGTGCATATTTTTATTTAGATTCTTCTGTTTTTCTGCAATATTTTGTCCTCTTATCTCATGGAGTCACGGGGTATGCTGCAGCCTATCCCATTGGTTAACCATCATGCATTTTGTTAGCTGCTGTGGTAGAATCCTTGTTAATACTGCCATGCTTTTATTTTGAAGCTTACTTTACACTGAACAGCAAATCCATGTGTGGGCATTTTAATACTGTATAACTAGACAGACGTGATGTGGCTGTCGTCATTTCACACTGCTTAGCAATAATGATGAAACGCATGGGTCGACATAAACTCGCCCATTTTTCGTAGAAAACGGGGGCAAAAGCGGTCGACTATGGATGTCAACCTCAACATAAGCAGAAAAAAACAACAAGAACTAAAAACTATTTTTGGTGCAGACTTGGATAAAGCTGATGAAGTAAGTGTATTCTTTATTCTGTTGGACGTAGGAAGCCTGTGTTGAGTGTCAGTTAAGGTTTGATGGGGTTTGGTGGGTTAGGGATATATTTCATTGCTAGAGGTATGTCTCATTGCAGAAAAAATACTGAAAAATTAAAGGATGTGGGGGCCGTTTTAGTATTTCACATTTTTCAAACAGGCTAAAACCATGTAGACATGCTTCAAAGTTATATATACAGTATATTCAAAGGAAAAAGAGCCTGCATGTCAGCTTTGTATTATAGGTGACAAAGTGTATTATAATTACTCAATTATTAGTTCTGACATTTTAAACTTGCATTATGCTTTTGCATACTTTTTCTGTTGTTTTTTTTTTGTTTTGTTTAAATGTATGTATAGAATACAATGCGGGTCAATAAAATGTGACGATATAGAATGGTGTAAAGTGTTTACCCCCTTCTTGATTTCTTATTTTTTGCACGTTTGTCACGCTTAAATGTTTCAGATCATCAAACAAATTTAAATATTAGTCAATGACAACACAACTGAACACAAAAATACAAACCTACATGGCCATGTGTAAAAAGGTGCTTGCCCCCCCAGTTAAAACATAACTGAGATTGAGATCTATCAGTCCAGAAAAGGTTATGAAGCCATTTCTTAAGCTTTGGGACTCCAGCAAACCACAGTGAGAGCCATTATCCACAAATGGCCAAAACATGGAACAGTGGTGAACCTTCCCAGGAGTGGCAGGCCAACCAAAATTACCCCAAGAGCGCAGTGACGACTCATCCAAGAGGTCACAAAAGACCCCACAACAACATCCAAAGAACTGCAGGCCTCACTTGCCTCGGTTAAGGTCAGAGTTCAAGACTCCACCATAAGAAAGACACTGGGCAAAAACACCCTGCATGGCAGAGTTCCAAGACGAAAACCACTGCTGAACAAAAAGAACATTAAAGCTCATCAAAATTTTGCCAGAAAACATCTTGATGATCCCCAAGACCTTTGGGAAAATACTCCTGGTGAGACAAAAATTGAACTTTTGGTGTGTGTCCCATTACATCTGGCGTAAAAGTAACACCGCATTTCAGAAAAGGAAAATCATACCAACAGTAAAATATGGTGGTGGTAGTGTGATGGTCTGGGGCTGTTTTGCTGCTTCAGGACCTCAAGCTGAAACCAACTTGGGTTCTGCAGCAGGACAATGATCCAAAACACACCAGCAAGTCCACCTCTGAATGGCTGAAGAAAAACAAAATGAAGACTTTGGAGTGGCCTAGTCAAAGTCCTGACCTGAATCCTATTGAGATGCTGTGGCATGACCTTAAAAAGGCGCTTCATGCTGGAAAACCCTCCAATGTGGCTGAATTACAACAATCCTGCAAAGATGAGTGGGCCAGAATTCCTCCACAGCGCTGTAAGAGACTCATTGCAAGTTATCACAAACGCTTGATTGCAGTTGTTGCTGCTAAGGGTGGCCCAACCAGTTATTAGGTTTAGGGGGCAATCACTTTTTCACACAGGACCATGTAGGGTTGGATTTTTTTCTCCCTTAATAATAAAAAGTTTCATTTAAAAACTGCATTTTGTGTTCAGTTGTGTTGTCATTGACTAATATTTACATTTGTTTGATGATCTGAAACATTTAAGGGTGACAAACATGCAAAAAAAAAAAGAAATCAGGAAGGGGCAAACACTAATTCACACCACTGTATAAAGTCATATATTGTGTGATGTCATGTGATATAAATACCCTTATTGATTTCATACCTGCAGACGGGCGAGTATGCAACAGATGAGGAGGAGGAGATGAGTCCCATGTTTCCAAACTCCATTGAGGTTTTTGACCTGGCAGAGCACCAGGACTCTTTGTCTCCAGTGGAGCTGGACCCTGAGAAGCTGACCCATAAATTTAAGGAGGTACAGTACAGTACATTTGACTTTTTTTCTTTGGATTCGGAGTGCAGTTTATGACATTAATGGAGCTCTATACAGTATAGAAATGTATTGATTTTTGTTTGTTGCGTTTAACTATTAAATCCTTCAAACAACAGAGAACCTGTATGCTAACACATGCTTTCAACCATCTCTATCTGCTGGCAGCTTCAAATCAAACACGCAGTCACACAGGCAGAGGTCCAGCTGCTGAAGAGAAAGGTAAGCCCAAATAACACTTAATCTCAACATACACAATTGTACACTACAGTAGAGCCCTGCTATTCGAGGGGGGTTACATTCCAAGTCCGCCCACGAATGGTGGAAATCTGCACATAATTGAAAATATAGCCACCCGGCTTGCTCCCGGATTATTGTGCCTGCTGTGAGATAATTCAAACCTGCCATAAAACCACAATGTTCTGGTGATCAATTCTGGTGCTTGTGTGTCTCACCGAACATTAAAGTAACATTACTGACACCTAGTGACCAGTGTAGAATACTACATATCATCACAGCGTCATTGAATGCATCTTCTGAATGCCTTCTATAAGTATTTTAGTCCATATAGCCATTTTTATGCTTGACAATGCTTAATTTAGGCAAAATATGTTAAATGTACATAAATATGCATAAGCTTTGACTAATAATAAGCTGTATTAAATCACGAAACAGCATGATTTATTAATTAATATAGTTTTTTAAAAATATGATAGAGTGAAGCTGCGAAATTTGAAGTGTGAAGTGGCGAGGGACATCTGTAATATCACGTATTTATCCATTACTGCTGACTTGGGCTGAATGTTATGTGTTTTCTATGGGAAAAATTGCCTATTTTTAGAGAAAAAATAATTGACAAAAATTTGCGGGGTTGCAAATGCTGAATTCCGAGTACGCAGGGATCCACTGTACAATGAAACCAGCTTATGTCGACCAAAAAGCTTTAATATTAAAAAAAAAAAAAAAAAAGAATCGGTACTGGATCTGATCGGCAAGTCTATAAAAAAAATCAGATCGGAACCCAAAAAATGTGGATCGGGACAACCCTATTCAAAATAAAAGCACGGCAGTATTAGTCAGGATTCTGTCACAGAAACGTACAACATCCTATATCATCGTCCATTTTATGATGTCTCCGGTGAAAGTCACAAGTAAATGTACAAGCCGTGCCTAGTTTCGGTTTCGATTTCACTTACGTTGATAACCTCTTATTATCGCATTAGTCAGCCAGTCTGAGGGGCGTCAACGTAAACGGGTTCCGCTGTACTCTCACCATGTTATACCACAGGGGACGTGCATCCAGTACAGCCTCAATTCACCTCCCCCGCATTACCTTACACAACCCTGCCTTTTCCCCCAGTTGGCTCATGCGGAGCAGGATAAATTGCGTTGGCGAATGGAGCGTGCCCAGCTGGAACAAAGCATCCGAGACAGTAAAGAGAGGATGGAGAAACTGGAGGGTTACTGGATGGAGGCCCAGTCCCTGTGTAAGGTAATTTATTATTATGAAACTAACGCAGGTAAATATCTGACGTGCACCGACTGAGTATGTTCTAAATCTCAGCGGGTTTTGGTTACTGACCGTGTGTGTGTGTTTGCGTGTGTGCGTTTATTTTCAGGCAGTGGATGAACACCTCAAAGAAACCCAGGCTCAGTATCAAACTTTAGAGAGGAAATACAGCAAAGCCAAGAGAATGATTAAAGAATATCAGCAGAAGTAAGGAGAGAAAGATCAAATAAAGGTTATAGAGAAATGTTGTTAACCTGTGTGTGTGTGTGTGTGTGTGTCTGTGTGTGGTCGTTTTTGCGTGCCTTGCAGGGAGATTGAGTACCTGAAGAAGGAGACAGCTCAGCGTCAAGAAGGAGAAGAAAGTGAGGCCTCACACAAAGAAGAGGCGGACAACTTGCATGAAAAGGTGAGCCAATTTCGGACTCAGACTGACATTGTCTTGACATTGAAAAAAAATATTGCTTGTCTTACTATTGGTATTGCACAGAGACACATTGGATTAACTGTTTTTAGAGTGAAGACCCCAAAACGTCTCTGTATAACATACTTATTGGAGCCGGACCGATATGGGATATGGGCCACGTATCCCATATATCGGCTGATAATGGATATATCGGCCATTATATGAAATAAGGGTACACCAGCCAGCCAGATATGATGGGGGTACGTGAATAAAAATGAACAGAAATAAGCGCCTAACGCTCACACTCACAAGTCCACCTGAACGCCTCACGGTGCGAGGAGACGGGACCAGTGTCTCTGCGCAATACATACCCGGAACGCAATCGCTTCAACAGGGTTCTACGCGTGTGCAGAACGCGTCTACATCCAGTCGGACGATTTTTCGGCAGTCACATGTTAGGCATGTGTAATCTACGCCACCTGTCGATCTATTTTAGGGCAGCAAGCAACATACAGTACGTCCCCCCTCCATTCCCAAAAACGTTATTAAGATAGATAGAAATTTGAGAAATAACAACATAATCGTTTTTTCGTATATCATGTCTGTGGTGCAAGTGAACAATTTATAAGCCCTTTTCATTATTTTACGTTTTTTTTTTGCCACTGAAAACAAAAACACAGTAAAGCATTTGCGAAGAAGATATGTTTGGATGGATGGTATTTCCCCGTTTAGAAAAAAACACGCTAGCTGAATCCTCTAGATGAATCCATCATTGCACTCTGCTTATGGTTGTTTACATTGAAATATCACTGCTTTTCATGTGTTTTATTCAACTTATTTATGTATGTCACACGTAACCGGATATGACGTTTATGCCTGCGCCACGTGCATTGCGTACGTTTTTTACGTAGCTCAGTCTTGGTGGATGTCATAAGACGATAGAAACATCTGCATGCTAGCGGAGTATTTTAACAAGAGTCACTTATAAAACAACCTCCCAACATATCACATGTATATGAAGTATGGTGATTGACCATTTATGTTCATACATTTCAAAAACGATTGCCTTCCGGGTACGTAGTGCGTAGTGACAAGCAGAAAGGTGACAGAGCGCGGGGTTGTTCATTGCTCGGTGTGCATCATATCAACAAATAAGTAAGTGTGATGATTATTTTGTGCTTCATCTTGAAGATTTCATTTATATTGGTGTTCCAATGAACCTGTCACTGTGAGCGGGGATTCACCCGAGAATGAGGCTTTATCGTTGGTTGGTAGCGGTTCTTTTAGAGTTGGGACACCGTGGAACGATTCCGGTCAGATAACGGACACTTCATAGTCAACAAGCAGGATCAAAACTAGCAAACTGCTATCAGTGCTGAGCCAGCTTGTTTCTAAGAGGGGTGCATTCAGGCGCATCACGAAACTCCTCGCGCGCAAGCTGCCGCTGCATTCACGGACACTTGGAAATCACAGGGAACACACCCAAACATGCACATGCAGCCCAAATCATGTGATATTTACAAAAACAACCACTTGTTGCTCATAACAGTAAGACAGTGTTCCGAAATGTAGAAAACTCCCGCCCTTCTCCCGCATGCGGCGCCCCCTCCACACGCCCAAGGCCAAAGGTCACATAAGTTCCCTCTTTTCATACTGTAGCTGTCTCAGGCAATGTCTGTAACATAAATGGATGAGTTTTTTTCTCGTAAATGTACAACTTTATTCTCATAATATTACGAGGTTTTTTTCTCGTAATATTACGACTTTATTCTAGTTAATTTACGACTTTATTCTGGTACTATTAAGACTTTATTCTCGTAAATTTACGACTTTATTCTCAGAATATTACGGGGTTATTTTTCCTTAATTTACAACTTTATTCTCATAATATTACAAGTTTTTTTCTCGTTAATTTACGAATTTATTCTCATAATATTACGATTTTTTTTCTCGTAATTTTCCGACTTTATTCTAGTTAATTTACGACTTCATTCTAGTACTATTAAGACTTTATTCTCGTAAATTTACGACTTTATTCTCATAATATTACGAGTTTTTTTCTCGTAAATGCACAACTTTATTGTAGTTAATTTATGACTTTATTCTGGTAATATTTAGACTTTATTCTTGTAAATTTACGACTTCATTCTCAAAATCTGATAAAAAATGTTCTCCATGTGGCCCTAATCCTCCGTCATAAATAACAAACAAGTTGCCGGCTAAAAATGGCCACCGGGCCACACTTTGGACACCCCTTTTGCGACGTATCCGTCCATAAAAAAATGAAATAAATACAAATAAATACATGAATAAGAATTTTGGAAAAGTAAGAAAAAGAAATAAGTCATACAAAATGTTAATTAAAAAGAAAAAATTGTACAACGTAAGAAAAAAATGAACACAAAATATTATAAATAAAATGTAAATATGGAAATAAAATTTCAAAAATAAAACAAGTAGACATTAAACATTTTTATAAATAAATTTCTGCGGATTGTTGTCTTTTGCAGCGGCTTTGTACTCATTGCTGGCAAACACATCGGCTTGCCCTCCTTGGCCGTTCAGCTGGTGTGTGAACAGGTTCCAATATATTCACATTAAAATGATGCTTTTCTCTGCAGATTACTGACCTGGAGACCCAAGTGGATGCCTTGAAACCCCCCCAACCTTCCTAGACGGCTCGCAGCTGAGCTTCGCATCCACACTGGCGGGCTGTAGTTCAGTCAACCACTCACGGCACGGGCAGGAAGGAGGTACTGTAGAAAAACTTGACAATTGCAGCACAGAACACGAAGAAGAAGAAGAAGAAGAGGGTGACATGCAAAGAAGACAGGAGCAAGATATGGAGGGAGTTAACGCACTTTGTGTCACACCTACAATCTCCCTTGCGTGTCTTCCTGGCAACTGGCTTGGCAATCAACACATTCAACGCCCCGATATACAGTATAGATGATTTATTTTGTCCTCCCCGTTGTCTAATGTGTCCTATGGGGAGCATGTCAAAGACAGGCTTGTCACTAAGTGCTTTATAGGGTGACAGGAGACATGGACGCTGTTCAAGTGTGGTCGTGCACTTCAGCTAGACTGAAGTATGCACGGCCAGAGCAAACATGTGACAAGTGCCCGCTGCGGAACTTGAACTAACACACATTCTGCTACATAACATTAAAAAACAAAAGGCAAAAGAAATAGCAAAATGCCCCCAAGCCCACCCGCCCTTCTACAGAACGTACTTTTGAGTCCATTTCTCCATAAGAAGGAATCAGGTAAACATTTTGCATTTCCGGTGTGAAAGCGTGCTCACATGCTGTTTTGTAAATAGAAGTGTTAACTTAAACAAGGACTTATGGTGGATACAAAAATGTAAAAAAATAAATAAATAAATCACACACCCCTGATGAGGTTTTTGGAAGATACCAAGAAAAAGACCTCAGAAATTTACCAGCAAAAAACCATCTAGGTATAGAATACAGTACAGGGGTAAAGTACGTCTCATTTGTATTTTAAGTATTAAAATTGCGCATCTTGATGTTTCAATGTCTGCCCAAAAGTGCTGAAAAGCTCAACCTGGGTCACCTCACAGATTTTAACACGCAGATTTGATTTTCAAGGGGAAAATTGGTCGGTAGATCGGAGTGAATGGCGTAAAATTGATTAATTGATGCACCCATGAAAATGTCTATTTTTTTTACACATGGCTCGCTCCCCCTCCTCTTCCAAGCCCCCTTGCTAGCTTGACAGTAACGTTCTCTTCTGATTTCGGATCAACATTTGCAATAAGATACTTTTGTGGGACAACCACCAAGCTAGCCGGAGGGTATTTTTGAGGGAGTGACAAAAATAGACATTTTTACACAAGTCTCTTTTTTCACTATTTGTGAACGTAAGACCCGCAAATAGCAGGGTTGTGCTGTATTATTATTTTTTACATTTCTAATTAACTTTTCAACTTTTTCTCGTTGCATTATGCCTCTTTGCTAATTTTTTTTCAACTTTTGCTTGTTTGTTTAATTGTATTTTTACAATGTGCCGTGGGCCAACAAAAAGCAAGCTGCAGACCACGTATTTCCTCCGGGCCGCACTTTGGTCACCCGTGATGTACAGCGTTAATTTGAAATGAGTAATACGAAACCCTAACATTTTTTTTATACATGTTTTCACATGAATCTGCCATAAGGAATGTATTACCTGACAACAACGTGTGATTTTATTTATCAGCTGTTTTTTTGTATCCACTTTAGGTCCGGTTGGTTATGAGGAAGGCGAACATGTTGGTGGTCCAGATTTTAGTGTTTCAACTCTTGTTGGTCAATACCCAACAGGCAAACAGGGTGTGAATAGTCTAATTTGTGCTTTTTAGAGATTCTAATTGTGTATATGTGTTGGTGTTTTATTATATGTGTGTTCACATACACATCCGCTGACTAGCCTCTGACTCGGGATAGTCACACCCTCTAAACACCCCACAAATGTGTTTGGATCCTCCATCACACAAGCTGCAGTGTGGACCGGACACACATTGGAGTGCTCGGCCCTTTACTTTGGGGACTACTTCAGTACTGATTTTAAAAAAAAATGGACAGACTGCATCCACAACAGCATTTTTAGGTAGACATTAATATTAGAGACCTGCTGTCAATGTATTTTGTTTAAATATGTAACCTGCAGTTGAATTATTTATAAATGGTGCACAGCGGAACAGGACATTTTGTTGTTGTAAAAATAATATATGTGATCTGGCAGGACGACATTAAAATTTGTATATAACAAAAATAGATTTAACCACCAGTGAGGACCTAATTTTTGAAGTTGAATTCCGATTTAGTGGACAGCATTTAAATGTTTTACACTACAGTACTCGCTTCTTTTTTAATTGGACTCAATTAAATCTGTCAGTATTTTTTTATTTTAATTTAAAAGTTATTTTAATTTGAAAGATATTTCACAATTGAAATGATTAAAATTTTAAATTATTTTCATTTTAAAAATATATATTTTTTTTTACATTGAAAAATGATGCAAATCTTTCAAATTGGAAACTTTCTGTGGGAAAAAAATATGTAAGAATGAATGTGTGAAAATCAACAAAATATGCAGGTAAGAGTCAAAAAATGTACAAATGTATAGAATAAAAAAAAATTCCCATTGATAATTTGGGGGGGGGCAGCATGGTATGTCCTGTGATTGTTTGGCAACCTGTGACAACCTGCCTCTCACCTGGTCAGCTGAGATAGGCTCCAGCTTGTGACCCGAATGAGGACGACTGGAAGAAAATTAAAATTATAAGAAATGATAAGAAAAGTATTTTTTTCTTGAACGTCCCATGGGAAGTTTCCAGAAAATGAACAAAAAAATTGTCTACCCATTTGCAACCGTACTAGACCTTGTTTTTAAAAAAAATGTATAATTGGAATAGTAGAATATTTGAATGCTGTGATTTAAATGGTATTTAATTAACATTAGCCATTGGATAGCATATTTAACTGCATTCAAAAGTGGACATACGTGCTTGTGGTGATCCATATATGCTCATGTAGCTTACTGACATGGAACATTTGGATGCATAATGAAATCTCTGACAATTATTTATATTTATACTAATATTTCAATTTGTTCTTAGGCTCTAGTCTTCAACTTTAGTAGCTTGGCGAGTCAGCATATTGTCACCTTTGGGGATTGAGCCATAGAGTTTTATAGTACTGTATTACCCTTTTTAGAGCCAGTATCATTCATGAAAATTAATATTTGACAATTCATACAGAGATTAGAGCTCTTTTCCCCCATTTCTCATTAAACATGTATTGCGTAGGTTGCTATCATAGACGTATGCTGGACATGTGTTAAATGCGGCTCGGTTGTTTTATTTGCATGTGCATTGCAACAAGCAACGGTGTTTTATCATTTTAACCCATAAGAACCTACTTAACATGCCCTAAAATGTGTCGTATACAGTTTGGTGTTTGAGGTTTAAGTTCTTAAGTGAGGGAGTGGGTGGTGGTGTCAAGACCTGACAGCCTACTGAGGTGCAACTCAGTTATGTAACTGCCGTGCTTTTATTTTGAAGGCTTGCCTTTTTACCGCCGACAGGATGTGTTACGCCCGAGTGTTGCCGAGCGGACCCGAAGCTGTGCTGCTCCAGAAAAACCGGAGATGATTTGTTTCTTTCATGACAGCTAAAACACGGGAAACTATTAAGCCGGGAGAGCGCCGAAAAAGAAGAGCAAAATACGGTATTTCCCCGGCACAAAAAAATGGAAGTTTAGAGGCATGTCACGGGACAGTCATGTGACTATTCCAGGCTATGACTTCCCCAAAATGGCGGTGTGTCAGGTAAGATAGCTAATTTTTGAAAGCGTATTTTTGGCCGTTAAAAGGCAATTTTAAACCAATTTAACAATTCAAATGCTTGAATAGGGTGTCCATTTTTACAAGTCAACCATTCTTACTATATTTCTTAAATGAATTGAATTCATATAAGTCAAGCAAGTAAGATACCACGAAGTAAGCTAGGGAAAACCTGTCAATAGCCAAAATGCCGATAAGTCACAATACGTTTCAATTATTTTGAATTAATACATGTTATTATATTCAATTCAACATTAATTTGTGGTACTATGTATAAAAACTACCATGAATGCCCTATGGTAACATCACACATCTTACACATTAATTTGTAGTATTTTAGGGGTGGGGGGGGGACAATCAGGAGTGTGTTCTATGTGTTCCAGTGTCTGTGGGCTATCTTGTCATTTTTTGGGTTCTTGTGGGTTAATGTTACTGCTTAAGTGTACAAAGTAGTGTTTCCCAACCGTTATTGAGCCAAGGCACATATTTTACATGACAAAAATCCAACGGCACACCACCAAACTCACAAATTCACTTTGTATGAATGGAAACAAGCGGGTAAACAGTTTCATTAGCATTAATTTGCATTAATTGCTCTTCCTGTCACTGTACATTGCTGGCATTAATAGATGAACAAAGATACAATTGTAGTAAACAAATAATTATTGCCCAACCAATTAAGTGAAATTGTGTTTTTCCTGTGCCACAGTGGTTGGGAATCACTGCACTAAGATACAGTATGTAGTAAAAGTCTATTTTAGGGGGGCTGTCAGTAATTGTGTAACTTTACCTAAGTTTACTTAAAGGAAAGAAAGGCTGATATTGTTGTTGGCTATCTCAACATTAATGAAGCTAAGCTGAACGTTAGATAATGACAAAGGAGAACAAGCCAGTCACATTTTCACCCAAAACTGAAATATCATGTTCTACTTTTACAAAACAGTGTTGTACTTTGTAGTATTGTGGCTGAACACTCCAGAAATAGATGACGTTTAACAGCACAGGATAGTCTTGTGTATGGGATTTGTATTATTTAGTCCTCCACTGCACTTGTGCTGAGATGAGCAGCTGGTTGCCAGATGTTTGCTTTTTCAAGTGAAAAAGAGCCATCCGCAAATACATCATGTTTGTGACATTGTGCTAGAAAATTAGCTGCCGCAGATGGCAGATGACGTCTTCTCCCTCGCCGTCTTTTTTTGCTTAGTTGTGTGTTTGCAAAGCATGTTAGCATGCCTATGTTTCATTCATGCACAGATGAAGATTTTTCCTCTGGGAACATCACTGAGAAACTCCTTTTTAATTACCAATTGATGTTTGCTTACCTGGACATTTCTAATATGACCTATGCTGCACCTGAGCTTGTTTCACTTTGGTTATTTCTGCCTTGTTAAGTGTTAGCTCCTTTTGCCTTTAATGTCTTTGCATAGCTTTAACGTGCTTTCACAACGTGCGTTGGATTGTAGCGTCATACACACGTAAATGTCATTAGATTGTAGTCGGACTGATGCCTTCCTCCATGACGTGCAACACCCAAACATGAATGAATTTATGAGTAGATCTGTTGAAGGTGAATGTGTGAAGTGCCTTGCTCAAGGGTAACGACAATGATAGAACAAGCATGTGTCACCAGGGAAATTGCAGTTTTAGGTTGATATTATTTAATACTCAGGGTGGAAATATAACTGGAAACGTTTGTCCTTAGAATCACCACTAAGTAGAGCCGATTGATGCTTAAATCTAGCATAGAGCCGGCGTAAATGCAGCAATGTTTCACAAACTGGAGTAAAACACAAACATGTGGTCGTGTATTATGTTTCATTATGCTTTGTTACCCAAAACTAATGTTTTTTTTTTCATGTCATTAATGCTGAACTCAGCTTCTCGGAACAAAATGATGAATAAGAGGTGTGCCATGTAGTTTGCTCAATGAAAGCTCCTTGAGGAGTTAGTGCCAAACAGTGAGAGAGAGAGAGAGAGAGGGACAATCTTTACCTCGCTGCGTGCTTCTGTTCTTTAGTGGATGACTCCATGTTTGTCTCAACCAACACCTGTTTGTTAGCATTTCAATAAACATCTTCAACTACAACTACACTCAACTCTTGTCCTTTTCTTGCTGTGTGTGTGTGTGTGTGTGTGTGTGAATGGCCAGACAGCTGTTTATATTGTATATGTGAATTGACACACAGCTGTTTACACAGTGTGTGAATGGGCAGTGTTTATGTTTATGTGACTGGACAGATGTATGTGCATGCTAATGCAGAATTGCTTACAGTTGTGGCCGAAAGACTTGGGAGTGACTTCAGTTTTCCTCTCGGCAGCCTCAGTAGTTGTGAAGAAAACATTACATGTCTGTTATATACCGATAAAACAAGCAGTTTTTTGTGTGGATAACTTAGCCCCAACAGTGACGCTATCACGGGTCTTCAACGGGTAGCAGTAGCTCACCAGCTGATGTTGAGTAGTTTACCAAAAGAATATTTGCTTCACCTCTTAGTATTTTTGTAAATGTTCTGTTCAAACATGACACCTGTATTTAATGACAAATGAGCACACTGAGTGCTTTGTAAATAAAGTGCCATTTAAATGTTGGCAGTGCTCTCAGCAACTTTGCCATTAACAGTTTTGCAATGTTCTCTGTTCTTTTTCGGCTAGTTGTTGGAAAAAAGTTAAACAAGTCATAAAGAAAATTGCTATTTGTAGTAAAAAAAAATAATGCAGACGCAGCAGCGGCATGACACAGCCTGGGTGAAACCCTTTTCCTTTTTGCCCTTTTTTCCGATTTTTGTAGTTTTCTTGTATTTCTAAAATGAGCTGTGAGCTGCACTTTGGACACCTTATTTATATGTGTACATGAATAGATGGATGCTTACATTAAATGTATATACAAATGTTGGATATACAGTGCTGTGAAAAAGTGTTTGCCCCCTTCCTGATGTCTTATTTTTTAGCACAATTGTCACACTTAAATGTTTCAGATCATCAAATACATTTGAATTAGTCGATGCCAACACGACTGATCACAAAATGCAGTTTTTAAATGAAACTTTTATTAAGTGTGAAAAAGTGATGGCCCCCCCTTGTGACATCGTGACCTCAAGCTAAAACGAACTTGGGTTCTGCAGCAGGCCAATAATCCAAAACAACAGTAAGTCCACCTCTGTATGGCTGGAAAAAAACAGTCAAGGTCCTGACCTTGAAAACAATTGAAATGCTGTGGGATAACCTTAAAAATGCAGTTCATGCTCAAAAACCCTACAGTGTGGCTAAATTACAAGAATTCTCCAAAGATGAGTGTGGCAAAATTCCTCCTCAGCGCAGTAAGAGACTCATTGCAAGCTATCGCAAATGCTTAATTGCAGTTGTTGCTGCTAAGGGTGGCCCAACCAGTTATTAAGTTTAGGGGGCAATCACTTTTTCCACATAAGGCTTTTTTTCCTCCCTTAATAAAAAGTTTCATTCAAACACTGCAGTTTTGTCTTCAGTTGTGTTGTCATTGACTAATATTTAAATTTGCTTGATGATCTGAAACATTTAGTATGACAAACATGTAAAAAAAAAAAAAAAAAAAAAATGAAATGAGGAAGGGGGCAAACACTTTCACACCACTGTGTAATATTTCATTATTGTGATAAGTTGTATTCTCCTACACTTTAGACTTGTTAAATTCACTGAGAGGCAAGTATGCTGCTTTTGAGCTCAAAGAGAAATGTGGAATCTGTGACAAGTACTGTAATATGATCCATTAAGACGCTGTGTTTGTAGATATGACCAGTGTGTACTGTATGTCTATGATATGACTGACAAACCCCACATAAAAAAACAACGTAGTCTTTATTTTTATGTTTATTCATAGTTAGGGCTGAAAATAAATACAAAACATTTTGGAACTCGTGGCAAAGTGACAAAGACCTGCTTCAGTCAATTTGTTTGGTAGAAAAAAAAAACAGTTTGCTTTCTCGCTGTGCATTTCTTCAATGAAACTCAAGTAGAATGCATTTGGGCAAACTTCATTAGTCTCCAAGTGTTCTGATGATGATTCTCAGGGCACTGAATTGATCGCAACTGGACTGCTCAGGTTGGCTTAGAAGACCTTTTGACTCTCATCCGAGCAGGTTTCTTCAGTTTCCATCAGAGGTCTTACACCCTGAACAGTCCAGTAGGCGATTGATTCATTTCATTGCCCTGAGAATACAATGACAATATTCAAACACGATGATGATAATGCACATTCCAAATGTATTATCAGACTCGCTTTTACAAATATTTACTTGGGTGGATTTTTGAGAGGAATCAACATCTCCCTGGAACTTTGACCACCTTGGTGGCGTTGTAAATAGACACAAGGAGGTAACTGAATAGATAATGGCACACACTCAGGTTATCAAAAGACAACACCACACGATTGTTCCAGTTCAACTTTAGCAAATAAGAGGTTTGACACCAGCTGTAACTATGGTAACACACAAACACTAGCTCCAAGGACTCCTTCTCAGTAGCCTATCAATTTGCCACAAATTCAACAGAAATGTAAAAGCAGCAGGGTCCTTGTCAAATCATAATTAAAAAGTAGTCAAAAACCTGATTTATTTCGAGATCCTTCCTGAATGACTTGGACGAGCCGGTGAAGGCGTGGATGTTGCGAGTGTCCTGTCCAAAGGCACTGGCATGCTTGCAGTACAATCTTCCCTTAGGGACATTCATTGCTAATAACGACCTCGACATAAACCATCAACATTAGCTAGAAAACTGGCAAAGATGGTGAGGTGCAACAAAATGATCACCATTTAGCAGCAAGAAGATTTAGTGCTGACAAAAACGGAGAAAACTAATACAGTATGACCTTTGAACCCAGCTACCTCAAGCACCTCGGAGTGGCTCTCTTTAAAAATAAATAGGATCCCTCAAACACTGAAGATGTGTTGAAAATGTGGCTGCCCACTGATTATTAATGAATAAACGTTAAAATTTGGCTGTAACATAAAACAGAATCCTTCGTATTACACTACAAACACAAAAACATCATGTAGAGGAAGCTAAAGAAGAAATAAGAAACATGAGGACAGACAGGACTGCATCAAGCACATAAATCAGTGTGTATGCAGTCATCTACAAGTATATGAACAACAAAGAAAGTTCTACATCAGTGTGTGTGTGTGTGTGCGCGCGTTCGGTGCACGCTTTGAGGTCTGACAAGGCAAATGGCATGCAACAGTGTGCATGTTTCCGTGTGTGTGTAGCACATTTTCAGTCGTCCACGCCGATGTTGCGGAAAAGATAGGACATGGACTCGCCGTTGTGGATGCGGCGGATGGCCTCCGACAGGATCATGCTGATGTCCACGGTTTTGATCTTTGGACACTGGAGCTTCTGCCGCTCGTGAGGGATCGTGTTGGTCACCACCACCTTTGAAAATTGGAGGACAAGAAGGATGAGAGGAGATGAAGAGAAATTAGGAGCACTGTTGAGGTCAGGCGCCGACCTCGTCGATGGCGGACTCTTCTATGAATCTGGGGGCGTCACAAGAGAGGATGCCGTGTGTTGCCATGATGAAGATCTTGTAGGCTCCTCTTTCCTTCAGCGTCTCAGCAGCTGCCACAAAGCTGTCAACATCATCGATGATGTCATCCTGAAGGACGAGCAGATATGATATGCTAATCTACTATGTAGCAAGGAGTTGCCTGTTTTTGTCCTGGCTACATTAGCTTAAGGATTATTAAGTCCAAGACCATCTCTCACCACGATGATAGCGATCCGGCCTCCTACGTCTCCTACCACAGTGATGGGAGGCTTCTCCTTAGGGATCAACACTGGGAAAGAAAATGAGAGACATTTCAACTTGCCTTCATTTCTTGATCAAGGGTCCCAATTTTTCCCAGAATTGTTTTCCAGGACATTACACTTTTTAACCTACAGTTGCCAGTTTTGTCTCTAGACACCCGTTGAGAACTTCTCAACGGGGTCTGAAAAGTTGCAAAACCTCGCAACAAAGTCAATTGGAAGCACTGGGTTGCAGAACTGCTCTGAGCAGAAATACAGATTTGATTGGCTGGTAGTGTCACGTGGGGCACTGTGCCAGTTAGAGGCAGAGAAGCACTGTGCCTTAATGTTGACAGGAAGATAAGGTGACAACAGCATGCGCTTAACATTAAACCCTTTTACATTCACAAGGCAGGAGGAGGATGAATAATTTTCCAGGATAACGTCACTGTTTTCATGACATTTAAACTTTTTTGTGATTTTCTGTAGGTTTTCCATGACTGGAAAATTGGTCAGTCGTTTTCCAGGTCGTGTGAAAACCTATTTATGTACCTTATGTGCTCAAGTAGCCGCCATGGATGTTTATTTACTCAACGACAGAGAAAACCTGGCACTTATTAGAAGGAAGTGTCTATTTCAAGGGCAGGCAAACTGTGACCCGCAGTAATCCGGCCCACTGTGCGTTTAAACCTTTAACATCAAAGCTGTAGCTGGCACCATGACTTGCAGCACTACTGTGTCACGCTTGACCCACACTGGAACTAGTCAGTCAGATGCAATCTGTAGCTTGCACAAAAAAGCGATTTAAACAACACAATAGGTCAACACACACTACACACTGCAACATGTGGGCATACAAATAAATGTCTACATACAACATCCGTGCCAAAATTACACCCATATATTTTCGCTGCAGGGCACGCTGGGTAGCTTGTGGTACGCCGGTATGCCGCTTGTCCTCACTAGGTTTCGCAGGGGTATGCTGGAGCCTATCCCAGCTCACTTTGGGTAAGAGGCAGGGTACACGCTGGACTGGTCGCCAGCCAATCGCTGGGCATATAGCATTTGGCCTTGATTTACACATTTTGTAGTGTGCGAGTGCTCTGGAAAAGTTACAGTACATCTATGCAATTTTGCACTAGCCGCACGCACGGCTTCAGGACAATGTGTATTTCATATGTTGTGTATTTAATTAGAGATGGTCTCGTGGTTGATTCGCCTGACTTCATCTGCAGGCAGCGTGACAGTCTGAATGCTTGTTTGTCCATATGTGTCCTGTGATTGACTAGTGACCAGTCCAGGGTGCAGTCCTTCATTCGCCTCTAGTCCCCTGGAACAGGCTCCATGAACAGCATAAGCGGTAGAAGATGGATGGATGGGTATATTTAATTAGATGATTTGTTACTTTTCAACCTATTTGTCATGGCTTGTTGTTTTTTTTGTCCCAATAAGCTTTGTGGCTACTTGGAGATTTTAGAGAACGAGAGGAGGAAAAATGTGATGCAGACTATTGGGCAAGAAATCGTAATAGACACTCGCCTATTAGAGCTGAGGCGCTGTTTAAGCAATGGTCTAAGTTAGAAGTCGTACACAAGTTGCAATGAATGTATTAGTGTTCATACGTGGTATCTCCATGCTGGGATGGATGGCTCCAGTGGTCTTGACAGTGGGCGGGGAGTGTCGTCCGTCAACCTGGTCGGACTCCGCATCCTGAGCTTCACCGTGGATCACTGCGATACCAAGACGCAGGCGTTCAGCAAATGACTGGGCCCTGCATGCCAAGTGGACAAATCATTTGTTTAGAACAAATTGAGCTTCTTCAACTGAAGCTTTTGCTTGCTCAGGTAACACCTGACACTGAACATGCAAGGAACACTCATTCTGAAAAAAATTCTGGTGCGATATACTAATACTTGTCAGACAGAGCCAATTGTTTTTAACATGACGTTGCGGTAGAACAGAGTGTTGGGCATTAAACTTCTCAGTGAGAAAAAAAGGTTGTATTTGAGCCTGTATGTACAAGATAATTTTCACTGTGTAAATGAGGGAAAATACAAAATAAATGTAACATTGTTGCACTTAATTATTGTTTTTAAAAATCATTACAGATGTATGTTGTATTTCCATTCTGGAGAAAGAACCAAACAAACCATTGAGGGCAGTGTCATCGTCTAATTTCAGACCCACCAACCTTGAAATTTCACAAGTAACGCATACAGTGTAAACAGTGCATGTGTTCTGGCATGTACAAGAATGTCACAATCAAAACAGCAATGAGATGACATCTGGTACAAAAAGCTTGAGACTAATTTCAAATGTAAGCATTTATAGGGTCCAAAACTCTGTAGTCAAACAGCCTAAATGGGCAACCCTTTTAAAAATCACATTCATTATAAACTTATATAATTCTTATGTACTGTAAATGGTCCCTCATCAGTATACCAATTGTATTGTGTGAGCAGAAAACACAGTAACGACCACGACAACCACAATGACCAAAAACTCCTAAATCTGATTACAGCAGCGAGATGACCAGCTGGATGAGAATAATCTGATGAACAGTATATACTGTAGTTAATATAGTTAAGGAAGTTAATATAGTCTGTGCAGTTCCGAAAATAAGAACTAACCTTTTGGCAGATGCAGGGGATTTGGCCACAATCACAGCATTCCTGTAGTCAGGGATCTGGAGGGTCAGAAGACAAAACAAAAATAGTGTCACGTGTGCAGGCATAAGGAAGGCACTGTGTGAATCTAACAAAGCTCATCAAATGCTTTAGTAGCAGCAAGCATCAGGATATATGACTTTTGATTAAAGTTGGGACTGAGTGAGTCTCATGGACACATCCATTTTAGTGTATTAAAACAAGCCCACCTCTTCCCTCAACCCTGCAGGAAACTGTACTGCGCTTGATTCCACACTGGACTGCTCACTCTAGTCAAACTAACTGAGGTGTCAAGCGTGCCCAAGCCCACTACCAACTAAATACCTTGTGCAAATGTGCCCTCAGTCTACGATGGGTCACACAAGACAATGTCATGATGAAAGCATTTGGCGGATGTGTGCCGTTACCTCTTCTTGGATGTACTGCAGCAAGAATGGCGATGCTCTCAGGTTGTCCACTGGGATGTTGAAAAAGCCTTGAATCTCCTTCTGATGTAGGTCCATAGTGATTAGGTGTGTGAGACCTACACGAGTAATATTGACAACATTAATATTGCACACGGACCACATGGTTGGAATGGAGTTACAGATTATGCATTCGATTTGATGGCCTTCTGTGCAAAGTCTTAGTCTTACAACAACATAGTAAGATCCAACACTCAAATTTAGGAAGTTAGAAGTTTGAACATAAAAAAAGACACATTGAGCTCAAACTACTTCTGTCCACATTCGCTTAAAAGTTTACTTTTGTCTCTCTAGTGCCACAAAGTAACCCTCTCACACTCACCTGCTTTACACATCATGGAGGCAATAAGCTTAGAGACAATGGAGCCCCTCTTTCTCATCTTACACTGCTTGCTGTATGGGAAATACGGGAGGACGCCTGTGATGCTTCTTGCACAAGATGTCCTGCATGCATACACCATAATCAGCATCTCCATGATGGTTGTGTTCACATCTCTGGTGCAGCCCAGAGTTTCAAAGAGAAGACAGTAGGGAGGACATAAAAAGATGGAAGAAAATACATCATTATTGGTAAAATGTATCCAGGGAATAAAGTGCTGAAATTAAGTTGGGAGTTTATTCCTACTTGGACACTGTCTGAATCACAAACACATCCTTCCCTCGCACGGACTCTTGAATCTGCACCCGCGTTTCTATGGAAACAACAGAGGACATGAGAAGATAACAGCAAAGCCTTCGGATCCATGAGTAGGTGGCACCTATCACACAAACACACAACCCCACTGTGTGAAAATGCAGTGTTTCCAAAATATGCCTCCTACTTTGTATAATACAAAGTTTGGGACAAAAACATTCCCTTGCTAAAGCCATGTGTAAGCCAAGGTAGTCAAACTTTGACCATTTAAGCAGAGTTTATATTCATTTTACAACTGGACTCAAGAGCTTGGTCAGCATATTTTGACTATTGAAAACATTTTGATTTCGAAGAACATCCCAAGAAACATCAGGTTTAGCTTTAAATATTCAAGCATTATATGCAAAAAAAAAAACAGGTTTTAGAAATGTGAGAAGTAAACATCTACCACAACACAAGGAGACATTCCTAGTGAGACATTAGCTTACCTCTGTTGGCTTCCTGGTAAACCTGTACTTTGCCAAGCTCCACCCCTAATCGCCTGAGGGACAAAAACATCAACAAGCGTTTGACATTCTAGGACAAACAATAGTAGATGTGTAAACTATTAATAAATACAGTTAGCCCGAGTATTCGGACACAGACCGTTTATAATTTTCCCTCTTTACACCACCACAGTGGCTGCTTTCCCCTTTGCTGCTCTTACATTTGTTGTATTCAGTCAATAAACCTGGCCACTGACGATTATTCAATTTACGATCTTTCAAAAAGTCTTCAGTTGCTATTCGGCTGAATGTGTGCAGAGAGTATAATCATATACACCAAGTTCGGTAGGCTTTGGATAATGAGCTGTTCCTTCTTGCTTTTCTCTTCTCCTCATTCTGATATAAGTTGACCTTGGTTTCGTCTGTCTAAAGAATGTAATTCTGGAACATTTGACATTTTTGTCCATCTTTATTGGTCCAGTCTAATGTGTCTTTCCTGTTTTCCTATTGTTTGCACCATTTAAACCCGCATCTCCTGATTATATTGTAGTTTTTGATACACATTCCTTCTCTAGAGTAAAGTTGTGTACCAACATTTCATGGTTAAGAACGCTCTAACATAAATGAATTAAAAATATAATTTTGGTTTTTAAACACAAGACTCGCTCGAGAACTAGTTACAGCATGTGCCAGTCGACAAATAGACACCAAGTGCTGCACAAGAATACAGAGTGTGCTTGCATACAAACACTGAGGAAGAATAACATCGCTTATTAGTAGGAGTGTCACGAGACACTTAGTTCACAAGACATGATGAGACAATGCAAAAAAAAATTGGGTCTCGAGGTGAGACGAGATTTTAACATGACTTTTGAGAAAAGTACAATGACAAAATATGACATTATCTACTAATTTAATTTCTACAATGTTACACTCTTCTGCACTCACTCCGTTCATGATGTGCCGCGTAAAAAACAGACACGCATGCACATAGTTATATATTCAGGCAGGGAAAATTATCATTTTAATTTCTTTTTTTTTAATGTGTGTGATAAATTGATTCATCATCATCCTATCATCATCCCAGGCCTGGTGCCCACGAGACTGTTTTTTCTGAACGGGAAATCTTGTGACACCACTACTTATTAGTTCACTTTTTGGACTTCATTCTGTCTCCCAAGAGGCAGTGTGCCAAAGAAAAGGAAATCAAAGTGAAAATGAACTTCATAAAAAGCTCAGAGAGAGGAAAAGCGCCCACCAATATTGGCCGCTCTTTTTGGCCTAAATCGACCGCCGCGACCATCATTACAGATAAAGATTAATGAATGCTAATGAATGCTAGAGGGGTGGGTCATAGATTCCGTGAGCCCTGGGGGAAGAAGAGGTTATTCGTACAGACCAGCATGGGACAATATTTTAAGAAGTAGAAAGACACACTACAGGGCTAAAAGTAAGGAGTTGCTGTCTTTTTATTACTGTTTCATGTCATTCTTGAATTTAATCTTTTTATTACTGTACTTTATAATGCACTTCATGTGTTCTGTGTACAGTGTGAGTGACTTGTAGGAGTTCATTTAGGTGTAATTTAGGTACGTATAACTTCCGACTTGCACTGAAACTCGACTTATATCCGAGGACCACCTCTATATGTAAGTTAGCAGAAACTGGCAAATATTTGTTGTTAATCTTTTAACAGTCTTTTGTGTCATTTTCAGACAGAAAATATCCACTTCATGTATTGAAGTTCACTTTAACTCAAAATTTGGACAGGAAAATAATTTTGAGATCAACATGCAGTAATTGTCAAGCTGCTCCTCTTGGGAAACACACGGCAGGGTCAGGCTGCAGCTTGTAAAGTTTGTGTTAACTGTTCACACAAAACAGCATCTGCACCTGAGGCGCCAAGTCAAACACCTGAGTTGTTCTATAAACATTCACAGCAAAGGCAACGTCCTTGACGGTGCTGAACTGTCGACAAAGAAACCCAAATATGCCAAAAATAACCTTTTGTTAGGATGTTAATTTTGGATCTTTACGACTAGCTCTCTGACAGCAACCTGCAGGAAACTTGTTTTTCTGCATCATCACTGTGTTTGTGAAGCTTTGCCACAATTGTGAGTGGTTGTGGTCAGCTGCACTGTAAACACTGCATGTGCTGATCTACACGTAAGCGGTAATTCAGGTGGAAACAACATAATCAAGCATTGTGGCCAGGAAACATCAATGAACGGCTGCCTTCTCTCTAATGAGGTGACAGATCTGCTTTTGCATGACTCAGCTCGACTTGCCTAATTGTGTGCGTGAGAAAATGGTCATGTACTCACTCTGCAATCCTCTTGCCCAATTCGCGACTCGCGGGGTGCGAGTTGGCGGTGAAGATAACCAGGCCACCCTTGGTGTGGTTCATGTCTCTGGAGTCTCGGCCGCTGCTCTCCCCACACTCAGGCAGTGGATCCCTGGGCACCCACGCTGCACTGAGCCCTTCCTGCGGGAGAGAGGGCGGAGCAAAGACTTCGTTGCTGTTAAACAAGTATATAGTAACTCTCAGGCTTGCTATGTCCCTATCATAGTTTAACTAAGCTGTTATGTAACTTTATGTACACAACACATACATGCATGCATGTTTGGCAACAATTTAAAATGTAACCACCTTTATATAGCAACATCTCCACAAGTATCCTTAAGGTCATAATTATGAAGAATGTTACACAACAGTTCATTTTCGCATCATACCTTCGTCATTTAAGACCAGTGTTTCTCCAGACATTTATGTTTTTTTGCGCGGTCCACCACAAACAAAATTTGGCCCGCATAGACAGATTTGACACTGCCTGTTCACTCTCTCACAAACACATCATAATGGGTCTATCTGTGTAGATTGACAATGACAACTCTGTACAGTATATGGCATCACTCTCATTCTTAACACACATTAGTGTGTTTGTGGTTTTGGATCAACTCTGGTGTTTGGAGCATTTGGACATTGCTGCGTAAACACACAGTGCGCAAGGCAGCTTGGGTTTGCATTTTCTTACGAAGAGGAAGATATGTCAATTAAATTGGATGGCTGTGTGGTGCTGGCAGTGGCAATTGTGTATATATGTATGTATATATTAAAAAAAACACTCCTGGGGCTATTTAAATTTAAATCTAAAATGTACATTTTAAGTTGACATTCTAATCATGCCTAGTCACTAACGCGGGACTCAAACATACATTGATATTACTAATTTGTTCATTGAGAGGTTAACATTGCACGAACATTCCAAACTGCTTTTATGTAACTACATATGCGTTTAGGATATTGGCTATTACGTGACACGAAAAGTGTACCTCGTGACTACCCTTAGTGACATATTGTGCTCGTCTCGTGCTAACAAATTACTGATCTTAATTCATTACCACAGGCACCCGATTAGCTTTTTGCTGGTGCTAAGCTAGCTACATAGCAACCGTATTTTACCGTTTACGTTATACGTTTAGTTACATATGTAGCAAGATTCAGGGCGTTCAGGCATGCTTGCACAACTTGTTTGAAATGGGGAAATCCTACAATTTTAAATCAGTTACAGTAACAGCGACAATATGTGCGTTGGCTAACGTTCAACACGCGCTAGAGTCGAATCGAGCCGTGTCGAAGCTCTTGAATGCGTCACAGAGATAGCCCATAGATCGTTAAGCAAGTGACCACGAGACGAACGACTATGAAAATTGTACAAAGCTTATTTAAACTTCTTACCAGTTTGTGTTGGCTTCGGTTACAGTCTCGCAACCAACAGGGTTTGATTGTTCGAGCAGCACTTTCCCCTTTTAGCCTATTCCTTTACTCCATCTGCTCGTGCCGATCAGTTTGGAAGGACGTCCAAGCTCGCCCAATCACAGGCGAGACAATGGAAACAAGCAAGGTCTGGAGATGCATTCAGGCAAACTCGTAAACTATACCTTCCTCGGAGAGTCACGACCTGATCCGCCTCGGGACCTCAAATGCTTTTAGAAAAGTAACCAAACTTTACAGTTTTGGCCTGAACGTCACATTCATAATGGACCCTTACTGATTTATTTGAGCCATTCTTTTACAGGATGGAATGGATATACAACACACATCCTATGCGGGGTGGAAATGATTAAAATAATACAGAAAATCTTGAGAGAATGAGTACATAATACTGTTATACTAATACAATACTAATTTCTACAGGAGTATTGTTTTATATGCTGTAAAAAAAAAGTTGTGTAGTTATTCTTAAAGTATTTTCATGTTAAATAACTGGTAAAATACTGTTTTGTAAAAACAATAAAATGCTTCAATATAATATTGAAACAATCATCAGAATTTACCGTAAGATCAACAATAACAAAATTGTAACACTGTAAATGAAAAAGGTCTACCACTGTTGTTTTTACACTTAGATTTTGGCGAAGGAGCTGCCTGTTTTATCCTATTATGATGCAGCAGTGCCCCGCTAGAACCAGGAGATGGTGCTGGTCTTCCTGTCCTTTCCAGCGTATATCTGATAATTAATACAAATTACTATATTTCACAATTGGAATATATTGTTGCAGGATCAGATAATATTAAGGTTTAGAAGAACTGCACGCAGTACAAATTTTCTGTCAAAATGAAAGAACAAATACATTGTGACACATGCGCCTTGCTGTTGGTCCCTGCAGAGCATAGGAAGTACTGCATAAATGAGCAGTTCTCTAATGAGACTGAATGGTTTCATTATGTGGGTGATGTTTTGTGGGCCAGATGTGGCCCACGGATGCCTATTGAGGAGCGCGTGGTTCAGGATACACAAAGAGTATTTGCTCGGTGAATATATGTACCTTTAAGTCTGTATATATCGTTTTTAACCTCTTTAAATGAGCGGAAATCCTAAATTAATTCAAACTTGTGCATCCATGTCTTGTTTTTCAAATCCATTATGTACATTATAATAAACCATTTAGAGGCCAAAATCAATGTAACATTCATGCCTGTGCTTCTCTATGGCTTCAAATTCCCTCCAAAAGGTGTGTACTGCAAAAGTGACCACTTGGTGGCAGTGTACTTCAATGCATACGCCACCAGGAGTCCCTTCTTCAGTAAAGAGCAATGTCAATAATAAAAAATACATATACTGTACATGGAACATACAATATGGACAGTCGTTAGCCCCATATAACTGAAGATGCAAGTCACGTAGTTGTGTTATTTCATCTTCTGAAATATTGTAATATAGCTGTAACATAACATGCGGCTTTGCACCAAAACATTCGCATAAAAGGTTTCATCGAGGCTTTACATTATTGTTTTTGCTTTAGCCGATCGTAGCAATTCTACTACTGCAGTGCAGGTATAGCTATAGTACAATAAAGTAACTACTTGTTTTAAATAATAGTAAGTAAGAAAGCTGAAATTAAAATTAACTGAGACAAATGTATAGTCCCACTGTATCATTTTCCACTTTTTTGCATTCTTACATAACTTGCTGGATGTGGAGGCGGCAGAGAACAGTATCTAAACCCTGCATACTGCCTACTGCTTGAACACACACACACACACACACACAAAGAAGAGGGCATTGTGGTGGGTGGTTGCACAGAGCAAAGTAACTTGTTTGGATTTTGGCTACATGCAGATTTGTATTTGATCTGTATTTTAGTATTATGGGGTGATGGGGCAGTGCCCCGCTAGATCCAGGAGATGGTGCAGTGCTGTTTTTCCTGCCTTTTCAACATTTATCTGATAATTAATAGAAAGCAGTATTTCAATTGCAAAATGATTGTACTGAATGTAATTAGATTTTTTTCAGGTACATCTTTTACTGTTGAAACAATGTCATGTTGCGTGATTTTACTGTGGCTGGGAAAACTCAACATCGTGCAAAAGTGAACACAAATTACAAAAGCCGCAGCACCAACGCCAAGGCAGAAGCACAACTACAAATGGCCACAACTAAAACACAAACTCCAAAACACAGCTGCAAATCGGCACAACAGAAGAGACCCACAAAGGAAATGCTTAAGGGAAATAGATGGTGCAGTACGACTATAACCAATGTGGATTTACAGCAGACCAGTTGGCTTTATACTTCTCGATGATAGTGCCATGTTGTCTGAGGAGCGCAGATCTTTTTGTGAGGGTTATGTAAAAATGCTTGGTAGCTTCCTGTTGGGGATGTGTCCTACCCAGCATACCTTGCGGGTTATAAATGAGCATGAAATAGTTTTGCATGTGTATAGTATAGTCCGTACGGCACAGTTACATTGTGTGCTCCGCATGTGCTATTTGTTGTTTTTTGGTTGCAGTGTGAGTGAGGTGGGCATAAGCTCCTGTTGGTTTGTGATATGTGAGTAAGGTTGTAAATATCAAGCTGATTAGCTGCATATAAACAACAACACCTCAAGCATGTTGAAGTTTGCCCCTGACTACTTTCCGTGAAACTCAAGTTTGACCAATGTAGGGCAATCGAGATGGGTTTTCTACCAATAAACAGCGTAAATATGGAGATTAAGGTGGGTTTTTACCACAAATAAAATAATGTTTTGATTTTTTTTAAATTGAATTTGTGGGATTGCAAATTCTAAATCGTGAATATACAGGGATCCACTGTATACCGTACATTATGTAAACCACCTAATCCTAAATCTAATTACTTATTATTTATTTTTGTATTGTATTTTCTATGTATGTATTTCTTCTACTTATTTGTTATGACCTTATTTTCTTTTCCTTTTTCCTTCATCACTGAATAAGTTCTACATCTATTGGCGCACATCCTCTATTGCTTCCTCTCGCTATTAGAATATGATGACACCTAACCGCAGGAAGCGAACCCATTTTCAAAAACAAAATGTAAAAAATGTGAATTATTGTAAGCGTCCAAATGTTAAACACATATGACAATAGATTAAGTCATCAGCTAATTTGCATAATTGGCCATGACGCATGTGCATGTCATTTCTATGAAAGCACAAATGAACTTTTTTCTGTCGCTTTGTTTTTCCCTTTTTTTAATGCCACAAACATCACTAGATTTGTTGCAATTAAAAAAAAAAGTCAGAATCTAGATTGTATGAATACTCATCAAATATAGGGACAAAGTTGCTAAGCCGGCAACACCGATCCCTCCTGCTACATCGTCTTATTCTCTGGCAGACCAGGTGCGTGTGAGGTGTGTTAAGAAGCAGAGTTACGATGCCGTCTACTGTACAGAGTTGGAACGGCAAGCTACATTCACAGACAGTCCCATTGTAATACTGTATGTTTATGAGCGACGGTGAACGGGTAGCGCCAAATCTATTTGTGGCAGTGCCAATTTATTTGTGGCAGTCCACCACAAATGAATGAATGCATGGGAAACGCAAGCACCGCTCATGTCACTTACACTCATTATGCAGCCCCTTGGGGGCCATATTTGTATGGTACAGTACATGGGCGTTGTTATGATATGCTGTGATATAGTAACCAATGCAATAGTCGTCTTTTTTCAGTCATTTTGCGTTGGCAGCAGCATCAGTCAACATTGAAAAACAATGATGTTATCAGAAGCCTTATTACAGAATAAAATAGAGCCCTAATACAATCCTCCCTGCGTCACTCATTCATAAGAAGAGATGTGTTTTATTATTACAGCTAATTGGGCGCCTGCATGAAAGATGAGTGTGTGTAGTGAGGAGCAATCCTCATTCTCAGACACAATAAAAGATGGACCGGATTCTGATAATGTTTCTTGTAAAATCATGTTTTGAAATCCAGTCTGGACGCCGTACCACTAAGGACACCAGGTAGCCAATAGTTACTTCTCGTTTTGCCAACTTAGTGACCTTGTTGCTATATGTTACTTCATTTATAATAATTATTATATACATTTATATGGTTATGCTGAGTCACTGCATTGTCCCCTCGGCGCCATCTTGATTTTACAGTTCTTCGTCGGGGTTGAGCGCGTGCTGTGCAATTCTCTTCTGAGATGCTAGGGGTAGTGATTTCCTGGCGTGCATCTTGGTGAGCAACCGTGGTAGTAGGCCTGTCACAATAACACATTTTGCTGGTCGATAATTGTGCTACAAGTTATCATCGATAATCGATTTTATCGACATTTTTTTTGGACCATTGTTTCATTGTCATGAGAGGTTGTTCACGTTTGAACCACTAGATGGTACTCAAATGTCGTGTACAGTGTACTTATGTGAGACATCAGCTTGACACAGAAGTTGCCTGTATGTATGTTTTTGCAACGTAGCCAGCGACACTGTTTGTGAGCGTGCAACATTTTGCACTGTTTTGTTTATTTTACCAACCAAACGCCTCAGTAAGCGTTGACTGTCGGGACGAAGGCTCCACTGCCCGAGCCACCTACAGCGTTAGGTGTTTTTCCCAGTTGTGAAAACTGTCCGTGTTTGTCGTGGGTGTTTATGCGCTCACCGTGTTCATTCTGTTTAAAACCGAAATGTTCCCACAGTGTGACTGTGGCATTCGCCTCAGAAACCATCGCTTCTGCGTCTTCTTCATGTTAGCCTGTATGCTGCCTCATGAAGCTAGCCGCTAAACCCTCTGTACTCCACTCACTAGCAGCCCCGCCTCCACAAAGAGGCTGAATGACATGAGGGCTCACTTTCTCCATTCATCCCACTATAGAACCGATGCGCACAAATGAAGAGTGAACCCTCTTGTCATCCAACCTGTCGAGGGCGTCATCATTAGATGAATCGATTAATCGATTTATCGATTATCGTGACAGGCCCACTTGGTAGTTTCCTTTATCGTGAGTGAGCAATGGCAATTAAAGAGAGACGGAGAGTATTATTGGAGCTGGGACTAATCAGTGTGTTAATTAGAACTTTTATGGCAAATGTTGATCACAGGAAATTATTTTTAAAAAAGTGATGAGTTATAGTTACTTGTTACTTATTTGAAAAATCGTCAAACATGTAAAATAATTACAATTTAGCTTTGTATTGGCGTATTTCATGAGATTAAAGTTGAGCTTGTGACTTGCGATGCTCTACCAAAACGCTAGGGGGCAGTGTTTTTCTGAGTGAGGAACCACAACTCGTTGACTAGCTATTTAGTTTCCTGTGTATTAGAAGTGAACAATGGTGACTGAAGTTCCATCCAGATCGTTGCTATAGATATCAGTGTATAATTTCATACATACATATGTATAATTCACTGTCGGTAACTGTAATTGCGATGTAACGTTTGAAATAGTAATTAGCTTAACCGTCACTTGAAAACAATAATAATGGCTCCCAAACAGTGTTGCCGACTCGGCGATCTTGTGGCTAGATCTGCCGACATCCCAACCCCCCTTGACGACAGATTTTTTCAAAAGCGACTAGCGACGACTCGAGTGACTTTTTCTGACGACGTTAGGGAGTTTTCTGGTATTTGAGGACTTAAAAGTGAAAGCATGTATTGTTCTGCATTTTGTGTTCTCACTGAGCAGCAGCGGGTGCTGTCGACAATCAGCTTCCGCGGAACACTGAGAGCATGATGTGGAGCGCCACGCATCGAAAGTGCAAATCAATCACGCATTCGCAGGTGCCGCAGGGGTGGAGCTCGCCCTGTTTTACACAGCAAGATCTAAAACACGAATGTTTCTTAATCTTCAGTAAGCCTGGATAAAAGAGGAGGGTGTGTTTATTGTGTGTCTATTTTATTGTTAGTCTATTGCTACCGGTACTCTTTATTTGTGAAGTGGACTATTTTACAATTCTTAGGGTAAATGTAAGTAATTGATAAGTCTACTGTATTGCCAATATTTACTGCTGTGCTACTCACAAACCACACTGTCATGTTAATAAACAGAATAAACACAGCATAATCTGCTATTTGCTTTTCAGTTGTGCTAATTCTAAAAAGTTCTCAATAGCCAAGGCCTACATCATTTTCCCCACTGAGAAAGTGGAACGGCGTTGACAGTGTGTCAAAACATGTGATGAGAGAACTTTGAGAGGCGCTGGCAAGTTATTTAATTTTTTTTTTTTTTTTTTTTTTTGGCCAATTTTAAATGTACAAACCTAGAATTAAGTTTAGTTGTAGTTCTAAACGTAATTAAAGTGTTTTTATTCACTTTTTTCTCCTATGAGGTTATGCTTTTTTCCTACAGCATTTTACAACATCATACGTAAATTATATGCAAATTAGACGATGACGTCACCGTAGCGAGTTCTCGGACAGCCAAGCTACTTTTCTTCCTGAAAAGTTGGCAACAGTGCTCCCAATACTGCACTGGTAAAAAAAACAAAAAAACAATTATTGCAACTTTTCAGACAGCCAGTAGCTACTTTCCCCTCTGAGGAGTTGGTAAGACTGACTGGGATAGGCTCCAGCTAAGGATAAGCGGTACAGAAAAGAATTTAGAGATGTTCCGAGCTGTTGCTAACATCTAGAGAGAGAGTTATCTCAGTGGCATCCATGGGGTGTATCGGTGTTGCATAGAGAGAAGAAGAGCCATAGAAACTGACGGGGATGAGAGGTAGGCGGGGAAGCCTTGTCGCAGTTTGAGCTGGCCCAGCTGTACGTGGAACACACACACACACACACACCCTCTCTCTCTCACTACTCCTGCCCCCACGCGGGGGAAATCATTACCGACCCCAGATCGAAAAGGATGGCTGCTGCAGCCTTGGATCCTGTTTACAACGCAGAGCACGACAGCACCGCTTGACACGGACCTAAATGCACGTTCCTTTCACTTTCGAAGCTTTGATACCGTGCAATAGATGACGTTTCGTGCTCGGGCAATCTCGTTTTGGAACGTCAGGGGGAACGCGGTGGTCCGCCTCCTCCTCCTCTTCTATTAGGGCGCGAAGGAGCGGCCCAGTAGACCCCCAGTCTCGGCCGCATCTCGCGGTGCTGCACCGAGCAAGGAGCGGGGTGGGAAGCATCCCTCCCTTCTCAGTGCCTCTCCCCCGTCTTCTCTCATACCATCAGACAACGACAGCTGCAGGAGTCTCGTCTAGCCGGGGACCAAGAAGCAGGAGGGGGAGGACTCTCCGCCTGGGGAGGCCGGGCTGAAGCCCTCAGTCGGAGGATGTTGCGGGAGTAGAGCGGCTCAGCGCGGAAGATGGGGAAGGACCAGGAGCTGCTGCAGGCGGTGAAAACCGAGGACCTGCTCACCGTGCAGAAGCTGCTGCAAAGGCCTCGGCCAGGGAAAGCAAGTAAGTCATTATAATAGTACCTCACATGCATCTGTTGAGAGTATTGCATTATGCATCACATAGTATTACTGCTGGTATGCAGCACAGTACGGTAGGGGGTTGCATGCATCCTCGTGGTGTGCATGGAGACTATCAGGAGTGAGAATGCAATGCAGCAGAAAGGGGGTGGGTGGGTAGGGTGGGTGCATGTGATTTGTTTGACCCTGTCTCACAAATGAGATTCTAGCCTCGATCTGTTGTGTAATTACAAGGCAGTCATTTTCTGCTTCCTGGATGGCTCTGCTTATTATTTACATCAGGCACTAGAGCACTTTAGCATCCGACAATATTCCACATCTACATCCCACTCTAATGTGTGGGCAAAGCAGAGTGGAGCTAGTGAGTAGATATAGTGTATCTGTAGAGGCCTTCTGGATATTATATTGGTGGGTGCACACTACTGTCTTGGGGAACATCATAGGGACTGATTACCAACGCAGTTACCGACAGTGAAATGTGGCACTTTATAATGCACTGATATCTGTATCAATGATCCAGATGTCGCGTCGGTCGACATTGTTCACTACTTCTACACAGGAAACTAGTTGACAAGAGTTGTGCTTGCCCACTTTGCAGAAAAACACAAAGGAAACGCTCTCTAATTTTGTGATTAGAATGACCACAGGACCAATAAAATGAAGGTGCATTTGAAAAATTAGAATAGAGACTTCTTCTCTGCTCTGTATGTGCTGAAACCTCCAAGCAGGTTGCAAAAACTGACCTTCAAAAAAGAAAGTTTGTGATGCCCAAACTCATTATACTGTTATATTGCATTACAGTATGTTGAAAATGGAGACTAACAGTGTACGCTTTAAAATAATGTCTCGATCTATTAACATGCTGCTTTAGAGTTAGCAATAAATGCACTAAAAATAGACTATTTAAAATGGCACTCTTCTCATTATTTGCACATTTAAAGGAAATAACTGTTTCGAAATGATGACCCATTTTGGTTTTGCAATGATTTTTTTTTTTTATTTTTGCTAAACTTCTGTCCATGGATCTTCTCTCCTGCCATGTGCTTCCTGTCATGTGACGGTTGCTGGTGATATGAGTGTAAAAAAAGAAGAAATAAAGTTACATTTTGTAGTGTGTGGCAGAGGACAGAGACACGAGATGTTGTCTTCATGAAATATTTTGACGAAATATATGAACGTGTGCTGGCCGCACTAATTACGTATGTGAGTTTAAAAAAAAACAACAAATATTTCTACTTTCTTCTTGAATATTCTTAGTACGGTAAATTTTATTTACGTAACATATGACTGGGGTGCACCTGTGGTGCACGACACACACAGGAGTCCGCAAGTGCGACGTATAAAAGAAATTTACATTTTGCCCAAACCTGACATCAGCAAAACGTACGAAAGACACACTTTGGCTGTACGGACGACGCACAAAGACAGACGAAGTGCGTACGTTTGTCTTGCAACTTGAAAAAAACGTAAGTGTGCGTAGAGTTTGTTTGACATAACAAAGAACCTCTGTGGCCGGCCAGTCTACGGCTCGAAAATCAGCACATCACACGAATGTCATCCGAGCATTTCTTGTGTTTTTCTAGGCTCTAATTAAAGTAAGGAATTTACTCATTTGTGCAAAAAATACTCTATTATGAGGCGTTGAATGTCCAAAACTTCATACATCATACTAAACCGTATTTGATCAATGGTGTCCAAAGTGTGGCCCAGGGGCCTGCGGCTGCTTTTGTTATTGGCCAGCCGCACATTCTAAAATATAATTTAACAAGAAAACAAAACAAAAAAACAATCAACAGCAGCACATATAGAAAAATCAGCAGTAATTTTATAAGAATAAAGTCAAAACATTAAGAAAAAAAAGTTGTGATCTAACGAGAAAAGGTCCTAATTTTACTATTACTATTTTAATAACGTTGTACGATTATGAGGAAAAATATCATCATTTTAGTAGCATAAAGTTTAAATATTAAAGAAAAACTTTATTTTTTTAAGTCGTAATGTTATGAAAGTTTAAACAACAGCAGAAATGGAAAAAAACAGCTGTAATTGTACAAAATAAAGTAAAAATATTAAGCGAAAAATTTTGTATTCTAACGAGAAAAAAAGTCACAATTTTATGAGAATAAACTCGTAATATTATGAGGAAAAATAATGTCATTTATGTAGTATAGAGTTGAAATACTAAAGAAAAAATGTCAAAAGTTGTAATATTATGAGAAACAAACACAACAAAATAAAGTTGTCATTTTTGGAGAATTACCTTGCAGAAAAAGTTATAATATTATGGGAAGAAAGTGAAAATATTGTGGACTAGTCCTACAACCATCCATCCATTTTCTATTCCGCTAAAATGGGGAAATGGGGAAAAAGAGCAAAGTTGATCCTAATAATGTGCTTTTACACCTACATCACAAAGCTGTTTTTTCTTCAAATATCTGTAACGTCTTCGCATGTATGGATACCTCTGATATAAATCATACTTTTTGCATTTTTCTCTTCGTGTCAGAGTTCTACTCACCCACATACACACCCACAACCTCATGCAGTGCAAAGGGCAGGTTGAGTGACAGCAAACTGATGATGGCTCTGATGATGGTGTGTGTGTGTGTGTGTGTGTGTGTGTGTGTGTGTGTGTAAATGAGAGTGCAGCCAGTATGTCTGGCCTGAGTAGGAGCAAATGAGTTGCAGCAGGACAGCGCCTTTGCCAGACCCTCTGCACACACACCCGCAACAAACCTAATGCTTTACAGTGTTCCTCACATACATACACACCTCTTTGCACACACACTCCAACCACACATCCATTCATTACCGCCACAAGCCACACACACACGTTGCTCTCCTTCCTTCACAAACAACCCCTCAAAACACGAGCACAGCTGTCCTGTGAGCTTGGTGTTTAATGCTTGGTGACAAACAGGTCTGTTTAAAGTCACGCCGGCGTTAAACTTCCCTGCCTGTTTGTCGGAGATTCTCAGCTCCACTTTGTCAATATTACCTTGCTGCTTTAGTTTTACCTTTGTCCTTAAATTAGCCCTTTGGGTCTCAAATTTGACGTTGACATAAGCGGTTGATGTATGTGTTTCCATCGTTGGAGAATGATGTGCGTGACACGAGGTCAGCGTTTGTGGAAGGTCCGTTTTGATGTTTGTGCGTGAAAATGGGTAGCGCAAGCTGTAACAACGGCGCTTTCTTGCCATGAACGTGGAGATGGGTTTACGTGTTCGTCACATGAGAGAAACGATGATGATTCAACCCCTGCTCCTTCTCTTTGTCCTCTTAGAGTGGCGGTGCGCACGGAAACCTCCCGATAGCACGGTTCTCCCCCTTTTTTTCCCTCGCCCGTTTTTGTGTGTTGATATGCGAGGCTGGCAGAGGAGAGGAGCAGAAGATTGCATCCACGCCACTGCACATTCACAAAGGAGCAGGCAGGCAGAGTGCAAGGATTCACATGCTGTCAGCCAGAGTCAGTGCAGTGTTAACTGTGCTGCTGCTGCTAAACGCCTCAGGGAGAGAAATATGACAGAAAGGCAGCTTTGTGGCTGCCATCTACGTCCACATTTTGTCCTTTTGTGGTAGTGCCAATGAAGTATTACAGCTAGAGCTAAACCAAATAGTCGACTAGATGAGGTACATGTATGAGGGAGAGGATACTGCGTGTTGTTATCAGCAAAATGATCACCCAAGTGCATCATCCTACTGCAAGACAGCAGTGTTTTTATATCAGCGACAAAATACAGGACGCACAAATACAGGAAGTCTTCATTCTACATCTGAGTTCCGTTCCTATGAATTACGACGTAAGTCAAGTTTTAGTATAAGTCGGAACTGTATCGAAATTCTGCCTAAATTAACACCTCTGCAACTGGGAGAGAGGCTTGTTGGCAGAGCACTACACTACTTAGTTTTCACTGTCCATTTCATAGGAGCAGATCCTGTCACATGTTCAACGATACCGTCTTTATCCTTGACGACGGGCTGGCCAGTGTTGGTCAAGAGTTTCTCCACTTTGAGCATTTCACAATGTCTAATTTCACTTGAATTTCCTTTTCTTTGACACACTGCCATCAGGAGAGTCTGCCGTTGCCATCAGAAGACGTGCACTTACTGTACGTAGTCTTCCATTCCAACGAGAGTGATGCAAGTCAAGTTTTCGTCTAAGTCGGAACTTATAGCTAAATTAAGACCTACGACACTGGGAGAGGGGCTTATTGGGAGTAGGAAGTCGCAGTAATGACACCACTACAGTGTTATCACTTTCAACAGAGCAGAGCAGATCCTTTCACATGTTCAAAGATACCATCTTTATCCTTGACGACCGGGCAGCCGTTGTTGGTTGAGAGATTGTTGAGAGATTGCAAATGTTTGTCGACAATGAATGTACACAAAAATGCAATCATGATCATGTTCTTAGTCGATTAATCTGAAGCGTGTTGTTTCAATTAACAGAGTAATTGGTTAGGCCGTAGATGGACCAAATGAATGTGAAGCAAACACCTACAGTTAGGTGGTTGTGTCCGTAACATATCAGAAAAGAGGCAAAAATGCCCATCACTGTTTTCCATAGTCAAAGCTGGTTTGTGTGAATATCTTGTTTTGGCTAAAACACAAAGGAAATAGGCCTGCTTTCATGGATAACTAAGGAAATTTAAAAAAATATTTACATTTGAGAGGCTGAAATCAGAGGATAATTATATATTTAATGGAAAAAATAGTTTGGGATTAATTGGGTAATCAATTAACCATCGCTTAATCGATTAATTATTGCAGCTCTATTTCATTGAATAACTCCTTTATACTAAGAAACCCATTTTATCTCAGTATATTGCACTGCAATAAGTTGAGTCTTCCATTGGGTAACTTCTGCAGGGATGAGTCAAAGTCAGCTTTATTGTCAAAACACGACACGTACAAGAAATATAGAAATTCAATTAGTGTCTTTCACAACCGGGTATATGTACACATACAGTATATTTACAGTAATAAGGCATGACCTGCCAACATGTATGCATTCTTTGTACTCTGCACACTTTTTGTACTTTGAATATGCTTGTATGCTTTGTTGCTCCCCAGGTCATAATTAATAATAATTGATTGGATTTATTTAGCGCCTTTCTAGACACCCTAAGCGCTTGACACTGAGATCTCATTATTCATTCGCTCACGCCGTCCTGGGGTAGACTGATGGAAACGTGGCTTCCAAACATTCATTCACATTCATACAGTGTAGTAGTGTCCAAGGACACAACAGCAGTGACTGGGTTGGAGGAAACGGGGTTTAACTGCCAACCCTCCGGTCTCGGACGACCTGCTCTACTTCCCGAGCCACTGTCGCATTTTGTTGTATCTTTGTGGTTTCAGTTTTGAGTTCAGCCTCTGAAACCTGGTTTATCCTGCTGTGTCGAAGCATCAGCTTACACGGCATCCTAGCTGTGTACAGTGTGTACTCATCTGCTGTTCATGCTGTACTTTACTGTGTTTTTAAGGAGCAAAATGGAGATTTTAATTAGTTTATGGGAGTGTGTTTGTAACCACTTTTAGGGCTATATTCCAACATTTTACAGTAACGGTAGGATTGATCAGACTCTTCTATTCACAAAGTCCAGATTGTGTTTCATGTGTTGAATTTTCCCATCATCAATACGACATCTTGGTACCCTTATGACATTGTGTAGCTGTAAATGCATGCTGGCGTCTAAGCCTGTCCTTTTTATTTGGTCAGGCAGTGTGTAAAAAAAACAAATATGCAAATGCTGTATATTGAAAAGTCGAGTGCATCATGTACGGGGAATTCTAATATGGAAAAGATGCGGGCCTGCCTATCTGAGTTCCCTACGTTTCCCTCCAAAACATCATCAGTCACTCCTGCTGCCGCACTGCCTCCATGATTGAATTACAGAGCTGATGGGGAGAAGGGGGGAAGAAGTGGATGGAAAACAAGACATGGCGAGGGCAGCCACATAAGAGAAAGAACCCAAAAAGAAAGAGTGAGACATAGGTTGAATGCAAAATATTTTTTTTTTTTAGAGCAGAGACTGGGAATGTTGGGGGGTTGGTGGTGAAAAGCTGAAATGGGGAATGGAGAGGGAAGATGCTGATGTAACAGATGGAGAGCTCAACATCGTCATTGCCACCTTTTTGTACTTTTAATTGCATGACACCTGTGCAAGCTTCGCAAGCTCATCTGCACAATGCATCGCGACAAAAATAGCATCACAGATTAATGGTTCACGAGCATGTTCAAAGAGAAAAAAAACACTCTAGCGTCAACCTTTTTGAGCCCAAGATCCCTGGTCTCGGTCGTGAACCTGCGCAAGATCTACCACCCCCCGCTTTGTCTTTAAATACAAAGCTTTGTGTTATTAGTCAACATTTCATTGTGCCGTTTTTCTATTTTTGCCATTTTTGTTATTTTCTTTCTGCAGTGATGCAATGACAGATGAGCAACGGGCCGCGAATGGCCCCTGAGCCGCACTTTGGTCACCCCTACTCTGTGGGTCGGACTTGTGGCGTGGGCTCTCTGAGCAAATTACAACTCGGCTTGTTGGCTCATTGTCGTGCGCGAGCGGTGGTGTGGAGAGACTGGTCAATGCGTTACAAAAGTCAGCCCTAACGAGCTGCAGCTCGGAAGATTTTTGTGGAGGTGCACGTCCATGGAGTTATATTCGTGCCTTCATTTTGAGGTAGAAAAGGCAGGTTTTGAGTCACATTAACGTGCAACCACTGCTGTTGTGTGCTCAAGCACATCGCTGCGCTCTGTCACTCCCTCTACCCCTCACGCTTGACCCTTCTGCATGTGTCTCACTCGGCGTGGTGCGGCGGGGGGAGCCGGTGTGCTAGTATCTTTTGGGGACTGGGCTCTTGGCTGGAGCTTGCAGGTTGCTGCCTGGGGGGCGGTGAGGCGTACGGGTGTGTTCAGTGGTCAGAATTTGTGCCTTTTGGTCACTCTTCGGGAGAAGAGGGCACTAATTCTTGCAATCGACCAGCAAAGTCCCAAAGATTGACGAGTAGCTCGAGATCGACAGGTTGGTGACCCCTGCTCTAGCACTGTAGTAGATCCCTGCAAATTTGTAATTTTTTTTTCTCTGAAAATAGGCTATTTTTTTTCTGCAGAAAACACATCTCATTCACCATAAGCCGGTGATAATTTATAAATGCATGATAATACAGGTAAAACGTACAGCCTACATGTACCACTGTTAAAAAAATGTAAAATTTGTACATTTATGTCTTTATGATTTATTGTTAATGTTTTGTCCCGTGGTCTTTGACCGCACCATGTTTGCTGTGAGACGCAACAGTGACACTTGTAATTAAACACTTCAAATAACTTTGTCATTATTGCTAAGCAGCGTGAAACGACAACAGCAACATAACTACTGTCTAGTTGCACAGCAATAAAACATACGCACATTGACTTCCTGTTCAGTGCAAAGTAAGCTTCAAAACAAATGCATGGCAGTATTAACCTGGATTTTACCACAGCTACCTTACAAAACAATTATTAATTATTTTTTTAAGATTATTAGCCACCGGAAGAAAGATTTGTGCTTGCATGTAAACTAATTTAAACATTTCAAATGTTTAAACAACAACATTTAAATTGTTATTAGTGCCCATGCACATTGTGTCTCTGGCCAAAGTCATGAGTAAATGTGCCAGAAATAGCTAGTTTTGATTGTGATTTCGGCTATATTGACAACCGCCTATGTCGATGTCCATCAGCCAGTCCGAGTGGCATCGACATAAACGGGTTCTACTGTGTTAGAGTATTACTTTTTTTATGAACTGCTACAAAACAAAATTGTTACGACACATTATTGGAGAGATTCTACATTTAGTTTGATTGTATTTTATTGTAGTCTGTTGTGTTCTTTTCTATTCTATTCCAGCAATTGTGCAGATTTACAGTGTATGACAAAATGGGCAGGGCATTAAGTGGCTCTGTCTGGATATAGAAGACCACCCACAAAGGCAGAACAGGAGCAGGGTTTGACTTCTTTTGCTCAATCAACACCGATTAGGTGGCATTAACCGCCGACTGTGCCGGCTTATGTTCACATGTACTCACATACAGTATTGTACACAACACACACGCATGCACTGATCTCCTTTCATGGGACTGCCACAGAACTTTTTTTTTTTGGAATAATTCATGTTACCACTTTGGAACTGTTGTACTCAAGCAAGTTGTCACTCACACACACACACACACACACACACACACACATAGACACAGCTTAAAACGCCAAGAAAATCCTCTGTAGACTTGGCAAATGGATCACAGATGGATGCGAGGTGTAAAAATGGAAACAACAGGCAGATGAGCCATATCCTTTTTGACTTTTTATGTAACTCTTACAGTGCGTAGGTGTGTTAGTTTGCCTGTGTCCTCTTCAGCGACAATGTGTAGGAATATTCCGAGCCGATTATGTATTCATAGATGTGTATCATCCCTACTTCAAATTAATGTTTGAGCAACTAATGGAGGCGTAAAATTGAACTTTTTTTCAGTTGTCGCTCCTGAACTTAAACTAACATTGTCACGACATGGAGATACTGTACCATTTCCATGAGAACGTTTTCACTCTGAATACACTGACTACTCTTGTCATGCAAGCGGCCTGTAAAAACATGAATGTGACCCATTTTGAGTGTGGACGCACAGCCTGGGAAAAGGTATTGACGCACCCAAACATCTCCTACCCTTGGGATGTGTGACAATTATTAGAGGCTGAGGGTGACTGCACAGTATATTTTAGTGCTAAGGTAGATATAAAAGGTTTATGACGTGTGTAAATGTGAGGTTTTGTGATGTAACACACTAAAACACTAAGACATTGCATTTCTGATTTATGATACGAACATACGTAATACATATACACTGGGTTTTATGGCTCCAATATTTGTGTTTTTGCTTTAAAAACACAAGATGGGCATAATAATCACTTATTCAAGAATGCGGTTATGTAATTTCTTGTGGTTTAATCGTATCATGAGGCAACTGAGGCAAAATTGAGAGCGCTATTTCACTGCAACCAGCAGAGGTGCTGTTGATTCATTAAGGTGGTGGTCTCAAGAAGAACCACCTGAGATCAGCTACGGGAAGTTGTTCTAAGTACAAGCACTGGATCCATACCTGCAACACTCTTTTTTTCCCCTGCCACTTTAAATTATTGTAAAAAACGAATTAGTGTAATCCCTCGTTTATTACGGTTAATTGGTTCCAAACCTGTGATAAGTGAATTTCCCCAAAGTAGGATTCCTTTTTTATAAATTGAATATTTTCGTAGTTAGAGCATAGAAAACCTGTTTACAACCTTCTAAATACGCCTTTTAGCCTTATTAGATTAAAATAAGACCCCAAAACACCTTTACACTCGTATTAACCAATACAGTGATCATAATAAGACAAAATAAGCCATTTAAGACATAAATAAGACAGTAGCTTGTGTTTTTGTTAGGGATTTTATTTGGGATTATTGTGCCTGTTGTGAGATAATTCAAACCTGCAATAAAAGTCTGTTGTTCCGGCGATTAAGTCTGGTGATTGTGTGTCCCACCGAACGTTACAGTAACGTTGCAGTGTAGAATACTACTCGTCCTCAACGTCTTTTGAATACCTCATATTTGTTAGTTCATTTAGCCATTTTTATGCTTGAAAATGCTTAATTTAGGCAATAAATACATAAAATTTGCTTTACAGTGCATATTTTTTTATTCAACGTGCACATTTTTGGACTAATAAAAGGCCATATTTAACCACGAAACAGCATGATTTATTAATTCATATATTTTTTTAAAAACGTGAGAAAAGCTGCGAGATTCGAACGTCGATGTGGCGCGGGACGTCTGTATTTACCATTTAAAGCAGTGAAAGAAATCCGTGAATAGGCGGGGATGCGAATGCCGACTCATGAATAGGTGGGGATCTACTATACTATAAAGCAGTGGTTCTCAACCGGTTTGGCTGCAGGATCCACCATCACCCCTCAGTGACAATTGGTGACCCAAATTGCGGGAATCTTTCAACTCAGACTTCTCATATATCTTATATTTTAAGGGACTTTAAGGGAGCAGTGCAGAGATGCTGTCTCTTTATGCTCTTCTCTAGCAGGTACTTGCAGCTATGTGACGGACGCCATAAGTCCACTCTATGTCCTGCTTTCCCACTAAATAGTGCAGACAAGAACGTGAGGTGCAAAGACCCACGACCCAGTAAAAACGGCTCCACGACCCACTCTTGGGTCCCAACCCACCAGTTGAGAACCACTGTTACACAGCACATTTATCAATGCTGATATGCATCATGTATTTTGCTATTAACCTGTTATTTGGTGACTTCTCCCGTGCCGTTTTGAAATAGAAATACTATCCCCTCTTTCGTACTTGAGTCATGTAACCAAATCTCATACGTTGCCATTAGAAAATTGTGTTTAATCATATGTTATTTGCGATTACTGCTGCTTAACAATTTCTGTAGTTTTGCAGGAAAACAGTTTATTAGGTACTCCTTACTATTTCTGGACCCAGACCTACTTCAGTGCTGCCATTTACGTCTTAATTGAGTAGCTCCTTCAAAGCATTTGTGTGCATCCTCACATGAAGCAATGGTCAGAGATCAGAAAGGACTGGCCCTCAGGATAGAAGTCAAGTCTGTCCTTCTGTGAGTGTGTCCTCATACATCTGTGATGCACTGCTGGAACAGATGTTGGACTGCAGCCTGCCAAGTATAACATTTGTCGAGATCCAAATCTATCATGTTTGTGTCAACAAAAGCTCGGTTTTTAAATTGGCTTTAATTTCAAAACACACCAATGCACTTTCTTTGTGTTAAAGTGGTCCTATCCTGCTCATTTCAGGGATTTTTTAAAATGATGTTGGGTCCTAGTGGGGCAGTTTTGTACGTTTCTTTTAATAAAATACTCCATAAAGCTCAAGTTGTGTAAAGGGTAAATATGCATTCTTCTCCTCTTGGCCCACATGCTTGGATTTGGAAGCCTCCTCTCCAAACACACCAACAGTAAATTCCGGTTTATAAGCCACTACTTTTTTCCTGAAACTTTGAACACTGCGGCTTACACAGCATTGCAGCTAATTAATGGGTAAATTCTAATCTCATTGAGGTCATTATACTGTATATAATAGTATAAGTCTGACTCACAGTGTCATCTTTCAAAGAACACTTGACTAACAACACTAAATTCATCACACAGCAACGTAACACTCAAAAGGCATACCTGGCAAATATATAAATAGGTACCAATATGAATTTAAAATGAATTTTTTTTTTTTAAGTTTTCGCATAAGACGTTGCATCTGAGCAACACATTCATTGGGGCGCTACAATGACATCAGCCTCTTTCTGGGCTTTGGGCTGTTTTGTAAAGAGGCACCATTTTCTATGCTTCCTATACTCCTCCAATGAAATGTTTTTCTCAAATGCAATGCCTTATGGGAAAAATTTAAAATGTTGCTTTTTTCATTTTAAACTCATATTAGTACATGTTTTTATATTTCTGAGGTATAATGTTTGAGTGTTAAGTTGCTGTGTGATGAGGTTAATGTTGTTTGTAAGGTGAAACCGTGAGTCAGACGGTTACATTGAGTAATGACCTCCTGCAATTTCCAATGTGTTGATCAGTTCGAGTTTTTTTCATAGCCGATGATTTTCTCTTGTCAAATAAAAAGCTGACAGGTCCTCACGGACTCGTGAGCACCACAATGTTGCGATTTGTTAGGGATTGAGGGTAGACTTCTGTGTCCTCTGTGCTTTGCTTATCTGTTGATGATAAATAATTGCAGTATTTAATGCTGCACATAAAACTGGCGATAAATGTCCCCGCCTTCACCTTAGTCATAAATAATTGAACCTAACTCGTCTCTGGCTGTGGGGATGCCTCGCCTGCTGATTTAGAGGATGATATGTGGGTCAGACTCATTTTCCAAGAATCTTCGTCTTAAATTTGAGCTTAGACTGATGTTTTACGATGACCAGTGAACTTGGGACAGAATTTAATCCTCAAAGCAGCTGGGCCAACTTGGCAATATTGCATTGGAAGCCTTTATCCTCCTTAAATAGAGCTATGGATAGAACAAACAAATGCAGTAGATCATGTTATTCTTCAGCAGCGGTGTTGCCCTTGGCATTTGAAGCATCACCATTCTGTCTCCCTAAACTGAAACCCCCGGCATTGGCCTCATGGCAAGGCATGTGACCATTCATAACCAGTAGCCAATTTATATACAAGCTAATGAACACAGAGAATAATCAAAGGTCAGAGGTGTCTGTGTGCAATAGCCATCGCGCCGATAACGCACAAGGCTTGTTTTTGTGTGTCCTTCTGACTTAGGCTGAATCTAATTCTACCTCTTAGCCCTTCCCGTTCATCTTACCCCTTGTCATACCCCTACCCCTTAAAATCTAGGGCCAATGGGAAGAATTCACTCAGAAAAGGGGCACCACTTGATTCTTATTACGTCATCACCCTTTACCGCTTGCTGTAATGTTTCCTACTATAAAGTAAGGTGCATACATGTCTACATTATTTCAATGTTATATAGCCCATCTCGCAACACCTTTTTTTTTTTAAGTAAAAGGCACACATTTGTACAAACTGTGACATTTATTGCAAAACAACAAACAATTGTAATAAACAGCTTGTAACCAGCGCTGTGACATTTATACAAATAGAAAAAGTAGCAAATATACATATGAAATAGAAATAACAATATAACACATGTGTAAACCTTATCAAGTATCATTTAAAGGTGGGTGTTTTAGCTCCGCCTACCTCTTTGTTTCAAGTGTGGTCAGCGTCCACACTTATTTTCAAAGGGTGTGTACCCCTTAGCACTTACCCCTTAACCCTCGGTTTAAGGAGAATTGGGACACCACTTGAATCTCGTGAACGTGCAAAACCTAGCGGTAAGGGGTAAGACGACGGGCAAGGGGTAGACTTGGGATTCAGCCTTGTTGCTCCTTCTTTTCTCTGTAAGAATGGCTCCATTCATTTTTGTATGTTTTTTACCAAGCACTTACGTTGACAACAGTCAATCATAAAACAGCCAGTTTTGTTTTTTTCCTGCAATTGAGTCCATAATTAAAAACTGCTTTACTAGTATTAGGGGGGAAAAAAATCGGAGATTTCGAGAACAAAGTTGAAATATTACGAGAATAAAGTCGTCAAATTATGAGACTAAAGTCGTCATATTACGTGTGTCTTCGTGTCATACGTGTCAGCATAGCTCTTCAGGAAGGAAGGCAATACTCCTGTTGCTTCAGGCAATCTTTTATTCATAACATGACGCAAAACAGAGCAGTTGAGCTTTTAGCATTTAAATTAGCGTGTCTAGCTCTTGTCACTTCCGCCTTCCTTACCCCGCCCCTCCACATGCCCAAGACCAAAGGTCATATAAGTCCCCCTTTTCAGTGCTGTCTCTGGCAATGCCTGTAACATAAAGTTACAAGTTTTTTCTCGTACCTTTATGACTTTCTTCTTATAAATTTCTCGGAAAGTTTTTTAAATTTCTGACAGTAAAATTTGAATTTATGACAATAAAGTCTTTATTCTCAAAATCTCAGATTATTTTAATACTATGTCGTAACAGGGTGGGTGGGTTTTGACTTTGTGTATTATTTTGGACTGTGATTGGCTGGCGACCAGTCCAGGGTGTACCCTGCCTCTCGTCCGAAGATAGCTGGGATAGGCTCCAGCATACCCGTGACCCAAGTGAGGACCAGTGGTACAGATGGATGGATGGATTATTTTGGAGTCCTTGCCTGTCACAACTGCAGAGGAGCGATTGTATTTTGGTCGCTCCATGACGTGGTTACACTGCATGCGTGCATGTTTGTGTCAGTGTTTGTCAGACCCCACCCCCACCTACCCAACTATTATCCTACATCCGCCCACCCCCACAAAAAGCTGTAAACCAAGGGAAACCTTTGGCATGTGTGTTTATGTGCGGTGCCAACAGCCGTGTTGAATTAACTTGTCATCTTTGATCACTGCAAGTACAGTAGGTGTGTGTGTCACTTCAGGCTAGTCATGCTGTTGTTTGAAGCTAATCTGCCAATGGAGCAGAAGCACAGTGTTCCCTGAGCCAATGAGTGTCATTGTTTAGGTCCTGGCTAATATGCTGGTTGTGTACAGCTCTGATTGTTTCTGCGTGCTGTCTGCAGTTGTTATGAGTCGATCGATGCTTTGCTCTCAATTAATCACCCAGGCAACGAGATATTACTATTTGTATATTTATGTTTGTTTAGGCAACCACAGAGAGGGTTGGGTCTCCATTGTAGCAAGATTCTCATCATTATTATTCAGTATTTGCACAAACGCATTTTTATAACAATGATAAATTATTGTCTAATTTGCAGACTTGACCATGACGCATGTGCATGTAATTTTTATAGAGTAAGAAAAAAAACATGAAAAGCAAAACAAATATGTTTAGAAATGCTGTTTTGCGGATTTTTTTGATGCAGTTTCAGTGCTTTTAAAAATTTTTTTACAGCGTATGAAGGCTGTTACAGACCGAGCCTGGCCCTTTAAGAAGAATTGCATTGTGGGAAGTTGAGTGTTGTAGTTCTGTGCTTCAGCAGGAGGCGGCGGGTCTCTCTTTATTCTTTCTCTTCTCTCTGCATTGCCCATTGTCTTCTGCGTCCTGATTGGCTGTAGACCATTGTCAATCAATCTCCTTCGTGCCGTCTCTTGTTATGGTCATGGCTAGCAAATTAGCTAACCGTGTGAGCTGCTTGTCATCCGCCAATACCGTAAACATAGATGAAGCTAACCGCGTGTGACTCTGAACGCTGTATGGTTGAAAGTTTTGTCCCCGACAAAACCCACAATGTCGACAAACGTTCTGCACCGAAAAGGAAAAGGAAGCCGACCATCGCAGATCCCAGAGCAATATCTTTTAACAAGGATACAAAAACGCTACTGTCGAACGGCGCCAGGACGAAGATGCATGGTCAGAGGAGTGAAATATGCGTGAGTCGCTGAATAATTTCTTGTGTCCAACCTAGTAGATTGATCATTAAAAGTCAAACGAAATTTGAAACAAGAGAGATGTGAGAAAATGTTAATACCTGTCTGACAAAAGTGTACAAAGTGTATGGTGAGGGTTTTTACAGCCTTAAAACACATAATAATGTCGGATTTCACTTATTGTAGGCTATTTTGGGAACCTATCCCCGCGATAAACGAGGGAACACTGTATTAATGGAAAAACTGTGATAGAATGTAGCCGCAAAAATTGAAGTGGTGAGGGATTACTCTACGTGCTTCAATGTTAGAGTCTCCACAAGTGTCCAACAAGACCAGAAAAAGTTGCAAAATTTGTCACTAGTCACTGAAAAAAAAAAAAAGTGACAAAGTCGCCAACACTGATCCCCCCTGCTACGTCTTCTTATTCTCTGACGGACCAGGTGCGTATGAGGTGTGTTAAGAAGCATCGTTACGATGCCCTCTACTGTATGATGTGTTTATGTGTGAGGGTGAACAGGTAAACCACCACGAACGAATGAATGAATGTAATGGACACTCTTTTTGGGAAGAGGCCCTTATGTGTTTCAAGTGGATAACGGTCTTGCCAATTAATTGCGACACAGACACTATTTGTGTTACTCCAACTCTCAAACTACACATGTTTGCCTTCAACGGTGAGCGTGTGTTTTGCTGTGGGATTACATGATAATCTGACTATACGGATTAGTACATGAGATCTACTGGTCCACTGGCATTGGTGTCATTGAACATTTCTTCTTGTCCTGATAACATGTCTTCATATTTTCTTCTCCAGTCATCCCCCTTTCTATCTTCTCCCGTTTAATTTTCTATCTTTTCTCATCCCTTCTTATTGTGTAGTTCCTCTCATCCCGTGCCGCCATTCTTGGCCCCCCAACCTTTCTGACTTCCTGCTGTCCTTTTCATCTCTGCATCCATCAGCCATCCTTTTTATTCTCTCCGCCTGATCCCTTTATATGCCTTTCCTTTTTCTTTCTGCTCTCTTTAGCTCACGTCCCTCAGTTTGAACATAAACCTTATATACATACATACAGTACATCCGTTTATTTTCACTCCATAACGGTAAAAGGTAGTAATGGTGTAAATGAATGAATATGATCCTTCACACTGAGAAGCCAGAAAAAAGGCAAAGCTGGGCAACTATCAACAAAAGACAGACAGTAGCTACACACACAGGCACAATCAGGCTATTGTTCTCAATGTAACTCTACCACACACACTCCTTCTCCTTCAGAGTAACAGGCCAAGGCCTCCCATTGGTTAATGCGTGTGACTAGACAACGTACAAAGAGCAAGTGATAGAAACAACTTGGATGCTTGGATTGAAGACCTCAGTGTGTTTCCATTAAATTCTTGATGCGGCACAGCGAAAGCCCGCTTATCTAACTTTATTCCTTCGAGTTAAAATCTGAATAAGCGCATCATATTCCGTATGAGGGACGAACTGCGTCAGATAGAATAGAACAGGAATAGAGATTTTACAAGTGCAATTGATTACTACAGCATCTACTTGCGCATGCATTAAATCATTATATAAGTAACAGCAATTACAATAACAGTTTTTGGCAGTGTCAAATTAGATGAAGCCAATTACAGTCGTACCTTGGCATTTCACTCTCTGACTTTCACAGCTTCACTCTAAAAAGATATTCATTTAAAAAAATCATCACTGTTTTGTGGTTGACTACGGCTTATGACTGGTCAAAAAAGTTGCAAATATTTTGTATTTATGGCGTAAATTAAGCTGTTTCAAGCATAAAAATGAACTAAATACAAATATAAGGCATTCAGAAGACATACTGCACTCACCCATACTGTGTGTGTGTGTGTGTGTGTGTGTGTGTGTGTGTGTGTGTGATTGTAATGTACAAGTACAGATGTATTATTACTATATAAGCTTGTGGTAAGCATATCAAATGAAACAAACTGTAGGCTAGGGGTAGGTATGAGTTGTAATTCTATGTAGTCTTCTACACTGGTCACTAGGTGTCAGTCATGTTACGTTGGTGAGACAATAGCCACCGCTGGAAATAGTCCAATCCTCACATGTGTGAGTCTATGTTATGTGCTATTTCGGTCTGATATGCATTTTCTCTTATTACTTCAACTATATTGGGTAGTGTGAGTGTAAATGTGTACGTAAGGGTGTTATTTTATGTCTAAAGGGATGGGATGTAATAATATTGAAACCCGTATATAGAAGAATACTTTGTGGAAATTCACTATCACAGTCGGGCCTGGAACCAATTAACCGCGATAAACAAGGGATTGTTGTATCGTAGGTTGGTCCATCAACCAATCAGTCAATCAAGAACAGTAGAACCTTAAAGATCGTACACGTTCTGGGGTGCTAGTCAACCTTTGTTCAGATTTACGTCCTGTTTCCCAAAAGAAATAGTAGACCTCAAAAACACTGCTTGTATAGTGTATAGCTGGTCCACAGTCCACAGTTCCAGAGCCAGGCCAAAAAAACACACGACTCCTCCTGAATCTGAGATTGAGCTACCTGGCGGATCCTCCTCTCCCAAACCCCTGAATAGACCTTACCAGGATCCCGCTAACATGAAACCCTATTTAAGGGCCACTTTTCATCTATTTGAATTTCTATTCATCTATTTTCATCTATTTACAATTTGCTAATTAAAAAAAACCAAACCCTAACTCTTACCCTTACCCCACCCCTAACCCTAGCTCCTAACCCAAATCCTAACCCTAACCTTACCTGTCATTCAAGTGTAAAAATAACTAAACCACTGTTAATATTCACAGGTTCAAACAATAACACGCTCTTGAAACACTCGCTAAACTCTAGTGACGATGAGAGGAGCGTAATAAAATGTCATCGTGTAACCCAAGTGTAAAAAGAAATGATCCACTGTGAAACAAAATCAATAAAACTCTCGTTAACTGGTTTAATTATCCAACACACCTATATTGTATGTCACAGCTCATTCGTAGTACCAGGTGGTTAAAAAAATATCCAACTTCATTAATTCCCATCTCGCAAATAATTGATGCCTTTTAAATGTCAGGAGAACACCCATGCAGGTGTGCGGGTTTGCAGCCTCTCCAGACGTCCCCATTTAATTGTTCTGGTTTCTGAGCATTCGGACAGAAATAGCCTTATTTCGTCTAAATACATCAGGAATAGATCCTTAAGACCTCTTCAAACACACACACACACACACACACACACACACACACACACACGCGCGGTTATGACCATTTGACATTTACACCGTTAGATGGGTGCACCATCTTGTGCATCAAAGCCTTCTGAAATTCTGGCTTCCGCTGGCTCTCACTCTCTATTATGCTCTTAATCACTCTCTCACATTTTGATGTGAACACTACACGCCACACGCATTTTTTTTAAATTGAGGAGATGATTTCTTTATCTCGGTACTGTATGTTGTGGGCTATATCTTCTCTAACAAGTTATAGCATGCTTATTCATTTGATACTTTAAGAATCAGGCAAGCAATCGCCCACGCAAACACGTTAAAGAGGTCCTTTATGTAATACATATATTTACTAAATATATATATTTTCTATATTTATAGCAGGAGGTAGATCTTTAGAAGTAGCTCGCAGGCTGAAAAGGTGTGACCACCCCGGATTTAGAAATAAGGAATCGTACTTTGTGCAAATTCACTTATCACGGTCGGGTCTGGGACCAATTAACCGCAATCTGCACAACAGCCAAATGACTTATTTTTGCGTTTTTCTGCGTGCAAAAGCCTGCTCACACACTTTGTGCAGGCAGCCTAATTCATGAGCTATATCTGGAGTCAGATTTGAGACTCCCTCTGCTGAATTCAGTGCTTTGACACTTCAGGGACCACTGATGTCACCATCACGTGTACCTGAATGTGTATTTTTGTGGCACGTGTGTGGAAGTGCTTAATTTTTCCTATTACACTCTCTGCAAAACACCCCCAGAATGAGTGTCCAGTCATATCCTGGCTAGTGAGCGACCTAAATCAAAAACAAAAAGAATTTTAAAGTGTATATTTGTAACATAATCACGGTCAAAATACAGATATGCATGAAAGAAGCTGCTTCCATCAAACCAGTAACACGCCTAACAAGCTTTTCGACCACTATGTCATGTGACATAACTATGATCACAGATACTAAGATAGTCAGCTACAGAGATGAATGCTGTATGAGTACTGGCTGTGTGTGTGTGTGAAAGAGTGAAGAAAGGCATGAAGAGAGTGAAGAGAGTCTCCAAGAGAAGAAAATAAATGTGAGTTTACTGGCCGGCAGGCATGGAATAAGAGAATGATGGAAAAAGCAGTGAAATGTCAGTAAGTATGGGAAAGAGAGGCAAAGTAAAGCAAGAGGGAGATGGAGGATGGAACTACCGGAAGAGTAAAAGATGAGTGGCTTGAAAAGAGAGGAGACTGGGATGAGAGGAACAAAAGATGGAGAGGCAATGAGAGCTTGGAGTAGATGGAGGACCCCGTAGTGGTGGGAGCTTGGTGGTTGTGTGAGCTGGGAATTATCATGATGAGTCATGGGACAGTGTGGGCCGCTGGAGAAAAACATTGCTGACAGTCCCAGGCATCAAAAGGCCTTCTGGAGCTTCTCATGATATGTGTGGTGTCATCAGAGAGACAAAGGCCTTGCAGACAGTTAGAGGTCAATGTAGTAGAACTAGTGCACAGCTCTGCTTGTTGCATGAGTGTGTTTGGTACGCATAAAATCACCATGTCACTGCTACATGCTTCTTTATGAAACGGCAAATGTTTTTTTTTAATGGTATAGTAGAACCCGCTTAAGCAATGACTATTTCATTGCACACAACTGTCAGAGTTTGAGTCCACCATTAAGGAAATCTCATATTAAATATATACAACAAAAGGTGGCGAGAAATATCTCTATATTGAATAAAGCAAAATACGTTCTTGATCAAAAATCACTCCACACTCTGGACTGTTCCTTAGTATTACCATATTTAACGTATTGTGTGGAGATATGGGGTAATAATTACAAAAGTAATCTTCACTCACTCACTGTACTGCAAAAAAATCGGTGAGGATTATTCATAATACCAAGTATAGAGAACATACAAACCCTTTATTTTTAAAATCTCAGATATTAAAATTTGCAGATTTAGTTCATTTTCAAACCGCTAGAATAATGCTTAAAGTTATTAATAACTCATTACCCAAAAACCTAATAAAGTATTTCTCAATCAGAGAGGAGAAATATGATCTTAGAGGAAAACTAAACTTAAAACATTTATATGCGAGAACTACGCTGAAAACCCACAGCATTTCCATGTGTGGAATTAAACTATGGAATGGATTGAGTAAGGAACTCAAACAATGTACAGAGATGAGCAAATTCAAAAAACAATACAAGCAGTTGGTGTTTGCTAAATACAAGGCAGAAGAGTCTTGATCATCACAATGATGTTCTGTCAGGTTTGTTATTTTTTGTTTTGTTTTGTTTAAAGAAGAAAAAAAAATCTTTATTCATATTTATCTATTTATTTATTTATTATCACTTATTATTACTATTATTACTTTTTTTTTTTTTTGGGGGACTTACCGATATGTATTATGTATTATTCTGACTATCACAGAAAACATGATATGGAATGCAGGAAGTGAACTACATGTACTGTACTAGATGTAGAAAAGATGGGGGGTAGGATTAAATAAGCTCTGCTTCTTCCTGCTCCTTTTGGACATGTGGAACTGTGAAAAAATGATTCATGAGATGTATTCCATTGTAACCTTCATGTTCAAATAAACTAAACTTAAACTAAACTAAGTAAATTGATGCCTCAAGCCAAGAGAAAAGGGTCAAAGCATATAATTCAGTATTGCATTTAATGTTTCCTAGTTAGCCAAAAAGTAATCTGATTTTTCCAGCTGCTTCTTGTGGAGGATATCCACTTGACTGTGTGAAGGAACTATTGAGTCCTGCTTACTGCTTCTCAGTTCACCGTCTCATTCACTAAAACCTCTGTGTCAGTAGAACAGCTGAGTAGTGGCTTTCTGACTGGAATTGATGGACTTCCTGCAGTTTTGCAAACGTTTCCAGACCGGTAAATGATGTGTTACCAGGCTATTTGAACTCTGGAAATTAGCCACTCAAATGCGGAAATCCTTTAAAAAAAAAAAAAAAAAGAAGCTTGGGCTAATTTTATTTGTGTAAATATTTTCATTTAGGTTATGCATACCTGCAGACTGCAAATATATGTAATAAATAGGTATATTGGTGTCATAGTAACAAGAGGGTTGCCAAAGTTACAAAACAATGGAAGAGTTCTGTTCAGTCTGGGAAGATTTGATTAAAAATGGATCTTGACCGATCATGCCGAGTTGTGGTCAGCCTTGATTAACCTTTTGAGTTTTGAGCTATAAAAACACTCAATAATCTTCTTGCCTGTGTCCTCTGGCACACTCAACTGATAAACAAAACATGGAAGAACAGAGCAGACCAGTTAACTTCCAAGAAAGATTTTGTGGGATTAGAACTGATGGTATTTCTACCAGTGTAAAAGGGCGTACAAGGACTGATGGACCTTCACAGATGTTTCCCCACGACAGTACATAACCCACGAGTATTAAAATAGGCTAGGTTACAAAATACAGGCACATTTTATGGCTAGGACAAGGGTGGGCAAACTTTCTGACTTGTGGGCCACATTGGGTTAAAAAATTTGGCCAAAGGGTTGTCTATATATCCAGTAGGTGGTCATCAAACAGACATACTTACTCACGGTGCAACAAAATAACACAACGCATCCACAGCTAGTTAACGCATCACGTAAATCAATTACTACTACTACTACTACGTGGGTAATAACCAACAACTAAGCACAGAACATTACATGTAACTTAAGCTATTATTTACAAGTGCCCACAAGGCATGCTGGGTAGTCCAGCGGCAACAACAATATGAACAATGAATGATAAAACATTGGATATCAGTATGTGAACGTCCCTCTTTGTTTACTTCCCTGACGACCTCCTCAACATGTTTTGCAATCAAGCAAAAATGTGACAAAGACAAAGCGACATGTTGGGGGAGAGAGTACCAGAAGCTACCCAGCATGCCTTGCGGCGGGAACACAGAGGTGTAATTTTGGCATGATGTTTATTTGTATGGCCACATGATTCACTATGCAGGTTACATTGTGTGTCACATGTTGTTTGGATTACTTTTGTGCACAAGCTACAGAACGCCCGGTGGGCCGGATTAAGACGTTCGGCGGGCCTGATGTGGCTCACAGGCCGCAGTTTGCCTGCCCCTGGGCTAGGCTTTAGAAAGATTTTATACTAATTGTAACAGTGGTATACTCTGACCGAGGCATAATGTAGGCTAGGCCCAAATAAACCCCAAGGAATATTCTGGACTATCCCAACCTATACTCAGGTGTATTCTGCAAGAAGGTCAATCTGAACGAGAACGAGACGAGACTTTAACATTTAAGAAAAGTACAATGAAAAAATATTAAAACTACAGTCAAACCTGTCTTAGCGGCCACCTTTATAGAACGGCCACCTGCCTATAGCAGCCACTGAAAAATCCCCAGCAGCAAATTTACATGTTATAGACCCTGTGTATAGCAGTCACCTGTCCAAAGCGGCCAGCGGCCGCCCATTTTGTCTCCCTTGGTCAATATCTGCCTGCATATAGCGGCCAAATTACCAATTCAAGTAGAAGCTTCATGCATGAAAAAGTTTTGTTTTTCAATCAATGACGCCATCGTGTGTAGACTTTAATTACTGAGTCCTAGCTCAGTCACAATCATTCACAAGATCCACACAAACTGTCAGTTGTTCCACATAAAAAAGCCGTCTTCGTTTGAGCTTGCTATTTCCTTGTCAAACATGTAACTTTAAGAGCATTTGCACCAAAACATTACCGCAAAGTAGGCTGGGAACAGGATGTGCTCCCAGCGACGAGTTCGGTTGTACTTAACTGAAGTATTTTAGAATGTACTCATGTTATTTTTGATCAGTCCTCATCCACAAATCCATCAAAGTCCTCATCTTCTGTATTCGACACAAACAAAGCCGTCTTCTTTTCCGTTCGCTACTAGTCTGTTAACTTGTCAGTGTTATTCAGCTCCGAAGCAAAGAAGGAAACTTCTCCTGTTGCTTCTGCCAACTTTATTTATTGAACGCGGCCACGAGACAGCAGCTCAGAACACACACACACATCTCTCAGCATCGCCCACAAGGCAAAGGTTAAACAAGCCCCACTACATAGCTGTCCAGGCAATGCCTGTAACAAGTGACACCGTTTATTTCCTGGTGTGAGACAATGTGCACTGGTCAATACTGTAATGCCGCTTGTTGTGGGGAAGGAGAGACTCACGTCGCCGATGCACTTTAATGGCTTTATTAACAGCGGAGAACACTGCAGGACTTTACATCCACGCCAACATAAACACACTTCCCAACTCTCTCGAAACTCACAGCTAGCACTGAGCCTAGCTCTCCTGCTCGGGACGCCCACCGTCACTTCCCGTCACTTCCTGATGAACTAAAGCTGTAATGACACTGCCGTATAAAAAGTAAAATATAAAAAACAAGCGTAAGACATTACTAGCACAGCTTTATTCTGTGGGTCGTGGATATATTCTATCAGTTATTATTAAGCCTCTAGCTTCCTTTTAGTAAGTAAAAACCTTGGCTATGATTGCACTACATTGTCATGTAGACCTACAAAGTACACTTGGAAGAACAAGAGGTGAATAAATGTATTGCAACTGATGTGAAACTGATGAGGGGTAGGATTAAATAAGCTTTGCTTCTTCCTACTCCTTTTTGGACATGCAAAATTGTGAATTGAACTATGTGATGTGCTACTGTTTGACTCATTCATGTTCAGGATTAAAACCATGAACCATGAACCATGAACCATGATAATAACAAGCCTAGTAGTGCTGTACAACTTTTATCCGCAGTCTGCAGTACCCTCTACTGGTCAACATTATTATTATTATTTTGTTCCCTTTTTTTTCTTTTTTTTCCTCTACTGGTCAACATTCAAACTGGACGCCAACCTGTCTATAGAGGTCACCTGTCTATAGCGGCCACTTTTGCAGACTCCCTCTAGTGGTTGCTATAGACAAGTTTGACTGTATATGACAATATATTGTAATCTACTAATTTAATTTATACTACGTTACCTTGGATTGCTCCTAATGAGGCTACACTCTTCTGTACTCTGTGTGTATGCTAGTGGCCCCGCCGCCACCTATCGAGACAAAGAGACTGTATGACTGTTCATGACGGTGTTCTATGCCACTGTACTGAAACCAATGCACAGAGTGAAGCCGCTTCCTGCCTGTTTGGAGGTGGGAGATGAGGAAAACAGACACACATGCACATGGCAATATATTGCCATAAATGATCAAGTTCATCTTCATTTGTTGTGTGATTAATTCATTTATTTATTATCGTCCCAGGCCTAGTGCCTAAATGACAATTTTTTTTCTGAACGAGAAATCTTGTCACATTTTGATCTCGCCACCCCTCGTGGCTAATATTGTAAAAAAAAGGATGCATTTTGTTAGTTGATGCGGTAGATTCCAGGTTAATACTGCCATGTTTTATTTTGAAACTTACTTTGCACTGAACAGGAAGTTACTGTGTGTATGTTTTAATGCTATGTAAGTAGACAGTTATACAGGAGTAATGCTTATCAATAACGAGGAAGTTGAAAACACTATAAAACGTGTTGACATAGACTGCCGTTTTTTCATAGAAATTACAGGTGGGTCTCAAATGTTATGTTGGTCGACCATGCATGATGAAGGCAGTTTAATTTAAGTGGGTAGCTTTTAGAAAGAAGAACATGGTGGACCAGGACTTGATGAATTGGTCGACATTGAAGGGTTGTCGACATAAATGGGACCGTCCACTGTAAGTGGTGTGTTGGCATCACAAAAACAATAAAACCTCTGTGTGTTGTTTGACTTTTGAGGCTGTTTTTCCAAGATTTGTACAAACACCAGCTTTGACTTAGACAGCAGCTGTGATTTAACAAAAAAAAAAAATCTGTTTTGTTTTGGAATTAATGGGTGTGGTTCAGTCTGAGATGCGTCACTCAGGGATGGGAATCAAGATGGTTAGCTCTGCTGGCACCAGGTTCATCCCTCAGAGGGTTTTAAAATATCTCCAGTAGAGCTTACCAAAGATCCAACGAGATCTATGCTCCTCTCTTCCATAGGTGGAGATTTACTACACATTTTGAAGGCCATACAGATCACTGCACACATACACCTTGTTCTACTTTATTAACACCCCAAGTTGTTAGCACCTCTACACACCTTTACACAGAAGGCCATAAACGGTTTCATCTCACTTCATCTGTATCATTGTTTAACATCTCTATATTTCTATTTCACCCCCTTTCCACATCTTACACTCTAAGTGCAGCATTGCATTGTTCCATGATAGTCCAACAAACGAGAAAGGAATGACTGAAGCATGAGAGGTTGTTGTTTGTTGTGGTTTCGCGTCCTTCAGCTCTGTGTGCGTTATCTAATCCAGTGCTGACGTTTCCTTGGCCATGATCACTGACAGCGTTATGATGAATTCATCACCTTTCAAATTTGCTACGAGTTTCCACTCTGCTGATTACAACTTTTCCCCACCCCTCTTGTTCGCTTTTGCCGCCGTTGTTTTGGCATTTTCAAGCGATCCCTCCTACATCTTATCTGCCATCATTAGGAAAGTCTTACTCTTGCGAGCTGTGTTTACTGTCCCGCTTAGAAACAATTATCCATTGATTGGGCGAGTAATATATGGGATAGCCCAAATGCAAAGGCTTAACTTGTGTTTCAAAGGGAAACAGTATCTACAGTAATTCTGGGGGCCCAAAACCTTTTCCGCCGAGGGCCACATACTAATGAAAGGATGCAAGGGCCACTTTGATATTTTGTATCGAAACATGTAGATATTCTAAGACATTACATATATTTCAAGAAAAAACTGCAATTCAGCTTTGTGATACAGGTGAAATAGTGTATTATTAGTATAAACTTGGATCTTTGCTCTTTTTTCCCCATTTTTCCTGCTTTTTCAAATTTATTTTCCAAATATTTCAACTTTCTTCTTATATAATCTTTGTAAATTTTCTTTTTATTATGACGCTATTCCCATAATATTCCCATAATATTGTAACTTGTTCCCCGACATGACTTTGCAGAAATTACAACTTTATTTCTACTATTACGACTTTAAAAAATAACATACATTTTAAAAATATTTCAACTCTATGCTAAAATGACATTATTTTTCCTCATAGTTTATTCTCGTAAAATTGCAACTTTTTTTCTTGTTACAATATGACTTTTTTCTCCATATTTTGACGTAAATCACATAAAATTTGAGCTGTTTCTTCCATTTATTCCATTTTCCCACTATTTCTTCTTGTAAATATTTGTCATTTGACATTTTGACTTTATTCTTGTAGCATTCAATTTTTTTCCGCAACCTAATTTTCCAAAAATGACAACTTTATTTGTTTTGTTTGTGTCTCATAATATTACGACTTAAAAAATATATTTTTCCTCATAACATTACGACGTTAGTCTCGTAAAATTGTTACTTTTTCTTGTTAGATTACGTCTTTTTTCTTTTAATAGTTTGACTTTATTTTTTTCAAATTTTGTCAAATTTTTGCTGCAGATTTTTCCATTTTTGCTGGGTTTTTTTATTTTTAATTTGTTATATATTTCCTGTATATTTTGCGAATATGCAGCAGGCCAATAAAAAGCACTTTGGATACCCCTGATCTAATTGTACAGTTAGGTTTGATGTAGAATTGGTATTAGTGGTTTAGGTACAAATATATGTCATTTGAAATAAGTGATGTGTGTTTTTTGAAGGCCAGCAGCAGCCTGGAACTGAACCAAAGGTTGATTGCCTATGCAGTTCATAGAGTGTTTCCAACAGGATTGCAATCCATTTGTGGGGGTGACGTAATCGTCGCAAAAAGGGAGTAAAAAAATCACGAAAAGCAAAACAAATACGTTTAGAAAAACAAGTTAACTTTCTTCTGTCGCTTCTTTTTGCCGTTTTTCTTTCATGCCAGAAACAAAACTGCCTGTCAGTGCTTTCAGATGGGGGCAGGGCCCACAGCAGCGCCCGCTGCTCGTTGAGAAGAGTGATACGTGGTTTCAAAAGACTCTTCACTAGATTTGTCGCTAGTCGCTTTTTTGAAAAAAGATAATTTGGAGGGGTCTTGTTACTCGGTAATATAGCGACAAAGTTGCTATTCCTCCTGCTCCGTCTTCTTATTCCCTGTCACTGCAATTTATTGTACTCTGATGTCACCAGGGGGGACTAATAAGGATAAAGGAGAGACAAGAAAGCAAAACTAACATCAGGTAATTAAAATATGGTTTTGTTGCTTATCTGTCTGTATGTTTCGCCATGTTGGATTCAAGTTAAAAGGAACTATCCAGAAGTAAATTGCTGAAAGGACATATAAAAAGTCTGTTTTTTCATATTTCCTTTCGAGACCCTTTCCTCTCCCCCTTTATTATCAGTAAAGTTGTGATTAAGAAAAGCCAGAGACAGGAAGTCATAATAACATGCTGCGACTAAAATGCCCTCCAGGTGTTTGTCATATTGTCTTTCAGTTATTTTACGTGTTTGTTGTGTTTGTCCAATGCAAATGACTAAGGAGTCGTATGTCAGTATGGGTACTGGTGTTTGTGCATGTCTCAGCATGTGCTTGGAAAAACACACTAAAACTACGGTCCTTCGGTGTGTCTGCGTGTGGGTTTGTGTATGTGATGAGGTAATTGTTCAGCAGTAATGACAGGGTTCTCCTGACTTCTGTACTCTGAAGTAGCGAAGGTACTACACTGCATTTCTGTCTATTGATGGAGGCCAAGCAAATACAGGATCAGTATTGCTGATACGATACTTTTTACGTGAAATTTTTGAAGAACGTTTGTGATTTGTGTCTTTAATTTGTTAATCATGGTAACACAGGGCAGATTTTAGGCAAAAAAAATCAACAACTTATTAGTGAACAATTTAACAATATAGAAAAACAGTGGCCTGCGAGTCAAAAAGTTTGCCCACCCCTTCTGTAGACGGACCAAATCAAAACGAACCAACACCTCCTGACTTTTCTTTGTTATTTTGCGTCTTTTTGTGTGTTGTGCCGTTCCAAAACAAAGGCTTTATTGATTCCACTAGCCACAATATCACGCTAGTATTAATCTGATGCTGGATTTCATCGATCCTTTGATGATCCTTCGATCCATCGATCCGCTAATCGTTACATTCGGCCTGAATCTACAGTGAAGCCGTGCAAATACTAGAAGAGCAAATGTAGTATGTTATGTTTATCGAGGTTATAACCAGTAAAATACTTAAATAATGTATTAAGAGCCTAGTTAGTCAGGTGGCTTTGTATGCCTTTGCATTCAACCAAACAGAAAACGACCTTGTGTTTATTTTCTCATTTTTAATAACAGGCTTCCTTCCCTTTTCCTTTGTCCGTCTTTATCTCAAATGATGTATTTTTCCAGGACGTTTCAGCACTTTCATCTCACCGCGCTTGGTCCCGTCACTGGCACAGTGTGCACCGCACCACCGCGCTTAATCTGACTATAATGAGATCCTCTCAAGTCAAAACACATCGGCTTAGCTGTACCCAACACCAATGGGTTTTGTTGGGTATGTTTGGATATATTTACTGAACAGTAAAAATAATGGCAGGTCATCTTGCCACCCATGCCAGCACTGTAATTCCTGTTTTTGCATGGTTGCGAAGGTCTGTACTCTATAGCACAGGTTTTACTCTAGTCTACATTAGTCAGATTTAAGCCAATGCAAACTGAATGGCACTGTGGGGGTTGAGGTGAAAGAGGAAACTTTTGGGTTACACATTTATTAGCTAACATTGTACACATTTTGGAATCCAGCCTTTAAAGACTGAACAGGTTTCCAGTAGATCTCCGCTTTTCGAGAAGGTCACGTTCAGAGACCACCTGCAAATGGCAAAAAAGGGGCAAGTAATTGAGACACCCATAAAATGACACTCAAGCCTGTCGAGCCTGGGCTATGCTGCTGTGTCTCCATGCTACTGTCTGCTTAATCTTGACATTCACTTGACATACTCTTACACAACACAAACCAACAGCAGATCATCAACCCAAACACCTACCGTAATTTCTGGACTACAGAGCGCAGCAGTATATTAGCCGCACCCACTAAATGTAAAGATAAAAAAAGATTTGTACATACTGTATATAGGCCGCACCTTTCTATAAGCCGCAGGTGTCCACGTATATTTAGTACACAGAGAGATGTTACATAGAAAATTTTGTAAAACTTTTGATTAAATGATGCTTTTTTTCCAAACGCTGCCGAACAGTGTGTGGCTAGTTAAACAGTAGCCTACCAGAAAAGTCATTCATCGCCGTCCTCCTCCTCCTCCTGGGAGCTAAAACCACTAAAGTCGTCTTCTTCAATGTCACAGTTGAACAGCCTCATAATTCCTTCATCACACATTTTGTCAGTCTCTTTCTTTCATTTTCGCTCTCTGAGTCACTTTTGTCTCGAGACAAATTAGCCATTTAGCCTGAGCTATCCTCTCCATCGAAACTTGGTAGTGATAGTGGACGGTTGGCGGCCTGAGCAGTCCAAACAGAAGCTGTAGTAATTCGAGCCTTTAACACAATAGATGCACTTCAAAATGTGATATTAGCTTCCACTTCACTCATCAACGTCAGTACTTCTTGAAGCTGCACTCTCAGCCTCAGTTTTTAGCAACAAATTAGCTGCAGCACTGTACAAGCCGCGGGGTTCAAAACGTGAGAAAAAAGCAGCGGCTTATACACTGGAAATTACGGTATTTCACTCACGGTGCAACCAAAAATAACATGTGCAAAACAATACTAGCATGTATAACCCGCAAGGCATGCTGGGTAACTTCCTGTTGGGGAAATGTGCGAGTGTGCTTCCCAGCATGCCATTCAGGTTGTATATTTGTAGTATTAGTATTAGTGTTCGTGTATATTAGTGTGTATTTTGAGACCAGCATAGTCCGTGTGGTGCAGTTACATTGTGTGCTCCACATGTCTTCATTTTGGTTGTGCCATGAGTGAAGTACACGTTTGGGTTGACAATCTCAAAGTCCGTCAAGATCCACTGTAGTCTTGACTGGTGTGTGTTTTACTGCAGGATTTGATTATGTTTCTCTTAGGGTAAACCAAGGGGGCCGCGTTGACCCCTTGTTCTTCTTCTTAAGGGCGTGTCACTCGTGGCATTATGGGTGATATTAAACAGCACAGACAGGAAAGATGAGGGAGGGTGTCATGTTATCTCCTTCAGCAATGTCCCATATTCAGATACAGCTGACTTATGGGAATTCCAACAATTTGTGTTTGAAATAGCACGATGATGAAAGGTCAAGAGGCGACCTAAAATACTCCTGACACACAATTGCAGCTAATAGTTTAACCTTTCACGCAACTCTCTAATCCTGGGATGTCAAAACTGCAGCCCGGGGGCCATTTGCGGCCTGTGGCTGTTTTTTTAATGGCCTGCAGCACATTCTAAAAATATAATTTAACATGAAAACTAAAAAAAAAAAAACAGCAAAAATTGAAAAATTGTTTTAAAGTCAAAGTCGATTTAGAAGAATATGGTAAAAAATAATAACAGGAAAAAGTTGTAATATAACAATAATGAATTAATTTAATTAATTTTAAAAGTAATTTTACAACAATAATGTCATGATATTATGAGGAAAATAAAGTAATCTTATTAGCATGTTGAAATATCAAAGAAAATTTTTTTAAACAGTCATGATTAAAAAAAAACAACAAAACAATGAATAAAGAAAATTAGTTTGCAGAAAAAATGAGAATGTTATGAGAATATAGTATACTTAACATATGCGAATGAAGTCATAATTACGAGAAGAAAATTCACAAGACTAATAATAGTTGGAAATGAACAAAAACAACAACAGCAGCAGAAATGGGGGGAAAAAACTGCTGTAATTTTACAAGAATAAAGCCAAAATATGAAGAGAGAAATGTCGTATTCTAATGACGAAAAAAGTGACAATTTTACGAGAATAAACTAAAAAGTTGTAATATGAAAACAAAACTGACACTGTAACAAAAACAATATGGAAACAAAACACAATGAAGTTGGAATTTTTGGAAAATTAGGTTGGTGGAAAAAAAATGACAATATTCAGTGAATAAAGTCAAAATATGGGAATGAAGACATAACATTGCCAGAAGGAAAAAGTTGAAATATTTGGAAAATTGGGGAAAATTGGCGCTTGCATCCTTTCATCTTTCAGTATGTGACCCTTGGTGGAAAAAGTTTGGACGCCCTGCTCTAATACGTTATGTTATTAGTACAATGGAACCCGCTTATCTCGACTCCCCCTCGGACCGGCACAACCGAAACCCACCATTGCTTGCACGTGAACTTGTGACTTCACCAGCGACATAAGGATAGTAAAGGATTTGCAACCTAAGTCAGCTTGTTGACACAGTTTTTCTCCATTTGTGCACATTTTTATTCAGCTTTTGCTTTGCATACACTTTTCTCAACGAAGCATTACTTTTTACATCACTCTGGAAACCTGGACATCTTTCATTCATTGCAAATATTACTCCATTCAAGTAGTTTTATAGTGTGACACAGTTTGGCCTGGTATATATCAGAACTGTGATAACAGGAGTGCTGTCTTAGCAGCAAATGTTTCTTTCACTTCCTTAAGAATGAGTGCCTTCGTAATGCACAATCAGCAATATGTTTGTCACAGCTGAAAACATAAAAGCCAGATTTACTGTCAGTTACTCAACTCATGCAAAGTTATATATCTTAGAACTTCTTACATTGTTAGGGGCTATTTTCCATTGTTCTGCGTGCTTATATGGATGCCACTGATAAGGGGTGTCTAAAGTGCGGCCCAGAGGCCTTTTGCGGCCTGCAGCAGCAAAAACAAAAAACAAAAACCACAACAAAGATGGTAAAAAAAAGAGTATAAAAGCCTAACTCATTCAATCCCAGACATTTGTCAAAAGACAACCCATTTAGTGCCGGGCCATTTTGGATGACTTTGACTGATCTTTGAAGGCACACAGAGTATTGTATTCTATGGGTATATAAACATGGAACCTACCAAAAGAAAGATTAGACTCCCGTCTTTCACCAGAAAAAAATGTTTGTTTCTACCTTTTTCCGTCCTGTAGTAACCAGGAGTAGAACATAGGTACGTTTCAGGAAAATATCAGTTCCTGACTAGAAAATGGAGTCAACCAGCTTTTTGACAGAAATATTTTTCGCTTTTGTGACGGCTCAAATATCTAAACAACCATACCACAACATAAACAACACAAAAAAGGGGTTGTTTTAGATCAAAATACCAATTTATTTACAAATATAACACCATGAACTATTTACAGATTTCACATTTGGAACTGAACTATGTGTGTGCACGCTAGTTTGTGCGTATGTGTGTGCGCACACGCGCGTTAAAATTAAACTATAAAACTTCCCTACAATGCGTACCCTTCTGCACGCTACACTCCCCCGCGCTCTCTCACTTCCTCCTTCCTGTCATGTGTGATTTTTCGGTTCACATGATCCCTGCCGAGCTCTTATCAAATGCACTTCTGCCATCTTGTGGCCGTTTTTATGGTTTAAAATTGCTCTGAAATGAAATCCATTAGTGGAGAGTTGCGTCGTCACCCGTTTTTGCCCACACGCAACGTAGGCTTTTGTTTTATTTAGTAGAGCCGGTTATAATATCAGGGCCTGTTTTGTTGAACAACTTTTGTACAATTGGTGGGATGCCCGGTGGGATACAAGGTGGTTGTCTTCGACCATGCATCTCTCAGCTCCTCTGATGACCTCATACATGTTGTGTCATTGTTATCAAAAGATTCTGTCTTTTGCGACTATATGTAGAAGGGAAAATAACAAAATGCCTATAAACTGAAGATGTTATGGTAGTACTTACAGAAAATGAATAATAAACATACTGGAATGAACACACACACACACACACACACACACACATTTGTACCAATGTGCACTAACAAGCAGCAGATGAGCACATCCTGGTTTTGAACAACGTGCGTAGCATTTAAAGCTATGTGTGTTCATGTATGTGTCGTTGCTTTGACGAATGTTAGCCGGCAGAGAGATAACCTTGACAGCGGGTGAGAAAGCTGTTGCTAGGTAACCATACAGTGCCAGTGCACCCCTGACTCTTGCAATTGTAAACTCTCAGTGTGATGTCTTAATGGCTATGATAATCAATACTTTAAAAACCTATTTCATTTTCTTTTAATTTTTGGCCGCATTGGGGGCTACCGCATTTATATTTTCGTAGTAGCAGCCTCCATTCTACGAGGAGCTCTGTTTTCAAGAGTAGTCCTGGGATTGCAACATATTCAAGATTCAGTGAACACCATCCAGAACCTTCTACTGTTATTATGTATGTTGTTATGTGTGCTATGTTACTGTAACAGAGGTGGTACTGCTCAGGTACAGGAGATAAAATGTACAGCCTACATGAAGCGCTGTTAGAAAGCTGATGTTTATGTCTTTATGCTTCACTGATGATATTTTCTTGTCAAGTGTTGAGAGTTTGCACTTCTGGTCCTTGAACGCACCATGGATGCAAAAGTGAAACCCCATATAACCATCCGGCCTCAAAACTTGCAGCAAGGTGAACACAAGTTAATATATGTTCATAAGTCGTTACTGGAATTACAACAGGCAAGCAGTGTAGATCATGTAGACGCAGCTTGAAGAAACACATGCTAGCCTCGAGCTCCAGCCTTACAACCAGGCTAAAGGCTACACCGTTACTCCGATCTGCTCATTGATCATCAAACATGATCGTTAGCGGCGAGTACCGATACATTTTATACTTGTGTTTAATAAGTGTGTGAGGCATATTTAGGGCTTACACATGGATTGTGGATTGTGTGAACAATGGCAATTGAAGAGGGAAGGAGTTTTTGGAGCTGAATCCATCCATCCATATTGCTCCGATTATGCAAGGCAAGCTTACCTCTCCCTGGCTGCTTTATCCAGATCCTCCTGGCTAATCCTGAGGCGGTCCCAGGCCAGCTGAGAGACATAGTCTCTCCAACGTGTCCCGGGTCTTCCATGAGTCCTCCATGTGTCCTGAACACCTTCCCAGGGTGGCGTCCAGGAGGCATCCTAACCCAATACCCGAACCACCTCATCTGGCTCCTCTCAATGGAGAGACTTAGAGTTTCTCCTGGATGACAGTTATTCTCACCCTTATCACTAAGGGAGAGCCCAGCCACCCTACAGAGGAAACTCATTTTGGTTGCTTGTACCCGTGATCTTGTCCTTTTGGTCACTACCCAAAGCTCAGGACCATTGGTGAGGGCAGGAATGTAGATGGACCGGTAAATTGAGAGCTTTGCCTTTTGGTTCAGCTCCCTCTTCACCACAACGGACCGATGCAGAGTCCACATCACTGCAGACCCCACACCAATACGCCTGTCAATCTCACGTTCCATCCTCCTCTCAAGACCGTGAGGTAGTTAAACTCCTCCAACTGGGGCAGCATCTCATCCCCGATCGACCCGGAGATGCCACTGCACCTTTTTCCAGGCGAGAACCATGAGAGTTGAATCTAATCTAATGATTACCACAGTCACCCTCCATCCATCCATTTTCTATGCCGCTTGTCCTCACTAGGGTCTACTCCACATCCTGCCTCATAAAAATGTCTGTAAAAATTACAGATGGGGACAGAGAAAGACCATTTCTTTCACAGTTAAGTTTGATTGATTGACATATACGTACAGTAGCTAGTTAAATTATGTAGAAATACATTCCCAGATGGTCTGAGCGTTCACTGCTGAAGGGCAAATGACACAAATGGATGAAGATGAAAACATCCATATGTCAAGTGGTCAGAGTGCATTAGCAAATTCATCATATTGTTAAACAACAGTTCTGTTGTCCATTGCAGTTAGCCTGCATTGATCGCTGTGCATGAGTTCTTCCTGTCCCATCTTGCTCTCCCTCTTTGCCTCACAGACGCTCCTGTCTCGGCTCCATAATTTAATCAGCCAACTTCCTGTTTACCTGCTTTTGAAGTCACATTTATGGCAGTGTGTGTTTGTGTGTGTGTGTATTTGTCTGCAGCTGAGCAAATGTGCTTATCCATTATCCAAACTAATCAGTGCTGTCATCCTGTCCCATTTTGCCAATAACACTTAAGCACACATCCAGAGAAATGATGTTTAGTCATATCAAGTACAGAGACATTCTGAGCTGTACATTTTTCACCAAGGCTCTGTGGACCACTACAGTATGTGCGGAATGGAAAAGTTGGATACTTTCAATTTCCAAACCACTTTTGAAAGACAAATGTGCCACAAGAGCTTGCGAGATTAAAATGTGACAAGATTTCTCATTCAGAAAAAAAAATGCTATAGTCGATAAATAAACGAATCACACGATAAATGAAAATGAAATTGATCATTTTGTCTGCCTCCATATATTGCCATGCGCATGCTTGTCCTCGTCTCTCGCCTCCAAACAGGCAGAAAGAGTGTTCACTCTGTGCATTGGTTCAGCACCTACATGCTTCATATAACAACGATGAAGAGAGCGAGGCCTCTTGTCAGTCATACAGTCGCTTTGTCTCTGTGGGGGAGGCGGGGCCGCTAGCATACACACACAGCAAAAGAGTGGAGCCTCGTGAGGAGCAATTCAATGTGACGTAGTAGAAGATAGGAGGGGAAAAAGGTGCTTCCAAAGCCAAATGCCACAGGCCTCGTGTGGGAGTATTAATAGCGCTCTTCCCCTCCATTGAGCCCTATCTGGTGATATAACATATGTGGGGGTTCTTTGCACGGTATGGCCTGAAGGATGGGTTCCTAATCAAGTGACCCGTTTTCAACTTCGGTAAATTATGTCGCCATAGTTACACAGATTGTTACAAACTATGAATGGCACACTTTCCAGTGATGTGACATATGTGGGGGTTCTTCGCACAGTTTGTCCTGCATTAGTTGAGGCAGAATAAGATGAATGTATGAGGAATAACAAGATGGCCTCTGCTCGGCATGCAGGCCCATAATAAGAGAAAGGGAAGTGTTTGTGACTAGCGGATGAATGCAAGATCTAAACTAACTAAAGAGAAACTGGGATACATTTTTAAAATGGTTTGTCTTTTGGCTCCAGGTGTGAGAATGTTGTTGGATGTTTCAGAAGCAGATGTGTCGGGAATACAGAACTGTACTTCTGTGTGGGGAGCATGAAAGAGGTTAGATTGTGTGTATTTATAGCAAATGACTTCATCTTGCTGCACCTCTGACTACCACTGGCACACGGCGAACGATAAGGGCATGTGTTTGAACAGTTTGTGTACGTGGGATCGTTATGTCGTTTTCAACACTGCATTGGTGTGCGCCCATTATTTTTACATGTCGTGTTACACATTAATGATGTGATGCTCTGTTGGGAACCTGTCAGTCAACGCTAAGTAATCTGAGGTTATAGAATAGCCCAAAACAGAGAAGTAGGGGTCGTTTTCCGCAAGCAGTACAGTTTGCCTCAATTTGGTACGGAAATGTTTGTGTTTCCATTGTTTGAAGCCGTAAAGAGTGCTGCATTTTGCCGTGCTGCTCAGTGTGAGCGCACTAGATTGTGCGTAAGTATGGAAGTGCACAAATTGTCACACAGCATAAGAGTTGATTAAAGGCCTTGTTCTTGCTTCAGGTAAACTACTTGTGAAAGAAAATCCTAGCAATTCAGATGGTAAAACTCTGCTGTCTACATCATTTGCATCATCAGGTCGGTTTTGACATTTTTGAAGTGCATGTAAACGCATTGTATCCGATTATTATGTTGTCTGAGTTTTCTGGTTCAACAGGTTGAGCGACTGATTCAAGATGGGTGAGCGGTCATTATACCCAATCCAAATCCAAAATGTTTTATGTATTTCTGAAATATTTTTGGAAATTTTTGACCTTTTCCCACAAAGGCATAAAATGAAAGATTCTAGACAGAAGATAATCATGCAATGTGATTCTTGGAAGGCTATAGCACCTTACAAGTGTTCAATGTGTTATCTTACTATCAGGGGAGCCTTAAAATGTCTAAAAATTTTTTAAAATCTCATCAAATGTCTTAAATACGATTTGGATTTTCTAAAGTACCTGTGTGGCCAGGGCAGAATTTTTCATGTACAGCCGGCAAGTGTGCTGTGTCTTTGCTGCGGGCCTCTGATTTTACTGCGTGTCTTTTGTACTTTTTTGCCAATATGGAAGTGAAAAGGGTCTTAAATTGTATTACATTATTTCATTTGACTTGTTGAAACCTGCAGAGACCCTAATTATAGCAATATATTATAGCAGTATATTATTCAACCATTATTCAATTATTAGTCAACCCCCCATTGTAAATGACAAACACGTTATTCAGTTTGAGCTGTAGTCTGTAGTTTTCTATGTGTTAATGAGCAGCAAACTTTGATGACATGCTACATTTCTATATGAATTGTGCCATTCAGGCAAAATCTTTATTCCAGTATTTAAATACCATATTTCATTCATTTATGGTGTGAATGAATTATCAGTAATAGTCATTAAGAAGGAGTAGAATAAAAAATACTACAAAAAAAAAATACTAACAAAAAAATAAATGAGCATTTCCTGCTGAAATGTGCAAAGGTGATGCTCCTTAATGTAACTTGTTAGGCATGTCTGAAACAAACAAACCAAACCATGCCACGCGCCGTAAAAGACATTTTTACAAGACATGCAAAATGTTCGACAACCAGCTCCCGTTCTATGAGCATCTTATAGATCAAGTACGACCTAAATCAATATATTACTACTTGACAAATGGGATCCGAAAAATGTAGACACTACTCTGCTCCATTAACGATAATTTAATCTGTTTATACATTTATAAGTTTATCAGTGTGATATTCTGAGGATAATCTTTCCCCTAAGCAGTTGACAAAAGCCTAAAAAATAAATCATATTTGTAAGATTGCTAATGCTACTTTCTCCCTGCCGTTTCAGTGGTTTGTGTTTTTGTTTGTGATTATAATTGCACTCCCTTCTGCTTTAACGCTTTGGTGTTCGCTCTGCTTTGCTTTGATCTACACAGAGTCTGTTCAGGCAGTTCCAGTGGACCTGTTTAAAGTACGCAATTAGTGCTTTACCACCAGCATGGGTTGAAATGAGTTAGGCGGAGCTGCTTTGCTGATGTTGGCACAGGAGTCTACTAAATACATGCATTTGCTCACTCTGAGTTTCTCTTGAGGAGGCTTGTTAGGTTTTAGATGGGATGGATGGGGCCGATGTGATGCAGCTTTGGTATCAATTTCTGACACCAACATAATTCATATACAGCACAGGTCAAACGTTTGGACACACCTTATCATTCAATGTGTTTTCTCTATTTTCATGACTATTTATATTGTGGATCCTCCAAACTATGAATGAACGCATGTGGAATTATCCATCCATCCATCCATCCAGCCATCCATCCATCCATCCATCCATCGCGAGATGGATTGGCGGATTGGTTCGTTGTGGTGAAGAGGGAGCTGAGTCAAAAGGCAAAGCTCTCAATTTACTGGTCGATCTACGTTCCTACCCTCACCTGTGATCATGAGCCTAGGTGAGGTACTAGATCACGGGTACTAGCGGCCCGAAATTAGTTTTCTCTATAGGGTGGCTGGGCTCTCCATTAGATATAAGGTGAGAAGCACTGTCATCTGGGAGATGCTCGGAGTCGAACTGCTGCTCCTCAATGAGAGGAGCCAGATCTGGTCAGGATGCCTCCCGGACGCCTCCCTGGGGAGGTGTTCAGGGCACATCCAACCGGTAGGAGGCCTCGGGGAAGACCCAGGACACATTGGAGAGACTATGTCTCTCAACTGGGGGGGGGGTCACTGCATATGCGGAGACAGCGATGTTGGCTGATATTCTTTATCTACATTTGCTGATATTCTTTTGTGTGGTTGAGGCCGACAGTAACCTGTTTTGTCCAATAAAGCAATTGTTGATCGACCACCTCCTCGTCATTCTACCGCTATAATAATAAGAATATTAAAACAAACAGAGCTCTGGTATCAGAATACTATCGGTATTGGAAGAGAAAAAAAAATGGCCATTAGTGCATCCCTAGTTTTAGACACTACCTCGCACTATCATCACTTTTGTTAGTGTGTACGTTGTGTGTGTGTGTGATTGTGAATGTTGTGGTTTGAGTGCAAGCACACTTGCATGTGTAGGATGATAGCGAGGATGCTTGTTGCCTAGCAACCCCATCTATGCTACCCTGTGCTCTGCAGTTGTGTGTGTATTTGTGAGTGTGTGGCGCCCAGAATAGAGCTCAGCTGCAGCATCATGAATCTGTATTTTCCAAGAGTTGTGCTGCGGTAGGTGGAACCATAATGTTTTATGTGTTTAGTCTTTGACTCCGCAGGTGCAAACTTGGCGTTTTGCTTTTGTGCATTGACAGTATCTCACAAAAGTGTGGAGACAGGTCACATTTCAGCAATCTTTGTTATTACAGTATATCTTTTCAAGGGGACAATACTATAGAAATGCGCCTTGGATATACTTTAGAGTAGTCCATGTACAGCTTGTATATTGGTGTAGATTTACTTTCAAATGAAAATGAGCACACAGCCATTATTGTCTAAATAGCTGCAAGGCAGTTCTCCAACATGGTACCTAACGACCCCAAACACCTCTGAGATGTCAAGTACCTCGATGGGGAAGCTGAAGGTAAAGGTGATGGAGTGGCCAATGCACCTGTGGGGCATCCTCAAGTGGAAGATGGAGGAGCACAAGGTGTCCACCCACCAGAAGAGGTCCAGCTCTGGCGATTCCATGCCCAAGAGGATTAAAGGCAGTGCTGGATAACGATGGCGCTCAAAGAAAATGCTGGCTCTACTAAGTTTCATTTCCATAATAATGTCCCTTGAGAAGATACTGTGTAATAACATTTTTTTTTCTCACTTATCTACAATTTAAACACATTTCCTGGATTGGAAATGTAAAATTGCATATAAAATCTCAATTTAAAAAGTTTTAGAAAATGTGATTATTTTCCCAAATTATTCAGCCCTCGTAAAAAAAAAAAAAAGGTTAAATGGTTTTTAAGCTGCTCAGTAAACAATATATAAGTATATATAGTAAAATACTACGAACGTATTATTTAAGTAGACATTATTGCTCCCTCACGTGACCGGATTGGTTCTTTAAACTCACTAATTGGTGATCGGCAGTAATTGGTGATCATGTAAAGTCTAGCTTGGATGAAGCTCGGCTTCCCGTAGCTGTAATTATTTAATCAGCAATTCGGTCCGTCACCTTTATCACTTACAGATTTGAATACTGCAGTCATTTTAAAGAAGCGATGCCAGTCAAGCTTGCCACACTTGATAAAAGTTATTCCTCTTGATAAAAGCCTTGACACATTTCAGTTAATTAAGCAATGATTACTTGGACCAATTTCCCCCAATCTTAATCGTTCATCTCACTGGACGATTCTTTATTTTTAAACTTGAAAAGAAAACCAAAGAATGTGGTTCAGTACTTATCTTTAAAGGGTCCGTGACATGATTAATCAACTTTGCTTAAATGTGTTATCCTGTATATTGTGTGTAATTATGTTCTACATTATTTGATTTTTGAAAGCGAACCGTAAAGTCATAAAAATTACATTTATAGTTGACGAACTAGCTCGCAGCTCAGCGTCATTTCCGGAAGTGACGTCATTGGGGTAATATTGCTCGGGTAAACAAACATGGCGGTGTACGAGACAGAGGATGTTTACAGTGATTTTAGCGAAGATGTGAGCGATGTGTCAATAGTTTTTGAGGGGAAAAGAAGAAAGAAACATTTGGAGGTGAAACAGAGACCTTGCAGAACATGGACTTAAGCCTTAAGACATGGAGATGGAGATTGGTCGCCTTCGAAACACAAAATTGTAAGTGTAAATTACTCTGGATTTGTTTATCCGCCGCCACCCCCCACAGTAAACATATCCTGTCAAAAGATGTTTATGTAACATGTACTAATGCTTTGCAGCCTTGTCGCTATCATGTAATAGTGTTTAGAAAACATTATGCAAACAAGACATGACTTACTCTCTTGTGCCAAATTTAGTGGTCATTCTTCGTTGTCGTGTTTTTTTCCTGTGTACCGGCAGAATAGCATTTTCAAAATACGTTTATACCGTACTTTCAAGCCAAATGCTTCTTGTAAATGTATTCCTTCTAAGCAGTCATCAGTGAAATGATCACTGCAAAGACCTGAACTCGAGGCGGGCGTCCCTCTGTCTCTCGTTCTCTGCACTTGCTTTGCCCATTGTTGTCTTAAAACTTCATCTTTGGGAAAAGAAAGCAAACTTATAATGTCACTCGGATATTGTTAACATCCAGCAGCAACACAACATTTTGGCATGACTACTATTTTGATGAAAAATATACTCAACTAAGTCGACGACCTGCCTCGAGAAGGGTTTGTTTACTCTGCTTTAGCTGAGAGGGGTCACCCTGTTGATGTCACTTTCGGAAATGAGGCTGAGCTGCGAGCTAGTTCATCATGGCTGGTGCCGTGAACTATAAATGTAACTTTTTGCGAATGTACCTTTTGCTTTAAAAAAATCCAACAATGTGAAACATATTTACAAACAATATATAACATAATTAAGCAGAGTTGATGAATCATGTCAGGGACCCTTTAACTGTCTTTTGATACATTACGTTGCCGTAAGACCAACTTTTCTTACACTTAAAAATACACGTACTGTGCTTCTATCTCTGTTTCCTCTAGACAGGAAAAGCAACCTCAAAATGCTGGAGCTTATGGAAAAGTATGGCAACTGTAAACAATATGATAATATCAGCTGCTTCAGCTGCAAAACCATATAGATGCATGGATGGATGGTGTGTGAAGAGCACACTTTGGAACATATAAACATTGATCTATATCAGGAACGAGCAACTTCTGTGATGATGGGGGGGGCGATCAGATGTCACTAACCTTGACCAAGTGCCAGGCAACTGATTGCAAACAGCAAAAAATATAAAAAACTTTAACAGGACTCTGTTTTAATTTACTTTTCTTCTCAGAGCAGCTCAAAACAGGTCAGTTACAACATTTCAGTGCATTAAAGTTTACTGACAATTAATACTATTACTGCTACAGATTTCACTGTGCAACACTTTTGTGGACCCCCAACCCAGGAACAAAAATATAGCAGTGCACCAGGACCCAGAAATTAATACAGTAACTACGCCGGCATATTTTTAAGGGTCATGAATGCGTCTGACGTGCAATAAAACTCATTTTGTCATGTAACTTTATGTTTCCTATATGGAACAAGAATGGCCTCATTTGTAAAGGAAATGACACTCATGGAAATTAAGTAAGAAGTAAAAAAAACAAAACAACCAATCACAGCCTCTACAGCCTTTACATTGTTAGATTTTTTTCTTGGAGGGGGGAGGAGGTGTATGGCGTCAATATAGTGCCAAAATCAGCGTGCATAAAAACCTCAACCAGCCCATATAAAGACCATGCTCCTCGTGCTGGTGGACTCTGAATAACTGCTCTCAGCTCTCGCGCGGTCACTACGGTTGTGTGCCTTCTACGTGCTCATCATTGCTCGGTTTTCGCACTCTGGGAGCGGGCATTGAATGGACAGCCAAGCAAACCCCACAACTTTCTGAGTCACTTTAATCGCCTAGGTCACAGCCAATTCGAGGCGGAGTAAGGCGAGTCATCATGGCGGCAGGATTTGGTTGAAAATTTAGGTTCGAGACATTAGTGGAAAAACAGGCAAGAGACAAACTTGCGATTGTGATGGTTTACTGCCTTACTACGAGGGAGAAAGGAGACCATGATGACCCACCCTCCTCTGCTTTGGATTGGCTCTGGAGACAGTAGGCGTTTTAAATGACCGATCAGAAAGGGGGTTTTTGCGTTGCCATCTATTCAATGCCCGCCCCCAGAATGCCAAAACTCAGCAACGTAGAGCACGTAGAAGGAACAGGGAGTCACTGCCCGCGAACAGGAAGCGTCAGTGAGTGGTTATTCAGAGACTACATGTGCATGAGGAGAGTGGACTTAATGTGCGCTGATTATGGTTTTTAATGCGCATGGATTTTGGCACTTTATTGACGCCATAGAAGTGAGCCTGCATATGGCGCCTGGGACCATTATCCCAGCTTCACACAGCAGTACTGGTTATGAGTCTCCCCTGCTGGTGGACAGTCGTAATTACCATCATTTTACAATTTTATTTTTTTAGATTTTTTTGTTATTGGAAATTGGGGCTGGAATAATCAAAGGTATGGTTCCTTGTGGGTCTGCAGTCTGTCAGTTACCCATGTCTGATTTGTAACAGTACTTGGGATGACATCGACTTTTTCAATCCTGCTAGATTTACATTTATGTAGAAGGTCTCGCTAAACTTTTTTACCTTGGGGGTGTAACTCCCTCACATAGCTGTCTTCCATGCGGTTGGATAAAACGGTCGCCATCCTGCGACCCTCAGTTCAAAGTCAAGTGTTGTAAATATTATTTTGCTGGGTAACTTGACCTGGTTTCACTTGAATCTGGACAGAAACGGCAACAGATGTGAAACCCAAATTATCCCTAGCCCCCACCCTTGTCCATATCGGTCTTGCCACTTGCTGGGACACTGAGTCCCAGTCATGTTGTGCACGTCATATATCAACCCATTTTAAACAGCTCTTCATCACTTCTTCTTCTGCAAGCCTGTTCCAAATCTGTAGTTTGATGGGTTTTTAAATCATAATGGTGAAAAATGATGCTCAGTGTTCATTTTTTTAATATGTATGCTCAGGTAAATGTGTATTTCATTACTCCACCATGACTATGCGCAGGCCGTCCTCGTGTTATAACGTTTACATTACCCACTCACATCAGTTACTAATACTGTACAAAAGGAAAATCTTTGGCGGAAGAATACGAAGTTGTGCGTAGCTGCACTGACGAAGGACAGCGTCACTTTTGTTCTTTTGAGTTCTCTTTTTTCCCTGCATTATGTCTCCCAAGCGTGAGGCGGACACTTGTGATGGCTGTGCATCAAAGAAAGAGAAAGTGAAAAGTCAAGTGAATTTAACATCGTAAAATGCTCAGAAATTGGAGAAGATCGACCACCACCAATCATCACTGACTGCATACCTGGTCCAAGCCGTATCCACTGCTCCGACAGTGATAACTAGGCAGTGTTGTGGCGTTGCTCCTCCCAATAAGCCTGTCTCTGCCCCCTTGCAACGCCCCTTTCAGTGTGCAAGCCAACCACAGGAGTTGTTTCCTTTTAGTTCTTGTACTTCATCTACAATGTGAGTGACTAAGGGGTTAATTGAAGTAAAATGTACGTGTAAGTTCTGAATTACTGTACACTAAAACTCGACTTAAATCACCGTGGTCGGTGCACAACTCTGTACTGTGCATCCAAACCTTTGACTGCAGGTGTGCATAGTGGGAGCTGATGGCTCATGTTTCCGAAAGCGTTCATGAGGCGTCGACTCGAACATGTTAAAAATATCTGTTCATTGTGGGTGTAATTGTTTTTGCCATGGTGTTGAAGTGCGTTGCATCATACCGAGTGGGGTTTCTAAGTTTTTTGCTTACCTTATTTAGCTGCATGAGAGTCAAACAATTAAAAACACCTCTCAGCATGATGCAGTGCAGTTGTACACCACTGAAAACCACAATAACAAACATATTGTTAAATTGACACCCCTGTATGTGTCAATTAATACTATGTGTGTATGTATGAAGCAGTAGTTCATTTCGGTGTGTGTACAGCTGGCAAAGAGAAAGATGTTGGCAAAGTGCTGCCTCTCACCAGCTCTGTCCTTATATGATGTCTTGTACGGAGCCTTTGCCCTTATTTGATGACATGAGGGGGCTTTTCATGTCCTTTTATGTGGACAGATATGGAAGGGGGTAGTGCACAGATTGTCTGCAAAGTAGCTAACATGCAAGGACAGAAACAGGCCTCTGAAATGTATATACTGTATAAGGCCATCACATAAACCATAATTCATTAACATACAATTAGAATTAAAATACAGGCACAGCATGAAAAGGACCTGCAACACAACAAGTAATACAAAAATGACTTGTTAATAATTGAAAATAAACATCTTATAGTAATACAGCAACAAACCTGCAAACTAAGTATTGTGAATACCAAATACAGTAATCCCTCATTTATCGCAATTAATTGGTTCCAGATCCGGTCGTAATAAGTGAATTTCTGTGATGCGGGATTCCTTGTAATATTTTTGTAGATAGAGCATAGAAAACCTGTTTACGACCTCCTAATGTTTTTTTAACATTATTAGGGCCCTCTAGACATGAAATAACTGTCATGTTGCGCAGGACAGGAAGTGCTCACTCTTATTTTGGTGTGCTGCACTTCCTGCTGCGGGGAAGCTGCAGCCGCTTGATCCCAGTGGTATTGTGCACAGCTGGCCGCAATCGCAATTAGTGGGGTTTAAAAGCCCAGCGTCTTCTCAGGTATGGTGCTGGTTCATTGTATCCTTGCTTGTCACCTGTGCTGCTACGTGAACATTCCTGTGCCCTGGTGCGTCTATCTATGACTACCGTGTATATTATTCACAAAGCCTTTTCCACCTCTGTCGCCTTTCGTTGTTATATATCCTTATTAAAGTATTTTTATTTTCCACCACCGACGTCTGTCTCTGCATACTGGGGGTCAAGCACTCGACAGCTCCTTGCCGCATGTCAATAACACCCCTATAGGCACCTTTACACTTGTGTTACCCAACATAGTAGACATAATAAGACTAATCATGCTCGTGTGTGTTGCTATAAATGTGTTCCCTAGGGAAAGAGAGTGGCGGGCGGACAGGAAGTGACAGTGGGGGTTGAGTTTCAGCTTGCCGTGGCTTACTGCAGCAATAGTAGCTCACATTTTTATTAGGGGATTTTTTTATTTGAGATTATTGTGAAATAATACCTACAATAAAAAGCCTGTTGTTCCGGCGATCAAGTCTGGCTTTTGTGTGTCTCACCAAACATTACTGACACCTATTGAGACTACATATCATTCACAGCGTCTTTGAATGCGTCTTCTTAATGCCTTATATTTGTATTTTAGCCACTTAGCCATTTTTTGCTTGTAAATGCTTAATTTATGTTGCGCATTTAATGCAAAAACCGTGTCAAATTTACTTCAATATCCAAATTTTCTGATTGAAAACAGGCCATATTCAACCATGAAACAGCATGATTTGTTCATATATTTTTGAAAAACCGTGTTAGACTGAAGCTGTGAAATTTCAACCGCAAAGTGCCGAGGAACGACTGTAATTATAATAAAATGCAGAGGTTTTGATCGCCTGAATGTCACATACACAAACACCCATGCACACACATAAAAATGTGTACTTATTTTGACATTGAAATTATGTAGAGATGAAAACGTACAACGGCACTAAATAGAGCGTAGTCCTCCACCACTTTGTAAAAAAATATATACTGTATAGATATTGTGAGGCGCAGTATTTCTACTATTTAACATGGCCATTATTAGTTTCACCACTTTGTGAGCACATTACACTGTCTAATTACACTTACACTTTCCTTTTCTTTGATGCACGTCCATCAGAAGAGTCTGTCGCTTGCTTAGTAGACATACTGAAGGGGAAAAAAGCCCCCTTTAGCTAGCACCACAACACAAAAAAGGAATTTAAGTAATGTAAATAAAGTAATTGCAAGGAAACTGTACTCTTTAGTAACAGACTGGGTTATGTCAGCAGTGACAGTTTTGGATCAGTCATGTTATTCATGTAGGTGTTTCTAAATTTGGGGTCAGTGAAGTCAGGCATGACCGGGTGTGACGGTGACACGTGATTGGTGGACCATAAGGTGGTGCACGGCGTGTTGTGTTGCACATTTGCACACGCTGTTGGATTTATGTACCGTGGTTGACACAAAGTGAGTAAAAAGCGCGAAAAGCAAAGCGGATACGTTGAGAAATATGAACTGACACTCTTCTGTTGCTCCTTTTTGTTGTTTTTTGATGTCACGAACAAGATGCAGCCACCTGTGAGCGCTTTTAGACGGGGGAGGGGCTCACAACATCACCCGCTGCTTGTGTCACAGTCAAGACCAGAAGAAGTCTCTGGATTTGGTGCTTTTTTTTTTTTTAAAAGAGTACCTGGAGGAGTCTAAATACTCGCTAAATATAGCGACAAAGTTGCAAAGTTGGCACCACTGATCCCTCCTGCTACGTCTTCTTGTTCCAGGGCAGACCAGGTGCATGTGAGGTGTGTAAGAAGCAGAATTCCGATGCTTACCACCACCTACAAGCTACTGTACAGTCACAGACAGTACCATGTTTATGGGTGAGGGCGAGCGGGTAGTGCCAAATCCATTTGTGGTGGTCCAAATTTATTTGTGGCTGTTGTTTCTGGGATGGGATTCAAAGTGCCTTAACCGGCCAAGGATGGAGGTAACAACATTGAATCTTAAACAAAGCTCCCATTCATCCGCGCTGGTGTGATGGCAACAAAAGCTGAGGCGGAGAGAGAAAAATAAAGGCTATCGCCTTTCAAATTTAAAGTCCTGAGGTGAGGGGAAAAACAAGGAAATATAAACAGAGGTGGCGGAGAGATGAATGAATCGTCAGAGGAGGCGAATGGAGGACAGACCGATCAGGGCCACTGTAAAAGGTCCACTTTCAGCCTTCCAGAGTGCAGCACACTATTTTCCATCCTCACTGCCAGGGAAAGAGAAGTCACGAGCAGAAACTTGGACAGACAGGAAAGAAAGGAAGTACTTTGAAAAGGAGAGAGTGTGTCAACTTATTGAAAAAGGGTGTGTGCCCACCGAATGGAAATGAAAAAAGACGAACAGCAATGTGTAAAAAAAAAAACAAAACTTGATGTCATTTGACCAGAGACAGAATCTGCATGATGGTTTTGTGTGTGCGTCTTAGAAAAAGACTATCATTCTTGTTACTAAACATAATGCATTTAATTTTTAGTATGGCTTATATATTATATATATTGGCTTATATAATCCACTTGTTTTTCTGCTTTTTCCTGCAGCTGCAAGCAGTTTGCCAGTCAGACAGGCACCTCTCCAAATCCCTGCGGGCTTAACATTTTGAATTAACTTTCTACTGTATTTACGAATGTTGCTATTTTTAAAAGACTCCTATCCTCCAGTAGGAAGTTATGCAAGGAAGTTCTCACAGTGTACATTTTCCTGGAAGGCAGAACAGAGTTGTTCTCTTTATTTTAGATAAAAGTTTACACCAATTAATGTCCTACCAGGCTGCTAGTGTTTACAGCGATACATGTCATGATCAGTGTAGTAGCCTACTGTATATTTGCTAGGGGTGGGCGGACAAAGCCAAATATTGACAGTATCGAGATCATTATCAGGGTTGTATCAATATCGTATTGATACAATCATGATGAGATGAATATTTTTCGGTTCTCGCCAATGTTTATTTTCACACATATGTGTGTTTTGTGATGTGCAGTTCACATTGTTACATTTCTGATATTTTTTTCAGTAGATCACCGCTTTGCGTAGAGGTTACGCATCGGGACCACCAGTGAATAGTGAAGTACCATGAGTAATTTAGGCACCCCCATAAAAAAACTGTCTATTTTTAACACATGGCTCGCAGTCCCGCCAGAACCTCATGCTAGCTTGACATTCTACGATTTCTGATCAACATTTGCAATAAAAGTGACTCTCTCTTCAACTGTCATTGTTCACTGGCAACACAATCTAGGTTTAAGCCCTAACTATGCTTCACACACTTTATTAAACACTTTAAAGTATAAAATACACAGGTACTCAACTAATGAGTGATAATGCAAGATGATCGATGAACAGATGGAATTGGAGTCGCGGTATAGCCAGTCTCAGCACAAAACTGTGGTGCGTTCAAGGGCCGCTGAACAAAGTGTGAAATCTCAACGCTCAGCGGAAAAACATTATCAGTGAAGCGTCAAGACAGAAACATGTAAAAATGGTAGTACATGTATACTGTACATTTTAGTTGTATTGTCCTATAAATTATTACCGATTATGATGAATGAGGTGTGTTTTTATACGGGAAAAAAAAAGGAAACAACTGAAAAAAATGTGTGAATGCTGAATGGCGGATGTGCCCTGTACTTATATATTGTGTAGTTGGGCAAAAAGCCAAAGAATTTGAGTGAAAGCCTGTAGTAGATTTTCCTCTTATTATTATGTTATTTTTATTATGTAATGAAAGGGAATCATTTAATTTTATTTTGTTGATATTCATATATTGTTGTACAGTATATTGTGTTTATATGTTGTTAAATTATTCCCAGTATTGTTTTTTGTTTGCCTAAAATCTTTGTTCTGTGTTTATTCCAATAATAATCATGAAAATCACAAAAATGTAAAACATTTGTACGGCATCAGTATTGGTGTCAGCAATATTGCCCTCATATTTACTTTGAATTGGGTGGATACCAGGCAGCACGGTGGACAAGTGGTTAGCATGTTGGCCGCACAGTCAGGAGATCTTGAAGACCTGGGTTCGAATTTCTGTCGAACCCATCTCTGTGTGGAGTTTGTATGTCCTCCCCGTGCGTGTGGGTTTTCTCCGGGTACTCCGGTTTCCTTCTTTACCCATTCAAGTGACTTGCCAGTGAGAACAGGTTTATGCGACACAAATCTAGCTTGAAACGAAGCTATGACATTGCATTACAGGCCACTTGTAGTCTGATATAAACTGTCTCTGCTCACAGTTTTGCTCTCTCTATGTTTGTTGGTGACGTATTGGTAGCACACTTGATCCCACTGGAGTCAACACAGCTATGAATGTATTATAGTTGGATTACAAGCATCGCTGCCAGCTGGGGCTGCCTGTGCAGGACGTACTGATCACGTATTGATGCAAGGACTTAGTCTATTCTACTTAGTCTGTCGACTCATTTAAAAAATATACATATATCAAACAGATGGTTGTCATTGTTCAAGTCAAATTGTATTCCTATAGTACATTTAAAACAACCTGGGGTGACCAAAGTGCTGCATTAAGAGCAGTCCAAGCGATACCAATGAAATTGCTTGTTCATTGTTCCAACTTTCTCTCACATGCATAGACAGAGATCAGGACTTAGGGCCGGTTGCCATGTCACTATGAGATCAAAAGGTCACAGTTGGCGGCTGCTTAACAGATGCCAAGACTATAAAAAGGGAAGTCCATGTGTGTGTGTGTTTCTTTTATTTTTGGCAAAGATACCAATGTTGTGCAGATGTTATCAGTGATGTTATCCCAAAAATGATAACAACCTACAGTACATATTTTTTAGGGGTGTAACAACACGTGTATTCAATACAGTGGTCTCTATAGATAGAATGCTACTGTGACCCAAGTCACAAATGTCACATGATATCTTCAGCTGACATCAAAGTCCCATCTTGATTCACTGTTGTTCCTCCGCGGCAAAGAAATCCACGAAGGCGGAAGCAATCAGCGGCTCCTGTTGTGGCATCTCAAGCGGCATACAAAACTGCATTTTTCGTCTTTATTATCCAAATTCCAGATAAAATAACTCAGCGGTAAGATGCATAGATATACAATAACAGTCCTAATTGCGTATGTAGTTGCTAGTTCCATGCATCCATCCATCCATTTTCTATGCCGCTTCTCCACATTAGTGTCGCGGGGGCATGCTGGAGCCTATGCCAGCTGACTTCGGGCGATAGGTGGGGTACACCCTGGACTGGTCGCCAGCCAATCGCAGGGCATAGTTCCATGCAAAACTTAAAAAAAAAAAAAAAAGGCAAAGTCCAAAGCCCTGAACTCCATTTACGGAAATGTGATTTTCTTACTGTTGCAACTATTTTATAATGAATTGAAAAAAATCTTCTTATGGCTTAAGTTTTTTGTGTATTGCCTTGACTTCGGCTGCATTTTCATTCTTTTTTTTTCTCTTTTTTTAAATTTGCAAAACATTGTGTGTGCATTTACGACAGTGATAGACATATCGAGATATCGAGTGCATGTTTAACATACGTGTGGAGGTTATAAAACATATTACACAAGACATACGACAAAGGTAACCAATGGAAGGGATGTTTTGTGCGATGTCAAGAGATTTGAGAGAATGCGAAGTGGGCTGTATACTAACAAAATACTATTAATAAATATAAAGGGGTGAGGAAAACAAGATAATGATACATAGTAGTCAGGTACATGTACTGTATTGGAGAGAGAAAGAGAGAAAATAAAAAAAATATTCCACTTAAGTGTATAATTATAATAAAAAAGGGTATATTCAAATAAAATAAGATGAATAAAAATACGATTCAATTAAACAAAATTCAACAAAAATACTAATTGAAATACTAATAATAAGTAACCGGTTGACTGAAAGGCAGATATTGTTTGCACTTCAACCCTTGGATCTGAATCTATGAACAGAACTATGAATTATGTGTATGCACAGTAATTATGTGTTATTATCTTTATTGCCATGTTGAATTGAATTGTAAATTATTTATTTGAGTATTATTTTATAAGGCTCTGTTTTTGTTGTGTGGTTGTGTGGTTCTAACTTATAAGTATGCACAGCAGAAAATAAGGCAGGTATACTGCACAGTAGCTGCACCAGACACATTTCATTTAGAAACTGTACTTTTGAGTTCAAAGAAATGGTGGCAATTTCAATAAAATACAAGTTAAAAAAGGCATGAATTTTTTTTTTTGTACCGAAAAAATATTTGAACCGTGACACTAAAGTATCGAATCGAATCGAACTGTGCCTTTGACCTTTTTCAAGCCACCTTAGTATTATTGCTTGACAAATTGAACAATTTAAAATTTAATAGTAGTACATACAAAAGTACATATTGTACAAACACACATAGGATATAGAGTTACTTATTCTGCGTGTGTGTGTTTGTGTGTGTGTGTGTGTGTGTGTTTATGTGAATCTCTGCATTAAGTAGCCATAAATAGCCGGTTAGGAAATCAATGTTCCTCTTCCAGTGGTGCTAGGAGCTGTCTCCTCTACAATAGAAGGACTGTACGACTTCCTGCAGGGTGGATGTGTGTGTGTGTGTGTTTGTGTTGTGGAGGGGTATGGGGTGGGGGTGAGCAGGAAACATGTACAAAATAAAACAAAAAAAATTGCAGAATGCAAAACAGATACGCATATTTAATAATTGTACACCATCTGCACGTTAAGTGTGGTATTATGTAAAAGTCAGGTCAAATTTATGTGACCTAAGCGCATTTAGAAAAAGCAAAAAAAACAGGTCAGTTTCTAGTTCATCACCAGCGGCAGTTTGAGTGCAAAAACGATTTACAGTGGTGTGAAAAAGTGTTTGCCTTCCTGATTTCTTATTTTTTCTGCATGTTTGTCACACTTAAATGTTTCAGATCATCAAACAAAACTAAATATTAGTCAATAACAACACAACTGAACACAAACACTCCAAAGTCTTCATTTTGTTTTTCTTCAGCCATTCAGAGGTGGACTTGCTGGTGTGTTTTGGATCATTGTCCTGCTGCAGAACCCAAGTTGGTTTCAGCTGGAGGTCATGAACGGATGGCCGGACATTCTCCTTCAGGATTTTTTTGTTAGACAGCAGAATTCATGGTTCCATTTATCACAGCAAGTCTTCCAGATCCTGAAGCAGCAAAACAGCCCCAGACCATCACACTACCACCACCATATTTTACTGCTGCTATGATGTTCTTTTTCTGAAATGCAGCGTTACTTTTACGCCAGATGTAATGGGACACACACCTTCCAAAAAGTTTAACTTTACATCCAGAGTATTTTTCCAGAGGTCGTGGGGATCATCAAGATGTTTTCTGGCAAAATTGACACAAGCCTTAAAGTTCTTTTTGTTCAGCAGTGGTTTTGGTGTTGGAACTCTGCCATGCAGGCTGTTTTTTCCCAGTGTCTTTCTTATGGTGGAGTCATGAACACTGACCTTAACTGAGGCAAGTGAGGCCTGCAGTTCTTTGGATGTTGTTGTGGGGTCTTTTGTGACCTCTTGGATGAGTCATCGCTGCGCTCTAGGGGTCATTTTGGTTGGCCGGCCACCCCTGGGAAGGTTCACAACTGTTCCATCTTTTCACCATGTGTGGGTAATAGCTCTCACTGTGGTTTGCCGAAGTCCCAAAGCTTTAGAAATGGCTTTATAACTTTTTGATAGATCTCAATTCATCACAGTTAAGTTGTGTTTCACACAGGGCCATGTAGGTTTGGATTTTTCTCTCCCTTAATAATAAAACCCTTCATTTAAAAACTGCATTTTGTAGTCCGCACGAAACAGCAGACAGTTAAATAATCCTCTTAAACTCCTACACTGACATTATCATACCGGAGGAAATGACTGGTGATTCATAACTAATGAAAGCTTGCCTTGTTATTTGTCTGTGCCCGGGGGAAGTGGAATTGACATCCTGGTTTAGGTCCCTGCTAACAAAGAAAGGTAAAAGTGAAAAAAACAGTGGGTTTGTCTTGACATTTGACTTAATTATGTGGAGTGCAATGATAACATCCACATCATCCACAGTATGACTCCCGCATTGCAACAGCCAATTAATATGCAACATTTGCAGCAAAGAATAATCGACTGTCCCTTTCAATGTGTTTCAGAGTTGCTCGGGTCTGCAAAGAAAGTGAATGTCAACTTCCAAGATACAGATGGGTGAGTTTCATTATAACCGTGCCTTGTCCTCTCATCCTTACTATCCACTCTTGCTTGCAGTCATCTTATCTCTCAGCGTCACCTTCCTCTTCCCCTCCTCCGCATATTTTCCTCTGGCGGTGTTGTCATAGTAGTTTTGCTTCTGTCTGTAGTGGGGGGTGGGGGTGGGGAGTGGGGGGATTCTAGAATTGCATGTTATGTACTGTTATGTGTGAAAGAGAGGATTAATGCTCATGATGCTCAGATATCATGATTGTAGTGCTTGTATGCAGTGCATGCTATTTATGAGGTTGCATGTGAGTAGCTTGTGGCTACGTGCAGATGGAAGCACAGCCGCCGCCCACAGCAGACTCTTTCAGCACCTCCGTGGTCACTGAGCATGTTCGCATTTAATCGCTGTCATCATTGTAACTTTTCAGTATGACAAGAAACCAGGAACAATCCTACGATCAGCCCCCCCCAAAGAGCTCCATCGCACACTCACCCTTTTTTTATGCAACAAAGAAAGAAACAGCATACTGTCTCTCATGTAGTGTTGGATAATCATTATGCTGATTTTTCAGAACATTTCTGAAAGATTGTGATCAAATACAAAATAAGTACATACTTTTTTGACCAACAAAAATATATTTGTCACTACCTGTTCGCCCTCGCTCATAAACACATTACGTATAACGGGGCTGTAGCCTGTCGTTCTAACTCTGTACAGTAGATGGCATCGTGACTCTGCTTCTTAGCACACCTGGTCTGCCGGAGAATAAGAAGACCTGGCATGAGGGATCGGTGTGACCAATTTAGAGACTTTGTCGCTATATCAGCATGTGACCCTTGTTGGACTCTGCATCGGTCCGTTGTGGTGAAGAGGGAGCTGAGCCGAGGCAAAGCTCTCAATTTACCGGTCGATTTACATTCCTACCCTCATTCCTATGGTCATGAACTTTGGGTAGTGACTCAAAGGACAAGATCGCAGGTACAAGCAGCCGAAATGAGTTTTCTCCGTAGGGAGGCTGGGAAGAAACTTGGAGTAGAACCGCTGTTCGTCCGCATTGAGAGGAGTCAGAGGTGACTCTGGCATCTGGTCAGGATGCCTCCCGGACGCCTCCTTGGAGAGACTATGTCTCTCAACTGGCCTGGGAACACCTCGGGATCTGCCGGGAGGAGCTGGATGAAGTAGCAGGGCAGAGGGAAGTTCCTGGTGCCCGGTGCGAGACCCCGCACTTCATTCGGGGCTTCCGAACAAATATCATCATTAAATCGTGCATTCCTTTCACAGGAGAAACTAATATCCTTTGCGGTTTCGAATTAAATCATAAAAACATGAATACTTGCAGACGAAAGTAGACAACGTACAACATACTCAAGACAATTCCCCTCAAAGCTTGTTTACACTTTTACAGCAGCGTCACACTTTTCAGAACAAGCAATACAAAGCTCATTATGGACTGAAAATTTGGTGCAGGTTTTGATGGAGCATAATGAGGACTATTAGTCGTGATAAAGTCTTGGTAATAACGGCTAAAGGTCAAGAAGTGTGAGACACATCTTTTCAGCTGCTTACTGGATCAAACAAATCTCATTCCCACCTGCTGCAGACCAGTGCAGGTACAGGATGGGAGAGAGTGTATGTGAAAAGAAAACGATCGTACCATTTGGGAGACAGGGGTGTTCGACTGTGTTTTTATTTATTTAATTTATCATTATATATTTGTTATTTTCTTTCTATTCCCCCATCAAACGTCCTTCCGGTACCTCCCATGAAGACAATTAGAAGTTTCTTTAAAGCAGAACAAGCCAATAAGGAGTATAATAATGATGATGAGAAGAAAAAAAACTGTGTGATTTATTTAAAAGTTGCGCACACGACCCAGAATTCAGTGTATCTGTTGGTGTGTGTGAAAAGAATAACGCCGTAATAGTGGTACGAGGAAAAATAACATCATTTTATTAGCATAAAGTTGAAATATTCAAGAAGAAGTCGTAATATTGTGGAAAACAAACAAAACGATGAATAAAATGTTAATTTTTGGAAAATTAGCTTGTGGTAAAAGAGAATAAAGTCCAAATATTATGGGAATAAAGCCATAATTACAAGAAGAAAGTTGAAATACTTGGAAATTTAAAAAAAAACAAAAAAAACAGCAGAGCTACTAAAATGACATTATGGTAGCATAGAGTTTAAATATTAAAGAAAACATATTTTATGTTTTAAAGTGGTAACATTATGAAAAACAAATAGAAAAAAAAATAAAGTTTTATGGAAAAATTGGAAATGGTTGGGGAAAAAGTTATAACAAAATGGGAATAAAGTAAAAATATTGTGGGAATAAAGTCATAACCAGAAGAAAATGTATGAAGATTATTTAAGAAGGAAATTGAAATATTTTGGGGGGAAAAAAACAACAGCAAAAAATGGGGAAAAAAAGAGCAAATACCGAGGTTCATAGTAATAAAATGCTAATTCATCTATATCACAAAGCTGAGATGCAGTTTTTTCTTGAAATATGTATAACTTCTTTGCATATTACAAAATATCAACGTGGCTGGTGAATGTAATGTAATGTAAAAATAAGGGCTTTTCCTACTAAAATTAGAGTTTTGGTGCTGCAGCAACCCATACAAGGTGTTATCCTTACCCATGCAAGAAAGTACACCCACACACACGTGTTTGCTTACTTTGTGGCTGTGATGTTACACTATTAAACTCCACAGTCTCTCGGGTTGGATCAGCGTTTTTTTAAGCAGGGATAAAAACCTGGCTGCACATAGACGATTTTAACCTTCATTTTAATAAAAATATGAGTGCAACGCCAGGCAAGTTACCTGTTTGGGTTTAAAAAAATAAACTGTAGCACATAATGCTCACATTTGATGGGGTGAGGTGCCAATAAGTCCATTGCCATAAATGCTGCAATGTTTTTTTGTTACATGGGAGCATTTTGTTGATCCCTCCAGCAGTTTCACATACTTGGAGAATCTGTGCCGAGGAGCATAGCAGCTGCTCAGACGGCTCTGTGGGGCTTTTTTCTCTTTCTTCCCTTCGTTGGCTTTATTTTGGCAGTTACAGTTTCTGTTAATCTGTCGGCCTTTTTTGTGCAGGCAGAAACAACAAAAGAATAAAATATACTGTTGAGTAGTTGCTCTGTTACCCCCCCACCAAAAAAGTAACAGTAAAAGCTAGAGACGCTTGATGTTGACTTTCTTACGATATCCGATATACAGTCTAGCACAGGGGTGTTCAATGTGCGGCCCGGGGTTCATTTGCGGCCCGCGGCTGTGATTTTATTGGCCCGCAGCACAGTCTTAAAATAGCAAAGAAAAAAAGCCGTAATTACACAAGAATAAAATAGTCTGAGGATGTCAAAAAATGTCATTTTAGTAGCATGAAGTTGAAATATTAAAGTTTGTTGTTTTTTTTTAAGTCAAAAACAAGGAATAAAGAAGAAAATATACAAGAAGAAAGTTGAGATATTTGGGGGGAAAAAAATCAACAGCTAAAATGGAAACAAAAAATAATTTAATTCAAAATATCAAGAGAAAAAAGTTTTCTAATGAGAAAAACGTTGCAATTTTTTGAGAATAAACTTGTTAAATGAGAAAAAATATCATTTTAGTAACAATGTTGAAATCAAGAAAAAATACATTATTTTTTAAAAAGATATAAAGTTGTAATTACTAGAAGAAAATGTACAAGAAGGAAGCTGAAATGAAATAGTTGGGGGGAAAAAAACATCAGAAATGCAGAAAAACAGTGGCTAAAAATGGCTAAAAAAAAATACAGGTGTATGGCATTCAAAGACGTTGTAGTTTAATGTAGTATTCCACACTAGTCACTGGGTGTCAGTAATGTTACTGTGATGTTCTGTGAGGCACACAATCACCACACTTGATCGCTGGAACAACAGGCTTTTATTGCAGGTTTGAATTATCTCACAACAGGCACAATAATCCCCAATGAAAACCCGGGGTACTGTTGCTGCAGTAACCCACGGCATGCTGAAACTCAACTCTGAACTCCCTATGTCACTTCCTGTCCGCCACCCACTCTGCTTCCCTCGGAAGCATATTTATATCAACACACACAATCATGAATCTTAAGTTACTTATTTACTCTTATTATGTCAACTATATTGTGTAATATGATTTTAAATGTCACTATAGGGGTGTTATTTCATGTCTGTAGGGCTCTAATAATGTAAAAAAAAAAATATTTTGAAGGTTCTAAACAGGTTTTCTATGTTCTAACTATGAAAATATTCCATTTATAAAGAAGGAACCCTACTTTGCGGAGATTCACTTACCACAGTCGTGTCTGGAACCAATTATGTGCGATAAATGAGGGATTATTATAAAATTTAAGGTTCTGAAGCTATAAATTACCTAAGATGTCACTTTAATACAGTAAAGAGCAGGTGCTGCTTGCAATCAGCAGGAGAATTAAACACAAGTGAAGAGGAATAGTTACGCGCAAATTGGATGTAAGTAAGAATAAAAGTAAGAATAAGAGCCATCAAGTAATGAGAAATGGCGCAAGGAAGTCGTCGAAGGACTGGAATACAGAGGAGAGAGGGCAGGAACAAGACATGAATCTGGAAGGAGATGGATGGAGAAAGGAAGAGGAGTATAAATATTGCAAGACAGGTTTTACTACTTGGCAAAGGCAAGGACTTCCTTCCTCCTCCCCCATACAAACAACCGTTGACACACTAAAAGGCAACACACACACACACACACACACATGCACACTCAGTGTGTTGTTCAGTCTCATGCAGTGTTGTGTAATGTAGCTCTCCTTAACCCCAGAGGGGAAATAGCGTTTTACTCATTGTTCAGCGGGCAGTTGTACCTGCCGTACTCCAGTGGAGGGCAACTAGAAGGTCAAAGGATGCTGATGCTCTGCTTTGGTGTTTCATTCAAATGTCCGCTACAAAATGGACAATGTGCCCACATACACACACTTAACACACATGCAACATTCATAAAAATGCTGCTGATGCCACTGTTGTTATTATTTCCTTGCTACCTCGGTGATCTGTGTTAAGAGCGCAGTGGAACAGTGTTTCATTGTTTTTAAATGTAGTATTATCAGTGGTTAGCTTCTTTTTACACTTTATTATTGACATTACGCAATTTTAATACTAACAGTGGTTAACTTGTGTTCACCTATGACTAATAAAATGTTACTTCTAAATAGCGAAGGCAATTTCTGTCACTGAAGTTGAAGTGAATTGTTGTAGAAATGTAGCTAGATAGATAGACACTTTATTAAACTCCAAGAGGAATTCACGAAGTAGACCATACTGGTCCACCAGCTAAACCAGCACCAAACTAGCATAGACCAGCATCATTTCTGTGCCGCTCTGTGCTGTTTTTTTCAGCAGGGCAGAGTGACACCATGCTAACAGTTAGCATAGTACCACCTACAGTAGCAAGATCGAGCACCAAAAGCACTACAGCAGTTCTGTGGTGTTGTTACATCTTGCCATGTAGGTTTATACTATTTCAAATCACACAAATGGCTAAAATGCTAACATTTGCAACAATTTGCATGCTACCACCGAGCAAGGTAGCAACAAGTATATCAGGGTTTCCCCTATGATTTTTTAAAGCTGTGGTGGTGGGCTGCTGTGTTGTACCGCTGCGGCAGGAATTTTTGCCTCGGCAGTTTTTTTTTTGTGTTCTTACATCATGCCATGTAAATACATGCAATTCCACATGAGTAAAATAGCACAAATACTAACATGTTAAAAAATGGCATGCTATCACCTGCTACACCAAGATAGCACTCAGTATAGAAAATGCTACAGTAGTTCTATAGTGATTTTACATTCTTACTTGTATGCAATTTAATATGTTAACAGCATTTACGTGACGTTCTTACCACAAAAACTCCCCCTTTGCTCTATTTTGTAACTGTTGGAGATGTTTGATCCTAATCCTCTGCTGCTAATGTATTTGTCATGCAAAGCTTTGTCATTATCTCTGACCCGTGTGCGTGTGTGTGTGGCACATGAGAAGGCACATGTGCTTGCTGTATTATCGAGGCCCCAATGTCGAGGAACACACCCGTAAAGGCTGCTGCCTGTAAAAGTAATGTAAAATGATACCGAAAGGTGCGATCGCAAGGTTTAACATTGTTGTGGTTGTGTATGCATTTGTGTGTCCTCTCTAGATTTTCCCCTCTGCATCATGCAGCCCTCAATGGGAATATGGAACTCATCACCCTGCTGCTGGAGTCACAGGCAGCTGTTGACATCAGAGACCAGAAAGGTGAAATGAAAAAAAAAGAAAAGCAAATTAATAGAGAACGTATACATTTTCATTGTGTAACAGACGTGGCTTGCTAAGAGGTAGCGTTTGCATGTGTGCATTTGCATGTATGCATTTGCATGTGTGCATTTCTGTGTGCACAGGCATGCGGCCGCTGCACTACGCAGCCTGGCAGGGGAAGGCGGAGCCTATGAAAATGCTGCTAAAATCTGGTTCCTCTGTGAACGGACAATCAGATGAAGGACAGATTCCTCTCCACCTCTCAGCACAGCACGGCCATTATGATGTGGTGAGTGGCGTCATTGCTTTAAAACACTTATCCAAAGTTCGAAAGCAAAATTAGCGCAGCACCCCTGTTAGGGAAAAAGTGTAAAATATCATATGAAAACAGGAGAATCAAATGCAAAATATGCCCAAATGCGCTATGTTAACGAATCATTTTTCAAAAATCCTTCATTATGGCCCATTCTCCTCATGTCTCAGAAATATACAAACATGTACCAATATGAGTATAAAATGAAAAAAGTAAGTTTAAAGATTTCCCATAAGGCATTTCGTTAGAGCGAAGCATTTCATTGGGGGGCCAGCAGCATAGAAAATGGTAGATGGTGCTGCAGTGCTGCCTCTGTCCACCAGAGGGAGCCAGAGGACCCAAATCCCGGAGGGAGGCTGACGTCATTGCAGCGCCCCAATGAATGCTCAGATGCAATACCTTATGGGAAAACTTTAAAAGAATTTTTTATTTTTTTTTATAACTCACTGAGTTAACCAGGGTGTTATTATGTTGTTGATTTTATCACAGTGACGGTGATGTCGGCAATATGATTATAATTTTTACGATTGTGTAGATTACAGTTATTGTCATTTTGATCAGTATCATAGTTAATCATTTCATTACCACTATTGCTACTAATATGTATGACTGTTTCATTGCGGTATTATCTTTGTGGTTGTTGATATTATTTTGTCCTTCCCGTCATGGTCTTTATAGCCGTCACAGTCATTTGCTGATGCAGTCCTGTTTGTTTCTGTCGTTTTGTTATTGTTGTTGCAATTGTTGTTGCTGTTGTCCTTGTCTCTTTTTTGTCCCCCTTTTATCCCCGCACGCCCCCCTCTGTTTTCTTTTCTCTTCTTCTCTAGCTCCTCCTGCTCTGGTCCGGCCGCTCCAAATTTGCATAACAACAAAACATCAAAGTCAAATAAATTGTGTATAACAGGGGAAGTGTATCTCACACTTTTCCCTGGCAGAGCAAATCTGTTGAGGACGTAAGGTCATTTAGATCAACAATGCTATCTGCCCTAATGGCTGGACAGGACAAAAAAAATGTTGTTTTTTTCCATTTCAAACTCATATTGGTACATGTTTGTATATTTCTCAGGTATATCTTTTGAGTGTTCAGTTGCCGTGTGATGAGTTTAGTGCTGTTAGTAAAGTGTTCTTAGTAAGATGACACCGTGAGTCAGATAACGGTAATAGTAATAGTTCTGAAGTAAAGGAGATGTCACGAGTAGCCGCACCGCTGTATCAGCCGCTGGGTTCAAAGTTTAAGATAAAAGTAGTGGCTCATACATGGGAATTTACAGTAGTTTTGATTTTGCTTATGTCGACAACCGCTTATGTTGACATCAGTCAGCCAGTCTGAGAGGCCTCAACATAAACGGGTTCCACTGTACTGAATTTTGAATAGGTTATGACCTTGTGCGTACAATAAGACTTGATCACAGGAAGTGTGTCGGCCCTTCAAACCAATTCGATCTCGAGTGTGTAATTACATCTGTGGCGCCTGTCACATGATGCACTTTGAAAGAAACATTTATGAATATGTACACTACCGCTCAAAACTTTTAGAACACCTCATTTTTCCAGTTATTTATGGAAATTCAAGTCGTTCAAGTCCAATGAATAGCTTGAAATGGTGCAAAGGTGAGTGGTGAAGTGCCAGAGGTTAAAAAAAAAGTAAGATTACCCAAAACTCAAAATGAATGTGTATTTCAGAATTATACAAAAAGGCCTGTTTTAGGGACCACAAAATGGGTCAACAATTTAAAGCTGTTCTGCAGAAATGGAGGTTGGTCATGCCATGGTGGCTAGTGCAACTATCTGATGAGCAGAAGTGTACTGGAGAAAATAATTTGTTGCAACAAAAATGGCAAGAAAAAAGGGAATTAACAATGGAAGAGAGACAGACTAGTTTAACACTTAAAAATGTAGGGTTTTCCTCCAGAGAAATTGGAAAACCTTTGGCCGGTGGTGGACCGTATTTTATTAAGTTCTATCATCTTCCAAGATGTAATTAATTCTCCATCCGTATTTAAATATTTACATCCGAAAAGCGGTGCCGTTTATAAAAACAACTGGTATTTTCCTAGAGGTAATGAAAGCGCCTCAGAGCTTCATGACTTCCTGTCAGCGCTTTAATAACAGTGTCACACCCTGTACAACTGACTTCCTGCAAGCTGCACTTGGTCAGTCATCACTTCAATTTTCACATAATGCATCCTCTATGCCTTCAGCGGTTTTAATGTAAAACGGTTACGGTATACAGTGTAAAGTACTATACATAGGCGTGCGTACCTTACAATATGACTTCTGTGAGGGCTTTTGTGAAGCCCAGGTGGTTGCACACACAATATGGACAAAAGTAGTGGAATACAGTGCATCCCCGCTTTTCACATGGATGACCCTCTAAGACCACTAGCGAATGGCCAACACGAGTAATTGAGACGCACTTAAAAGTCACTGTGAGACACTCTGATTAAGCCTGGGCTACTTCTATGGTGCTGCTGCACATAGCATCAATTTGCTTGAGGAAGTGCTGTCTATTTGCAATGACATTAACACCCATACTCACACAATACAAACCAATTTGTTTGCACTCGTGGTGCAACCAAAAATAACACATATGGAACACATCATTTAACTGCATCACACAGACTGTACAGGTATCGTAATAAACACTAAAATACATTCAAAACTAAATTATACTAAATTATAATCCGCAAGGCATGTTGGGTAACTTCCTGTTGGAGAAGTGTGCACATGGGCTACCCCGTATAGTCTGTGTTGTACAATTACATGTGTGTGTGTTGAAGTTTGCCTCTGACTACTTAGTGTGTATATCACACTTTACCAATGTGGGGCAAGTGAGATGTGGTTTTTTACCCATAAATGGCCTAGCTATGGAGATTATAAGCACTAAATGGCGGATTTTCCCACAAATAAAAAAATGTTATGATCAAAAAGCTGCAAATTTGCTGGGTCGTGAATGCTGAATCGCGAATATGCAGGAATTCACTGTACTTGGCGCTGTACTACAGAGAAAAAAAAGTTAATTTGCTCTCCGTTCCACACCTAATTCATTCAAATATGTCTTCCTCTCTCCAGTCTGAAATGCTGCTTCAGCACCAGTCCAACCCGTGCATTGTGGATAATGCTGGGAAAACACCTTTGGACCTCGCCTGTGAATTCGGCAGAGTTGGGGTATAGATCTTAGCTTTTCAGTAGATGCTTACAAAATATCAGTAGCTGGAAATGTAAAATAATCAGGAAACATGTCTCCTGTGTGTGTGTGTGTGTATTTGTGTGCGTGTGCAGGTTGTCCAATTATTACTGTCTAGTAACATGTGTGCTGCTCTGCTGGAGCCCAAGAAAGCAGATACCACTGATCCCAACGGGACATCTCCTCTGCACTTGGCTGCCAAGAATGGACACATTGACATAATCAGGTATACACACGCACACACATACACACACACATGAATAAAATGATGAAGTAACCACACTGGGGCTTATACACATCTCTAGAGACAGTATAATATATCTGCTTGACATTTTCCCATTTTATCTGTACGTGTGGTATTATGATATCACACGTTAGATACTGTAGGTTTTAGATGGGTTACATTTTAGGTACACTTGCCCAATTGTATGAGATCCAACAGTTGAACAGACAGCTACAAACGTAACAATGTTTGCATACTACAGTTGTTTGCAGTGGTGTAGAATTGCACTAGGTCTTACAAAAAGGTAACCAAATTGTCATGGTGCTTTATGATTTTGTGTGGCACTAGCCTAGGATGCAAAGACAGAGTGGCAGGTTGGTTCAATAAAGTCTTTAATTAACAGAAGATAAGCTCACAGGGAGTGACACAACAGCGACAAAGACAAAGTACCAATATAACGGAGAAAGCGAGGAGGTATAGCAAAGGCAAACATAAAACTCACCATGGGAGGTGAAAACAGGAACGCACATAAAAGGAGAATAATGCCATGAAACAGGAAAACACCTAACAGAATGCATCCGACACGCAGGTAACCATAGCTCAAGGAAAACAAATTAACTTGCGACTATCCCCAGCTGAACTACAGTAAGTACTGTAATACCCTAATTACAATCAAAGAAGTAACAAAATTAAAGCTCAGAACTGGCAAAAATGGCAGGAACTGAGACAAACTAAAGGAAAAGTCCAAACTGTCATGCGGAACATGACACAAATAAGACCTAGACGGAAAACCTTTGGGAAGATTGACACATTGAATGGCCAGTTCCTGCTCTTATCCTTTTCCAACCCTTTGTATGAGCAACCTTGCCCAGCTATAATCTCCTGGAAGTTATATGCTGACATAATTGCCTTCATATTTAGAATGATGGAAACTAATTCCATAATTTACAGTATTTACATGATACAAGGGCTGCAACTAACAGTTATTAATTGGTTAGGGCCTAGGCCAGAGGTGTCATACTCAATTCCCCAGGGGCCTAAACTCAAAGCCGACTTTAGGTGGCTGGCCGAACAGGTCTGCAACATATCAGAAAGAGGCCAAAATGTGGATCACTGTTTTCCAAAGTCAAAGCTGATGTGTGTGAATATTTTTGCCTAAAACACAAAGATAATAGGTCTGCAAGTAGGGAGTACGAATGATTGTTTGTTTATATGTGCCCTGTGATTGACTGGTGACCAGTCCAGGGTGTGCCCTGCCTCTCGTCCAAAGTCAGCTGGAATGGGCTACAGCATACATCCCTGGTGAGGATAGAAAATGAATGGATGGAATTAAAAACCAATTAATCAAATACCAAAATAATACCAAAATAGTTATGGATTAATTGGATAATTGATTAATCATCGATTTATCAATTACTAAAACTAAGCATATTACTTCTACCAAGCGTGAAATGGGCTATATAGAGTCTAGCCTGCTGACAAACTTTCAGATATGTGATCAGATTGCTGTGTTCGTATTTTGGTTGCGGTATTTCAGAATTTTGAGTTGTGTGCTTTCACTGTAGTCAGTGAACACCCCCAGAGAGAGAAAACAGGTGCTAAGGAATAGTGGATAGTAAGTCTATACTCACATACAAGCTGTACACTGACCACTCTAAGGTATATCCGAGTTTCATTTCTGTAATGTCCCTCGGGAAGATAAACAGTGCTGTAGCACAGCAATTGCCGCTCCTCCAAGTACACTGACGTAACACCGTGTGTGTGCAGAGCTCCGTTTGCCTGGTCGAGACCTACCCAGAGAGGTGAAGGAAAGGCTAGATACACTCAAACATGATAGAAGTGTAAAGAGAGAGCGAGAGACATTTAACCCAAGTCAGGCACAGAGAGTAAAAATCCTATCATAGTTGGCTGCTATAAAGGATGCTCATTAAGGATGCTCAGCACATTCAAACACACGTGCAAACACACTGAACAAGTGGACAATAGCGTACAATTGAGTGAGTATTGTAACATCTTTACTTGCAACATTGACAGTCTACGCCGCTGTCATTTAAATGATAATATAATCTGCTTATCGTTAACAAGGACCCACAATAAAGTGATACATCAAAGGAAGATACAGGAAGACCTCATGCGGGAGGACTGTAAAAAGACCAAGCTTCTATCACAATAACAATTAGTGCAAGATATTGTGCACTACATTGACAGTTATTGTGGTATCATAGTGTGCACCAAATATGCATGTTGCCTTGTTTGTGCCAATACTCATTGTAGGGAGCAGCATCTCTGCACCACCAAAATGCTTCATGATTACTAAATAGCAGCTACCTTGCTAATGGTAACGGTTTAATTTGATTTTGCACATGCATACAGGTTACACTGGAATACATCACGTCACAATTCAGAGTTCCAGTAGGACGAAGCAAAGCTTATTTAATCCTACTGCCTTCCTGTTTCACATCAATTGCTAAAACGTTTGTTTGTGCACTTTCTGTATTCAATGTGTACCATTTACCAATTTTGAAATAGAAACCAAACCAAGTTCTCTGCTTGCACTGTTTCTTGAAGTCGCTCATTTTAGTGCATTGTTTGAGTTCTTTGCCAAGTCCGTTCCATAATTTGACTCCATCTACTGACTGATATGCTGAAGGTTTTAGTGTTGTTTGCGCATATAAATGTTTTAAGTTTCATTATTCCCTGTGGTCATATTTCTCCTCTCGTTGAGAAGAATTGTATAGCATTTTTGGGTAGCAGGTTATTGTTTGCTTTATGCATCATTTTAGTTGTTTGAAGGCTTACCAGATCAGCACATTTTAATAATTGTGATTTTAAAAATAAAGGGTTGGTATGTACTCTATAAGCATTATGGATTATCCTAACTAACCATTTTTTGTAGTACAGAATAAACAAATAAACAAACAGAAGTGCGGTGTGCATGTCTAACGGATGCCAACTATGTTGTGATAGTACGGTGGTTAAACCTCACTTCCGGATTCCTTAAGAAATGTGAAGCACAGTGAATTGATAGCCTGTTTCTTCTAGCTCACTGCTCAACTCTCAGTCAGTGGACATACTGTATGTGGTCTCTGGTTTGAGCCCGGCACAGGGATGACCACTGTTACACATGCAGGTATACTTTGAAATAAACAACTACTTCTCAGAAAATGTCCATCCAGCCATTTTCCTACGGTTATCCGCGTCCGAGTCGTGGGGGCAGCTGTCTCAGTAGGGAAGCCCAAACTTCCTGGTATGTGGCCACCACCTGAGATGTTTCTTTTTTGGGCATGATACATTCATGGTTAGCTTACCACAGGGGGGAAAAAACATCTCTGTCATGTCTCAATTAGGCAGGCAAACACCAGCTGACCCTTCCTTCCTCACGCTCATCCAATCACCAGTCAGGATGCATTCAAGGCATTACAGAAGATCAGGTATTTTTTTCACTCTGCTAAAAAATATTCGAGCACTGCGAACGAAGCCACAACAAGGAGGCTGAAGAGCCACAGTTTGCTGACCCCTGCGCTAGGCCATATTGTAATCTTGATAATATATTGACCTATCTATGTTGCTGTTTATTCCTTAGACGTGGTTGTCATGCTCTTATTTTGTGATATTTCCTGTTCTGTTCCGTGCTTTTCTCATCCGCGTTTACTTTCTTCCCCACACACACCTGGCGCTGATTTGTGTTTGCCTTTATTTACTTCAGCTGGTTGTGGTTGCTATTGTTGGTTCATTGTGCTTGTTAGCCTGTTCTGTTGCTGGATCCCTGTTTCTGCTCTGCAGCGTTCATTAAAAGTATATTTTTAACTGCACTTGGGTATCGTCTGTGCATCCTTGGGTTGTCGCCAGCAGTACCACCATGCCACGCCATGACAGTTATCCCAAACCTTATTTAAGTATTCTATCCCTTCTTGTTATTACTTCTAAAGGAGAGTTGATCTATGAGATTGACATGTTAAGAATTGTAAGTACAGTGTTTGCTTAAATTTTTATCTTTTCACATTTGCAGTTGGCACAGCGGTAATAAACTAAGAGAGGGTACAAGATTATTGTTGACAGATTGCATTCTTGGTTTTGGACTTTCCACGCATGGAGCTTCTGTTCTGTCTATATTTGTGATGCCTTTCTAATCTTCATTTCAACATTTTTGTCCTTGCTCTTCCTCATCATTATATTTGCCGCGTCTCTGCTCTGTGCGCAGATTGTTGATCCAGTCAGGAATCGACATCAACCGACAGACCAAAGCCGGCACTGCCTTGCATGAGGCCGCCCTCTGCGGCAAGACCGAGGCAGTGAGACTCCTGTTGGAAGTAAGTGGAACTTTACTGAACTCTTGTGTTCCGATACTGTGCCAAAACACATTGCGTTGACATATTACTCATAATCACTCCCTTGAAGTCATGGGCCTCCTCCTAAAACATACAAGTAATTAATGTAAAAAGGTTAACTGGTAAAATTAAAGAGCTGTTCAGTAGTTAGTTGACCAACAATAACATAAATATTATAACTGCACTGCGTCATACTGAAAGATGTTTTAATAGTTCTATTACCTTATTTTGTTACGTACATAAAGTATGTTTAAAAAAAAAAATTGTATTTGTATTTATTTTTTAAAATAGGTAATTTTTTTCTGCGTAAAACGCATATCATTCACCATAGTTGGTAATAATTCTTCTTATATAATTTATTTATACATATGTGATAATTGAAACATAATTTCTACATGTTTATGTATTTATGCTTCACTGATCGTGTTTTCTTGTCGAGCGTTGAGATTTCGCACTTTGCTTAGCTGTTTTTGAATGAGTGCTGTGAGACCCAAAAGTTTGTTTGGCTGCAGAATCACTAGCTTCGACAGTCAAACGGCCTCAAAACTTGCAGCTGTGCATCATAAATAGACATTTTTGGCAGGTGATCAATCACCATGCTTGTCTGTCATCACACTTGTGGCCCTCAGGTCACAGGCTGCATTATTAGTCACTTGACTAGCAAATGACGCCTGCAAATACCTTGCATCCAAACTATTCATAACACTTCTGATGCCAAATTGCAAGCTTTGAATCTCATTCTTCATGGTGGATTCAACATCATCCAGTGATGAATATCTTGTCGTCGGCCTCCTCCTCGCTCGACAACAGAAGAGGGAGTATTGGGTGCATTGCAGAGACAGAGATTTAGCGTTCCAGTGAGTCATACAGGAGCAGCTTGTCTACCTCAGCCGTTTACAGATATATTTCAGCATGTGACTTGGACAGTTTAAGTTGCTTTAGGGACACTAACGGTGCATCGGAGGAGGTGAAGGACCAGTGAGAAGTTGTGACGTGACTGTTGGAAGAGGGAGAAGAAGGCCTGCACGAAGCATTCATTGGTTAAATGGAATGGGTCTCATTTCACAAACATTATAGAGTGGATTTCCGCACGTTCGCGATCCATGATTCACAGCCACAACCAAACTTCAGGAGAATGCTATGAGATCTTTTGAATTTCCCACCTCACAACTTTCGGCTGTTTTGTGAACAAATCACGGTTCATAGCTGGATTCTGCAAAATTCTGGAGTCGACCCTCGATCCCTGACTAATCGCAACAGAGCAGGGCGCTGCGGAATCAGAGCATGTCGGCCAAGAGGAGAAGAATGCAAATTTGGGACCTTATAACATTTCAATAGCTACTGAAATGAGCAGATTCGGGACGGTTGAATGTTAATTTGAATCACTGCGATTTTGTTTATTTATATAACGGGCGGAAGTGGCTCAGGAGGTACAACAGGTCGTCCAGAAACCGGAAGGTTGGCGCTTCCCTCCACCCAGTCACTGTCCTATCCGTGGCCACGACACTCCACCCACCTTGCCTCCAGTGCTGCCCTCACTGGTGTATGAATGTGAATGAATGTTTGGTGGTGGTCGGAGAGGGCGTAGGTGCGAATTGGCAACCACATTTCCGTCACTACCACCAGGGCAGCTGTGACTACAGATGTACATTACCACTGTCAGTGTGTGACTGAGGAGTTCAGGAATGGGTTCACTTCATTGCGAAGCGCTTTGGGTGCCTTGAAAAGCGCTATATAAAATCCAATCCATTATTATTATATATGATAATTAGATTTATAATTCTGTTATGTAATTTATGATAAAAAGTTCCCATGTAGCAAAACTACAGTATATATATTTTTACTTTATTTAAGAAAACATTTTTAAAAAATGATTTATTTAATACAAAATTATCTGTTAATGAGGCCCAGTCATCATTTATCGGTCCACCGTGGTTCATTGTCCAAGTGTGTGATGCATATTTCATGTGCATTACCATCCATGAAGGTCTAGCGGTGTTAAAAGGGCACTTTGGGACATATTGCCTGCTCATGAAAGGGTTGGTAAAATCCCGTCATCCCAGCGTGATAAAACTGTGCTCAGCTGCAAAGCAGAAGCCTCACAGAGAGAGCGAGAGAGAGAGAGATTATGCAAATGATGCATTTATTATGGTGATATTAAAATACCACCTAGTTTATGGGAAAATGGAAAAGAGGTGTGTGTTCCAGCATGAAAACTAACATTGCCATTTGCATCCCCTGAGGTGAGATGTTATGATTTTTTGCCCTGTCTTGATGCTGTTGTCTTTTTTTATTCATCTGACCTACAGCTGATTCATCAGATATGACTGTGGTATTGCTCTCCAGCCTTTTAATTGTCTTGTTAAGTCATCATCATTGAAAATCACAGCCCACTGAGTTTAATTATGACGAAGGGCTTTATGGTTTCAAATAACTCGATTTTGTCACACGTAATTAACTGCGAGCAATGTCATAAAACGATGCCGTGTTTCAAATCTGACGATTGTTTTCTCTTCCTGCGCTTTCCCTTTCTTTGTGCAGAGCGGCATCAATGCCACAGTGCGAAACACTTACAGCCAGACCGCGCTGGACATCGTCTACCAATTCACTGCAACCCAAGCAAGCAGAGAGATTAAGCAGTTGCTTCGAGGTAGGATGGATGGATGGATTTGGTATCTGATGGATGATTGGATGGGGGAAGTTTGGTCTGTGGGAAGAGTGGTTGTTTTTTAAGGCCACAGAAACACTGATATTTGCAAAAACGCACATTTTCCTATGTGCTTTGGCCTTTCGTCCATGCAAACAGGCTTTTGTGTACTTTTGGGGGAAAGTAACCAATAACTATAACTGACTTTTTAAAAGTAATTTGCCCAACACTGCCTATAACACATAACTAAAATGTTTTGTTCATATAACGCATATATTGACTTGATTGTGTGTAGCATCTCCAATGCACAAAAAGTATCAACGTGGTCCCCCGCATCTTACAATTTTTGGACACCCCATAAGCTTTAAACACAGCATGTCTAATGTTGTTGCGGTCTTGTGTTTGTGTGCTGATTTCATTTTGTACATTGACAGACGCAAGTGCAACTCTTAACACACAGGCAATTAACAAATTTATTAAATTTGTCTCCTGGGCGCCGTATAGATGAGCACTGATTTTTAATATCTCACAATATTAATGACCGGAGGCACGGGAATGTACGTCCAAGTAAGCTGATGTTGCTTTTTTTGGCTTCTGAACGGCCAATTAATGCTGCAGACCAGTGGGACCTGTGTTTTTACGTTTTAAACCCTTTCGTGTGAGGACGCCCATGTTTTTAAGTGTATTTAACCTTAACTGAAGGATTCCAAGCTATTTCACGGCCAAAGTATCCTTGCGCATGTTTTTGGTCGACCCCAGGATTTCCCGCTGGACCGTAATCTATCTGTGCCGCTGGGTTTGAGGTGATGACGTTGTCGTGTGATTTGCAAAACTCCGGCCAGAGTGGAGATTCAGTGTTAGTGTGTGGATGGATGGTTTGTGTCATAAGAAATGTGGTTTCATTCATTTTCAAGGGTGCCGGTTTCTTTTTGTGCAGCCTTACAACATGCATGGGAAATAAAAAAAAACATACCTGATGTTTCCTTGACTCCATGTAAGTGTGTGTTGATTTTAAAGATAATGTCCAGTTTTAGAACACTCCAATTTCTCTGGAGGAAAAGCCTACATTTTAAGTGTTAAGATGGTCTGTCTCTCTTCCATTGTTAATTCCCTTTTTTCTTGCCATTTTTGTAGCAACAAATTACTTTCTCCAGTGTAATGCTGTTCAACTGATGTTCACGAGGGTATAGTACCACAGTGTGTTCTGAACACTGTTTTTATGCAGACAGAGGAGGTACTGCAGAACGTGGAACACCTTTTAGGAATTAGTTGCACCAACTACCAAGGCTTGATCACCCTCCATTTCTGCAGAACAGCTTTAAATTGTTGCCCCATTTTGTGGTCCCGAAACAGGCCTTTTTGTATAATTCTGAAATTATTCTTTCATTATTCATTATTTTCCAGGTTTACCTTTTTTTAAACCTCTGGCACTTCACCACTTACCTTTGTGCCATTTCAAGCTATTCATTGGACTTGAAGGACTTGAATTTCAATAAAACTTTTCTCAAACTTTTGACCGGTAGTGTCGTTGTTCATCTAATTTATCACTATATTGATGAACAGATGCGTTATAATGCACAACCAAGTCACTTGTGGTATGTGCGTATAGGTGTGGTAGGAAGCAGAGTTATGAAATTTATAGCAGCAAGCCACAATGTCTGAGAAACACGAGACATAAATATATTGGAACAACCCATGCGAGTTTTCATACGTCACGTAACTTCTTGTGCAAATTCTTCTCTTAACACTCTTTAATCAAGCTGGTGCTCCGTTTAGAGAAAGTCTTCCAAAACTTGCTAAGGTGATGATGTTGCTTGTCACACCTGACTTTGCGATTGACAGCAAAAGGTCTCCTGTGAGGATCAGGTTGGCTTTATCACGGTTTAGCACAAAGCAATACTGTGATCTCTCGTCTGTGGAAAAAATATCCAGATATTTTACAGCCATTCATGCTTTTTATTGCACAGAGGCGTCAGCTGCTCTTCAAGTTCGGGCTCTGAAGGATTACAGCAACAACTACGACTTAACAAGCCTTAACATCAAAGCTGGAGACGTCATTACGGTAAAATGCACACACACACACACACACTCTTGCCTTTTTTACCCCCTCAATTATCACAAGCCACATCAAGCCCTCCCACTCACAAACGGCAAAGAATATGATACAGTGGAACCTGTTGAAGTTGACCCCGTTTATGCACGGTTGGTAATTTCTCTGAAAAATAGGTTACTTTATGTCGACGTGTTGTATTATTGTAAACGCCATCATTATCGCTAAGCAGCATGAAATGACAACAGCAACATGACTACTGTCTCGTTAGACAGCATTAAAGTGAGCCGATCGATCGGAGCGTCCCTAATGTACAGTAAACAACTATAAAATACGAGTGAAATGAAGTTATGATTATTAAACGCCACCATCAGAAAGAGACAACACGCGAATATCCCTGATATTGTGTTGTGATGAGTAGTTATTAATACATGTTGCATTGTTACTACGTACATACATTAGTTCACGGGTGTCCAAACTTTTTCCATCGAGGGCCTTTTCGTATATTTTAACATGATTATTTTTTTCTTGTAATGTTATGACTTTATTCCCATAATATTTTGACTTTATTCTTTTAATTTTATAACTTTTCCCCAACCTAATTGTCCAAAACTTGCAACTTCATTCCTTGTTTTGTTTGTCTCATAATATGACGACTGGATGAAATAACATCGTTTTTCTTTAATATTTCAACTTAATGCTTCTAAAAATTACATGGTTTTCCTAATAATGTTTTGATGTCGTAATATTATGACTGTGAAATGTTTTTTTCTTGTAATATTTTCACTTTATCCTTGTAAATGTACTTCTTTTCTTTCCATTTTTGCTGTTTTCTTGTTTAATTGTATTTTTAGAATGTGCCACGGGCCAATAAAGAAAACAGCCCCAGGCCGCACTTTGGACACCCCAGCATTAGTTGTTCAACTTATACAGAATAAGCGCTGTCGGCTGGCACGATATCAATTTCGGAAGTCAGACAAAGTAGTTCACTGAGCATATGCTATAACACAGGTACCACAACAGGTATGTTGTTTGACTGAGAAGATACAAGACGAGTGGGCTGCTGTCCCTGTTTGGCATGAAAACCCATATTCTAAAATTTGTAGAATGTATCTAGTAAAAAAAAAAAATTTACAAAATTCTGATATACTTATTGACACCTCCTGGTCTGGGTCGAGGAAAGATGGTCAGTATAGTCTTTGCTTTACCTGAGGCACAGTATCAAAACAACATAATACCACAGAATCTGAATGGTCGATCTTTTGGAATGTGCATGTGAGCATAATATCAAAAATATTATTATCATAACCACAACAATATGAAATCAATGTATTCCACACGTAGTCCCGAGAGGGGGTGTCCTCCAAGTCACGTCACTTCCTCATCCTTCTCCACTGTCTGACTGATATGTGTTTTTAATGGCAAAAAAGGGATAAATGTCAACATTCGAGCACATATCTAACACAGGAAATATGCCTTTCAAGAATGTAGCAGGGCAAAAATAACAAAATTAACATGTGTTTTGGTGTTGAGTACTTTTAAAAACAGAAGAATCAAAATAAAAATACGTACAAATGTACTATGTCAACAGAATAGGTTAAAAAAAAATCCTTTTTTTATGGCCCATTCTCCTTTTGTCTATAAAAGTGCAAGCAATGGCTCTTTTCGTTTATGTCGACAACCGCTTATGTGGACGTGAGTCAGAGGGATTTTGACTTAAACGGGCTCCGCTGTACAAGTTTCACAGGCTGACGTAAGTAACAGAACACCTACTTTGAGGTTGTCACCTATGAAATATTTAATCCTGGCACCGGGTCTAGGACAAACATGAAGAGGCATGCAAAGATTGGATCTGGCAGACAACAGGCCTTTTCTACCCTTTTGGCAAGGACTTTACTCCATTTTCAAAGGTTGATGAAATGATTTGCTTGAAAGGTTAGTCATTTGAGCCATGAAAAGATGTCATTTGTCGGCTTAAGTGAACGCGGCATGTGCTGCCAAACAGTTTTCATCGGGATTCACACAAACTGTAACATAGAATTTCTTTCTTTGAAGGATGCAGGGTGTTGTTGGTTGTTACGCTGATTCCAAAGAGACAGCCAAAACAAAACATTAGTGCTGTCGAATCCAAAGAGCCATTATTAGGTTTGTTTAGAACGTTGAATAATTTGAAGGGCTGCACAGTTGTAAATAAGATTTCAAACAGTTATTGTTTGTACATTGAAACAAGCAGGATAAAAGTAACTGTAATTAGTAGACAGCCTTTTTCATTTACAAATAGAAATGAAAGTAAAGGAAACTCATTGTTCTTAATGAATAAATAGATTGACAGATACATTTACTTTATTAGTTCATTTGATGAGGTTTTTATTTACTTAGACACTTAAATATCAAGTCAATGATGTCAGAATACAGAAAGCACTCGTATTTCATTGAAAATCATATGTCATGCAGCGATAGCTCCTTCTGTTTCTAGATGAGTAAGTTGCAACTAGTTGATGCTAGAATTGTAATCCCTCACCACTTTGCACTTTGAATTTTGCAGCTTCACTCTTACAAATATATATTCAGAAAATCATTGCTGTTACGTGGTTGAATACGGCCCATTATTAGTCCAAAATATGCATGTATAAGGGCCCGCACGGTGCCGTAGTGATTAGCATGTTGGCCACACAGTCAGGAGATCGGGAAGAGCTGGGTTCGACTCGAGCTGGGCATTTCTGTGTGGAGTTTGCATGCGTGCGTGTGTGGGTTTTCTCCTACCAGTCCGGGGTGTCCCTGACTCTCGCCAGGGGTCAGCTGGATGGGCTCCAGCATGCCCCCACGACCATAGTGAGGATAAGCGTCATAGAAAATGTATTGATGCATATATAAGCAAATTTTATGGGGTTTTTGCCTCAATTAAGCATTTTCAAGCATTAAAATGTCAAAATTAACTCAAATATAAATATAAGGCATTCAGTAGAGGCATTCCAAGACATTCTACACTGGTCACTAGGTGTCAGTAATGTTACATTGATGAGACAATAGTCACCGCGAAGTACAGTACTGTATAGCAGCCGGAAGTAAGAAAAGGAACAACAAGGAACTCTCCCAATGATAACGTGTGAGTTTATATTGCTGGGTTTCACGTGACATCACATTCGGTTCTTGTCGGCCCCCTGTCTGCTCACCGGAAGGGAAGTGACGCATACTACCTCTAGGTCATGTGGTTGAAACCAAGCAATTGCGTCTTATTTATGCCTTATATGTCTGACTTGTTCTTATTATGTCTACTTTTGTGGCTAATGAGAGTGTAAAGGTGACCACGGGGGTGTTGTTTTGTATGTAGAGGGCTCTCATAATGTTAAAACCCCATCTTTAGAAGGTCGTTAACACGTTTTCTGTGCTCTATCGACAAAAACATTCCATTTAGAAATAAGGAATCCTACTTCGCAGAAATTCACTCATCATGGTCTGGTCTGGAACCAATTAACTGCGATAAACGAGGGCTGACTGCATTTTTTTCCTGCCCCTGAGCAAGGCACCAAAACGCAGCACACACACATCTCTGGAGGTATTTGATTTAGTATCTACATGTCCTTATGATGGGCCGCACACTAACCTAGTGGTTAGCATGTTGGGAGATCCTGGGTTCAAATCTCCGTTGGACAACTGTGTGGAGTTTGCATGTTCTCACCGAATTCTCTCCCAGTACTCCGACTTCCTCTCACATTCCAAAAATCTGTATGGTAGGTTAAGTGGAGACTCTGTAGGTGTCCGTAGGTATTCTAGTGAGGACAAGTGGCATAGAAAATGGATGGGTGTCGTTATGATAGTCCCTAGAGGGAGCTAAAGGTACTGTTTTATACACATTTGACACAGCCGATGTTTTCATTTAAGGCTGCTTCGATAAGGTTGTTTTGAATGATCACATCCGTTAACACAGTCCCTTTTATTATGGCCAAAAATGTCCAATAAAAATGTCCATTTTGACACTCTTAACGCAAACCAAACCGTCACGGTGCAATCAAAAATAACAAGTAACACATGTGGAACACACAATGTAGTAACTGCATCACACGGACTATGCGGGTTTTGAAATAAACTCTTCCACACTGATATACATGCAAACCATACTGTTTTATACTAATTCATAACCTTCAAGGCATGCTGCGCAGCCCAGTTTTGTCTTCATGAATACGCAAGAATGAGCTTCAACAGCCAGTCATTTACTACGAAATATATTTAGTTCCTTCATCGTCGTCTGCTCCCTAGACATGAATATTTAAGACCATTTGGGGAAGCCAAGCAGTGCCCGTTCTTCCTCCCTCGGGGTCTGAATTAACACCTTTTTGCTGTCACAGAATCTTAAAAAGCTCACATTACACTGAAAACATTCAAAGGATTTTCGAAGATTTTTAAGCTTTCTCTACAAATAATATAAATGGAATACGCAGCAATAATGTGACGTGTGTGTGAATGATCTCATTTCATGTTAACATGGCTACCTGCTAGGTGCTGGAGCAGCACCCTGATGGACGCTGGAAAGGCTGTATCCATGACAACCGGACAGGAAATGACAGGGTGGGCTACTTCCCTTCGACCATGGTGGAGGTCATCAGCAAGCGAACAGGTGTGTGTGTGTGTGTGTGCGCATGTGCACGCGTGTGTGTGTATGTGCACACATGTATGTTGAGAATTAACTGGTTGAACAAAACTCCAGGAAGAGGATGATGACGAGAAGAGGTTTCATTTCAAGCATGGTTGTCAAGTAAATGTCATGCAAAGACAAACTACGCTGTCTTCTCACACACTTTAAAATGACTCTTTGGGACCTTCACACACACACGCACACACAGCTACACATTCAGCCTGAAGCCCACCCAGTTGGTTCTGATTTACTGAGAGAATGCATCACTTTTAACTGTTTGGTGATGAAAGTACCCACCGTTTATCCACTGACTTATCCTTTATTCACTACTCGTGGCTGACTTTTCACAGCAGGGGTGTCCAAATTCTTTCCGCCGAGTGCCGCATACAGAAAAAATGAATGATTTGGAGATCTACTTTCATACATTTTGTACATGTTACATGTTAAAACCAATCTGATGTAGATCATCATATGCTAAGCCTGCAAGTTTTCGCCACCAAGAGTCTTTGGTAATGTTAAAAGTGAGGTTAAATGTTCATTTGTCCATTTAATTTGTCATTTCTAATTATTTCACATTGTTTTCTGCATTTAAACTCTATAAATGTATTTTTTATTAATAGTTTTGGGTGCCTGGGACAGATTAATTGCATTGACATTATTTCTTATGGGTTAAATTGCTTTATATTTTGTACTTTTCGGTTTTTGGCGGACTTTTAGGAACAGATTAATAATGAAAACCGCTGCATATTATTAATAATGAATTCATTTTATTTTTACAATATGCAACGGAAAACACAAATTATGATCTGGGACGAAAAAGGCCCCCGGGCCATAGTTTGGACACCACTGCTTTACACACTCAGTAATGGTTAACCCAAAGTGGCAACAGCGTGAATAACGACCAATCAAAAGAAATGTTTAAATAAATATTATTGTTATTATTAGCAGTAGTAGTACTAGTATTAATTTCATAACTGGTACAGTTAGTGTGTGATGAGTTGCAAGTCCATGGTGCTAAAATAGTATAAAATGCTATGTTTTTTTTAGCCTTGTTAAAGCTAACTTAAAGCCTCTACCAAACATTTTCCTGCAAGAAAGCTAACTGGCAAAATGTCAGACATTTCCTTTAATGAGCTATAATGGAGTATTAGCTTATCTTGGTGTTTTAATGATTTAACAGGTAAGCACAGAACACATTGTGGTTCAGATCCATCCCATCTCACTGCACAGACACAGGCTGGTGTCAGTTTTTAAATGTGTTGATCTGTCAATCTGGTAGTTCTGTTTGTCGAGTATTATGTCCTCTTGTCTCAGTCCATTTGCGTGTTATTGTCTTGTCTCTGTGTGTGACATCATCACGGCCTCCCCTTTGTCAGCATCATTCTCACCTTTGATACTCGCTAAATCCTGTACTCATCGTTTTGTTCCTATTGATTCTAACATACTGTACACTGTGTAAAACCACTGGGCTGCTCACACTCAGCCTGCACAACTAATCCCGATCAGAACATATGCCAAGTCTGTACTGTTACGGTCCTTTTTGTATCAAGAGGTCTTTCTTGCTCATGTGTTTTTCATCTTTTAATTATTCTTCCTTCCACGTGTCCCCACTCACTCTTTAACACATCACATGGTTCATTTGGAAGGATGTTTCTGTCAACGCGGGGAGACAATTACAACATCGAGACATTCAGCATCTTACAATACTAAATATATTAAGACATTCTGCGACTGCGAGTAATGGATACACCCATTAAAATGCCTAAAATCCCTAAAAACCCTAAAATACAGTGGTGTAAAAAAGTTTTTGCCCCCTTTTTTCTTTTTTTTTCTTATTTTTTGCACGTTTGTCACACTTACTTTTTATTATTAAGGGAGAAAAAAAATCCAAAGCTACTTGGCCCTGTGTGGAAAAAGTGATTGCCCCCTAAACCTAATAACAGGTTGGGCCACCCTTAGCAGCAACAACTGCTATCAAGCGTTTGTGATAACTTGCAGTGAGTCTCTTACAGCGCTGTGGATGAATTTTGGCCCACTCATCTTTGTAAAATTGTTGTAATTCAGCCACATTGGAGGGTTTTCCAGCATGAAGCGCCTTTTTAAGGTCATGCCACAGCACCTTAATAGGATTCAGGTCAGGACTTTGACTAGGCCACTCCAAAGTCTTCATTATAGTTTTCTTTAGCCATTCAGAGGTGGACTTGCTGGTGTGTTTTGGATCATTGTCCTGCTGCAGAACCCAAGTTGGTTTCAGCTTGAGGTCACCAACAGACATTCTCCTTCAGGATTTGGTGGACATCAGAATTCATGGTTCCATTTATCACAGCACGTCTTCCGGGTCCTGAAGCAGCAAAACAGTCCCAGACCATCACACTACCACCGCCATATTTTACTGTTGGTTTGACGTTCTCTTTCTGAAATGCATTACTTTTACACCAGATGTAATGGGACACACACCTTCCAAAGAGTATTTTCCCAAAGGTCTTGGGGATCATCAAGATGTTTTCTGGCAAAATTGGGACTAGCCTTAATGTTCTTTTAGTCTTTTTGGTCTTGGAACTCTGCCATGCAGTCCATTTTTGCCCAGTGTCTTTTTTATGGTGGAGTCATGAACTCTGACCTCAATTGAGGCAAGTGAGGCCTGCAGTTCTTTGGATGTTGTTGTGGGATCTTTTGTGACCTCTTGGTTGAGTCATCACTGCGCTCTTGGGGTCATTTTGGTTGGCGGGCCACTCCTGGGAAGGTTCACCACTGTTCCATGTTTTTGCCATTTGTGGATAATGGCTCTCACTGTGGTTCGCTGGAGTCCCAAAGCTTTAGAAATGGCTTTAAAACCTTTTCCAGACTGATAAATCCCAATTTTTTTTTTCTCCCTTAATGATAAAAAGTTTCATTTAAAACTGAATTTTGTGTTCAGTTGTGTTGTCGTTGACTAATATTTAAATTTACTTGATGATCTGAAACATTTAAGTGTGACAAATATGCAAAAAAGTAAGAAATTAGGAAGGGGGCAAACACTTTTTCACACCACTGTATGACTCTGTTATTAAACACATTTTAAAATCAGTTTTACACGTCAAGAAACAATTACAGGCTTACAGTATTGTACTTACAAAACGTGCAGTTACACGATATCATGTCTTGTGTAAGCAACTTCCTGCTAGAAAATGCTGGATTCATAGTTAGTGCACTCTTTTTCCCTTGCTGATATCACCATCAAACCACTTAAATAAAGTTTCCATAAAAAGCAGAGATAAGAAATCCACATATAGGCTGGGAACGAACCGTGAGCATGTGAGTGTGTGCTCTAAACCGAGGGGAAACACTCCAGTCCAGTGTGAAACCTGGGTCTGTTTGGATGAACAACAAAGCCCATATACTTCACTGGCCCGAACTTTCAGCATCTGCACACATGTCATCCTTACAACTGACAATTCCGTTACGTTTTCCCTCCACCCAGTCACTGTTGTTGTGTCCCTGGGCAAGACACTTCACCCACCTTGCCTCCAGTGCTGCTCAAACTGGTGTATGAATGTGAATGAATGTTTGGTGGTGGTCGGAGGGGCCATAGGCGCGAATTGGCAGCCACGTTTCCGTCAAGACTACCCCAGGGCATGCAGCTGTGGATACAGATGTAGATTATCACCACCAATGTGTGACTGAGGAGTGAATGAATAATGGGTTCACTTCATTGTGAAGCACTTTGGCTGCCTTGAAAAGCGCTATAAAATCGAATCCATTAATAAAAGTGACTGTTGTAATTATTAGATTAGATTCAACCCCAGAACCCTCGCCTTTTCTCTTCAATTGCCAGTGTTCATTCGTAACACAATACAGGTTTAAGCCCTAAATATGCCCCACACACGTATTTAAACTATAAAAGGTATGGGTACTCCCCACTGATGAATGATGATGTAAGATGATCGATGAACAGATGCAATTGGAGTCATGGTTTAGGCCGTCACCGCTCACTACTATAGTTGGACTGATGAAGAAAAGCGCGAAATCTCAAGGCTTGACAAAAAGTGAAGCACAGACATAAGCATATAAAAACTTCGGGCGTTTTTAACAGTGGTACATGTATGCTGTACATTTTACCTGTATTATCACATATATATAAATTATTACCGACTTACGGTGAATGAGATGAGATGAGCCTATTTTCACAGAAAAAAAATGCCAAAATTCCACAAATTTGCGTGGCCGTGAATGCTGAATCGCGAATGTTCGGCGACCCACTGCGTATCTCAATCTTTTCGAATTTTTTTTGTCCAAATCTGCTTCGGAGTCGGTGTTTTTCCTTTTCACATATTTATCCATCGCTGTTTGCTTGTTTTGATCGCTCGCACTCATTACTGATTCTGTGGTCTTAAATGGAATTAAGGTCGTTTTTGCGCTACCGCTAACAGAGAAAAGTATTGTATTGCATTACTCCGCCAGTCACTGAATTGCAGGAACTTCCACTTAACGAGCAATTACATGAATTTGGATGATCTTTCACGGCACGCTATTCAAATTAGAGAAGTAGCAGCATATACTATATATGGATAGATTAAATAGAAAGCCGAAGCTCTGCATATTTTCATAACTTTATGCAAAATAGCATGCCGTAATGGGTCAGCGTTCTCTGTATCGCTTGGTTAGGTCAGATGATTCACAGTCTTACTAAGACGAAGCATAGAAAGGTTGCTCTTGATTATTCAGTGCATCATTCCCAGTTTCATAGTCCGTTTCATCACAGCTGTGCCCACATTTGTTTGTTCCTCCTCATCTCATGTGACTTCATTACATCCCTCCTCTTTGTTTAATTTGTAACTTCAGCCTTCTTTGTTTATAATTTTTCTTTTTTTTCCCCCCCTCTTCCCCTTTTCTTATGTTTCTTATGTCTCTTTTTTGTCGTTTGTTACGTGGCGGTGGTTCACTGTTGGCTGGTTGTGTGTGTGTGTCGTCACGGTGCGTGTATCTAGGTTTGGCCAGCACAGTCATTTGCACTCAACAGTTTCAAAAGATACCGCTGGTTGCCCCGGCGACGGTTGCCCCTGCCAACGTGGTAGTCAACGGCAACGACACCACGTTCCATCAGATCCATATCCTGCCTCCACCGCCTCCTCCTCCACCACATTCCCATCAGCCACTGCTTCCACTTTTCACTTCCTTTGGCTATAACAGGTCGCCCGTGACAACCCCACAGGGAGACACCCCCACTGCCCCAGGTACATGCCCCCTTTTCACTATTATTATGATTATTATTATTATTATTATTAAAACCTCAAGGGATGCTTTCTGCTGTGGTTTTTATTTATATTTAATTGCTGGTCTAAACACTGATTGGCTACGAAAGATTCGAATTGTTATTATGTCTAAGAAGGCATCCTTTAAAGTTTTCTATTATATGTCCTTTTTTATGTAAATCTGTGTTTTTCATACTGACTTGCTTTTGTTTTTCTGTTGATGCTGTTGTCATTTTCCCATTAATGAAACCTGCATTACTTTACCCAATATTATTATAATGCATTATATTAATAATGTTATGAGGGGAAAATATATATTATTTAGAATTATTGAGTTTATTATTGTAATTATTATTATTATTATTATTATTACCTTATGGTGAAAAAGTTGTTGTCTTGCAAACAGTTTTGCAAAACAAGATTTAACTAAAAATATTTATTTTACCTTTTGAATTACACTTTTTAGGGTTGTCTTATATTTGGGTAAATATGCTATTATAATTATTATTACAGCAGTAAACAATAAACACTAAAATGCACCTAAAATATATATTTTTAAGTGGCTAAATTTGTAATTTTGTTATTCTGGTTATTTTAATTTTAAGGATAAATGAAGAAGGATAATTGCAAAAGCCTTATCTCGCCCTTTTATCAAACATCTACAGGAGCTGGTTCGTTGTATTTTCTTTCTTCTTTTTATTTTCTCAACTTTGTTGCCAAGCCACCGCAAAAGCCCTACTGACACACACACTCACGCACGCACGCACCAACTGTGTTTAGAATGTCACTAAACCGTGTTGTCTTTGTCCCGATGTCCCGTTGTCAACATTTTTTCTCCATTCTCTTTATGTGTGTGGTTCAAGGGAGCTGTCGTACCTTTAAAAAAAACACGTGTATTTATATAAAATGTTGTATTCAAATTGTTGGACAGTTTGATGTGGATTACTTTTGATATTTTGTGTGTTTGTAACAGTACTTTAACATGGGCCAAAAATGGTATCTGTTTAGTCACTTTTGATAAAGTTAAGATAGTTTTACATACCCGTAGCTTAATTTATGATAAGAATAGGATGGTTTTGTTGTGCAGATATGGTAGATATGCATCTGCAGTCACACTGTACACTCATTATGGGCATAAATGTAATATTAACCTTGTCGTAGGATTTATTTTAGCTGAATGATTTTACGATGGTCAAGAGGAGGGTTGACTGTACTTACGTGGGTTTTTGCTCTCTTCTAATTGAATGCTGAGAACCGACTTGTAAAAATAAGAATATAAGATATAAGAATGAGCCAAATCGGTTCTCTTTGTTCACTGAAGAGACGTTCAGAACAGTCGACTCATTCGTGAACATCACATCTCCAAGTCACACAAGAGAACTTGGTGCATCAATGGCGAGCCGGAGCGGTCTGCTGAGTTCAAACTGTCGTTTAAAGGAAGGAAAACGGCACTACGTCAAAGTCATGGATGTAAATGGCAAGGACATACATATGAAGTGTAGATTTTGTGCCACGGCAAAGTGTTTTATATTATTACACTTTTAGATTCAGTCTAATAGCTCAGTGCTTTGTCTGTTGGTCTAATACAGGGGTCGGCAACCCGTGGCTCCAGAAGTGCATGTGACTCTTCAGCCTCCTTGGGGTGGCTCCCTTTAATGTGCTCGAATATGCGCATTTTTGAAAAGAGTTTAAAAAAATGAATGCATTTTGACTGATTTCTGACTTTCTGACTGAAATTAAGAAAGATCAAATTTTTAAAAGTTTATAAGCTGTTTTGCGGCTCCAGATTACTTTTCTTTACTTTTGATAGTAAAGGTTGCCGACCCCTGATCTAATAGCTTCACACAGAGGCCCTCATATCGTGCACACGCCACACTCACATAGCACAACTAGAGTCACATTCACAGAGCACAACTAGTGTTGCACAGCACTCACAGATAACCCATTGAAAAACATTCAGTGGAGAAGAGACAGTAGTAAATAGACACACGATCAGCGTAGTTAGAACCAGTTCGAGCCAGTCTCTCACACAAATGTCATTTTCACTCCAGGCATACAAGGTCCAACTGCGATATAGAGTTTGTATACTTTCATTCGTCATCAATCGTCCTTGTTGATGCTCGAGTCCAGTGACGTAAACAAATATATTTTTTGTGGTATCATTGACCACTAAAAAAATGTGGACCCAAGAACCAGGAGTAAAAGCTAAGGGGAATAAACAGCTTTAAGACTAATTACATTTATGAAGGAATAATTCTGTCACTAATTCAATTGGTTTCTTGGGAAAGTAAGTAGTGATTATAGGGACTTTTTTTTTTAAAGTAATTTGCTCAAAACTGAAAATGTGAGGTTAATATGGTTTGGCCTAATCAAATTAAAATACATTCTGGAACCTTCAGTACCATTGATTGCTGTAGGTGAATGTATGTATACATTTGAGCCTGCATATATCATTTGGACCCTGTATATATTGGAGAAAATCCTAAATAAATCCCACCTTATTCGTCCATCAGCGATGATGGCATGACATTTTTGCCCCGTAATGAGTGTGTGTGCGTAAACTTCTAACCGCAACTGTATGTGTATATGTACCGTATGTAAACTACATCAAGCATACTAAATACAAGATTTTCGGTGAAAGTCCTCACTTTTTGGAATTCAAACTGACAGAAAATTGTGACTTCTCATTACAAGAGTAAGCAACGAGATGAACGATAGGAAATAGGAAGAGCGAAACAACATTTTTGCCCATGGCCACTACACACGGTATTATTTGCAAAGGGAAACATTTGGGGAAATGTCAAGCATTATACAAGAGACTGAAGACTCTGGTTCACAAATGTCACCCAAAAGGTTTTGCAGGTAAGGCATTCACTGGCCTTTTAGGTCTTTCTGTTGGATGAGAAGATCATTGCTGTGTCCTCCAGGAGATACACACGTTTTTTGTCAAACCAATGAAACTTGCAACTGCAAATGCACCGTGACAGTAAATAATGTTTCCATGTACTGTATGACTCCAATCATGAACGAGCTCATTTGTGGGAGGTCACATGGAGGGATGCAAAACGGCCACAAGAAGGAGCTGTGCCATTGCATGGAGAAAAGATCTTGTGCAAGCTGTGTGTTTCTCCCTCTTCCCTGGAGCACTGTTGGTCACACATTTAAACCATTTATAAACACTTATTAAGATGGTTATAATGGTTTATGAAACTCTCCAAATGCACTTACAGCAGCCTCATTCTAAAAGGTCTACATATATAATCACAAACCGATGGCTGTATTATATATGTATGTGTATGTACATTATGGCACGTGTATATACACAGGAAATCATGTTATGGATTTTTAATGTACAATCAGCGTATACATGTTTTCATATATCTATATTCTCTACTTTTTTTCTGTGTTTGTGCCTGAGTGTGTATCTCAGAGTGAAAGAGTGCGTGAGTGTGTCTCTTTTTGTAAATATTAAGATGGGAACAGGTGAGCAGAACAACGTAGACCGTTATAGGGTTACAACAATCTGTGGAAATATTCTGATTAATATTGTCAACATCCTATAGAGGTGATTTCCAGTAAGTCCCCCGCAAATGGCAAAAAATGTAGGCCCATATAAATGTGCCGTTCTCCGATTTCAGGTCAACATTTGCATTAAAAGTGACTCAGCTAAGATTCAGCTCCAGACCCCTCCCCGTCTCTCTTCATTTGCCATTGTTCAGTCGCAGTACAATGCAGGATTAAACCCTGAATATGCCTCACACACTTATTAGATGCGTTTAAAATGTAAATTGTATCGGTACTCACCGCTAATGAGTGACAATGTAAGATGCAAGATGACGGATGAGCAGATGGAATGGGAGCCATGGTGTAGCCAGTCCGAGCACACAACTACGGTGCGTTCAAGAAGCGCAGAACAGTGGTACAGTTTTTGCCTGTATTATCACCATAGCTGCCGAATATTGGAGGAAAAAAAATACTTAAAAATACTAAATACTAATACTAAAAAAATGCACACATTTGCAGGGCCATACATGGTAATGCTAATTGTGCGAGGATCCACTGTATTGCGCCTGTAGTTTATTTATTTTTAAAATATTTTTTTTACAAAGTATTGTAGCTATATTTAGCCATTTAATAGTCACAAGTCACCCAGATTTTTTTAGCAAATATTTCAAATTTCTCAAGTCACATATAGCAAGTGAGAGACAGAGCGAGACAGCTGGGCTGCTGTCGCATTTAACCCTTTAAGCGGCAAAGTCGCAAAATTGCAACAAGCAACATTGCTGAATTGAACAAGCCATTTCTGCACATATGGTGCCTCGTGTAGTTGATACTTTACACCAGGAGATGGCGGACATCTGTAACTTCAATCTGAGCAACATTTGTGGCCGTTTCTATACACAGTTTATAAGTCCATAGGCTTTGAAGCCCCTTGTGCGTGCGTGCCATCCGATGCTTTGATAAACCGTGTTCGTGGTTGCAGGAGGGGACATGGTGGGTTGTCAAAACGGCATAAGTGGTAGCATCCTCAGGAGACTCCTCGGCAAAAAATACACTGCTAATACAGCAAATACAGTAGGTATGACCTGAGAATACAGTGACCTGGATGAATGAGAATATTCACAGGCATAATACTGTAGATAGATTGCTAGATACTTTATATCTATCTATGTAATAACAGCAGCAGTAATGGCAGTGCAGGCAGCAGTGGTGTTCAAGATCCCGCTGTAAATGACGATGACAATGTCTGGGTTTCCTTGAGAGATGAAGAGTATCATGAGTGGATCAGACGTTTTGATGAGCCGGTATCGTGGAGACAGGGATCTGGCAAATTTTTATCCTGGTGATGTCATAATATGCAAAATAGATTAGTAAATCACAAACTTTGGGTCATAGTGATGATTTTTCTCATTTAAAGCATGCCTTTACCTCTAACCACTTGCAAGCTACATCCTTTTGAAAAAAAACCTAACTCCGCCGCCTAAAGGGTTAATTTTTAAATTTATTCTAGTCAGACAGTAACTTTAGGGGAAATAAATTGAACATTTTTGGATTCCCCCCTCCCCCCCTTTCACTACAATCCTCCTAATACCCCTTTGTGAAAACAACCAACAAGTTTTTATGGTCTTGGCATTCTCACTAACTTAATTTGCGGCGATTGCCAATAAAAGAGCTTCAGTAAACCTTTAATAAAGTCTTCATCTTTTCTTCTGTAGTCAATGGAGCCCTTAAGAGAGCTGAAAGGTTGACGTATATTTCTTTTGTTCCTCAAAGAGCTGTACAAAATAAATTGGCAAGCGTATAACACTTTCACCAAAACCACTCTCAGCGTTAACAACTTGAAAAGGTTCCTCAACAGATTAAATAATGTTCCTACTTTACTGCAATGCACTAAAATCTCCTTATAGCTGCAGCCAATAGAGAATGCAGTGCTGTCTGGGCCAATTTGGGCCCAGTTAGCAGCTAATGGTGGTGTCCTGTGTTGAAGGTTGTCGTGGCTCAGAGGCAAGTCCTCACAGCTCCCCCACCGCGTCCTGTGGGCCCCATGGAGGCTCCAACGAAGAGATCTGGGTACTGCGCAAGCCTGTGGCAGGTAACTGAGCCGCACTGCGCTGAGCCCTCAAATTCCGACTTCTGAACTCTAACCAGGTATCAAACAGTATCTGGCGTCCATTCAAAAATGGTGATGAAAATTTCCGAAAGCGAAGACTATCCAGTTTTTCTTTTTCGACTGGAAGGCCCTCAGATACTCTTTGACCTGCAAGGAGTCATGTTCCACTCTCCTTCCATCTTAGCTAGAGTAGCTAAACTCAGCAGCCTTATGTGTAGGACTGCAGCCATGTGCATCGGTCTACGGTCTTTGTGAGTGTGTATGGAGGGGTTTTATGTTAGGAAAGAGCAAGAACGATTAGGACAGGAAGAGTGAAGAGTAGTGTGTGTCTCTGCGTGTGTGCGTGTGTGTGTGTTCAATGAGAAGTGTGTCTTGTCATTCCAATTCACTCAACTGTCCGACACGTTCATGCCATCTCATGCTGCCCAGTGCATTTCAAAGGAGAGTCTCACCAACTACCACGTTGTCTCGGATACGAGCTAAACCACTCAATATGTCCGTGCGTTTGTGTGTGTGTGTGTGTGTGTGTGTGTGAATGCACCCATCCGTGTGTTGCATGCATGCATTTGCATGCAATGATATTGTATTGGACGGTTGCATGCATATGAATGCATATCCGTGTGTGTGTGTGTGTGCGCGCGCGTGTGTGTGTGTGTTTTGTAGGTGGAGACCGCAGCAGTTTGGGGAGTTCTGGCAGTGTGACCAGTGTCAGGTCATCAGGCAGTGGTCAGAGTGCTGGAAGTGCTGCACACATACTCCATGCACAAGCTGAGGGGGTTAAGGTATGACACGCACGCACACGCACGCGCACACACACACACACACACACACACACACACACACAGGTAAATCTTGGTAAGCTAACGCATCACATAAATCAACAACTAAGCGGTAAACACACAGCTCAAAACTTATTTCAAAATGCCCGCAAGTCATGCTGGGTAGTCCCACCACAACAGCAATATGAGCTATGAACATATAAAACATTGGCTATCAAGTATGTTTACCCCTTGTTTACGTTCTTTCTTTTTACTTTCTGACGACTCAACATATTTTGCAATCAAGCAAAAATGCGACAAACGCAGCAAAATGTTGGGAGAAAGTTGTCCAGCATGCCTTGCAGCGGGAATATATGGGTGTTTTTTAATGGTATGGCTATTGCACGGAGATATTTGTATGCCCACATGGTGTAGTAGGTAGATAACATGTTGACGTGTTGTTTGAATGGCTTTTTTTGTACAAGCGACAGATTGCATCTGACTATTTTGGTGACTCAAGCGTGCCACGATAGCACCACAAGGGTGTTGCCGGATTAAGATGCTTGGCGGGCTGATGTGGCCCGCAGGCCGCAGTTTACCCACCCTGACCTTTTGCCTGCTTTCAGCAATGCCCAAACATCTCTCCCCCAAAGATTGTCACATTCGATGGGAAGAATGGCCGCTCGTGAGTTGTTTTGCAGGCAAACGACTTCTTGTTATGCAGGACAGTCGTTCACCAGCTGCGCAGGGCAACAACCACAAGGGACACACCCACCAGAGACATACAATAAATAGGGAGAATACACACAAATTGACACTTCACAGTGCTAACTGATTAGGAACTCTATGAAGGCAAAGCAATTAAATATTCTTCCTAGTCAGTCTGATTTCGCTTTCCACGGAGTGAAGACAAAAGTGCACCCAGCAAGACCTGCAAACAAGCAGCAAGGGAAGGTGGTTGCAGTGCACCCTCTCTTACATTTCACAGCACATGACGCTATTGAGCTACAGTCCAGTCTTTATGGTGATTTTTTTTTTGTGCTTTTTTTTAAATACAGCGTATGAACGCTGTTACAGGATGAGACTGGCCCTTTAAGAAGAATCGCTTGTCTTGTCTGCACAGCCCATTGTTTTCGGTGTCCTGATTGGCTGTAGACAATTGTCAATCAGTCTCCTTAGTGCAGCCGTTCGTGTCTCCCATGTCATTGCTAGCTTGCTTGCTAGCTTGTAAATTAATGTTCGGTTCGAAGGACAGTATGTTTTCACAAGGATACAAAAATGCTACAGTGCAGCGGAACGGCGCCAGGACGAAACGGCAAAATCACAGGAGGAAAAAATACACGTGGGTGACTTAATCATTTGTTGTCTCCTACCTGTAGGTTGATCCTTAAGATTCAAAGGTTTGAACTTCTTTGAGAGTGTTTAAACAGGAGAGAAATGTGATTAAATGTAAATGCATGTCTTTGAAAAGTGTATGGTGAGCGGTTTTACTGCCTTAAAACATCGAAAAAATAATTAGACCACCATTGTTTCATCAGTTTGTTGTTCATTTTAGTGCCTGCTACAACTAAAGGTACCTTGAGCTCATAAATAGCTCATAAGAGTTACATTTTTTTGGCAGTACAATGCTATAGCTATTCATGTCAGTGATTTTGGTTATTATCAAGAAAAACATGGAAGTTGCTAAATATCAGCTCTTAAATGAAACTCTCATGAGCTATCTTTGTTATCATCATCATATTTGTCCAAACAAATGTACCTTAGGTGTACCAGGTATTAAAATGGATCAATAACCTGAAGAAACAAGGGTGGTCTAATATTTTTTTTTCCCATGACTGTATATAATCATTGTAAAAAAAAAAAAAAAAAAATGAAGTTGGCTACTTCACGGATTTCACTTGTTGCGGGCTATTTTGGGAACCTATACCCGGCGATAAACGAGGGAACGCTGTATACTCAACAGTACATCTCAACAGTATGGGCAACTAGCACATCATGATACATGACGGGTTTCCAAAGTGCGGCCCGAGGGCCATTTGGATGTTTATTGGCCCGCGGCACCTTCTAAAAATATAATTTAGCTGGAGACAGTCATTTCACAAGAATATAGTATAAACATCTAACGAGAAAAGTTGTAATTTTACGAGAATAACTCTCTCAGACCTCTCCCTTTTTATTTTTAATAATTACCTATTTTTTGGGCCCCCTGGCAGTAGGGAGACCTTGGAATTGTCCTCACTTCCCCCTTATACGGCACTTCTGGCCAATAGCACTCATCATGAATCAATTTAAACTTAAATTTACACTTAATCTATGGTATCGGTATCGGCTGATGTCACTCATGATCGGAGCATCCGTAGTTATAATATTACGATAATAAAGTCAATTATTATGGGAATAAAGTCATAATTACAAGATTTAAAAAAATTACAGGAAAGTTGAAATAGTTGAAAAAAAATAAACAGAAGAAATGGAAAAAAAACTGCTGTAATTTTATGAGAATAAAGTCACAATATTAACAGGAAAAAAGTCACAATTTGACGATAAACTTGTAAATTGTAATAAAGTTGTAATATTAGGAAGAAAAATAATGTCATTTTAGTTGCATAGAGTAAATATTAAAGAAAAATATATATTTTTAAAGTTGTCATTTTTGGAAAACTAGGTTGAGGAAAAAGTTCTAATATTGTGTGAAAAGTCCAAATATTGTCCAAATATTAAGTCGTAATATTACGAGAAGTAAGTTTACAAAGATTGTTTAAGAAGAATGTTGAAATATTTGGGGGAAAAAACAACAGCAAAAATTGGAAAAAACTAACAAAGACTTAAGTTCAGACCAATAATACACTATTTCACCGATATCACAAAGCGGAGATGTACTTTTTTAATTGAACCATACAGTATATGACTTCTTAGCATATCTACTGTACATGTGATTCTTTACAAATATCAGAGTGGCCCTTGCATCCTTTCATTTTTCAGTATGTGGCCCTGCTAGAACAAGTTTGCACACCCCTTCTATACATGTTAATACATGTCTGATTCATTGATAGTAGGTGTGTTGTGTACATATAGCGTATGATTACACCAAGGTTCAATTTGTTCATTGTGTCCACGCCGACCCGTTTCCGTATGTTGTGTGTTTACAGCTTCTTGCCACAGTCTTGTCTCAATCTGCCAAAGCCAAGGAACATCTGCTGGAGCAGTCCAAGTCTGTAGACCAGCCTGCAGGTATGACAGAACCAAACCACCACAGAACACGTTTATGTCAACAACTCATCTTAAGTTGACCAGCTCGTCCTGTCCTGGATTGGTCTTTTTTATGACACACATACATGGTCGACTGCTGTTATCGATGTAAAATTTGAGACCCAAAAGGGTCACTTGTATGAAAAACCGGTCCGGTTACGTCGACGTGTTGCAAAAGCAGATTTGTGGTTATGTGAAAATCAATAAAAACAAAGGAAGATGGGTGGGAGGAGCAACAGAAAAGGAACCGCTGCTTACCCGCAAAGCTTTCTTTCATCCTCCTCCTGCTACTAACAAAATGCCTCCATTTCAAATTTGCACAAATGGAGAAAAACAATGTCAACAAACATCAAAAATCCTATTCACCTTTTGTCTCCGGCCAAAGTCACAAGTGAATGTGCAGTTTTCCATGAAGTCCACAATCACTTATGTCAAGGGATGTTGACTTAAACCAGTTCCACTGTACAATAAAATAATAATAATAAAATATATAATAAAATATATATAATAAATCATGCTGTTTTCTGGTTGAGTATGGTCTATTATTAGTAAAAAAAAAATTTTTTAAATGCATATTTAAGAAAATGTACATATTTTTTGCCCAAATTAAACATTTTCAAGTATATAAATGGATAAATGAATTCAAATACAAATATAAAGCATACAGAACACGCATTCAAAGACGTTGTGATGATATGTAGTATTACTATACAGTTCGGTGAGACACACAAGCACCAGACTTGATTGCTGTAACCCACGCCAAGCTAAAACTCAACTCTGAACCCCCCACGTCATCTCCCTTAGCACCGGAACACATTTACAGCAACACTGACAAGCATGAGTCTTACTTATGTCTTACTTATGTCTTAAATGTCTTATTTCCTCTTATTATGTCTACAATATTGGGAAGTAGGAGTGTAAAGGTGACTATAGGGGTGTTATTTCATGTCTAGGGGGCTCTAATAATGTTTAAAATCGTATTTAGAAGGTCATAACCACATTTTCCATGCTCTAATTATGAAAATATTTGATTTCTAAATAAGGAATTGTACTTTGCGGAAATCACGGTCGCCTCTGGAACCAATGAACCGCGATAAAGAAGGGACGAGGGATTACTGATACCAGTAATGTATTGTACTGAAATACAGATCATATGATTGCATCAGCGTGCATCATTGGCATTCCTGGACTTGTAGCTGGCTGAAGGAGTCGTTTTAATGAACTAAATTTGGAGAAACGATGCTTGCCAGTGTTATGTAACAGGTGAGAACAAAAACAAGAGACCGAAAAGACAAACTTGAGGGAGAGTAGAGTTCCAAAAACAGGAAAATATTCTCCTGCTCTTTTCAGAAGTCACATTGTGTCACCTCTACACACATATGGAAACACAAACATAAATACCCGCATCTTGGCTTGTTTAACAGACAGATGGTCAAGGCAGGGGATGTAGGAGGGAGACAAGGTTGAAATGTGACTGGTTGGTTGTCAAACACTGAATATGATTGGCTGTCAGTGACATGTCATTTAGTGAGACAAGTAAATCATCTGTTGTTTGATGCACGTTGCCAATGATATCTTTCCCAGTTGGCTCTGCCAGCTCCTCTCGGACATCAAGCCTATCAGGCTGCCCCCTCCATGAAGCGCCGCCTTATGATGCCACCGCGAACAGGAAGGGGGAGGCGCCAGGCGAGGGGAAGGTAGGACAGTCCCAAATTTGAAGACTTCTTCTCTCCTGCTTCCATACAAACACATCACAAGTAGCAGCATGGGAGCGATGTAGCTCCTCCATCTTTACACACTGACACACACACACACACACACACACACACACACACACACGAAGATGACCCAGAGGTTTCTCTCACAACTGGCCTCATCCGTGCTGCGGGTGTTCGGATGCGGTCATGACACGGTGAGTGTGTGAGTGACAGCTCTTTGACTTGAGTTTGTGACGTGTGCCCGAATGAGAGAATCCTGTCTGTCCTGCTCTTTACCAGCTCTCCTCTCAACCCATTGTTACACGCTCCTTTTGGTTGCAGCTTCTCTCCTTCTTTTGCAACAATACTCATGTTTTATGGATTCACTGAGCGGGGGAAAGGGTTTTAGCTTAGTTGATTGTGTTTGTGTGTATTTGTGTGTGCTGGCGCATCAGCTTGCCACAAGAGGTGAGAGACGGGAGTTGAGAGAAAGCTGTCATTTACTGTTTGTTCGAGTGTGTGGTCCACCAAGGTCACTTGTTATTGTGTAATTACTTAAAAGTGGTCAGCCAATGAGATCTTGTAGCAGAGACTTTTGGTGGCTGTATATCACTGGTTAGTGTGTGTGTGTGTGTGTGTGTGTGTGTGTGTGTGTGTGTGTGTGTGTCATGTTCTCAGGACCATCTGTTAGCAACAATCTCTCCCAATCTAGTAGCCCACAGCATCCAGTGTTCTTTTCAATGCTTGTGGCGTTAGTGGTGAAGATAGATAAGATAGAGAAATAAGAAGGATGACAATGGCATTCAAATGTAAGTGGAAAATGCAAAAGGATTAAATTGCTTTATAAATATGGTTGGGACATCGTTTGAATTTGAGCGATTCAGGTTCCTAACGATTCTCGATTCCGATTCTTTTCAGAGGTAAAGTCATAAAAGTTTGCATGGTTTAAATGAGGACGCTAACCAAACTTCTTGGATGAAATTTCTGAATATCTCCATGATTTTTTTTTTTTAATCGTATGAACTTTTTAAGAAAAAACTCCAACACATATCGTGTTGTTTGTGTTGGAGAGTGTCTTATGATGCAGAATAGACAAAGTGTAATTTAACCATATCGCTGCGTTCCTACTAACCTGCGTGCAGAAAGTTAATGGCTTGATTTAAAATATATTGCCTTTTTTTAAACAACCCCTCTAAACAACCGCGATAGTCATTTATTGACTGTCAACAACCAGCGATTAGAGTGACACTTCCTGTGCGAGCTCCCCGCACCATTACAGAGCACTGATACCAACGGAGAGAAAATAGCACCGAGCGATTGTGAAGTTTGATTTTTTTCGAGGAGGGATTTTTGTGATGTAAATGCATTACTCTTTTGAACGCATATTGTTTGGAGAGGCCAACATTCTTAGTAAAGTGGCCCCACCGACTAACCGGAACTGCGTTTCTAATCACGGAAATTCGACCAGAACTCGGCTCACAGGAAGAGGGGGGGCGTAAGTCACTGTTGATGCGCCACACTGCTAATGGGGGTGTCATACAACTTCATGTCAAAAAATCCAAACTATCCCTTTAACAAAAGTGAAAACGCACAGAGCGTTGTATTTTTGTCAGTAGGTTTTGTGTGGTTTTTGCATAGTCCTGTTAACAAACAATGCGCATCAGTAAACAAGCGGCGCTCAAAACAATACCGTCAACAATACCTGAGCTCAAGTTAGCACTTTCACTTCCTCTTTGCTTGCTGTAGTCTACTTTTAAAAGTAGGGACAAGCAAGGGTAACAATGAACTTTGGCAGCTTGTAGTAGGATAGGTTATTCTGGCACAGTGTTATAATTAGGGATGGTCATAATAAATAATAACTAATTAACTAATTGGAATGGATGGGTAATTCATTGAAACCTAAAGCAATTGAGGCAAATGGGAGTACCAGCTGCAACCAGTATAATCATCCCTGAGTAGAATTGTCCAGGATTGTCTTTTGGATATGGACAGACGTGGTTTCAGGATAACTCTTTGTGGCCCCTGGTTGCACCAACATGGCCCTGTAGGGGGAAAGTGGCTGACATGGAACCAGTGACAGCATTGCCCTCCTGTCTTCTCTCCCGTAGAGCTCAGAGGCCGTTGTCCAATGGCTGAGCGACTTTCAGCTGCAGGTCTACGCTCCAAACTTCTTGGGCGCTGGGTATGACTTGCCCACCATTAGCCGAATGACCCCGGAGGTAAGGCAACGGTTCCCAGGCACGTCAGACGACCACGATGGAGACAAGTCTGCGCAGATTTGATTCGTGCTGTCGTTGTGGTTTCTAATGTGCATGCAGAAAGGACCATTTTCTCAAACAAGCACAACTGTTCCTCCTGCCAAGCCTGCTCTGGTGTAACCCTTTCACTTGTCACCCCTTGACCCTGGTGTTGACCTGCAACTCTTGCTGACCCTCTGTAGTTTTGTAATGCCACCTAAGCACCAAGCTGTTTAGTGTATTGTTTCTTCCGATGCACATGGCTCTCACCAATCCTGCATGCTAACTTTGAGTAAGATTCATCTCCATGTATGGTATCTGCTTAGAAGAAAGCTTCTGAAAGTAGTCCTAGATCAAGACATTCAGCATTTATAATGTTGGCTATTCAGCTCAGCATCGTGTTTGCCCCCTTCCTGATTGCTAAGTAACGAGACAAGAGGTGTGTTGCATCTGTTCTATAGATGGGTCCTCATATCATATAATGACAACTCGTATTATCATTTGTTTCAACGTGTTTGACTTCAACTGTATTCAACTGCTGGTTTGTGTTAAGTGCGTGCCTGAATTAATTTCTTACAGAAAAAAAATTAGCTATAATTATTAGGAAGCATAGGAACTTTTTAGGGGTCCTCAAGCCACCCTAAAATTGAGCAGGTGTAGTATTAACACCTCAGACAATATTTGTGATACAAGCGGCGTGAAAAAGTGTTTGCCCCCTTCCTGATTTCTTATTTTTTTTCTGCATGTTTGTCACACTTAAATGTTTCAGGTCATCAAACAAATCTACAGTAAATATTAGTCAATGACAACACAACTAACGCAGTTTTTAAATGAGACTTTTTATTATGAAGGGAGGGAAAAAATCCAAACCTACATGGTCCTGTGTGAAAAAGTGAATAACTAAACCTAATAACTGGTTGGGCCACCCTTAGCAGCAACACCTGCCATTAAGTATTTGCGATAACTTGCAATGAGTCTCTTACGGCGCTGTGGAGGAATTTTGGCCTCATGACGCATCTTTTTAAGGTCATGCCACAGCATCTCAATAGGATTCAGGTCAGGACTTGGCCTAGGCCACTCCAAAGTCTTCATTTTGTTTTTCTTCAGCCATTCAGAGGTGGACTTGCTGGTGTGTTTTGGATCTTTGTCCTGCTGCAGAGCCCAAGTTGGTTTCAGCTTGAGGTCACCAACAGATGGCTGGACATTCTCCTTCAGGACTTTTTGGTAGACAGCAGGTGTGTTGTCAGTGAATATTTAAATTTGTTTGATGATCTGAAACATTCAACAAACATGCAAAAAAAAGTAAATCAGGGAGGGGACAAGCACTTTTCCACACCACTGTAAGTTAATCTAATTGAAGGCTTTCCCTACTTGATTGTCACATGGGTATTTGACTCAAGAGTGACAATGTGCCCCATATGTACAGTAAATGTACAGTCACACACACATTACTATTCACCACTAACGGAAGATGATCGATGAACAGATGTCACGGTCTAGCCTTTATCCTGGTCGCCAGGCTAGCGCGAGAGGCCAGCAGGTCAGAGAAAGCGTTTCTCCAAGCCGCTACATAATCCACGCAGTGTGCTTGTCGTAATTGCAGCAACAATTTACAATAATATATTAACTTGTGTCGAAGCCAGTGCTTCCACACAAACAACCTTGCGTCTCATAGCACACAACGATGGTGCGTTGAAGGACTGCCAAACAAAGTGCGAAATCTCAACACAGAATTATCAGTGACGCATAAAGACACAAACATGTAACGATTGTGGGCTTTCTAACATGTATGCTGTCCATTGTACCTATGGTGAATCAGGTGTCTTTTCTGCAGGGGGAAAAATGCTATTTTTGGAGAAAAAAAACATCTTCACCAAAAATTCCCAAATGTGCGGGGACCCACTGTAATGTTAAAAAAGGCTGCAAAGTTTTAATATATCTCCAATGTTAAACAACACACTGATTGAGGCTACGTTCATTGTTTTGCTCACATGTGACATGTGACATTTTTTCATATCAGTGTGAACAGTACCATTCAGATTTTTTCAAATGCGACTCAGGCCTCTTTAGTATGTAGCTATAAATCTGATATGTATCGGACCTGCTACAGAACAACTCATCAAAAGGTGTGGTATGCCGGCAAAAGCTCTTCCAATAGTGTCTTCCAGTGATGTCGAGTACAAATGAGAATCCTGATAACGACGCATTTCAAAAAAGTGCCAGTGAAGCGGCTCACGGCAGTGTCCCATCACTCCTGGCTCGGACATCCACTCACATGCCGCTCCTCGGAACAGACGTCTCAGCAACTTCCGCCATGAACTGCCCTCTTTCTTGTTAACCTTCTACGCCGAATCATTTGGTTAACAAAATAATGAATCCACAAAATCCTTGAATTTGCCACAAACGCGCCAAGGAGAGCACACACTGCAGCAATGTTTACTTTCCTTAACACACAGCAATGCGTGTGGCGTTGTGCGCGTCACTTCCCGGACGCATCGCGTTCACATTGACAAGTCACATTAAAATAGGACCGCATAAAAATAGGATTTAAAAACCAATTTTTATTGAATACCTGAAGTGTGAATGTAGCCTTGGATTATCTTTTTTTTTTTTTTTTTTTGCTTGTTTTCAAAATACAGCATTGTTCTTTAGGTCAGTGGTTCTCAACCGGTTTGGCTGTAATAGCGGTCATTTTTCAACTCATACAAGTATTTCTCAGATATCATACAGTCATGGAAAAAAGGGTTAGACCATATATTTGTTTGGACAAATATATTGATGATGACAAAAATAGCTCATAAGCGTTTGTCAAAAGCTGATATCTAGCCATTTTCATAGTTTTAGCAAAAGGGAACAGTGACCGACTTTCATACTTTTGTGGCGGTAGATGAGATTGGTTTCATAAGTAAGGATCGGCCAATCGCCGAAAAACAGCGCGGATTTCAGGCCCTGTTGCAGAAGTTACACAGCTGCTCAGAAATGTTATATCCCAGCCTATTCTTGCTCCGAGCATGCAGTCTACACAGGAGCCTTTGCTAAGTGTTGGCGGTGTGAAGATGTGTGTGCCGATATCAGGGCATCATTCTCGTATTTTTACATATATAATGCAACATCAGTAAAACATGTACAGCAAGTTAATATCGCTTCTCTGGGACTGGTTTTGTTTATGTGCACACGTGTGTGCCGTGAGTGACAGCCCTGAACACCAGTGATCTTAATTGGGCCGAACAACAATTTCTACTCAATTTCATTTGTAATTGTGATAAATATAGACATTTGTCTTAATAATAAAAATAGGAGGACCATTTCTTCTGTAGATCTGCCTGGGTCAGCACATTGAACTGGCATTAAACGCTTCAGAGTCCTCTCATACTGTACCTGGGAGTCCGATTATGGGCGAAATTCCCCCATGCAACACAGCGGTGAGACGCTTGTCTCTTCGTAGCGCGGTCTTTTCCAGCAGATGTCAAACTATCTAGCTGTGTGTTGGACGGACGGCACGTTAACTTTACACTCGATGTCCCCCCCCCCGCTCAATCTTCGCCAAGTCGCCCATAAACATGGCACGCACCTCGTGGTGGCGGAGCAAGCGAATAGCACAGACGCGGGGTGCGTTCAAGGACATCAGGTCATTACACAATTTTTGGGGGGCAAAGACTGGCGACCCACCGGTTGAGAATCACTGCTTTAGCCCACAAACTAGCTGGTTAACTGGTTGCAGCCAAGTAGTGCACTCCATATTGTCTCTATTGCAACAAGACGCGATTAATCAATACACTTCCACACAAACAACTAAATGATTTCTAATTAAATTGCCTAATCAGATATTATGCGCATTCTTGGTTCCCAGGGGTAAGTTATATTTGTAACGTGAATATATTAATTTTACATCTCCATACGCTCTGCTGCAGACGTTTGATGCCTGCATACAAAGTCATGGCATCTTATTAATCTGGTGCTGATGCAACAGATGCGTGCGTGCGTGTGTGTGAGGGAGGGAGGGAGAGAGAGAGTCGAACTCTTGCTTGTGAGTGTGTTGTGTGCCCAGCATCGGCTGCCTGAAACCCCAAACTAATAGAAAGGGTGCTGTTTATTCATTGATACTTGTAAATGACCGTGTCAAGTCATTTATATGTCATTTTTATCCTGTTATTTGTAATTTAAACGTGACGAAAATCAAATATTTCTGTTTCATTGCATTTTGCAGACATTTGCATTGGCCGTCCTGGCATTTTAGTCATTTTTGAAACATTTATTTCTGTTCCATGCTCTCGCTCTTTCTCTCTCTACCTTTCGCTTTTGCTGCTGTTTTGTGTGTACGTGTGAATGACAGCTTGCACGTGTCTGCGGGATTGTATTACTTCAAATGTGCTACGTGTTTGTAGGATCTAACAGCTATCGGGATAAGTAAACCAGGTCACAGGAAGAAGATGACAACAGAGATTAATAAACTGAGTGTTACGGAGTGGCTGCCTGAGCAGAAGCCTGTGAGTAAAAAGACACATGCATGTAATTGAAAGTGCTGAGGGGAAAAAAAGAAATATAAGTTACTCATTAGCTTGTTTCTGATGTTCCTATAGGCCAGTCTAGGAGAGTGGTTGTGTGCTATTGGCCTAAGTCAGTACCACCAAGTGTTGGTGCAGAATGGTTACGAGAACATTGACTTCATCACAGACATCACTTGGGAGGACCTGCAGGAAATAGGCATCACCAAACTGGGTAAGATTTACAGTATTTTATTAACTTTAATGCATTCATGTATAAGTATTGAGCTCCGTAGACTATACTTTATCATGAATAAATGTAGTCCAAGCCTGGTCTGCTAATAGTTGAATGTGATCATAATTTGTGACATTTTAGTTGTTATTTTTACAATGAAACGTAATGTAAATGTTAAGTATGAAGTGCATTTTAGTAGCAGAAGGTTTATTTATGTCAAAGTTAGCTAGTTAGCTATTAAGGTAACCCCATAGTGCATGTTTGAATTGTGACTATTATAACACGTTTCTTCAAAATCATGTACACAAAGACACAGTTTCAACCTGTCAATGTTTTAGGCCATCAGAAGAAGCTGATGTTGGCGGTGAAGCGACTAGCTGAAATACAGCGAAATTCAGACGGGCGGGGCTCCCTCAGAAAGAAACCACCACCAATCACACAGCAACAGGAAGTGATGTCAATGGACAGCCCGCCCCCAGATGGTGAGTTTACAGGTGATATTTCTACCAACAGATGCAGTATGAGATCTTTTAAGTAGTTAAGTTGTATTTATTTCTTTGCAAATAAAATGTTCATCCTTTCTCTCTCTAGATGTGATGTCTCCAAAGATGAGCACCTTCCAGGACAGTGAGTTGAGTAGCGAGCTCCAGAATGCCATGACCCATTCAAGTCAGGAGGCCAAAGCCCAGCCAACACGTACTCCCAGCAAGGATCCTGACGACGCTGTAATAGGAGGACCGCCTAAGAAGGAGGCGAGGACAATGAGGCAGCAGAGCAGCCAAGGAAGCACCTCCTCCCACAGGGGCAGCGTGTCTTCTCAAGGGAAACACCGTCACTCCCACTCCCATTCCCAGCCTGCTCCTCCTTACACACCTCCTCACACACCAACCAAGACCAGGACCTCGTCATCCTCTTCCACCTCCTCCGTCCACAGCACATCCTCATCTCAGTCCAAACACAAGGTGTCCCCCCAGTTCCTTCAAGGTGAAAGACCTCAGTCACCACGCTCAAACCCACCTCAGTCGCCAAACAGTCGTGGAGCTCCCGTCCAGTCCCCGCAGCAGCATCAAACCCACCCTCAGCACCAGAATATGGTGGATAGCGCACAGCCGCAGGTCCCACTCCTCTGCCTCCCAGCAGAGGCTGAGCTGGCAGATGGCAATGAGGCAGATCCCGCCGCACTCCAGAAGAAACGAGCCCACAGTCTCAACCGATATGCTGCTTCAGATGGCGAGTGTGATGAGAGGCCAGGAGGAGGAGGAGGAGGAAGAAGTGGAGAGGCGGAGGTGGCCTCAAGCCAGGGCCCCAACGTTAGAGGGGAGGGCGGTAAATACGCCACGGTTACCCATCGTGTCAGCCGCAGCCACTCTGTTCGCAACCAGGACAAAACAGTCTCTCGCAACCAACCACAGTCCATCACTCTGCGGCAGAAGAAAAAAGGTCCTCCCCCGCCACCGCCCAAACGCTCCAGCTCGGCTATCTCCAGCTCAAACTCCAACCTCTCGGAAGGGAATGCACCACTGCAAGTGCTGAGCACCACTGGGGGGATGCTGGATGTGCCTTACCACCAGCAGCGGCGGGCCAGTGATTTGGGAGTGTCATTGGAGGCGGGCACTGTGGAAACGAACAGTATGGGCAGTGTGAGGAGCATTGCTGCCATGCTGGAAATGTCTTCCATTGGGGGTGGAGCCAAAGGGATGGCGCTGCAGAAGAACTTTCTGCAGGTATGGTAGGACTTGGCATAAATTCTATGAAAATGTGATCATGGCGTGACACAACACGATGTTATTTCAGGCTGGGAAAACACGAGAAACCATCGGTCTGGACGGTGAAGTAGTGAACCGACGACGGACCATTAGTGGGCCTCTTACTGAGTTGGTGGCGGCTGCCAGGCGCGACCAACCGGTCATGTCCGTCATTTCCCAGCCTGAATCTTCCCCGCCCCCTGTAACTTCGTCCTCCCCCAACCCCAGCCCTGGAGGAAGCTGCAGTTCTTCAGAAAACCTGCCATTCGCAGAGGAGGGAAGCATGACTATTCGCCGACAAGGTCGAGGAGAAGGACAGGTAGCTATCTATAAATGTTTGTCTATTTATCTATGTATTTATCTATGTTGTAATGTTAAAAAACAAGACCTTATTTGTGTACATTCATCAATTTCAATGTTGTGACTGTTGCAAAAATGACCTCTTGCCACGAATGTATGAATTTTCCGTTAGTGTGTATTTTGTGTCTGTCTGCAGGGTGACGGCGAGGGCCCCCCGGCAGACTGCGGATACACACAGGAAGACATCTCCAGGGTGGAAGCCACTGCGACCTTAAAGCGACGACCCCGCAGCTCCAAGACCCACCCGAATGGCTCAGACTTCACCCTCCAAGAGTCGTCCACCGTCAAACGAAGGCCCAAGAGTCGCGACAAGGAGCCAGAGGGCTACACGGAGCTCACCGGGCCCAACGGAGAGCCACCAGGTAGCGGGCCCCCAAACACCACACAGCCAGTACCTTACCAGAACGGCACAGCCACCGTGAAACGCCGCCCAGTGTCTGACGTCGGCGTGACGGAGCAGCCTCAACCTCAACCTCAACCACAATCCCAAGTGACTTCCGTTTCTCGAAGGGACAGTTTGGAGCAAGTAGCTCCGGTGGGCGGTGAAGGAGCGCCAGTGAAAAAACCAAAGCCACCGGTCTCCCCAAAGCCAGTTGTGGCACAAATCAAAAGACAAGGGGGCCCACAAAACTCCCCCCAGACAGCCTCGAACAAGAGAGTTCCTCTGCCAGGACCGGGCACACCTGGCAGTCCAGGTATGAATGTGTGCATGGTGGGTGAGGATGTAGAGGATTTGGAGACGTGATTCCCCATATGTAGATCAATGCTGTAAATATTCATTATCAAACCAAATGAAAGTATTGCACAAACAATACAAACCATATTTGACAACAATGTCAATAAATGGTCACTGAAAGGATATATACCATCGTCACTATTCAAAAGGAGCGATATCCATGTTCCAAGTGTCTACAGTAATGTTGTCATTCTATTTTGTTTTGGCGGCATAGCAACATATCATGCACTATCCTGACTATTCTAGTACTCTAGTGCCAAACTGCGCCTATACACACCTTGAGAGTATAATGATGTCAGAGTATGATGTAAGGGTGGTTCCGTGCTTGGGCCCGCTTAACATCTAAAGCACGGTATGCTTGGCTAGTATGAGCGCACAGAATCCGGCGCAGGCATGGCACACTTTCCCTCTTTTGGCATGACAGGAAGAGGTGGTGTAGGGCCGAAATGTGTTATATGCATACGCACAAAGCAGAGTCAGAATGACTGTGATGGGACAGCTCCGTGCTGGTCATGAATCATAATCGACACAATACGTAATAAAAAAGTAGAAAAGGAACCCAACACTGCAGATAGGTTGCAGTCCTGTGGGAAACACTGGAACGTCGCATTTAATTAGTGCAACCGCCCCTCTTCTAAATACAGCGGCAATCGTGCAAAATAAAGAATCAAAGACAGAGAAAACAGCAGAATAGTAGCCAATCACTAGAAATGTTGTTGTTACAACTCCCTATTTCTAGGACACGTCCCCACACATGGAGCCGTCTGTGTGACATATGAAGCACTTTGGTCGTGTCCTCATTTCATATAAACTAGAACACACTGCACTTTGTCCCCGAAGGCCCCTTGGGACCAAACAGACTTTCAGTGTAACCTCCTGACCTCCTCTCTTTCTCTTCTTCTCTCAAGTGGAAGGAAAGAAGATCCCTCCTCCGGTCTCACCCAAACCTGCTCCCCCTCCTACAGCGCCTAAGCCAGCCAAGCTTATCCACTCCATGACCAGCCCCCCTTCCCCGACGCCGGCCACTCCTCCGGCAAAGTTGCACCCTGCGGTGGCCCGACAGACAAGCTCACCTCCCTCCCTCTCCCAGTCCAACACCCCCTACCCTTCCAACGTAAAGCTACCGAGCCCCACTCCGCAAAGTCCGCACACCCCTCAGACGCCCACCACGCCTCAGACTCCACAGACTCCTGCCACTCCCAGCCCGCCGGTGAAGCCTCCTCGCTCTTCCATCGGGGGCGTGTCCGTGGACAGCGGGATGGCAGCAGTAGGGGTGACGGCGCCGGTGACCCCAACGCCAGACTTTGGTGCAGATTCTTTGGTGCATCAGAAGCTGGAGGAGACGAGTGCATCGCTAGCTGCTGCCTTGCAGGCCGTGGAGGACAAGATACTGCGGCAAGAAGAGTGAGTACACAACACATTACTGTACATTGGCCAAATACATACAAATACTGCATTACGTCATCATGCTAATCAGTGACGCAAATTCCAGTAAATATTGCTTTTTGCTGTAAGATAAAGGCATTACTAATTTTTGTTATTAAAATACCTTGTTTTTTGTTATTAATCCGTTCCAAAGGGTCTGTCTAAAACCTGCTTGTATAAAATTGTACAAATGTTTTCCCATAAGACACAATGTAAATCTAATTCATCCGCTCCAGACACCCAAAGATGTTAACACAAAACACTTGGAATATTAAAAAATAAATAAATAAAAAACACTTAATATACAGTGTTGTTTGTAGCAATTCAATGGTTCCAGACTTGACTATGATAAATTAATTTCCACGATATAGGAATCAATGATAATAAGTTGAATTTTGTAGTTGGAGCATACAAAACCCATTTGACTTTCTAAATACGTTTTTTAACATTATTATTATTATTATTGACTAACTTGTTGCATGCGCTTGTGCCCAGCTCTGTGACAGAGCAGAAGACCACCGTGAGCATCCTCGACGACATCGGTAGCATGTTCGACGACCTGGCCGACCAGCTGGACGCCATGTTGGAGTAACCACGGGACCCTCGTCAGCTTGTCACCATGGCGACGCTGCACCGGAGCGACTGAGGCGGCACGACGGGGCAGTACGGCTCTCTCGTCTCTCTTTCCAGTCATCCTTCGCTCGTCCACTTTGCACTCTTCCTGTCTTTTGGCACCATCTGTCCATCCGTCGCTGCTCCGCAAAACTTCTACTCTTCTACGGACTTGAAGAAGCAGAGCGCACCGACAACGAAGAGGGAAGATCGATGAAGAAGAGAGTGAGGATCAAGTGCAACAAAGAAGTCATCCTCACAAACTCGTGAGCAAAATAAAGGAATTGTGATTGAAAAAGCAACAGTGTGATGAACCATCGTACGTGTACATTGTAAGCATGGAGAGTTTATATCTACTGAAAAAGTCCTGCATTAGCACAGTAATATATAATCAATACAGATTATTAGGAATCTCTCGCTCTTTGGATCAATGTCTTGGTTCTATGTGGAATTCTATGATGTAATCTGTGACCAAAACGACACCATTCAGTTCCTGATGGGTGTGTGTCCACGTGCGTGTGTGTGATGGGTGGGGAAAAGAGAGAGTGATAGGTTTGTGTGTGTGCAGGGCCGCTCCTAACCTAAATGTAGAACACCCACTGCGAGTAGGGCCCCACAATCCAAATTTGGGGGGGGGCAAATGTGCAAACGATATGCTTTGCTGCTGTGAGGCAGGGAGACAAAAAAAAGACATGGGTACTCTGACGCAGCAGCATAAGAGATGGCATCCAGTATATCAGGCCCTGGTGGTGTAATGGTACAGCTGCTGCTTTTTTTAAAAGGAAGAGAGTGCAGGTTTGATCCCCGCCCCAGACGTTTTGTTTTTCTTTTTGCACTAAAAGTAATTTGTTGAACAATTTGTTCCCATGTGTTCATATTACTCCACATGCATTTAAGTACATTCAGGTTCATGCTTCCTGCAGGAGCTACTGTTCATGACACAATCAATTTGTAATGTGGAGCGGGGGATCCAAATGATTGTTTCTGGGCGGCCCTGCGTGTGTGTTTAGGTCGTTTTATTTGGGTTATTGTTTCATCACCTTGACACACACGCACACACATGCAGACATGGAGAAGCACAATGGCCCATGCAGCTAACACACACAAATACATGGGAGCTTGCACAGTATACAGGTGGAAATGAGTCAATAGGGTTTGACTGATGCAAGGTTTTACACAAGATGCATTTCAAAAATTCCAAATAGTGCTTTCAATGCCAGCAAGGTTTGGCGAGGTCAAAAAAACACTTCCTCGTAAAGCAGCAAACACGGTTTCAAAATCATTGCTGCTGTTTTGTAAGCTTGCCGAGCTAAAAGCTCAAAAGTTCAACTATAACAGTATTCCTTCTCTTGGAAGTTTGCATGTTTTGAAGAAGAAAGGAAGCCATGAAGCTCCTTAAAGATGATACTAACTTTTTTTTGCCTTTGCTTTCATTTCCATACAGTTTAAAGGAGGATCAAGGCCACACTGAAGAAAGTCAAATATACAGAATACAAGAATAAAGTCATAGAATTGCGAAAAGAAAGTCCAAATACGACTAGCTGTTTTTTGTCCGAACATATGCAGTTTTTTTCTGTCAAACGGATCATTCACCATAAGTCTGCAATCATTGTATCAATACGGGAAAAATGTACAGCGTACATGTACCACTCTTTGAAAGCCCGTGCATTTTACATGTGGGCAGTCAAATGATTAAAAATTTTAATCAGATTAATCACAGTTTTTAAATTCATTATTCATGATTAAACACCATTAGCCATTATTTATATATATACAGTATATATACAGTATATATATATATAGTGTATATATATATATATATATATATATATATATATATATATATATATATATATATATATATATATATATATATATATATATATATATATATATATATATATATATAGTAGCAGACCATTTGAGTCCTACTTTAAACCTATTGCGTTATTGTTGCGTTCAAAGACATCATGTAATTTCAGGTAAATGTACTTGTTTTCAGTGTATTTTCCAGCATACTTAAATGTAGGAAATTGTACATCCACATTAGTAGTTACAAAGTGAAGTGATAAAAATATCCACTTCATGTTTTTCTTTATCTTCCTGTTTATTTACACACACACACACACACACACACACACACGCGCATCATAAAGCTGTTTTTGTGACGTTCGGAGTGTCCCTGAATGCATCTCCCGTTCTTGTAATGAGAATGAGGACGTGTCGTCCCCGGATGAACGGACTAGAGCCGTGTGTGAGTTGGAGGTACATACAGTGTATGGTGTTGGAATTGTACTGCTGTTGATGTGTTCAGGTCAGAATGAAGTTAGAAAAGAGCACCAGAGGCTGTGTGACTGTGGGGGGCGGGGGGGGGACGCTCAACTGTCCTTCCGTCTGCCGTCATAACAGAGAGACGTGCTTGCTCTGATGCGTGTGTGTTAATTACGCTAAAAAATGTTTTGTAATTAAATAAATTACTTACCGCCGTTGCTCTGCGATGGGCTGGGGACCAGTCCAGGGTGTACCCCGCCTGTCGCCCGAAGTCAGCTGGGATAGGCTCCAGCTGACCCTAAAAAAGAGAAGAAGCGGTATAGAAAATGGATGGATGGACTTAATGCATTATATTAGACAGTATATACATATAATATATACAGGGGCAGCTCAATAAACTAGAATCCATTTGAAAAGTTCATTATTTCAGTAGTGCTATTTACACACATTGGGAAACATTTCTTATAGTTTTAATGATTATCGCTTACAACAAATAAAAACCCCAAATTCAGCACAGTGTCTCAAAATGAGAAAAATTGTCCAAAAGTTTAATATATTGTAAACTACTGGTTTGTTTGTTTTTATTTGTATTTTCAGTGTGGCCCTTAATACTGCTTTTTTCCCAAGCCTGGATGCATTTCCTCTGCATGGGGAAAAAAAAAGCTTCATTAAATGTACTTTCAGTCAGAACTTTGAAACAAAGAAACATGGAAACTTTCAAGAGAGGCTGCGTATTCTCTTTTTTTCCAGACTATTAGACACAACATGACGCTTATGTCACAAGAATTGATGTAAAAAATACTTCACCCCTGTGTTTAATTTATAACCTTTTTTTTTTAACTCAAACGTTCGCATCTTCCTCCCACACTCTTCTGAGCACCCACCCTGTGTTGCCATGACAATCTGCATCATCATCCTCCTCCCCACCATCTCCAATGGCGTTGCCACGGTTACTCCACAACACGTTGCAACAACTGATGGGTTTAGAAAGGTGTGAGGGTGCGAGTGAGAAGAGTTGTGTGAAGATGGTGCTTGTTTAGAGCGACATTAAAGAGGTACTCGCACCGTGCGACTCAATGATTGGAACCCCTGGTGATGTCACGCCGGGGTTGTTTCTGCAGACATATGACTATATTTATACTACATGGCAACGAAATTGCGGCGCAAAACTGTCCGAGTACTCCTTTAAGTTCAACGTGAAACTGCAGCCATGCTCCCTCTTTAAGAATTGAGAGAATAAGTGTGCTATTTCAAGCATATAGAGATTATAAATACATACAGTATATATATATATAAATGGCTATTTGCAAAACAAACACAGAGGTGTATTTATGATGTCCATGTCAACCTGAAGACTATTTTTCAAAGTTCACAGATCTAATCTGAGTGTTGAATCAAGTTGCTTCTCCATGCTTCAGTGGTCCGAGCTGGTGAGTGGTCGTTTGGTTCCTCGTTGGGATGTTGTTCCTGCCTCCATGTGTTCACGTGCTCCTCTGTGGCGATGTGTTTAATACAAGCGGTTCTTCTTCTCGTCCAGCCCCTATTTTGTTGATTTTATTGATTGCAATTGTTTGTTTGTTTTTTTTATTTCTTTTCTTTGAAACATGTGCCTTGCTTTGTGATTTTGCTCTGACTTCCAAGACACGAGATGGGTATGAAGCATAGCTCGCCAGCGTCTTTTACGCAATCGTAAACTGTAAAGTAGGCCTGTCACAATAATCGATTCATCGAAAAAAAACGAGGTCGATAATTTTGACGGCCTCGTTAAATTGACGTGCAAATATGCCTTTTCCTTCTCCTCGTCTCGCTGTACCACACAGGCTGGATGACGGGAGGGTTCACTCTGCATGTGTCTGTTGCGCAGTGGTTCTGTAGTGGAATGAACGGAGAGAGTGAGCCCTCCTGTCAGCGATTGTCCCAGTACGTGGAGGCGGGGCTACTAGTGAGTGGATACGCAGACAGAGTGCTAGCAGTTAGCAAGTTCTCAAGCAATTATGAACAAAAGCCGAATGCCACACAGCTCCAGTGTGGATGTGCAGCAGAGCCTTCGCCCCGACAGCCAGCGCTTACTGAGGAATTGCGGCGTGAATATAAAACGAAACAGCGTAAAATGGTGCGCGCTCACAGACCAGCTCAAATATGACCCCCTATATTAGTTTAACAATACACTACATAAGTGCGTGTGTGTGTGGTTTTTATTGGAGTGTTTCTTTCTTAACAGAGACAAGCAACTTCAGTGTCAAGATAATGTGGCTCACACAGGTGCACTATACCCGAGTGCAATCTAGTGGTTCAAATGTGAATTACACCTCTCATGACAATGAAAAAAATGGTCTCAACAATGTCGATGATATCGATTATCGACGATAATTTGTAGCACAATTATCAACTAGCAAACTGCGTTATCGTGACAGGCCTACTGTTAAGAAGCATCAAGTGAAACACACCTTTTTTCATTTAGCCCATGTGTACATCTTAAGGGTGCGTTCACACTTGCCATGCTGGCTTTGGTTTGGTGTAACCATTTTTCTTAGTGTGTAAAACTGAATTTAAAATGTCTTTAAGAAATGTGTTAAGAGCAGCGATGTCCAAAGTGAAGCTTGGGGGCCATTATTTGTGGCCCGCAGCTCTTTTTTCTTTTTTTTTATTCCAAAACTAAAACAAATGACAGCCCGAATCAGAACATTACAAAGGTTTTATGGCCATACTGAAAAGAATAAAAAAGGTTACCATGAAAAGGTTTGCAGAGCATCACATGCAATTACCAATATCTTATTTTTTTCCCCTAATTGCTTCTTTAAGTTCCTGAAATAGCTGCAATGGTTTTTCACTTATTGTTGGCATCTGTGAATTTGCTAATTATTTTTAATTCACCAAAACAAAACCACAATTATCTACTAAGATGCATTCTTGAACCTGAAAAAAACAAGTTGGCAAACTGTCATCAAAAGAGGCCATACAAAATGTTTATGTAAAAAATTGTACAATTTAAAATGAAATAACCTGCGACTCTAGTGATGACGAGCGGTATAGAAAACGGCTATAAAAGTAAAAAATGATTAAAATGAAATATTGATATATCATAATCTAAATTAAAAATGATAAACATAAATAAAAAAATAATTATTTATATAAAATACAAATATTTCAATATAATTATTATATGTGGGGAAGAAAGCACTATTTAGTTATTTGCAAATAAGTTTTTGAAAGAGTGATAAAATATTGTTCTCGTGTTTATGACAGGTGGTTTAAATGCAAAAAGGTCAAGAATATCAAAGTGGCCTCCGCTTCCTTCGCTTTTACTGCATGCGACCCATGGAAAAAGTCTGAAAATAGGCATTTTTACAGCTTCTTATTGGTGCCTCCATTACTCGCATTTTTACGCCAAACATTCCGCTGTATTTGAGTCATGTGATGTAAAATGTCACAAAAGCTGCCCAATCAAGTCCTTACTTTATGCTTTTTTGGTCCCGTGACAAAAATACCAGTGTGAACACTAAGTCAGGGGTGTCCAAAGTGTGGCCCGGGGGCCATTTGCGGCCCACGGCTGTGATTTTATCGGCCAGCAGCACAGTCTAAAAATGTCATTTAACAAAAAAACACAGCAGCAGCAAAAATTGAAAACTCAAATCAAAAGTCTAAATATTTAAAAAAAAAAAAAAAGAGTTAAAAAACATAATTTCACAAGAATAAAGTAATAGTATGAGGAAAAATGTCATTTTAGTAGCATGAAGTTGAAATATTAAAGAAAAAAGTGTTTTTTTTTAAGTAAAAATGAATAAAGTTGTAATCTTTGCAAACTTAGCTTGGGGGAAAATGTATAACATGGGAATAAAGTGAAAATATTAGGAGAAGAAAAAGAAAAGAAAGAAAGAAAGTTAAAATATTCAGAAAATTAGACAAAAAAAAATCATCAGCAGAAATGGAAAGCAGCACAAATTTTACCAGAGTAAAGTCAAAACATGAAGAGTAAAAAATAGTTTCCTAATGGGGAAAAAAAGTTGCAATTTCACAAGAATAAACTTATGAGGAAATATGAGGAAAAATACCAATTTAGTAAGAATGTTGAAATAAGGAAAAAATACATTTTTTTTTAAAATATAAAAAATATGGGAATGAAGTTATAATTACGAGAACAAAATTTCCAGGAGGAAAGCTGAAATGAAATAGTTGGAAAGTTAAAAAAAAAAAAAAAAAGAGTTGTAATTTCACAGGAATAAAGTCAAAACATTAAGAAAAAAAAGTCACATGAATGAAGAACAAAAGTAGCAATTTTACAAGAATAACCTTGTATTATTGTTGAAAAAACATCATTTTTAGTAGCATTTCACCTATACCTACACGACAAAGGTGAAATGCAGTATTTCTTGAGCCACGTATAGCTTCTTAGCACATCTCCATGTGTTGGTTTACAAAATATCAAAGTAACCCTTGCATCCTTTCATTTTTTAGTATGTGGCCCTCGCTGGAAAAAGTTTGGACACCCCTGCACTAAGTGAACCACACTAAAATGCACACCAAGTATGGTTTTAAAAATGTTTCATCAGACCGGAGTACTGCACGGCAGGTGTGAACGCAGCCTCTGAGAATCCGCACATTGAAAGGATATTTGTACTAAAAGACCACAAAGAAGGGGAGCTGGTGTATAATGTTTGTTTGTCGTGCTATGTTTTCTAAATGCAGGGTAAACAAATGGTACTGTAACCCCACCCCTGATGTGTAGAGGTCAACCGTCACTCCCCGTCACCATGCTAGTGACCTTCCATCGGGAGGCACCCCGTCACACGTTTCTCCTGCTTGGGTGTCGTCGTGCTCATCTGTTGAAGTGTTTTTGGAGCATGGATGTGGTCGGGCTGACGGTTAAAAAGACACGGATGGTTGTATTTTATTTCTCAACTTAAAAAACAAAAACAAAAACAAAAAAAGCCACGCTGTTTTAAAAATAGATTTCCTGCCTGTGCTTATATGAGCAGATACCGGACTTCGCTGCAGTGACTTTGTGTGCAAGTGGCGGACTGAGGCCGAGCGTGTTTGTGCGTGCGTGCGTGCGAGTTTTGTGTTGCTCTGCTTTAGATTGTGTGAAACACATGTGAGTGTATGTTGCAGTGAGTGGACAGTGGTTGGTGTGCTTGCAGTGACTGCATCTTATGGCCATTTGCTCTAAATAAATAAACGTTCTATACAAAGTGCAACACCCTCCTGTTTTTTGCTGTTTTTTCCACAACTGCAGGCACAAAAATGACAGCAAAAAATGTAACAGGTAAATGAACACACACACACACACACACACACCAACTACTACTACTACTACTCTGAGGAATAACAAACAACATATGTTAACACTAAACACATAACGAGCAACGTTTTACAAAACAAGTGCCACAAGGCATGCTGGGTAGCTGGAAGCACTCGAGCTTGGTTTCAACTTGCACACTTTTAATACGTGGGATTCTGAATCTACTGAATGGGCCTCGAGAGACCTCGTGTCCGTTAACTCGTTCGTTCACACTGCAGGGCAATTAGATTTTTTTTCATGTCAGTGTGACGTAGTCGAAAGGCGTGTTTTGCCATGCAAGACTGGGATAAAGGTACTCACCGACGTAGGCAGAAGTTATTCTTGTCATCCGGAAATTGTTTTAAAAAGGTGTCAGTGAAGCGGCTCACGTCAATGTCCCACCACGCCTGGCTCCAACATCCACCCACACGCTCCTCCGAACAGACGTGTAGCAAGTTAACTGCCATAGCCGAAAGTTTTGCCCTCTTTCTTCTTAATGTTATTCATTTGGTTAAGAAAATGTTGGCTGCCGTTGCACAAAATCCTTGAAATTGCCAAAAAAATTCGCCGGGGAAAATCACAAATTACGCCAACGTTTACTTCCGTAAACCCACGTGGAAACGAACAAAGTTCTGCTTTTGCGCATGTGCATCATTTCCCAGACGCTTTGCGGTCAAATTGACATTGGTAAGGTGAATGGTCACATAATACGTGGAAAAAATGATTAGACCGCCCTTGTTTCTTCGGGTTATTGATCCATTTTAATGACTGGTACAATTAAAGGTACATTTGTTTGGACAAATATAATGATAATAGCAAATATAGCTCATAAGAGCTGATATTTAGCAACTTCCATGGTTTTCTTGATAATAACCAAAATCACATAAGTTCTTACATGAATAGCTATAGCATTGAACTGACGAAAAATTAACTCTTATGAGATATTTTTGTTGACATTGTTATATTTGTCCATACAAAGGTACCTTTAGTTGTATCAGGCATTAAAATGAACGAGAAACTGAAGAAACACGAGTGGACTAATATTTTTTTCCATGGCTGTAGCGGAGAGTTTAACAAAAAATCCAAATTAGTAGCCTTATTCACCCTTGCTAGCTAAGTTAAAAAGGGAAACTAGTTATATCGTGTCACTAATTGTGCAAGTGTTCCTCAAACTGCATTTGTAGAAATGTATTAGCACCGTAAAAATGTGTGGTCCTTGCCTCAAATCAGCTTTCCTTTCCCCTTCAAGCCAAGCTGCCTAACAGACTCGACAAAACGAACGATTCACTAGGTGAGCCTGTGAGTTTTACTGAACCGGTGCTCAACAGATGCGAATTTCACTGACTCATGGTGGGTACTCAACGAAGACTTGAGTTTCACTGACTCACGGGTGCTCAAAGAAGATTCGAGTTTCACTGACTCACAGGTACTCGCAGAGACTCAAGTTTCACTGACTCATGGGCAGGGGCGCTGCCAGGAATGTGGGCAAAAATAAAATCTCACTGAGCCACCCCTTTTTATTTATTAACTATTTATTTACTGTTTACCTTGGAATTGTCTTAAATCCCCCCCAACCCCCATATGGCAGCCTTGCTCACAGGTTGACAAAGAGTCGAGGTTCACTGGCACACGAGTACAAGTGACTCCAGTGAATTGAGTACCCAATTCATTCCAGAAGCGTGACTCACAAGAACGTGAGTCAGTGAAAGAAACTAAGTTTCCAATCTGAGTTTCCCAACCTCAATCGTCACCATTTTGACGGACGACCAAAGAAGCCCCATAAAGCAGAGGGTACACGCAAGCAAAAAAAGTAATACATTCATTTTAAATTATTGTAAACTCTAGAAAGTGTCGAAAAAAAAGTGGGAAGATATTTTATTGCATCCAAATGTTGGAGATAATCCTCCATCAAGTGGTTGCAATTCACCATTAAAAAGGACAGAAGATGACTATTTTTTTCATTGCGGGAATACAATTCGTTGTCAAAGTGTACAAGTTTTATTGATCGATGATCAACTCAAGCTTACATGATTACACGTACACAAGAAATCTCTAAGTAGTGGTCATATGTGCACTAACATGAAAGCAAAATACTTCGTGAAAGTCATCTATTATTACATCTTATGTTCTGTGGGTGCAGCCTGCTAATAAATCCGATGTGGGCTGTTGTTGACATGTTGCTATGACTACAGACTGATCTTTAACCCAATATGGGTGCTTGCACATCACATCTGCCCGGTGGCACTTTGTCTGCAATGGCCTGTGGGAGTTTTACGGAGTCCACCATCTCTTCCTGTTGACTGCATGAACACACTCATGATGCGGTAATAACGTGTGTTACACCAAGTTAGACAATCAGAGGAGCTCATCCTCAAGCTCCTTACATATGGCACTCATTAAAACACATATGTTTGCATCTCCTGTTATTCTACACAAGTACTGGACCCAAGTGGCTGACCAGTACAACATACGTTTTATTAAACTTTACGCTGATAAAGGCTGATTTCACAAAGCATAGCAGAAGAGGAGAAATGCTAATGATGAAACATTTTTTCCCCACAGTCTCTCTGAAGTGGAATCTCATTTTACAAAACACTGTAAACAGGAAATTCAGGAGGCTGTGCTGAAGATGAACACTGTAGAAAGCATGTTTGTGAAACCAGCCATGAGAAGTTCTTCTAGCAGTGTGAGTTAGGTATCAACATCAGTTCGGTGAAGTAGCAGGGCCGTCCGCCGGGTGCATTTACAGGCACAGAGCATCCAGCCAGTCGACCGCACGTTGTGTCCGCCATAATGCACGTGTGATGAGGAGGTCGCTACGGACCTTCAGTTGAACCCTCGAGGCTGACGACCTCGATGGTCTTCAAGAAAATACTTATTGGACTGTGGCCGTGAAGTCAAAACAACCGAGGAGGAAATGATGTCTTGATGTCTCTCTGACACACACGAGCATGTCACATCTCTGAGTTGGCCCTTTGTTCAGCATGTCCACACCTGGGGGAGACACACCAAATGACAAATTAAGAAGTAATCAAATAACCAATTACAGCAGACCCATGCATATTTGCGATTCAGCATTCACAACCTTACAAATTTGAGGATTTTTGTTAAAAATATACATTCTATATACATTTTATTTTTAGGAGGTTTTTACCATCACACAAAACACATCTCATTCACCATAAGTCATAATTTATGAAGTCATAATTTATAAATACGTGATAATACAGGTAAAATGTACAGCCTACAGTGTATGTACCAATGTTTAAAAATAATGCAAACAATTTTTACATGTTTATGTCTTAATGCTTCACTGATAATGAGATTTCACACTTTGTTTGGTGGTTCTGGAATGCAAGAAAGTTGCATAGTTTCCAATTGTAGGCCACATGTAAACAACCATTCACACACTTTTGACTACCCAATTAGCCTAACATGCATGATTTTGGGATGTGGGAGGAAGCCGGAGTACCCCAAACAGATTTGAACCTTCGATCTCCTGACTGTGAAGCCAACCAGCTAACCAGTAGGCCAGGGCTGCTCACACTTTTTCAGCCTGCAAGCTTCCTTTTAAAATGACCAAGTCCCAAAGAGCTAGCTACCTCCTACTATAAACACAGAGAATATAAAGTATATTTGTACATGAGTATTATGTCAGTCAATATACTGTAGCTGCGTAGCGTTCATTGTACATTCACCTCATGCATTACATCCAGTTAAATTTGCTATCAAAACATTACAGATATACAAGAAATGAAAATGATTATGCAAAAGACAATGCGGCGGAGGTAAGGCAACATATTACAAAGGTTCAGCAATGGGCACATTTTCCGATTTATCATGAAATTGTAGTTTCACCAAGTAAAGTTTAGAAAACACATTTCCTTAGTGGAGTTCAGAATGCGAAGCCAAGCCATTAAACAACTGACTTTTTTCCCCACATATCTAGCCACTACAAGCGAACAAATAACTTTTATTATAAATACAAGCATGTTACTACTGATTTAGTTTATCCGTAATCGGAATAATTGCATATCCGTGTGTTGCTGGAGACATCTGTTCACCACTTTGTCGCAGAGGCGCAAGAGAGAATCAAAAGGGGAGCTTAATGTCAGTTGATGTCATATGACATCTACAAAGTGACGTTTATGATGCGGGTGACACACACGATCGGCCCATGCTACTTCTGTGATTGACTCGCGATCGACGTAATGGGCACCCCTGGACTTGCGCCATCTCATTCAATTAGGTTGTAATATGCTTTTCTCATTAAAAGGTTAGGCTTCAACCAGATCTTAAATGTCTTCCCGTGCTGGGATGATGAAGCAGGTGACACGGTTGGCTGTGTTCACCTAATGCTCTTGTGGGCACTGCTTTATTTTGACAAAGAGAAGCAACAACATCATAGTCCTTGACTGGATGGAGCAAACAGGGACGTAATGGATGTCAAATGGAAGTTAAATATCGTACGCTACCTTCACCGTGCTGTCCACTGCTCCAGAGAAGAGGCGACCTCGGGACACAGCTAAAGCTGTGACACTGCCCTGGTGTCTGAGTAGGGTCTGGGTGCAGATCATATTGTCCATGCTCCACACCTGAACACACACACACACACACACACACACATGTATTCTCTGCACTGAATTAGCATATAAGCAAAACAACGTTCCTCACCCTGAGTGAACGGTCATAAGAGGCACTGAACACTTTAGTCTGGTCAGGTGTGGAGATGACAGCAAGTGCATAAACAGTCCCCACGTGACCTGTCAGGGTCCGCACCTGCTCTTTGGACTCGATGTCCCACACCTGGACGGGAAGTGTTGGCAGCATTCAAAAATCTTTATGAATTTAGAGGCCCGTCAATGAATGAGTTTGTGTGTGTCTTACATGGATGAGGTTTTCATAGGTGCCACACACTATGTGGTGGTTGGTGACAGCGATGGAGTAGACGCTGCCTCCGCTGGTCTGCAAGACGTGGACACATTCCAGAGAGCGGATGTCCCAAATCTGCCAGGTAAATAGAAGAAGAGGGGTAAACAACAGGAAGAGTGCATTGTGTGTCTTCAATATATCGTGCCAGAGGAGGACCAAGAGCACAAAAATAATATTTTACAGTCTTTTTGCTTTCATATCATGTCGGAAAAAGTTATACTCTTAAGGTTTTTGGCTTTAAGTGTGAAGGATCAAGAGTATAAGACTTTTGTTACAATTGTTTTGTACTGAGCTGCTTAAAACACAACATTTTTAGGGTCATTTTGTGTTTGATCGTGCATTCTAAATTTATTAAAACAAATTAGGCTGTTTTTGAAAAAAAAAAAAAAAAAAAGACTACGGTATTTCTAACAAAAACAAAGCCATTCTTTAAAAAAAAGTGGCGTTACCATGCACACCGCCACAGTCATTATACTTTGTTTATGAGCGAGGGTGAACAGGAAACGCCAAATCCATTCTGTGGCGGGGCAATTTTAATGAATGAACGTATGGGAACTTCTACTTCTTGATCTACGGAATGCAGATGACACCTACACAGAAATTGAGGGGGCCCAGTACATTAAGTGGACAACATACCCAGCAATTAATTAGGGCACAACACCTATTAGAGCAGAGGCCACTATTATAGGAAATACGGTAAGTACTGTGCTTACAGCTGTTGACATTATAGTTCAGCATTTTAACCACCACGTTAATGGCAGAGTGGGTCTTTGGCAATAATTATGCGTGTTTTCTTAACATGGACAAACATTTGAATAATGTGACTGTAATTAAGCACCCTCCCTTTACCTTGATGGTCTGATATGAGCCGCTGTACAAGTGGTTCTGGGAGGCCACCAATGCTCTGACCCAGTGATTTAGCCCAGTCAGCTCTTTCTTCAGCTTCAGCTCTGTGCCCACAATATCCCACACCTACAAAACAAAAACACCACAACATAAGATACACACACTCATAATATAATGGTATCCAATAGTCATGTATATTATTGTGACCGTAATTATCTTGGATTATCTGGATCTCATTAAATAGTACAGGTGTACTCACCAACACACACGCACACACACACACACACGCCAACTGAACGATAGTAGAAACAAGCTGTGAGCCGGGGGTGGAAATGGAGATAATTGCTTGTGTTGCATAAGAAAAGACAAAAATACACACACTCCCCTCTCCTTTGCTTCATTCCTTGTAACCATGGAAACAGATATTGCGACGTCCATCTACTTAAGAGTCGACTTGCCTCCTCCCTGAGACTTCACTCACACTTTCCTGTATTTGCCTTTACTTGAAATTATTCATACATTAGTCTTCACACGCCATGTCTCAGAGGTTAGTCAATCGGGTTGTTTCAAAAATGATGAAGCAGTAGGACATATAGTGGATGAGCCATTGCTGTACCTTAATGGCCTTGAGGGAGCCGCTGAACAACATGTTGTGGGAGGAGACCAGCGTACAAACCGGGTTGTCATGGGCACGGATGGTGTTGACTTTTTGGAGAGTCTGAATGTCCCATACCTACACACAGAGAACAAAGAGACACCTTCTTTAACATCAAATACACAAGCAGCCAGAAAGTTGAATGTGTCCCTTACAATGATGGTGCAGTCTGCAGAACCGCTGTAGAGGCGGTTTCTATGGAAACAAAAACATTGTATGACCAATTTGTGGTTTTGGGGAAGGACTTCCATTCGTGGCCAGCAACTGCACACTGCGTTTGTGTGAATGTTTGTACTAAATTACCCCTGGATGCAGAGCGCCAGCACAATGCCGTCGTGTCCCTCCAGGGTTTTCTGACACTTGTAGGTGGTGCACGTGTCCCATACCTGAAGGGATGTGGATAGAAAGCATGGATTGTGTGTGCCCGTTTAAGCATCACTCGGAAGAGAAACTGAATACATAAATGATTGAACACTCTACTTTTGCAAGCATTTCATAAGATTCAAATGCATGCTGACAACTTTGCACATAAAACAATGTTGTGGGTGGAAAACTCTGACCAAAAGTGAGTGGGTGAAAACCATGTTCAGACCTATAATAGGAGTGGTTATAAAAAGACACTGATTGTGTCTATGTGAGTATTTTGAAAACATTAGTTGGATTAATATACTTGAGTGTGTTAATGCAAATGCAACTAATCACCATCAATGTACAATGAGCGACTTGCTGAGTGCGGGATCCACAAAAGCAAATAACCCTTGGGGTCTCTAATTAGCGCCGGGTGAAAAAAAAAACATTGGTTTAACAGAGCTGTGGCTGCAGGTAACCTCCTGATGTAGTTTCTGTGGTTTAAGAGAGCTGTGGCTGCAGGTAACCTCCTGATGTAGTTTCTGTAACTCCACAAGGTGGCAGTAGCTTCATTTGAAGATGAGTTGTCAGCATCCAGCAGCTAGTGAATATTTACCTTCACATCTGTGGTTCAGGTAAATAAACGCCCTGCCTATATTTTGAGCATTTATGGTAGTTTGAATTTCTTGATCTGTGTTTAAGGTTTTGGGAAAATGGGTGGAGGTTTCAATAAATGTATTTTAGCAATTGAGAAACACTACCATCAATCACACAGCAAAAAACACTGTGGTGAAGTGTTTATGTTACCTTGATAGTCTTGTCTGAGGAACCAGAGAAGAGCAGGTCTCCAGTGGAGTAGACACACAGACACCATACAGGTCCCTGGTGGCCAACAAATGTGCCTTTGCACTTGAAGATCTGCTGAGGGTCATATGCTACAAGACAAAGAATGAATGAGCTTGGAAAGTAGACAACAAGGAGGAACAAACAAAAACAAGCTGATGATGGAAGGGGATAAAAAAAACTAAATGTAAAGTAACAGTGACACAGGGGGAGTAAAGAAACAAGAGATTCTTACATCCCAGGATTCCCATGTTGAGTCTAGCATTGATATGGGACAGCTCATCCTGTAGAAACACACAGATTAACATCAGATGTGACCTTTTGTTTTAAAAAACACACACACCCTATTGCTATTCTGAGGTTTTATGTATCATGACACCATTGACTCAAGTTGTCCTTACCAGATCTTAAAATGAGGTACATCAAACCTCACGCGCACCAAAATAATGACATTTACAAAAGTCCACAGTTGTGGTTTCCCCTCATAATCATCAGCAATGATCTGAGAGAAATCGGTTGCTGCCTAATATGGTAAAATGCTGTCAGGTAATTTCTCTAGTGAGAGGGATTATTCACAAGAGGACAATCAGACTATCCAGTGCTCAGAGAAACAACAATAAACACAAGTTTATGGCACTACAATTATAAGATAAATGTTGCTCTTTTGTAGCACTTGCAAGAATAAAGGAATCCACTTCTGAACAAAAGCTGCCACCTTTACACTCGCACGTATTTTGCTCTGTGTTGACGCGCAATTCACGGTGGCAATGCGTGTCATTTAGAAAGTACGCCTGAGGACCGTGAAGACTAGTTTGAGCACTAGTTGGGCATAAGCTACACACTTGGCAAGCAATTTGTGAACTAAAATGGTACGCACAAAATGCCACCCTCCCGCACAACGTACTTACACCTAAGTCAAGTACTGCTTACGTCTAGTGCAGGACACACTGTAGTACGCGTCACAGGCATTGTTCCCGCATTGGTAAGCATTGTCACCCCCACTTCCCGCATCCGTAAAGCAGTGGTGACATTATCTGGTCCCGCTTTGTCCTACGTGATGCCACACTATAGGAGGCATCACCCCTGGCTTCATTAAATCCTCTCTTTGCGAAGGGACACTACAAGATGTTAAACTCCAGCGAAGCAGCTCTCATTGCACAAAAGAAAAGATATGCCTATATTATCTCACAGCTGCAGAAAGAGCAGGAAGAAGGCATAAACTAGATAAAGGAAGGCACGGACAGTGTGGGTCAGGAAATGGCTGACCAGAAGACATCACTTTGGGCATTATGATCAGTAATTAACAGAACTTCATAAGGACGAGCCAAGAGGCTACAAAAATTACTTCAAAACTCCCCTGACTTGTTCCAAGAGGTGATGAAAAAGGTTAACTCATTCATGAGAATGACACACGCTTTGATATGCACCGCCTGCATTATTAGCACATAGGCTGTGGTTTATTCACGACTGTGTCAAGTGTCAAGATGGCTTTAGTTTTGAAAAGGATCATGACTTCTTTATCAACACATGAATATTTAGTGTATAAGTTTAGCTATAATGCACATAACCACCTTTTGGATAAAAACAAAACACTGTAATCAACACTCACTGGCAAATGTCAAGCATGGTAGTGGAATGTGTCAAGAATGACTACATCTTTTTCATGCATACCAAACATAAGGAAAATGCAACATAAAAGGTTAAAGGGTGACATAAGGTCAAAGACTCCCAAACACTTGAAAGGTGATGTCAAATAGAAACGAGAGCTGAAAATGCTCTCAGGGGTAGTAGAGGATTTTAATAGTCCAACAGGGGATAAGTCGAAGAGCACAAAGCAAGATACATGGAACAAGCACACTTGGCAAACAAGGTATGTGACCACATCTATATGGGATGCATCTGTTCTTGATTTGTGTCTGTAATGTTTATTTTTCGGTCATTTTCATGGAGTCTTAATCATTGTTTAATGGCATCAAAATGTACCGAGGGAAAATCAAAACTGAGTAATGAAACAGGACTGCCAAGAACTGCTAAGCACACTATCAACTGCATAACAGAATGTCTAAGAATAAAAGTCTAGACTTTAACTTGAGTAAAATGTCGCGGCAGAATCTAGTGAGGAGAGGTGAGGTTGATGGCTGGCGAGGTACGGATTCCGTCAGTCAGTTTACATATGAACCCCAAAATGTAGCTTATCACAGTTACTTGTAGGACCGAAAAGGAAAACTGCACTTTTTTGGAATTTTGCCCATCATCCACAATCCTTATGTGAGACGTGAACACGTCTTACTCTTTTCTATGCATTTTAAAGATTTAAAAACAGATGAAAACAGACAGTTCGGTACTGCATGTAATTGGCTCTACTTAGGACGCCTACAAAGCCCGGTAATAAAGCACGTCCAAAAAACATTTAATGGTTTTATTTACATGCTGTGACCATGTAGTAACAGCTACATTCATGATAACATGTAATACTTATGTAATACTTAATGCTTACCGTATTTTAGCCATTCTAAGCATTACCAAAACTCTGCGCATTGATTTCACATAGCAATATAGAAACCAACGCCTACACCTAGCGTTAACTTTTCCAAACTCAGAAATAAAAACACAGCAGCTGTGGTGTGCTCAAATATGTAGCCTTACCTTTTTTGTAGTGGCCTGAGGCATTGTGGGTGCGACGCTGACGCGCTGCGGCCGAGTCGGTGGTGAAGCTAGTCGCTTGCCGGTGTGTTATAGCTAAGTGTCAATGCGGCAGTAACGTAGTTCAATTTGCGTAACGCTGTTAATAATAATAACAATGTTGCTGTAGCTTGGTTATATGCATGTCACATTATATGTAAATGGGGCCTTATTGGCGTTTTGAGTATTTTTCAGAAGGCTTTATAGGCGGAATAAGTGGGTCCCATACGTGCAGTAATGAGCGGTCTGTTTTTATATCTTCATAACGCACAGAAAACAAAGACATACGGTATGTGCTCATTTCTCACATAAGGATTGTGGATGATGGCCAAATTTTTTTAAAAAGTGCAGTTTTCTGCTAACTACCGTAATTTCCAGTGTATAAGCCGCTATGTTTTTGTCAAGCTTTGAACCCTGCAGCTTTTACAGTCATATGGTACATGTATGGCTAAAAACTACATTTCCCACGATGCTTAGAGTGCAGCATCAGGAAGTAGTGACATGGACAAGTGAACTGAAAGCTAATACCACTTTGAAGTCTTATGCAGTGTTCTCTCACACATCTTAAGTATGATCAAGTGTAGAATTACTACAGCTTCTGTTTGGTCTGCTGGGACCGCCAACCGTCCACTATCACCAATGGGTTTCGAAACGCTAGACTACTACGGGATGAAGAGGATAGCTCAAACTAAATGGCTAATTTGTCTCGAGACAAAAGTGACAACAAGAGCAACAACGAAAGAGAGAGAGACTGACAAAGTGTGTGACAAAGGAATTATGAGGCTGTTCAATTGTGATGCTTAAGGAGACAACTTTAGTGGTTTTAGTTCTCAGGTGGAGGAGGAGGACAGCGATTAATTACTTTTTTGGTAGGCTACTGTTTAACTAGCCATATTGCACACACTGTTCAGCACCGCTGAGAAAAAAGGATTAAAAAAAAAATGTTGTTACGACATGGGCATCTGCAGCTTATAGGTGTAGCCTACATATGTTTTTCTTTAATTTAGTGGGTGAGGTTTACATACCGGTGCGCTCTATAGTTCAGAAATTACAGTAGATTGAGCCAAACATTAAAACAAGTCACAACACACGCACATAAACTATCTTGTTTTTGTTTTACTCATGTTAAATTATTACTTACGTTGAGCATCGATGCATCTCGACGAAATTCCATCAGGTCCTCACCCAGTTTACTCTGATTCTCATCAAGCATATCTAAGACACATACAGTTTTTTTTTTATATCACAAAACAACAAGCTCTGCAAAGCCTGTATAGCTATCACACAAAAGGCAAACTGGCCTTACCTAATTTGAGCTCCAGGTTCTTCTCTAGCTGATCTAATTTCTCTGATAGTTTGCCCAACATGGAGCGCAGGAAAGCAATGTCTTGGTCCTTCTGGGCTAAAGTCAACTGCATCTCATGGAACCTAGTAGAGTCATAGGGTCAGATAGGCCACCCAGTAAGGTAGTATGGTATGGTACGGTGTTATTTGTTTCGGACAGACTTAAGTTACATTAAGAAGCATCATGTGATTCAATTTTCACAATTCAATATACAGTACAAGATCAGAAGTAATAAACAGATAAGCAAACTGCATTATTTTTGGTGCAGTATTTGCTCTCAACAAAGGCTCTACTTAAACAACTGTTGATATGCTGAATGGCAGCATGGCAGCCAGTCGCTTCATATATCTGTATAAAGGCTGCTTGCTGGGAATTTTATCAAGTTGTTGTGATAAACTGGAGTGAGCGTGATCACCTGTCATCAGTCTGCTGCAGAAATTCCTTCAGCCCTTCAAATTTACACACCTCTAGGTGTGTTTCATATGTGTCCTGGTTACCAATGAAAGCACACCTGTAGAAATTATGTGGTTACTGAAATGAAAAGTGACTCAAAATAGATGGACTAACGGAGACTGAGCAAGATAGCTGAGCTTTTTGTGTTTTAAGGCTCACCCATATTTTGAATGGGGACACTTGATGTGTTCGCATTCTTTCAGATGGGCCTCCAGGTTCATGGTGAGCAGCGGGGGGCAAGAGGGGTTGTTGGGACACCGGACTGGCCTGTAGTCACAACTGGCCTCATGTTCTCTGCATATTAACAAGACAACAATTGAAAACTCATATTTTCATGGTGGAGCAGGCATAGATCAAAGCCTTTTGTGTTGCCTTACTTGCGTGAGGATAATTTGATAGTGAATGGGCAGCCCAGAGGATCCACTTCATACGCTCCTGGCTTCCCCGCCACGGTGGAATTGGAGGCTGCACCTACACTTGCACCGCTAACCGTGGCCCTACAGCCGTATTTACAGTGAATGAACAGCTCCCCGATTTGCTCGGCAACCGCAATGTTGTTCACCACAACCGTTAACTTGGCTGCATCCACAGGGCACTTGTCTGTGAGGAGTACAAGCGTAAATTCTACATTTTTCTTAAAAAAAAACCCCCATCAAATAAGCAAATAAAAGTACATTCATTTCAACTTACCTGAGGTCAAGGCACATCGTCTGCAGAAGGTGTGCTGAGGAATATAGGGAAATTTTATGAGTTCAAGTATCCACTTGTTTTTTAAAGCCCAACAGGCAATATTCTAAGCCCAAATCCAGGTTGCATACCACAGTGATGAGGGAACCATCACTACTAAGGGGGAGTCAGTCAATAGAGAGAGGAGACTAGATAATGGAGCCATGGCTAAGCTTTTCAATGAATGTGGCTCAATGTAGACTACCCCACGAGCATCTGCCAACACTAACAACTGGGGAGTAGGAGGGAAAAGGAAACTCTTCTTAAAGAGATAGTTGGGATTTTTTGACATGAAGTTGTATGACTTCCCTATCAGCAGTGTAGTCCAGCAACCGCGACTTAGCCCCCACATGGTCTCCTAAGTCCAGTTCTGGTCGAACTTTGGTGATGAAGAACGTACTGTAGTTCCGCTTAGTTGCTGGGGAAATTTAAGTAAAGAGTTTGGCTTCTCAAAACAATATGCATTCGAAAGATACATTTGCATCACAAAAATGCCTCCTCAAAATCTGACCTCACAAAATGCTCGGCTGTAATGCCTCTAATCATCTGCGACAAAGCGCAGCGGGCATCTTGTTTACGTATGTCTTCCACAGCGGAAGAAGATGCGAGTGTGTTCATTACACACACATGAATGCACAGGCGACAGTGTGCAGGGATATGGCGGGAGACAAGTAGTCCCCAGCAACTAAGCCGAACTACATTCTTCATCACCAAAATCTGACCAGAACTGGACTTAGGAGACCAAGTGGGGGAGTAAGTCGCTGTTATTGGACTACAACGCTGATGGGGATGTCATACAACTTTATGTCAAAAAATTAGAACTATTCCATTGTGCCCTAGAGGATGACCAATTACCTAACAATAATGGGTTTATCAACACCAGTTGTCAGAAGGCAAGCGTGCCAAGCTTTCTGAGGTGTTGGAACATATGGGAACATATTCAGATGGAAAAAAGACAAAAAGATGATCTGAACCTTGCCAATGCCCTTAACAACTCATCAGACAGCAAGACAGTCATGCTGGTGGCTGGTCTACAAAGGCGTTTAGTTAGTGTAGGCTTCTCTCAGTGGAGGTATTATGGGGGAATACACCTGCTATCTACAGCACTGGTGGAGATGCAGCATGCAGGAATGCCCACACCACCAACCTGTATATCAAACTGTATTTACATTGTGCCAAACACACAGTAGCTGTTTCAATGAAGTGAACCCAAACGTATTATTTATGCCTTACTTTTGACCTACACAGCAATAAAGGGTTACCTTGTACTGACGGACGGGCTGGATGAGAATGTAATTTTACATTTAAAATTTGTGAAACCAAGACCACAAAAATAAGAGTCTATTATACTACCAGTTGCAAGTCACGTATTGTTTCCTAATAGTGACTTAGAAGTGATAGTTTAACTGTGGGTAGCAAGCTACAATTTGTCTTTCCATACATTTTTAAAGATCACCTAAACGATGGGAGATGACAGCTGGTCGTAAAGGTTGAAAGCCGTAATCTTACCCCACATGTGGTGATGACAGGGTCCTTGAAAACGTTACAGCACAGCTGGCAGCATAGTTTTACTGACGGCTGTTCAGCAAATACCTGGGGCTCCTAAACACAAACGTATTAAAATATGATGCTGCACATGTTTTGTGTGTACAGTAAGTGTGGGACGTTCTAAGACCCACCGTGTCTTCCTCCTCTTCGTGCAGAGAGAAAGTGGAACGCAGGGACATGGTGGACTCTGAATGGAGAGATCGCACTGAGATGGCCGAATCCGACCTCCTCGGAGTACCAATGGGTGGCTAAGGTAATGAAGCGGTTGGTGCATTACGCATTGAGCTTGTGAATGTCATATTAAAAAGGTGCGTAAATGGGTACCATTCCGTCATCGTCATCCCGAGGAGAATATGTTAATGTGCTGGAGGAGGAGGGAGTTCTTCTGTGCTGCTTATAGGAGCTGGATGCTTCTGCTGAAAACATAAGAATAATTTTAAGTGACGGTTTTAAGGGCAGCGACAACCTACAAAAAAAAAAAAAGGGAAATTATAGAAGAAAACTATTAAAAGACATGATATGTGTTTCACCTTTAGCTCCAGCAGCCACGGCTGAGAAGGTTGGACCAAATGAAGTCTCCATCCTGCTCTGCAAACAGGAAGGTTACCCGAGTTGTTTAATTATTTCAAAAGAGGAACTTTTGGACCACACAACATGGAGAATAGTGTATGTAATTCTATACAGTATGGTGGCGCAAATGCAGATTTTATGACTAACTTTTGCATTTTGAGTCAACTGGATTGTGCAGCTGTACAAAATATTAAAGCTACCAGTGTTTCCCATACATTCATTTATTTGTGGTAGCCCCCACAAATAAATTTGGATTTGGTACTACTTGTTAAGAATTCTCAATGTTTATGCACAATTTCCGGAGACTCCTATTTTGAAACTACACAAATTATACAATGACATCATCTAATCTCAACCACAGACAGATTGCAGCTCTGTGGGAAACACTGGACCACAAAACGTGTATTTCTTTGTAACACTAAACCTTCACCTCTAGTTTGTCTTACCCCGCTAGCTGGGTCAGCCGTGGGAGTGGAGGGGCTGCAGGGAATGATAGCTGGGATTTCTGCTGTTCCACCAGAGTATCTGTTGTAACGTCTTGCTCCTGCTCATAACAAGAAACACACACACGTGCAGAGGACACGCGAGCAGCCAGGTAGTCGTCTAGGCCTGGGAAACAACAGATGAGAAAATGTAAAAATTGCACTCAATAGACACTTAAAAAAAAAAAAATCAGACTGAGTACAAGTTGTATGAACATTTCTGCCTTTAGCAAGCTAATGACGGCTACCATTTAAAGTGATTTTTCTAATATGTCAACATAAAATCGACAACTCTTGTTTGAAACTGAAGATTATAATGTTTGTAAAGGAAGATTTTTAGCTCATCTCATTGGATTGTGATGTTGAACCTGTTTGTCATGATGCTTTGACACCATTGTCGTGACATTGTTGTTGAATTAGGTTTAAAAAGATGAAATAATGTTGCACATTTCTTATGACGAGTTGCAGCTACTTCAGTAACATTAAAACAAATCATTGTCATTTAGAAACTCCATAGAGTTTTTTGGTGCAGGAGAGTCCAATTTCCAACTTAGAGTCACAAAATAATTACAAAAACTATAAAAGTCCAAAGCCCCACTAAGAGGCAGACAGAGAGGCTGTAAAGCAGACAAAGGGGAGAGAAGGAAGTGACAGCCAAAAACAAGTGACCCGAACAACGCGACGAGGTATGCAGAGAGTCAGCGAAAACAATAAAGCTCTGCAGAATTTGTCAGCAAATACTAACCATAACCTTTTGATTAATCGCTCCCCCCGCGTAACGGAGTGTTTGCGCAAGCCACGAGATTCCCGTAAATGAGGAACCTCGCACCAGAAAAGGGGGGCGGATACGGACTAGTAAAGTTGAATCCTGACAGCGAGCCAAATCTTCAAAGGCCATAAGACTTTTGATGTGTAAAGTGATCCGGATTCGTCAACCATAAACTGCACGGCATTATCAGCTGTCATCTTGGCCAGTAGCGATTTTTAAACTGCGATAACCAAGTGGCTAACGCTAGCTGCACAGGCTTGTTTGCTAGCTTAAGTTAGCTAATGTTTTCTAGTAGCAATCACAACCAAACGCCGTTTTTTAACACGCTACGCCCGCTGCCAACTGATGGTCGACGCTTTTTCCTAGCGAGCAAGACAGTGTTTCTAAAAGTGGCTGCTTTTAATGTGTGAACATACCATTCTTTTAGCAACCGCGCAGTTCCAAGTTTGCAGACGAAAATTCTTAAATTCCACCTCTCTCTCGCTCTCTCACGCTCTCTCACGCTCTCCCTCTCTCTTCCCCTCTGCCTCTGCCTCTCGCTCCCTCTCGCTCAAGAGCACACAAGCGCTAATGCAGATGGGAAGATGGGACATGAAGTTTAATACAGACTGATTCCCTTCCTTTTCTCCGCAGTTGGACTACATTACCCATTACCTACTTCACAGTGCGGCCATTGGAATCTGTGCTGTCAGTAAATTCCGTACAGCGTGAATTTAGTTATTATACGGACGGTCATTTCTTTATGCCTTTATGCGCATTTACTTAAAAAAAATAGTAACTGTGCAGTAAAAAAAAACAATACTGTACACTGTAAAATACAGGACACCCATGATACTGATACAATATTATGTTACTGTACCCACATCACAAAAAGAAAGCCAATTAGTTTCTGTAAGGTAGACATAAAATATTCTGGAAATGTGTGCATTTTAAATTCACTGCGGTAATAAACTACTGACGTAATAAAATGCCTTGTCAACAAACATCGATTTCTCTATAAACTGTCTTTTTGGCACAAGAAATGCTTCTCCCATAGCACTCAGCAACTGAAGTTACTGCATTTTAACCTCCGATTATTGTTTCACTCTAGTCCGTCTAGTCCTTCACTTCCGTCACTAAAGAGTGGACGGTTAGAGCAGTACACTTGCTCACTTGAACTTTACTCAGAACTTTACAGGAGGTACCATTCGCACATGTAAGTAGTCCCAGACTGTTTTCCGTTTCAGTGTCCCCCACACAAAACATTCCCCCTGCAACTTGTGCTAGATTAAAAAAATTCCCATTACAATCCTATTGTAACAATTAGCACTCATTGTGTGCTACATGCACACTGGTCAGACACGGTAAAGTTTTATTCAAACAGCACTTTCTGTAGTATTGATTTAGCTCCGCATATTTATATTTTCAACATTTTACCACGAGAGGGCGCTACTAATCCACTTTGCAGGTACTGTACAGCTCAATGGAACTATCCGCTCAATAGTGATGCATTTCACTTTAAAAATGGGGCCTCAGAGAAGTGATGTTAGGAATGCTGAATGAATGAATGAATGAATAAAAGAATTATTGCCAAGATGGAGGATTACATATACAAGCTAAAAAAAAATTCTCCAAACTGGATTTTGAGACAAAACAGACTTTTACAACAAAGTAAGAGCTTTTCCTGGAGAAGGATAGGACGCATGTACTTAATTCACAAATAAACGGTAGGACCAGTTCATCAAAAAACTAATAATAATTAATTAATAATTAACTAATTAATAAACAAGATTAGAAGTATTTTTAATAAAAGTTAATTATACTTTTCTTTTTCTTGTTTATTCTCTTAAAGAGCAACCTATAGTAACATAAAAAAGCGACTCGCCAGCCATGAACCTCTCCGCACATCACTGAATCACAACCAGCATTAAAACCCAGACACTTGTATACAGTACAGTAATCCCTCGTTTATCGCAGTTAATTGGTTCCAGACACAACAACGATAAGTGAATTTCACAAAGTAGAATTTCTCATTTCTAAATCAAATACTTTCATCCTTAGACCACATAAAAGCTGTTGATGACCTTCTAAATACTGTTTTACATTATTAGAGCCCTCTAGACATGAACTACCACCCCTACAGTCAGCTTTACACTCGTATTACCCCATGTAGTAGACATATTATAAGTAAATAAGCCATTTAAGACATAAATTCCGAAGGGGAGCTGAGTGGCGTGCGAACAGGAAGTAACATCCGGGGTTCAGAGTTGAGTTTGGCATGGGTTACTGCAACAACAGTAGTCCTGTTTTTTTTAAGGATTTTTATTAGGAATTAAGCCTGTTGTGAGATAATTCAAACATGCAATAAAAGCTTGTTGTTCAGGCGATCGATTCTGGCGTTTGTGTCTCACCGAACATTACAGTAACATTACTGTCACCTATAGTGACCAGTGTAGAATACTACGTACTATCACACTATCATTCACAGCGTCTTTGAATGCGTCTTCTGAATGCCCTACATGGTTATTTTAATTTTTATGCAAAAAAATGCTTAATTATGTAAAAAAAAATATGTAAAATGTGCATCAATGTACATATTTTTGACTAATAAAAAGTCATATTCAACCAGGAAACAGCATGATGTATATTTTTGAAAAACCATCAAGCAGCAAAATTCCAACCACGAAGTGACAAAGGATGACTATATCAGTATCCTTTTTCTGTTTCGTCTGTCAAGTTTATAAGCTAACAAATAACCATAACTGTCTGACTCTTACAGTCAAAATATATGAGAGTAAGTACCAATAAGTAACAATAATGGGTGGTTGTTTGCTACATTATATCAGGTGCATAGTATGCTATTTTTGCCACAGAAACTAAATATTCAATGTTAAGCATCAGACCATGGTGGAGACCCTGTTACACATGAGGGTGTCATGTGTTGTACGGAGGCAGAAACAGCAGTAGTGACTTTTATCAGCACACATGAGAAAAAGAGTAGGTGCGTGTGAGGAGATTTTCACGTGTCCAGACGGAGAGAGAGCAGCCGTAAATAGAAAAGCTGAACAGTAAGGGCTGAATGCTATAATGCATTCATGAATAAGAGATGTACTGAATGCAGCTTTGTTGATGCACACACACACACACACACACACACACACACATGCGCGCGCTTACACACACAGCGTTCCATTAGAGGAAGCTCTGGCCATTAGTAGGTTTATCTTTGTGTGTGACAAGAGACTCCATCCCTCTGCACATCCTCAAAAACACTTAAGCAGCTCCAACACACACACACACAAATCTGGTGAGCCCTTTCTGTCTCCAGTGTTTTCAACCGGTCATTTAATGGAGATCATAAACATAGAGCTGCCCCCTCCCTCCCTACATTAACACGGATTAATAGAGCTTCATTTTCAAAAGGCAGAGACTGCTTTCATGCTGATGAGATGCTCCAATCAACTGTCAGTGTGTGTCAAATATCTCTTAGCCAGGCTCTCTGAATGTGCAAATGTAGAATGATTCACTTTGTCACATCTTCACAAAACACTCGTCTCTGTCTTTGCACAATGTCTGGAAGAAAGGAAAGAAAGGAAACTTGAATCAGAGAACATATGTATCTTTTGGAAGAATAAAGACACAAATGGACTCATAATCATCACTCATAATCGGTCATGCCATTGATTGAATACATCATGCATAATAAGAAAACTCCAAACTGGAGAATCTGTTCTGAATGCAGTGCAATTAACGATTAACTTATTTATTTATTGCGTATTTTTACGCTTGTTGTAAAGAGACAGTTAAGAATGACCCGTTGACATGAACCTCACCGTTTCAACTCATTGCGCTCCACAAATTTTACACAGATTCATTTTGAGTACATTTTCATCAACTGAAATGATTTATGTCTTCAGTTTTCGCACAATGCCATAGTTTTGGGAAATGATTGAGTTGATTGATGACTTTAGTCTGTAGTCTGTCCATTTACCTCATTCCTGCATTGTTTGAAATTGCGATGGCATGAAGGCGTATGAGTACAAGCACTGATGCCAATAATTGTTGAAAAGTTCTAGTTCCATTATCGAGAATTTATCCTCTGACTTGGACACAGAACCTAGCCTATGTTTTCTTTAACAATATACAGTCATGGAAAAATGATTAGGCCACCCTTGTTTCTTGTTCATTTTAATGCCTGCTACAAGTAAAGGTACGTTTGTTTGGACAAATATAACAATGACAACAAAAATAGCAATAACATAACAATAAATATTTGTTATCATTGTATTTGTCCGAACAAATGTACCTTTAGTTGTACCAGGCATTAAAATGGATCAATAAACTGAAGAAACAAGCGTGGTATAATAATTTCCATGACTGTATATACAGTAGATGCCTGCTTTTTATGGGAGTTTCAATCCAGGGCCACCAGCAAATGGCGAAAAACCACAAGTAATTGATACACCCATAAAAATGTATATTTTTGACTGCTGCGAGCGTGCCTGCCTATCGTCACTCTGCACACTGAGTTGGATCATGGTGCCTGCCTCTTTGTGTTTGGCGCCAATAATATAATACTGCAGAAACATTGATTACACACCATGACTTTCTACAGCCCGTGTAATCTCTTTAATGTAAGTGTGACATCATTATTCTTGATAATCACACAATAAAATACATAAAAATGTAATACGGGAGGCACTTGAGCTGGAAGGTGCTTGTCACTGCTGTTCTTCCATAGGGGAAAAGCCACCATTTGTTTTTGACAGCAGCAGCACTAACGAGCAGAAAGTTTGTGGGGATCCATTGTACATTAACAACGTAACTATATGAAAAACACAGATATTTGTGAAAATAAACATACAAAAGAACTGAAAAATATTGATCTCATCATTGTAGTATCGATCCAATACTGATACTACCATTGGTAAAAGTCAAGTGACACCTACATTTGAAAGTTTTTATTATATTTTGAACACACTCATTTCCACTAAGACAAAATGTAAAGTTAATTGTAAAGGTACTTTAACTGTACACAGCGATACCCGAGTGCTTTCAAAAATTGACGGATTAAGGATAGAAAAAGAACTGAAGAATAAACGAGTTTGCACATTTCCACATACTGTATCTGTGTCACCCACAAGCAAACAAAGGCATGAGCGTCATGCAGCCAAACATACACACTGATGTGCACACACTTGACCTGGATAAGGACAAGAGGGTGGCAGATCTCCCCATAACTGGGTCCATTAGGGGCCAAAGTGTAGCTTAGCCACAAGGACACACACAGGATTAGAGGCACACAATAGAGGAACAATGGTCGTGGGGCCTGGTGGGGATAAAATAGAGGAAATATGACAGTAACAACATCAAGGGATGACAGTCAACACAGTGGAATTTGATGTTTTTATTATTTTCTTATAGATTTTTTATGAACAGCTGGTGTGTGTGTCATGTACTTGAATTGATTGCTCTACTTTCACATGCAGGATCCATTGGTACGGTACACAATGACATCAACTCTGCCTGACTTTTGTTTTTTATTAAGTTTGTAACTCGAGTAATTTATGGCAGCGGTTTCTGATGTGGACATCCATTAAGCTGTACATCATGAATTAATGATCAGTGCTGAGTAAGACCAAGTCTCAGCACTGATGGCGCTCACATCACCGCTGCTGCCCCATCTGTGTGCGTGTGTCCCCATTTTTGGATATGCTCCACATCTGTACACGCAAGAAGAGATGGCTGAGCCTTCAAATTATTTATTGCTTCTTTTGCTTAAATTACGATATATTTGGAACTACAACTCAGACGCAGTGGGAAAAAGATACAAATACAAGTGTTTTAAAAATGGAAATTACTCTTTGTAATTCTGGCTTTAGAAAAAAATGAGACGATTATTCTTGGCCAGGGGTGTCCAAAGTGTGGCCTGTGGGCCTCAAATGGGGTCCTGAGCTGCTGAGAACAGGGACCACTAGGGGGCATGAAAACACCAGGTCAGCCCCCTCCTCCCACCATAACGGCAGGATGACCCCAGCAAGGCAGACAAAGGGGCAGGCGAGGGGGAAAGCCAGCAAATGAACAAGTTGGTAGTTGAACGAACGAGCAGCAAGGCAACCCACCCCACCGCGCCAACCGACACCCGCCGGGCAGCAAACCCCGGGGAGATAGCGCCACACCCGCAAGCCGCTTGGAGGCCAAGCATCCATCCCTGGCAGAGCACCAAAGCTGAGAAGGTGAGACCAGACCAGCAGTCCCACCAGCCACCGGGAGATCTCACCTCCCCCCGCAGGTAGAGGAAAGGCAAAGACGCGGAAAACAGCCCAGCGAAGCACGAAGACAGCCGCCATCAATCTTTTAATCAAACTGAAAGACTTTGACAAATGGAGCCTCACTATCAACAATTGGAGTGATGCCTCTGATCCGCATACACAGATCATAGCATACAATCTGTATAGAGATAGCATAGTGATTTTCACACAGTTCTAATCTAATCTAATGCTGACCCCGTTTCTTGTGACTGTTCTGGAAATATGTCACACGATAAAGGGCAGATTAATGCAAATGTGTAAAAACAACTTGGATGAGTACAGAAAACAGACAGTCAGAAGGGTATACAGTACTGTAGCTCCAAGATGTTTCTGGAACGCCGGTGGGCAGCATTACTAAATAATGTCTCACCAGATCTTGCGAGATTAAAACGTGACAAGATTTTTTGTTCAGAAAAAAAAAGGTTTTGATAATAAATGAATTAATTAATCACACAATTAACTCGGTCATTTTGCCAGTCTCAAAATATTGCCATGTGCATACGTGTCTGCTGTCCTCGTCTCTCCCCTCCAAACAAGCAGGTCCTAATTATTAGAATTCAATATCCTGAGCTGGACAAATATATTTTCCCTATTTTTTAATAAACTCTTAAATTATTGCAAAGTCAAACATTTTCTTTGATAGTTACAAATGGCACTGTAGCAGTGACCAGCAGAGGAAAATAGGCATAGCCCAGTGTTCTCAAATATTTTGCAAATGTTTTCTTGCCCCCCCCCCCCCCCCCATCCCCCCACCCCCCACCCCCCACCCCCCACTATTTATTTATTTATCCGTCTGGCACAGACTGAACTCGAAATTGAAACCAGGTAAATGCAATAAAATGGAGAGCTGTGAAGCATACAAGCGTATTCAAGAGTCAATGTTGCATGTTGAGTACAATAAATTTGTACATGTTGGCAAGTCTGCACTAACACAGAAAGTACCCTGCCCCTCACGCCCCCCCCGACAGTTCACCGCACCCTCCCGGGCTGCCCAGGCCAACATAAATATGCTCGATAAACGGTACAGTATATCTTCCTTTAGGTGGAATGTCGTACCAGAGCTAAACAAAATTAGCAAATAGTCGTCCTCTAGCTTATTGCATGCAATATCAGGATGGATGTACAAACAACACAGCCTTTATTGGGATTAGCAAACAATGCTAGGCACGTCCTCTCGAATTGCCTCATCTGGTCGACCTGTCCTACACCTCCAGTCAGGAACTCTACTTTCATCAGCCGCTCGCCGGACGACGCCAATTCCCATGTTCGATCTCTGAGGCCAAATCTTCTACTTACTCTGATTGACTCTGGAGTTGATGACAGTTTTATGGACGCACTTTCTTGCCTTGTCACCACATTCCTAAGCATCAATCATCAAATGGTTTGCGTCTGAGATGGCCGCCTTTTGTCTGTTATCACAAACCCAACTGATTTTGTTGCCTTCCTGTTGTCATAACGATTTATTCTGAGTAACTAGACAAGAGGTGTATTGCATCTGTTGTATAGATGGGTCCTAATATCAAATAATGACAACTCGTATTATTATTTGTTTCAACATGTTTGACTTCAACTGTATTATCGCTGGTTTGTGTTAAGTGAGTGCCAGAATTAATTTCTTACATTTCTATAATTGCGAGGAGGCTTAGGAACTTTTTAGGGGTCCTCGAGCCACCCTAAAATTGAGCAGGTATAATTAACACCTCAGACAATATTTGCGATACAAATGGCGTGAAAATTTTTTTTTTTTTTTGCATGTTTGTCACACTTAAATGTTTCAGATCATGAAACAAATTGAAGTATTAGTCAATGACAACACAACTGAACACAAAATGCAGTTTTTAAATCAGACTTTTTATTATCTACCTGGAGTATCAATACTCCAGGTAGGAGTATTGATACTTGAATCAATCCGTCCACCCCCTAGTGGCCATAAGTATACGTGGCTTTGGAGATGAAGTTTTGAGTGGTAATATCAGGGGCGGAATTTACACGCACACACACACACACACACACTGAGCACTGATGAAGGGAGTGACTATCTCTCTTTACCTTGCTCTACCTCTGTGTCACACAAGCACACACACACACGTACACACGCATAAAGCATCCAGCAGAGTGGAGCGTCCACCACACCAGCTGGTTAAGTTGTCCTCTTCCTGTCTTTCTCCTTCATTCCCCAGCAGCTTCAAGCAGGACTACAGACGTCCCAGAGACTCTTCCGCTCCTCAGACAACCCCCCACGGCTCGTCACCGTCTGCTTTCTCCGGTGACTGCGGATTTTTCTTCGAGCCTTTCGGGGATTACACAGTTATCTGCCATTCAAGCAGGAATACAACATTTTGTCCGCCCTGTGGTTGAAGTGCACCGGTCCGAGTTGGAAGAGCAACAGCCTCCACCGGAGCATCAGTGAGGTAGCTATGCGTCTGATTCCCTTGTCTTTTCTTGCTTGTACACTGGACTATTTTGCTCTAAATCCACTAACATGCGATATTTGTCGTAAATTCTGCAGGTAGAAGTCTGTTATTTATACCTTGTCACCCTCAACATGTTTTTCTACAGTCAAGTAGGGGTGAATCAAGGACAACTGGACTTATACTGTATATTGTGTGTGTGTGTGCGCGCACATCCTACAAATATTGCATGAATCTCTCTGCACTTCCTTCCCTTCCAGCTCCTATGTCCTTAGCCAACCTTGTTTGATGAATAGATGATGTCTGTGTTATCTAAAGTAAGGGTGGGCGCTACTGCAGATTATGGTATTGATCCCATACCAATTTCCAATTATTTACTGGAAAATTTCAAATCAAATTAAATAAAAAATCGGAATAAAATACTTAAATGGTCATGGTTTAGTTTATTCCCACATGTGTTCAAAGTTAAGGACATCTCATGTTTACAGTTACACAATTCAACGTGTCCGAAAAGGTGTAGGAAGAAGCAGCGCTTCCTACCCCTTCTCTGTTGTTCACTTCCTGTGTTGTATATATACATTTTTTTAATGAATACAAGGCACTTATATAGATGTGAAATTAGAATTAATGTTTGTAATTAGCTTTTCTAGTAATATAAATGAATAAACAAAGGAGTAAGATTTGACAGAACCATCGTTCTGTAATAAATGTGTACAGAATAATAATACCATAATTAATGAACAAAAACAGATGACTAAGTACAGGAGTTAAATTAACTTCAACCTTGTATAATGAATATACTTGGTGTAAACTTGTATAATAAATAAATATGTATTTTAGGCAAAGAAATATGTTAACACACTTATTTGTGAACAATTTTACAATATAATACAATGTAACACTATCAAAAAAATAATACATTTGCCAACGTATTCCCTTTTTATTAACCATTAAACCATTGAACCATTATATTAGATACAATTGTTTTGTCTTGAGGCTTTTTCCCATTGTAGGGAAAAAGGTATTCAAAAGACGCATTTAAAGACGTTGCACAAAGACCACGAGTCACTAGGTGTCAGTAATGTTACTGTTTTGTGAGACACACAAGTAGCAGACTTGGTCGCTGGAACAACAGGATTTTATTGCAGGTTTGAATTATTTTACAACAGGCACAATAATCCCTAATAAAAACCCCAAATAAAAAGACGGCTACTGTTGCGGCTGTAACGCACAACAATATGAAACTCAACTCTGAACCCCCAATGTCATTTCCTGTCCGTCACTCATTGTGGTCCTTCAGGAAACACATTTATAGCAACACACATGAGCACTAGTTTTATTTATGTCTTAAATGGCTTATTTTCTCTGACTATATATACAGTAATATATTGAGTAATATGAATTTAAGGGTGTTATTAGGTATACAGTAGGTGTTATTTCAAAAAAACTTATTTAGAAGTTTGTAAACAGGTTTTCTTTGCTCTAACTATAAAAATATTCCATTTACATATCAGGAATCATAATTTTGTGGAAATTCACTTGTCCAATTAACAGCAATAATGAAAGAAAACTATAATATACCAGTATGGCATTATTATAAATAGGAGGACTGACTTAAAAGGAGTTAAGAAATTAACTAATAACTATCTTACTAAGACTTTTTGGACAATGACGGTGACCTTATCCACCCCATCATACACCCTTGGGATGAACTACAGAACCAGACTCATCCATCATGACTGCTCAAAGGTGTGTCTGAATTAAAAAAAAAATCCCTGACACCTTACAACCTTGACAAACATTACATTAGCTTTAAATGGGGAACCAACTCCATATATTTTATTTTATGTCTTGTTTGTGTAAAGACCTGGTGTCCCAATACTTTTATCTTTAAAGTCAGGCTGCTGGCTGTGACTCACACATCCTCTATAGTTCACTAATTTGTTCACATTCCATCAAGCTTATTGATCAGTCCTGATCGACTGGTAATGTGTGCGGTCACATCAGCTGGACTGGTCCTAGCTGTGTCACGCAGCAGACTGTGTTGTTGCATAAGGTGAATATTGTGCACCGGTATCGCTATCATTTTGTCAGTTTAACAGCAAGGAGCCTCTTCGTTCTTCCCGTCTCCACTCTCAGCTGGTCAGAGGAGCTCTGCCTGTTCCTTTCTATTTTTAGTCTCTATTTACAATGCAGTAGCTATAGAGGCAAGACGAGTCTTTTCAGTTTCTCTCCCTTCAGTCACTTTATTTGCCTCTATTAGCTTCATTTCGTCACTTTTCTCTTTCGTTTTACTCTGAAGCCCCCGTCCTTTCTCCTGCCATAATTAATGTCAAATTTGACATATTAAACAATGGTAGAAGCTCACTTCACCCTGCCACCTGCTACACAGCTGTGCACACACGTGCATATACACATTTATAATAGCGTGTTGTGGTTGGGAAGACAGCAGAATAGAAAGGGGATAGAGGTTAATCTCTGGATGCTTTTAAAACCAAATCACCATGTGACCTACAAACAACCACCCCACATTCCTGCTGCACCCACATAGCAGTGTCTTTGCAAACCAAAAAACAAAATGTCACTGTGGTAAAATGCCACATTTGGAGTCCAAAGATGAAAAGCTAGGGGGGTAATTCTAGCTAGCTAGGCAGAGCGTGTACAGCAGGGGTTACCAACCCAGCGATCACGAGCCACAAGTCGATCTTTGGGACTCTTGCCGGTCGATCGAGAGAATAGTAGAAAAAATTGTGTTATTACATCAGTGCCCTCCCCTCCCGGAGAGTGAGCAACAGGCAGGCATTTTGACCACTGAACATGCCCGTACGCCTTGCAGCTCTCCAGGCACGCAACCCGCAAGCTCCTGCCAGGAGCCCAGTCCCCAAAACCCGACCGGAGGTACCATGAGCGCATGTACACCGGCTCGCCTCGCCCTGCAGCGTTCAAAGGTTGAATGACAGGGAGAGAGAGAGTGACAGAGCGCAGCGATGTGCCTGCTCACACAACAGTAATTATTGCACTTTAATGTGGCTCAAAATCTGCCTTTGCTACCTCAAAATTGAGGCACAAATATAACTCCATAGATGTGCACCTCCAAAAAACGCTGCTCGTTAAGACTGACAGCCCCTCTCTCCTCAACCACCATTGCTCGCCCACGACACTGAGCAAACAAACCAAAAAAAGTTGTAGTTCACTCATAGAGCCGACGCCACAAGCCCGACCCCGACAAAGATCCACAAAAGTAGGGGTCTCCAAAGTGCGCCCGAGGCGCCATCTGCGGACCATGGCTCATTTGTCATTGCATCACTGCAGAAACAAAATAAAATGTAAAAATCAGCAAAATTTGTAAAAATAGAGCAAAAGGCACTATGGGAAAAAGCTGAAATGTTGACGCCAACAACCAATAATAACACCAAGCTTTGTATTTAAAGACAAACATGAACCAATATTAGACAGAATTGGCAAATGTGGAAAGCAGCATGAGGCAGAGGGATATAATGGCATAAGATATGATAAAGCAATACAAGTGTAGGAAAGTGAGACTGCTGGTACTGCAAGCAATTGTCTTAATCACAATAAGCACTACGGTGCAACAAGACTCCTGGCATTCATAATACTGGTACTTCACTGGTTTACCTGTCACAGCATGTAAGTGTGCTCACATATTAATCAGCCTGACGCGGAGAACCAGATTTTTATTTTCATCGCCAGCTCATAGGCCAAATAATCACACACAGCAACAGACCTGAGTGAAGTTCGCTTCCGACCCCACGCAAAACTCTGGTCAAATAGTCCCATTCGTTTATGCTGCGTTTGTGCTGTTTTGTGCAATTCAAATGAACATTTGTGCTGCTTTCATTTTGGAGTTATTACAGATTGTTTTATAGGCCAATCAAAGTTCACCCAGCTCCCCTTTTGCTTCAAATTAAACCAAAATAGTCCCAATCATTTGTGTTCCATTTGTGCTGTTTTGTGCAATTAAATAACAAAAAAAACATGAGCAGCTCAAACGTTTTTATTTTGTTTGCACAAAACAGCACAAACAAATGGGACTATTTTGGTTTAATCTGGAGCAAATGTGGGGCTGGGTGAACTAAGTAAGAATTTGTAATAATTTTAAAAACTGAAACACTGACACAGCACAATCAATCATTTTTATTGCACAAAACAGCACAAAGACGGGATTGGTTTCATTCCGAGCCCAAAACTTAGATCTTTAATAGCTGAAGAATTATGACAGCACAAACGATCGTTTTAATTGCACACACCAGCACAAACAAATGGTACTATTTTGGTTTAATTTGGGTGAATGCTAGGCTGGGTGAACTTTGATTGACCTATAAAACAATCTGTAATAGCTCAAAAATGAAAGCAGCACAAACGGTCATTTTAATTACACAAAACAGCACAAACGCAGTACAAACCAATGGGACTATTTTAGCAGAGTTTTGCATTGGATTTGGGGTGAGGGTGGGGGGGCAAATATTGGCATGTCACACACAGCAGACAATCCATTTCCTTTGCAATAAAGTATAAACCCTAACCTACAAAAGGGTGAGTGCCGTCATGCAGAATACCGAGAAGCTCGGTCGCAGAGATTGATGAACAAACCTTGCTAAAACACCCATTAAGATGAGCTTTTGTTTCCTTAACATCCATCCATGCATTCGCACCTGACTTTGTGCAAACTCCAGGGTTTAGTTCACCGTGCCACCCCGCCACATTTCTCTTTCATCCAAAATTTGCATTCTTCCTTGAAAAATACAAGCGGTCACTACAGAAACAGAGAATGAGAGAACACTTGAAAATGACAGGCAGTGAATTAGAAGACTGGCATGGAATACATTCACTGCTCACACACGGGATGTGAGGAAGAGTGATACATGCAGAAGGATGTGGCAGACAAGCAGAAGTCAAAGTGTAAGAGATGAAGGGAGGGAACAAGGGGATGAAAGAGATGGTGAGTTATACAGATAGAAAGAGGAAAACATCCTCCTCTCACTGGAGGACTCTGGAGGCTGAAACTGGATCTCAGGCAGGGACTGGCCATCGCCCCCTCACTCTGTCTCTCTTTTTTTACTGGTTAGTGACATGTTGTATAATAATGTACCTCAGAGTCAAACTATTGCAGTCTATTCTTGGCTATCCGATTGAGTCACCTCTTCCATGTAACACTGTGCATATGGAGCCAAGATGTGAAAAAAAAACCATCCATAAAGTTCAATTCTCTTATTTTCATCCGAGGGTTTTGATATATAGTGAATCCTCGGTGTTCGTACACCCTACTTTTTGTACGACTCAGTTTTCGATGCCAATTTTCAATGAAATATTGTACCAGTTGTTGGTACACCATCTTGGTTTTCGTACAGCCAAACTACTCAGTTTGCCCGCATATTTCACGCAAACAAAGAATCTCACTTCCATAAGTAAGGTGAGAAACACTAATAAATAAGAACTCGTAGCATAGTACAAAAGTGGCATACGCGCGGCCGATGTTTCCAGGATGTACGGGAAGACCCCATCAACGAAAAGTCATATTTAATTCTCATTGTTTTCTCTATGTAAAACTATAATTCCATTGTTAATATTTTTGAGTGTCTGGGATAGGCTCCAGCATACCCCCACGACCCTAATGAGAAGTGACATAGAAAATGGATGAGTGGATGAATGGAACGAATTAATTGGATGTACCATGCATTGGCGACTCAGTCTATGTGCGGCTGCTAAATAACCCACCACGGGGACAAAGAAAGTTGTCAGTGCCAGCACTTCCATAAATAAGGTGAGAAACAATAATGAATTCACGAAAGAATTCGTACGACAGTGGCATACGCGTGGCTGATCTCGCCAGGATGTACAGGAAGACCCCATCAAGGAAAAGTCATATTTATTTCTCATTGTTTTCTCTATATAAAACTATCATTATATTGTTAATATTTTTGGGTGTGTGGAACGGATTAATTGGATTTACATTATTTCTTATGGGGAAAATTGCTTCAGTTTTTGTACATTTTGGTTTGTGTCTGACTTTTTGGAACAGATTAATAATGAAAACAGAGGTTTCGCTGTACCGTATAGCCATTTGCATTGGGCAGTCCTCCAAATCTGTCTGACCCCTTGTTAGGAAGAAAGATAATTACCTGCAATTATCAGTCAATGTTAGCGATCTTGTAGCAGTTTATTGACATTGAGTCCCAAAGGTAGGAGAAGTAACATACAGTAACTTATTTGATGTGATACCACTCAGGCTTTTTTTTTGACCATGGTGTCTATTTCACATGAGGGACACGTGAGACTTGTTTGACACTTGGGAAAATATTCAATACTATCCCCATTTCTGCACAGATCAATATAAGACATAACATGTGATATACTGTCGCTATAGCTGACATTAGTGGTGCTGGTGGCACTACAGAAAATAAAAGTACCCATCTGTCTTCAGATAAACACGGTTACCGCATAGTATCAAGCATTATTCATGTTTCCTAAAAATAACCCATGTTGACCAAAACATAATGAACTAGGAATTTATTATTAAGGAGGGAGCGTGGTAGGCGCTGAGTGTGGGCGGTGGTGTGAGAAAGACTAAGATGCTATGGAAGCTTTTATCACTGGTGTTGCTTTTCTGTCCCTTCACAAACAATTCCAATTGAACCCATGAATTATTAATAGTCCAGCATCCTTCAAAAATAACTGCCTCTGTGCTTCGGTATGAGCTCATTTCATTATAGTTGTAAATCATGGGTGGAGCTTAGCAGTGTAGTCAAGACTGCGACAGGCCGCAATACGGGAATTTGGATACTGATGGTGGCGCTTGGGAATGTGAATGCTGCTGTATCGTATACGTACATTGAATTTATCCTGATTATGTTGATTGTTCTCATAAGTGCATTACGAATCATGAATCTGCATTGTGTGCATGATGCAGCAAACAGATTTGACTAACCAGAGTAAAACTTCATGGCCAAAGTTTACACGTCTAAATATGTAATGTGATTTATAACATAGATTTATAGTTCAGTGACTGCCTTTCTCCATACTTTAGTTGTCAATTGCCAGATATATCCATCCATCCATCCATTTTCTATGCCTCTTATCCTAATTAGGGTTGCGGGGGTATGCTGGAGCCTATCCCAGCTGACTTTGTGCGAGAGGCGGGGTACACCCTGGACTGGTCGCCAGCCAATCTCAGGGCACAAACAATCCTTCACGCTCACATTCACATTCATACCTATGGACAATTTAGAGTCGCCAATTAACATAACATGCATGTTTTTGGAATGGGAGGAGGAAACCAGAGTACCCGGAGAAAACCCACGCACGCACGGGGGGAACATGCGAATAAAATAATAAATAAAAAATAATTGTTAATATAATAGGGCACCTTTTGCGTTTTTTTTCAATTATAGTGAGTCACTTCCATGCTTGATTTGGCTTAGTTTCTGTTCATGGACATCTCCAGTGGTTGGGTGTCGTGCCGTCTGCGCGGCATGCAGCAGTGTGTGACATTACACCTTTAGGGCTGATAGGACACATTTTTCAGGGTTAATATAGTTTTCCTGGCAATTTCACAACAACATTAAAAATGAGACTAGCACTCAGTCGCCAACGTTGAACTGTTAAATGTAAAAGACAGGTGTACTGCTAACAGACTTCAACAAACACCTGATCTAACATAAAATTTAACATTTAAACACAACATAAACAAAAAGCCAACTCAGTAAAACAAAGCGTAACATGTAGAATGACGTACGATGATGGCACCATACCATTTTTGATTCTGGGCTATGAGGAATGCTTCCGCCGTGAGTTAAACGGTAAGAAAAATCCTTTGGATTTGTTTATATATTGTCTGTCCATATGTTAGCAGACATTAGGCGTACAGAATGTGGACAGGAAATAGAGCAGGCGTTTCCAGGGGGCATTAAGGGCCTTGGCTGTTGTTTTATTGGCCCCTTGGCACATCATAAATAATATAATTTAACAAGAAAATTCTTTTAAAAAAACAGCAACAGCACAAATAGAGTAATGCAGTAATTTTATAGGAATAAAGTCAAACTATTAAGAGAAAAAAGTTGCAATCTGACAAGAAATGTAATTGTGGTATTATGAGGAAAAATGTCATTTTAGTAGCATAGAGTTGAAATATTAAAGAAAAAAAACATTGTTTTAAAAGTCGCAATATTATGAGAAACAATAACAAAATTAAGCTGTAATATTTGGAAAATTAGACTGGGGAAAAGTTAGAATATTATGGGAATAAAGTCATAGTATTATGAAAAGAACATTTACAAAGATTATTTCGGAAGAAAGTTGAAATATTTGGGCAAAAAAAGATCAAAGTTCATACTAATAGTTCGCTTTCTACCTATAAACGTACACTATATCGTAAAGCTTCTTAACATATCTACTGTATATGTGTGTGTTGGTTTACAAAATATCAAAGTAGCTCTTGCATCCTTTCATTTTTCAGTACGTGGCCCTCGGCGGACGAAGTTTGGACACCGCAGATATAGGTCCTGTATTCTGGGACGACTCCAGGGGACTCAAACAGCAGAAAGACAAAACACATTTAACAAAATGCCTTTTTAGGCTGATTTGCAACAAGATTTATAAGTTTAATAGAACTTCTCGCCTTTGTTTTTTTGTGCTTGGGGAAGGTAAAAATCTGCTGATACTTCATTTAATTTAATGACTTCGTTCTTATCTCATGTTCATCCCCTAAAGCAGTCATGAAAACAGACAAATAACATCATATCGGAAATAAAACGTGAGAGTGGTCCTAGCCTACACTTGCAGCTTTTCAGACGTAGGTATGTTTAAAACGTTCTACTCTTCTACATGTTGTAGAAGTGCCATATCATGACGCTGGTGTGTGTGTGTCTGTGTAAATTATCCCCGGTTACATTTTAAGACACTCCTAAATCTTCTGAACAAGATTTCCTTGAGATTTTTTGAATTTTTCATGTCACAACTTTAGGAAGCCCATGTATGGCAACTTGCTGCTCAGTGCCGTTGGTTGCTTTTTCTTGCAAATGACAACCAGAAGGGTCTGGAGCTGACGCTCAACCTCTGACCCATCGCAACACAGGGAAAGGAGGCTGCAGAATCCGAGAGGAGAAGAATGCAGATTTACCCAGTACACAATTTCAGATTGATGGAGTATTTTATTGAAATAAACTTACCGATATAATGTTAAAAGCCCCTGAATATCACGATAGGGCCCCTTTAAGAAAGCAATAACCAAACCCTAACATTTTGTGTGTTTTAGACCATATTTCTCTTGTGAAATATTAGTGAAAAAACTGTATTCAGTTCCTCCATATCTCCAACATCTGTACTTTTCCAAAGCCGTCCATGTAAGGTCGAGGGCAAAGAGAAAAATAGGACATGTACAGTACATCCTGTTCTTTTTGCACTGTACTGTACTGTATGTCTCTCTCCACATATTTTGTCCCCCTCTTCCCTTAAAGACATTGAAAATCATACCGTAATTGCATTAATCTACCACAGCAAATGAGGAACCACATTTGCAAACATTTGCAAGCGCAGCTATATTATGCCAACATAATGAACTTAAAAAAAGCTCAATGTCTTTTGTTTGACTCTCCAAATTGCGTTTGTGATTTATCAAATCACACACAAGACAGCTGCTGATCGTATACATGAGTGTTAAGTGGGTGATTCGGTTTTGGCTGCGCTTGTTTGTGCGCAATAAATTTAACAGCCTCCATTTTCTTCCTTCCTTTTGGTAGAATCGCTCAACAAAGACACAAGGCGCACATCAAGATGTACTCCTTGGTGTATACTCTGCATTTCAATCAGTTGCGTGTGGCTATATTTATACCCTCGTCTTCACTGTGTGCAGGTAACAAAGTTCTACATCACACTGCAGTCATGGATGAGATGGACCTGCCCCAGATGAAGAAGGAAGTGGAGAGCCTCAAGTATCAGTTGGCCTTCAAAAGAGAGAAATCCTCCAAAACAGTGACAGAGTGAGTTTCTACGTTCTATGTTTCTATGTTCTACCAGCTTTTACGGATTTTAAAATAAAATACAGTAGACGCCCCTACAATGTAAATAACCTTTATGTTATAGGGTTTTAATGTTATACGAAGCATAAAATACATGTAAATAGCCTAATCCGTTCCAAGATCTTCCCAAACTCACGCCTTTGTCACTTCAAAATATTCAAAGTCCACCAAATATGGTGGGAAAATATAAGAAAACATTAGCATAAACACAGTACAGTAACATTCCAATATAAAATAAGGTAACAAATAAGATTACTGTAAATGAATAAAACTGAAAAACAAAAACAATCCTACCGTTCACGAGATGTCTTGATCAGGAGCGCAAATGGTGGCAGGAAGGAGGAGGAGGACCAGCCTGAGTCGAAACGCGACTCAAAGAGTCTAAGAGTCAGCTGGTCTCACAGACAAACGCACACACGCACTACACGATAATGTTGTGTGCAAAATTTTAATTTGTAACTTAACTTAATTGTTTAAGTTAGTTTCAGGGCGACTACTTGTATGAAGAGGAAGGAGTTTGAAGGGACAAGCCTGTCTCTCACACAAACTCCCGTACGTGCTGTATAACTCAGCCAATGAGATGAGAGCTAAAATCAGCCAATGAGAGCGTGATGCATCAGAAGGCGTCGCCAAGTGTTAGTCTGAACTTGCACCGACTTGAGGCATTAATAAAGTTGATTAAAAAAAAAAAGACTTGCACTGACTTGACGCTTTACAAAAACTTTACATAAATTCTTTATGTTCAGTGGAATTTACGTAAAAGGAGGTTTACGTTATGCGAGGTACTACTGTACAAAAATAACACTGATAATTGCTCGTAAAACTGACAGCAATTGAAAGCTGCGCTGGTTGCATTTCACAGTTTGTAAGTATTTTAAAGCTTACTTTGCACTGAACAGGAAGCCCCACATTTTCATTTTGTGTAACTAAATAGTAGTTATGTTAGCAATAATGTTGAATAGTGTCAATACATGACAACGTAAACGGATCAATTTGTCATAGAAATGACCCCTCAAGTTTTATGTCGTCAAAAGTGGCCAACCATGTATGTCGATGTCAACTTAAGCGGGCTTAAGTTGGTCTGCATAGATGGGTTGTTGATATAAGCGGGACCAACTTAAAGGAAAACTGTACTTGTACACAATGCTTATGTGAGACTTGAACATATTCTCTTCTGTGTGTTCTAAAGATAGAAAAACAGATAAAAAGAGACAGCTCATCACTGCACGTAACAGGATCCACCTATGCCAACTACAAAGACTGCTTTAAAACACCTCCAAAAACCTCCAACAAGGTTTTATGGTTTCATATACATACTGTGAGCATGTAGTAACAGCTACATTCATGATAACATGTAACACTTACAGTATTTTGCCTATTTTGGCCATTCTAAGCATTGCCGGAACTCCCTTAGTTGTCGCATTGATTTCACATAGCGATATAGCAACGAACGCCCACACCTGGCGTAAACTTTTCCAAATTCAGAAATAAAAAACACAGCAGCTGTGGTGTCAGCTCAGATACGTAGCCTTACCTTTTTTGTCGTGGTCTGAGGCGTCGTGAGTGCGATGCTGATGCACTGCGGCCGAGTGTGTGGTGAAGCTAGTCGCTGGCTAGTAGCTAGCCGGTGTGTTATGGCTAAGTGTCAGTACGCCAGTAACATAGTTCAATCGGCGTAAAAAATGTTAATAATAATAATAACAATGTTGCTGTAGCTTGGTTAATATGCACGACACATTATATGTAAATGGAAGAGTCTCACATAAGGATTGTGGATGATCAGCAAAATTCCCCCCAAAAGCGAAATCCACTGTAATACTACTACTACTATTACTACTACTACGACTTATATAGTGATATATAGTGATAAAGTCGTGATCCCATTATTTATTCACTCCACAGTCACACACTGGTGGTGCTTAGCTGCTTGGGGGCAGAATGATAATAACCAACGGTCTCTCGGACCACCATCAGACATTGATTCACATTTGTACGCCAGTGTGAGTGACTGTGGAAACAAGGTGGACCACGGACACAACGTTGACTGGAATGGATAGAGGGACTGGGTTTCGAACCACTAACTGTCCGCTTAATGGGCGACCTGCTCTGCCTCCTAAGTTGACTACTTTTGCCAGAAAGTCAATGTGTGCACTCGATTTTTCTAATGTAAAATATGTGCCTTGACTCAGTAAAGGTTAGGAAACACTTCTTTAATGAACAAGGAAATTGTATTCCTCCTATTGTCTTGTTGAAGGTATTAACACTTTTCTAAAATATCGACTAGTTTCTGATGAGTGTGCAATTTTTTACATAAAAGCAGCTGCTGTAAAACATCAAACATGCTCAAACAGAGACAAAATTAAGATTTGCCCACTGAAAAATGGCAAAAAACAGCAGTTACTTCAACTCCTTGCTTCCTTACCTTATATGGAAAAGATGGAAAGCACAGGATTGATTGTGGCAATAAAGTCGCTGTGGAATTTCAGAAATGTTTCTGTCTCTCTAAAGTTTGGTGAAGTGGATAGAGGATGGCGTCCCAGAGGATCCCTTCTTGAACCCCGAGCTAATGAAGAACAACCCATGGGTGGAGAAGGGAAAGTGCATCCTTCTGTAGGAGAAAGCATCCAGCCTGTCATTCCCCGTCGGCTTAAACCGCACCTACAGAGGACCCCTTACCCCAGGACGCTGCCTCCCAACCTCTCACCATGAATGTACAACAATCCCCACAACACACACCCCGTCAAGGCCACACCAAACACACTGACACACTTTTGCCTGACTGCCACAAGTTCACTGCAAGTTCATTCTTGCATTCTTACTGTATAACGATCAATACTCCACTTTAGTCTCTATATACGACAACCTACTTATGCAGCCGCAAGGCACAATGTTTCACTCTGTTTTTAACATTAACACCTACGCTGTTTTGTTGAATTCATGGTTGATGAGCTAATCCTCCTAACATCCGCACTGTCAGACACACTGAAGACCCGCTGGCTTACTTTGATTCCGCTTTTATTTCACTTGTTACCAACGCAAACTAACTTTTTATATTTCCAAAATAAACTGATTGTTTAATTAGGAGGACGACATAATGATGCCTTAAAGTCGCTCACGGTCATTATTTGCATTCGTGCTGACATTTTTCAGCAGTTTTAAGAAGCAATCCAAACACACCAGGTCGCTTCAAATAATACTACATTTAAAGACATTGCGACTGTATTATTATTTTTTTTTCACTTATTAATAACTACTTGTACACTAGGGATGTCCAAACTTTTTCCACCAAAGGCCCGACAGTGAAAAAAAATCAAAGGATGTAAAAAAGGCTAAAAAAAATATATATATATATAAGCTTTGTGTTATAGGTGACAAAGCATATTATTATGCAGCAATTCAATATTTTGTCATTGCGTTAATCCAGTGTGTCCAAAGTATTTTAATTGGCCCCGCGGCACATTCTAAAATAAAAAAAAAAAACAGCAAAAATGGGAAAAAAAGAGCAGTCATTTTACAAGAATAAAGATGAAATATTAGGAGAGTAAAGCCATAATATTAAGAGAAAAAATAGCATAAATTGGAAATATTATAGGGAATAAAAGTCTTAATATGAGAAACAAACAAAATAATAAGGTTGCAATTTTTGGAAAATTCGGTTGGGAAAAATGTATATTACGATAATAAAGTCCAAATATTATGAGAATGAAGTCATAGTATCAGAAGAACGTTTAAGTATTTGCAACAATTTTTGAAAATAGCAAAAAGTGTGACGCAAGGTGAAAATGTTTACTAATAATACGCTTTGTCACTGACACAAAGCTTAGATGCAGGCTGTTTGTTTTTTTTTTTTATCTAAAAAACATCTAAGCATATCTACATGGGTCGGTTTAAAAAATGTAAAATTGCATCCTTTGATTCTTCAGCATCTGAGAGTCGAGCGCGCTAGCCAGTCAGCTAAAAACCCAGGCTTTCAACCCACTGGCCAGCGCAGCTCTTAAGGTGTCAGGGAGTGACGTAGTATTACACAGCTAGATCACAGACCAATAAAAAACAAGCTGCAGGCCATTAATAGCCCCCGGGCCGCACTTCGGACCCCCCTATTATACATTATTTATTTCCGACATTTTCATAGTTTATTCTAAGCCTTTTCTGCAAACATGAGTTTGAAAAAGTGTGCATACGCTCCGTAATTGAAGTCATATATTTTAGCATTGCACATCTGACAATAGAGAAAATATCCCACCAGACTAAATTCACTGCCTGGAATATTTGACCAAACAACAAAAGCCTTTCCCCGTACTAAAAGTAGGCACGTTTACAGCTTTGCTTTGTAAGCATGTTTTTACAATACACCATATTAACGCATGTCGTTGTTCCTTTCTGTCATTAGATCGGAGTGTGTGTGTGAGCGTGTGTGTGTGTGTTTGTTTGTTGTTGTTCTGGGTCTCTCGAGGGGTTTTTAGTTCTCCGTCCCCTCCTTACCGACCGTCCCTACGGACGACACCAACAGTCAGCGTACAAACACTCTCTTGACCCCTTTAACTTATGAATCAATACTTTCGCTCTATTTATTTTTATTTATTTATTTATGAGAACCTTTTCCTGTGATGAGTGCTGACATGTTCCTGTTTGGTTTCGTCTCCATCTCCCTCATATTCCCAACAACAGAAATCCTAGAATGCAACGACTTGTCAGATCAACTGCCTTGGACACAGTTTCCTTAAAAGAAGAATGTAAATAGTTGGCATGAGGTTTCCACACTACCGCTGACCACTGTCTGTGTTTAACTGTGTCACGTTGCTTGGGGGGAAAGGTGATGAAGTAGGACGACACGGGAACCTCACGTCATCTCAGTACTGTAATGACTCTCATTATGTTGGCTTTTTCCAGATCCCCAAAGGCCTGTTCTGTAATTGAGTGACTTTTGTACAATGGATTAATTGCATATATTTAATTGAACGTACATGGTTTCATGATGTGCTAATTAATTCATATTTGCATGCATAAAATAGCACTTCCGTCCGTGTCAAACATATATGAGAGGAACATCTTGCCAAGCAGGTGCTGGTTATATTTAGTCAATTGTGAAACTAAAATAAAGGCAAATTAAAAAAAAAAAAACCCAACATGTTACTTGAAAAGTACCCCCTGTAATAACACATTTCATTTTTAATTTTTTTCCAAGTTTAGCTGCTTGTGTCCATGTGTAGCCAAGCTAATTAGTGAAATTTTGCTGGTCACTGCATGACAAGGGACTGGTAAAGTGTATTCCACCGTGCAAAGAGATGAACTTCTGAGCTTCGTGTTTGGAGTTTTTCCAGGAACCCAAGTGCTCTCAGTTCTGGTCTTGAAATTCTATGTTTGGTGTCTTCTCCAACATTTGAACTGTATTTTGGGCATTGAATCGATCACAACGGGACCTTTCAGGGTGTTTTAGAAGATGTTTTGCACCTCATTCAGCGGGCTTCATCAGTTCATGCTCGGATGAGAGGCGAAACGTCTTCAAAGACAATCTAAACCAGGGGTGTCCAAACTTTTTCCACGGAGGGCCACATACTAAAACATGAAAGGATGGAAGGGCCACTTTGGTATTTACGAAAGCAACACATGCAGATATGCTAAGAAGTTACATGTATTCAAAGAAACTGCATGTCAGCTCCGTGACAACGGTGAAAAAGCGGATTATTAGTATGAATTTTTCCCATTTTTGCTGTTTTTTTAATTTAATTTTCCAAATATTTCCACTTTTTTCTTAAATAATCTTTCATTTTGAGTGAGAGAAGGTTGGAGTGTGAGGTCGACAGCGTCTGCAGCAATGCGGTCGCAGTACCGGACCGTTGTGGGGAAGAGAGAGCTGAGACAGAAGGCAAAGCGCTCAATTTATGTTCCCACCCTCACCTTTGGTCATGAGCTTTGGGTTGTGACCGAAAGAACGAGATCACAGATACAAGCGGCCCAGCCGGGAGAAGGTCCCGGGTCAGACCTAAGACACACTGGGGGGATTATGTCTCACAGCGGGCCTGGGAATGCCTTGGTGACCTCCCGGTGGAACTGTCGGAGTCTGGACTTCCCAACTGAGACCGGATAAGCAGAAGAAAATGGAATGGAATCTTTGTCAATTTTCTTCTCGTAGGATTATGACTTTATTGCCATATTTTGGCTTTATTCACATTACATATTTTTCCCCAACCAAATTTTTCAAAATGTAGATCTTTATTTTGTTTTGTTTGTCATAACATTATGACGTTTAAAACACAACATATTTTTTCTCTAATATTTCAAGTTTTTTCGCATAATACTAAGAATTTATTCTCATAAAATTGTAACTTTTTTCTCTTAAAATTCCAGCTGTTTTTGCCATTTGTGCTGTTGTTTTTTTTGTTTTTTTGTTTTCAACTTTCTTCCCATAAATTTATTATGGGACTTTCTTCCCATAATATAATATTTTAACCAATCAAATTTTCCAAAAATTACAATTTTATTTGTTGGTTTGTTTGTTTGTCATAATATTATGACTTTTTAAAAATAACATATTTCAACTCCATGCTATTAAAATGACATTATTTTTCCTCCTAATATTGCGAGTTTATTCTCATAAAATTGTAACTTTTTCTCGTTAAGATTACAACTTTTTTGTCTTAATACCTTGACTTCATTCTTGTAAAATTACTGCTGACTTTCCATTTTTGTTGTTGTTTTGTTGTTGTTGTGTTCTTGTTTAATTATATTTATAAAATGTGGCACGGGCCAATTAAAACCTGCTTCAAATGGCCCCCCCGGAAGGCACTTTGGACACCTCTGATCAAAACAGTCCAGTTGTGATTGATTCAATATCCTGACATTACCATGACCTGGATGAATGACACATTTGAACTGAACAATCTCCCACTGGAAAAGCAGCAAATGCTGTTTGCTGGAGACGCACAGCACTTTTCCTGCCCCTGGTTTGTGTTTATTCCGTATGACATCTGTAAATCTTTAGTTGTGTTATGTATAACTTGAATGTATGTGTGTGGTATCTTTTATTTTAATGTCAGCATAACCTTGTGTCTAACTAGCTAGCAGCATATCCTCCGTGTCAGAGTGCTTTGGAGTTCCTATTATGCATCAGACTAAGCCCAAGTGTAAAGATGACAAGCAATAAATTCAACATCATTTTTTATTGGATTTTTTGCAAGAACATTTATCTTAATAAAGTAGAAGATTTTGAGAAAGCTTTGTCCTGTCATTTGTCTGCACAAGGGGTAGCATGTTCATGAATAATAAAACTGTGAATAATGAGGACATAAAATAAATACCCCCTTTGTAGCGTGTTTTTCGAGTAAAACTGAAAATTTGCGCTAAAATGCTGCCTTGGTTTGCGTACATTTTGCGGTCAGTGTACAATATAAAATGTTAATACACTGCGAGAGTCCAGCTGTGTTCTTAATGTATTTTTAGCACAAAACATCCTTGTTAGCAGCCTTATTAGCTTAACGCATCGTCGCCCATGTATGATGTCATCAGCGGTTGACTTTGCTAGGTCTTTGCTAGCTAACACAGTTAAACCTCAAGTCTCAAAACTGTTAACGAGAAACACGTTTTTATAGTTTTACAAGCAGAAAACAATTCTAAATGCGTATAAATGGCGAATGAAAGGGTCAAATGAACATTCAAGGTTACTTTTGAAAAATACTAATCAGTCACTTCGTAACTCTTAATTCGGATGTACAATTTGCTACATTTAAGTATGCTGGAAAACACACTGAAAACAAGTACATTTACCTTAAATTACGTGATGTCTTTGAACGCAACCCCTCAATGCTCATAATACCACGGTTTAAAGTGTGATTCAAATGTTCTGCTACTATTAAAGAGACTACATTAAAGAGACATGTGTTAGACAAATAATTTTTTAGACTTTAGCTTGATTGACATATTCAGTTCATGTGCAGCTGTTAATACATACAAATATATATAATCCTGTCCTGTCTTTTATCTTTCTGTTCATTAAATACAGTAAAGTAGTCGCTGATGGTGATTAATTATGATTAATTGATTTAAAAACTGTGATTAATCTGATTAAAATTTGTAATCATTTGACAACCTTAGTATCTATATACTGCTAAATTGTTTAAAAAGAAATTTGTTGAAGAAAATATTTTTTATTGTTTTGCTATTTTTATTTTATATAAACACAGGACAAATATTTTAGGTAAAAATAATAATAAATATAAATATGTATTTTAAAAACATAATGAATTAATTAAAAACACAAAGAACAAAGGGAAAAAATATATTTAAAAAAAATGAAATATAAAACAAATTTAAAATATTTCCAAATAAATAGACACATTTTAAAAAATAAATATCCTATGGTTATTTGGCTTTTTTTTTTTTTTTTTTACTTTTTTTGTCGAAAATCTCTCCTGTGTTTGCAAAAATAAAGAAATATTTATTTAGTTATTTTATTTTATTTAAAAAATGTTTTAAATCATGTAAGGATCTTGAAAAAAATCAAGTGAAATAACAACTGTACTGTATCAGTACATGTTTTAGTTGGTGTGGTATTAAGACCAAAATGTGCAGTTTCTCTCACCCTAGTGCAAAGAGCACCTGTGGATGAATAAGAGTGCCATCTCATCTTCATGTGTAACATCGATGGCCACAACGCTGTTACATGCGTTCACCGTGTCAAAGATTGTGTTCGAGTTAGGATGATGTGCAGCTGATCCTTGCTCACAGTACGCTTGTCTGCTTTTTATGGGTCAGCTCCCCTCAATCCCCTTGCCTTTTTGACACCGTAAACTCACTAATACGCTCAATCCCCCTTCAACCTCAAAGCTAGATCCACACCCCCATTTTCCCCTTTCCTCACTGAAATCCTCCTACCTTCTGCACACACGCCACCTGTCTCCTCACTGTGCTGCTTAATGGTCCTGTAACCCCACCCCATTTTACTCTCAGATTACACCCTTGTGCTCATAAAGACATATACCCAAGCATCTCTTCATGCGTGTTCACGTTGCGAAACACATTAGTCCGCCTGGAGTGTGCACTTACACACACTGCACTGAAAACAGCCACTAATGGCCTCAAGCGTGGGCATTTCTACGTGGATTAAGATTAGCAATCATATACAAATTGGCGCACACTCAGATTGGCACACATTAGAACCAATCGCTAATGCACATTATGGTGGTGAGAATCACACACACACACACACACACACGCACGCACATATGCATACACACGCTTTTTAATCAACTCCTGGAGATTACTCTCTTTAATGAAATTACCTCTGTTCATGGAAATGTGTAAGAATTGACATTAAAGCTACACCATTACCATTAGGTAATCTTACATCAAACTACTGTACACAGTCATGATTCAGCATTTACGGCAGATTATTGGCGGAAAAAAAAGTCATTCACTATACATCTGTACTAATCTATAAATACGTGCTAATACAGATCAAATGTACGGCATACATGTACCACTGTTTTTACACACTTATGTCTTTATGCTTCACTGATAATGTCTTTTCGTCAAGCGTTGAGATTTCCCAATTTGTTCGGCAGTCCTTGAAAGCACCGTCGTTAAGTTTGGTTGACTACGGTAGCACTAGCGTCGACAGTCAATCCTTTCTCAAAACCTACAGCGAAGTGAACACAAGTTAATATATGATCCCAAATTGTTACTGGAATTAAAACAAGCACGCAGTGCAGATTATGTCGACTTGGAGAAGCGCCTTCTCTAGCCTGCTAGCCTCTAGCGCTAGCCTGACATCCAGGCTAAACGCTGGTGACTCCGTGACTCCGATTCCATGTGTTCATCGACCATCTTACATTATCATTCATTAGTGATGAGTACCTATACATAGTCTCTGAAGTAGCCAGTGCCTGTGGATCAAGTGCCAGGGACTTTGCTGGGCTCAAAGCAGAGGGGGCACACCTGGGACGCCAGGTGTTGCCGATGAACTCTCTGGAGGTGTCATGGGCCTATCATGCCCACCTGATGACCCCCATGGTTGAAACCCACTCCTCTTCCTGCCTTTACCCAAGGACAGAGTGTGGGAGGAAGGGGGGAGGCTGAGCGACGACCCGGTCTGGCGAGGCAGTGTTTGGTCCCAGGTTGGGATCTCACTGCCTAGCTCACTGCCCCCTACCCATCCCCCCACCTTCCAGGCACTACTCTACTTATGATTGACCACTCTGTAGTTGGCCGCCATTGATGAGGGTGTCTAGTGTTGAAGGCCCGAAACACCCACCAATTCAAAAGTACACTACTGATGATGTGCCCCAAAATGTACACCCCTCCCACGCCACTCTCAACATACACAGGCATATTTTGAGCTTAAACCTGGATTGTGTCATGATTGCACAATGGCAAATGAAGAGAGAAGGCCTAATAAGTACAACAGTCACTTTTATTGCAGTAACATTTTATTGCAAATGTTGATCTGAAATCGGAGGAGTACGTTAATGTCAAGCCAGCGGTTTTTCGTCATTCTCTGGAGGTCCTGGAGAGTAACCCCTGCAAAAAGCATGGATGTACAATGAGTTGTTAAATGTCATTTGAATTTCCAACTCCATTCACTTAAAATGTGTTTTCGTCCCTCGCAGCTTTTTTTCTAACACTGTGACCATACAGTTTGCATCAAAGTGCGCTTGGAGATGTCGACGTTGATCCACACACAAGAGCTCTCTTCAGGTACAGTAAGAGTTCATCCTCCAGAGCGACTGCTCCATCATGACGCTGCCGTGCCCAGATGGAGATGTCAGGAAACTCAAATGTTTTTCCAAGTCTGTGCCAGCTCCGGACGGCCTTCAGAGCTTTCTGTGGCGCAGCAAATTTGCACTCAACTTTGAGTTACTGCGCGACACTTTCTTTTTTCCTTTTCGTCCTTGAAAAGCATTAAGCTTTTGCTCTCATCTCAGTTGTCATGAAGTGCCAATGTCATAAAAGACAACAATTCAATGTTTAAACTACGGTAGTCTCACCCAAAGGCAATTTCAAAAGTGGTGTTAGAATAGCAGGTCAATTTAATAAAGGTCAATAAAACATGAAATTATTAAAATTGTGCTTTCAAAAATAAATAATAATAATAATAATAAAGAACAATAATAATAAAGCTCAGTTTTGATTGACACTAGCAAAGAGGTACTAATCTAACAATGTTCATGATTGTGGTTGTAGTTTTCATTGGTATAGACCAGCACTGTATGATACTGACTTATTTATGTATTCAATCATATATTTAGTGCTTCCCATACATTCATTATTGTGTGGTGTCCACCACGAATAAATTAGGACAGCCACAAATAGATTTGGCGCTACCTGTTCTCCCTCATAAATACATTATAACGGGACCGTCTGCACATGTAGCTTGCTGTTCCGTCTCTGTACGGTACATGGCATCGTAACTCTGCTTCTTAACACACCTCATACACACCTGGTCTGCCGGAGAATAAGAAGATGTAGCAGGAGAGATCAGTGTTGCCAACATTCTAAAAATATAGTTAAACAGGGGGAAAAAAAACAGCAGAATAAAATGGAAAAATCTGTAATTTTACAAGGATAAAGTCGAAATATTAACACGAAACGTTGTAATCTAACAAGAAAAAGTCGTCATTTTACGAGAATAACGCCGTGACATTATGAGGAATATTTAGTAGCATAACGTTTTTTTAAGACATTATTTTATGAGAAACAAGCAAAACAACAAATGAAGTTGTAATTCTTGTAAAATCAGGTGGCAGAAAATGTTATAATTACGAGAATAAAAATTCCGTATGACAGAGGAAGCATATCTCACACTTTTCCCCGGCAGAGTAAATCTGTTGAGCATGTGACGGCATTTATTTATCTGCCTTAAAGGCTGGACAGGACAGGAAAAAAATAAATTATAATAATAATTACAAGAATAAAGTGAAAAACATTATGGGAATAAAGTCATGATTACCAGAAGAACATTTTCAAGAAGAAAGTTGAAATTGTTGAAAAATTAAAAAGAAAACCAACAGCAGAAAATGATTTTTACTACAATTTACTACAGTTGTAATTTTACTAGAATAAAGTCAAAATATGAACAGAAAAAGTCGCATTTTAATGGGAAAAAAAGTTATACGTGATTAAACTCGTAATACAAGGTGTCCTAAAAAAATGTCATTTCATCATTTCGCAGGCTAATCATTTTGGCAGTTTTTGTTGAAATAACCTCAAATTTTCACAGAATGTATAGAAACAGTTCAAGATTTTATATTCATGTTTTATGTTTGTTCTGTTTTCAGGTTGAGCCATGCCGTTCACTCCCAAAGAGAAGTCGTTTTGCGTCTTGGAAAATGCTCGCTCACAGTCAGTCACCCAAGACTGTGCAGCCGTGTCACAGGAGGTGCACATATTGAACACGTCTGAAATCGGTCCCATGATAAACTGATGATGTTCAAACTGTTCAATTTCACTGAGGTAGACTGAGATAGACTCCCTTCGCCGAGCGTGGTGATTTATTTTTGAACACCGAAGTAGGCCTAATGTGCATTTTCGAAATGAATGTAAAATATTCGACTCGCCGCAAGTCCGTGAATGCATCTTGACCGCGTTCTGACTGATGATTGGATCAGTGCATGCAGTGAGTCTCACTGCGCGGAGTTTTGAGCTGAGCCTGAAGCAAGTTACTGCGCAGCGAAATAAAACAATGTACTGTAATTAACAGGAGTCTAGCATTATGTTTTATAACGAGAAGCACGCTGTAGCTACAGTATGTGCTCGGAGCCCTTGCCGAGGTGGTGACTCCAGGAGAGGCAGACAGTGTGCCGCGGCAGCTGACTGCGCAGTAAATGAAACTGCTTGTTCAGTGAGTTTTAGAGGTAAAGGACTGCTAGATTTCAAACTGTGCTAAATTTGTGGCCTTACTGTTTTGTTTTCTGAAATTTTTCATGACATATGCTGCTCTCGGACTGCTTGCTTTTTTTTGACATTTTGTGGTTTAAATTGTCTTCTGTTTTTACCTCCGCCAAGGTTTATTTATGCTTCCTAGTTCCCACTGTCCTACCTCCTACCACTATGTATGTACACTAAGTCCCCGACTTACGAACACCCGAGTAGCGAACATTCGGAGATACGAACACAAGCCGACTGGTCAATATTTTCATGTGTTTTGCCTTATAAGTCCATATTTATTTATATTTAAGTCCATATTTCACATGCTTGACCAGTAGAGGGCACTGTGACACTGCTAATGGGACCAACAGGCGATGAAGACCAGGGGGAGGAGACATGAAGAAAAGCTAAGTTGTAGCTGTACTATGCAACCAGGCACAGCTTGTGATTAAAGTTTATGAAGAGTTAATAGGCCTGCTTAATTCTACACCACCCACAGAACACTACCTCTTTTAGAAGAGTCTAATGACGACGACCATTTGTCCTTTTTTTCAATATCTCCTCCTCCTCCACCACCAACGACGTATGCTCGACCACTCCTCTTCAAAGGTAAATAACATTTATCATTACGTATTATTATATCATTTTTATTATTGTTTTTTTCATTAATTATCCTCATTTAATATTACTACTGCATCCAAACTCATATTTACATACATACACATATACTGTATATGTATACACGTACATGTAGTACCTATATCATTGGTAATATTACCTTTTCCCCTACTTAAGAACAATTCGACTTAAGAACGGTCGTCTGGAAACAATTGTGTTCGTTAGTTGGGGACTTAGTGCATTGCCTCATAAAAAACGTCATTTCGTATTCACTGCTATATTTTCATACAAAAACATTCTGATGATCTTATAAATTAGTTTTTTGGTAAATCCATCTATACATTTCCGACATGTGGCATACAAACACAGCCAGATCAAATAACCCCACCTTAACCCCACATTTAGATCTTGCTTGGTAATTGTTCAAATCATTCGAAACTACACATCACCACTGGTCCCAGCTTTACTTGAAGGTCAGCCATAGCAAGATCAATAAGCTTCAATCAATTCACATTACCTAATCAGATCATCTATGAGGCAACAGTTAGTACACAACATTTACTGATTACTTAAGAGCTCTGATATATGCAGTATATATACTGTATGTGTGTGTGTGTGGGTGTGTGTGTGTGTATGGGCTGCACGGTGGCCTAGTGGTTAGTATGTTGGCCACACAGTCAGGAGATTGGGAAGATCTGGGTTCGAATCTCCGTTGGACATCTCTGTGTGGAGTTTGCATGTTCTCCCCATGCGTGCGGGTACTCCGGTTTCCTCCCACATTCCAAAAACATGCATGCTAGGTTAATTGGCGACTCTAAGTTGTCCATAGGTATGAATGTGAGTGTGAATGGTTGTTTGTCTATATGTGCCCAGTCCAGGGTGTACCCCACCTCTCGCCCGAAGTCAGCTGGGATAGGCTCCAGCATACCCTTGACCCTAGTGAGGATAAGCGGCATAGAAGATGGATGGATGGATTTGGAAATATAATCGTTGAAGTTGTTCTGGTTATTTTA